>NC_141685.1:1524962191-1525562191 GCF_964263255.1 Lissotriton vulgaris
TGGGTGCATGCCAGAGCACAGAGATGAATACAGCAGCTAAGGGCCAATTGTCAGACAGAAAATGTTATTTATTGTGAGATGCCACTGCTATTTCCACATAATATACCATGATTATAACTATGCACTGTTTCACACACAGATGCATCCCCCTACGATTCAGACGACAGTGCCCGCCTCGTCATCTCTGAGACGCCAGTGGTGTCAGAAGCCGAGTGCTCACATAGAGCTGAAGAGATGTCCTCCCCTTCACCACCACGGCGGTCGACACCTCCACCATCCCTGCAGTCCAAGGCACCACCACCAGCACCAACCTCGCAGTCCAAGACACCACCAGCACCAACCTCGCAGTCCAAGACACCACTACCACCAACATCGCAGTCCAAGACACCACCACCACCAACACAACCACCACCAGTGCGGGCCACTCCGCAGAGCCGCAGAGCTGATGTTCCCTCCCTGCCCCTGATGGAATCTGATCACAGTTCAGCACCCCCAAATGTCCCACGCCAGGCTGTCGTCACTCCAACCAGCCAAACATCATCACAACAGCGCATCAGGCAGAGGGCTGTGACCCCGGCTCGTGGTTCTGCAAGACCAGTCGATCTGTCCGGAGGGTACAGAGTTGTGGAGACCCGGATGCTGCGTGTCCAGCGCCTGCAGGGGAGACACATGGGTGCCATGAAACTCTCCATGACCAAGCTATGCAACAAACTTAGCAAGATGACAGACGCTATGCGTGAGCACACCACTGCCGTAGCTGCCGGCAACAATGACATAAAGCTGTGCCTGCAAGAACTCACACGTGCCGTAGTGGCAGGCCAACAGAGTGAGCGGCGTCGCCACAGGCAGATCATGCTGGCAGTGACTTCCACCAACAAGGCCATCAATAAGCTCTGCAACAGCACGGCTGTGCTGTCCCGCAGGTCCGTGTCCCTGCAAGTGGACCTAGGTCATTACTGTGGGGATGTGGCAAAGGCCCTTGAGAGGGTGACCACCGCAGTGGAGCAAATGCAGCCTGGGTCAGCCAGCGTCAGCATGCTGGGGGCGGTAGAGGGTAGTGAGGCAGCCTCCAGTGTCAGCAGCGTCTCCCTATCGGACACCAGCGGGAGGAGGCACAGTGGCCGCAATGCAACTGCCACAGACTCCCATCGAGTAGAAGCCGAGGAGTCACAGGACAAGAGACTGGGGGTACGCGGCAAACGCAAGTGAACATGTGACTAAGTTACACTGTCCTTGGTGACGTAACCATGGCCAGACTTAAGTGCCGCACGCATCACCCGTTCTGAGGACGTGCAATTTAAGTTTGACTTTAACTGCAGCAGCAGCATGTTTTTGTTTTGTTTCTCTGCACCACTCAGGTGTCCATACCCATTAAACCCTTGCAAATCGAGCCCTGTTGTCAAGTCTCTCTCTTACCTGTCTCAGAAATGATTCCGTGTGATGTATGTTCGCCTCCGTTGCCCTTCAGCTGTGTTGGGCACATGCGCCTGTCGGTGTTGGGGGTGTGGTTGCTGTGCACGCAGTTCATCCTCTCCGTCCACCTCTATGGGTATTCCCCTGCGTGTGGCGATGTTGTGCAGGATGGCACACACAGCAATGATCTAGCAGCAGGTCACTGGGTCGTACTGCAAGGCACCTCCAGTCTTGTGCAGTATACGGAAGCGGCTCTTGAGGATGCCGAATGTACGCTCAACCACATTCCTTGTGCTGATGTGTGCTCTGTTGTAGCGCTGCTCTTGTGGTGTCGCTGGGTTCAGGTAGGGAGTGAGTAGATATTCACGCAATGCGTATGCGCTGTCACCTGCAGGATGGGGAGAGAATGGACATCAGCATGATTGAACATATACATGTGGGGATTGAGTGGGTGGAGAGTACGATGATGCATCAATATGTACCTAGTAGGTGTCCCTCTCCAAATTCACCGTTGATCAGGCGCCTGTGGAGGCTACAGTGACGGAATATATAAGCGTCGTGTGTGCTCCCGGGGAATTGGGCTACAAGGTCCGTAATGATGTACTTGGCATTGAACACCACCTGCACATTTATAGAGTGATATGACTTCCGGTTGCGGAAAATGTATTCGGTGGCTGATGGAGGACAGATGGGGACATGCGTGCAGTCAACACACCCTATGACATGGGGGAATTGTGCCACCTGGTAGAATTCCCGTTTGGTGCGGGTCAGCTGCTGGGGGGTTGTGGGGAAGGTGATGTGGCGATTAATTAATGTCAGCATGGCCTCTAGGAACCAGTGGAAGAAGCGTGATAAAGCGCTTTGCGACACGCCTCCAGTCTCAGCTATTACCCCCTGGAAGCTTCCAGACGCAAGCAGGTGCAGGCAGCATAGGACCTGCACATGGGCTGGTATGGCATGGGTCCTACGGGTCTCGTGCTGCAGTAATGGTACCAGGTCTGCTATTAGGCGCATTATCATGGCACGGTTCAGTCTATACTTGTCGTAGACCTGTTCCTCGGTCTGCCCCAGCAAAGTGATGCGCACCCTGAAGATCCTGTCCTGTATCATCCTCCTGCGCTGGCCCTGGGCGTTGATCCTCCTCCTCCTAGCAAGCACGTACAGGGCAGCCATTTTGGAAGACATGTGGGGTTTCCCAGGGCTTTTTTGAAGGGTCACTGATTGAGAGCACCTGCAGTAGGGGGTTGTAATTTTTTTTTCTGTCCTTCCGTTTACTTTACCTCCTGATTGTGATTCCCCTTAATTTGCTCATGCTAAATAGCGATTTTTGGGTTTTTCGGTATTAGCGAATTTTCATGCATACCATTGCGATTCGTTATTACCGATTCGGTATTTCCGATGGCCGCTTTGGGGGTCGGTAATTCCGATTGTCTGGTTTGCGATTCGGTATTTTACCGCGGGGGGTTATTAGCGATTCTTTATTTTTTAGCGATTCATTGTTTGATGCATAGCATTTTCTGGTTTTGCGTTCGGTATCGGCCTGTTTTGCCGATTCGCAGTTTTACCGGGAGGTATTTCCGTTGATGCATCTGCCAGTTTGTTCTTTATTTGCATGAGTGATTCTGAGGAGTTATGTGCAAGTAAATGAGCATCAGCCAAAACAATACAATAAGGTGTGGAGGGGAGGATGCAACTTGCAAATTATTAGGATTAAGCAAATAAGGATCAAAGTGAGAAACATAATGTATCAGAAAAGGATCCTGCAACTGGAAATAATACTAGCTAGCAAAAATATTGTCCACTAATCCTTTGAGAAATGTATCAAAAACTGAAAACAGGGTGCTGAAATTAGTTGAGTCGCATCTATTAATGGACTTGGGGTGTTTTGGAGGAGACAATCAAAACTCTTTAGGGAATAGCTTATAACTTCTTTTTGTTTATGGGGGAGGTAACTGGAGCATCCACAAGAGTGTGAAGCATGTATATCAGTTTCAAGTTTGAAGTAACAGTTAGAGGTAGAAGGGGTACCAGACAGAGCAGGGGCAAATGTAGATGCTTTGATCTTGGTATGGTTAATTTTACCCAAAGATACCTGATGTTAAGTACTCAACCTCTGTTCTACATAATCAATTTCTTCATTTAAAGCATCCATGGCACGTGTGAGAAAGAAAGAGTTAGAGGAGGCAAAGCGTTTACCTGTTACAGAAATAGCATTGCCTTTTCTCTTACCCATCATAGGTTTAAAATACTCATTTGGAAATAGAACTAAAATGGAGGGCCAGGCCTGGCATCTAATGGGTGCAGAGGGGCCCAGTGTTGGCCTGGGCATGCTTCGTGTGCCGCCATGCAGTACACCATGCAGTGTCTAAACACAATGCACTACATAGCACTATGGGAGGTGGTCCAGCCTCCTCCTCAGCAACAGTTCTTCCTCAAGAAAGCCCCAGCAGCAGAGTCTCCACATGCATCCTGTGGAGCAGGTAAACACCTCACACTATAGGACTATGGAATTTGGTCCAACCTCCTTCTTATTCTTCCCAGTGACAGATCTCACTCAAGGAATCCTTGGCGATGTTGTTCATCCCTCCTAGGTAGCAGACTCCCCACAGGCATTCAGCAGAGCAGGTAAATACAATGTAAAATATAGTAGGTATGGGAGTGGGTTCAGCTTCCTCACCTCCCCAGCGACATTTCTCCTTCAAGGGTGGTTTGGAGGTCCTCTCTTCTATGCACAGAGTCTCCATCATAACTCGCATTTGGTATGAAATGGGGATTAGTTTGAATCATATGGTTTGAATGTACTTTTGCCATAATTGTTTTCAGAAAAAGCTAGAGGTGCTATTTCCCCTTGTTAGGAATTGAGTTGTTGGATGAGTGGGATGTTAATCATGCTGAAGCAACAGCCACAACCCCTGTCAGCATGAACCAAAAAAGACACAAACATTTTCAGGATTGTGCTACGTTGCGGATGCCTGAATGGGTAAAAACTACAACTCCCATGATCCTACTGGTTAGGACGTGTATATTGCTGCCCTGCGCTATTGGCTGATGCGCGTAATTCTAGTTCCTGGTTTTGTTTACACTCGCCGATGCCGAGTGAGAAATGCTAAGTTTCCTGTGGTTCTGTTTTGGAATCCTGGTCCAGAGAACTTCTACCATACTAAAGGAATGCGGGGAACGTCTGATGAGAGAGACGCCCTTTAGACTTGGTGCCTTTTTTCTTGTATTTCGTTTTGGCCTTAAGCGAAACGCGGAGTGCTTTACACTCTCGCTCCAGTCAGTGTCTCTTGGTTGCTAGGCGGAACTCAGAGGTTTCCGCCTCATGTTACCGTGCTAGTACTGGCGCTGGAAATCTTTTTTTGTGTAAAATTTTTATTTTGCAGTATATCAGATGAAACAGAGAGGGGGTAGGGAAACAGTAAGAAGGGGATCAGGAAGAAAAGAGAGAAAGACAGGCGACATACCGCCACAGAACCCCACACAGGGGGAGCAAAAATAGGGAGGGAATCATTCGGAGAAAAAGGGCAACAGGGCTCCAGAGTCCACCAGAAGCTGGCAATAGTCCGACAAAGCAACGGGGGAGCGTCCTCTTAGTTCAGGTCCATATCCAGGACAGATATCTCAACAGTGGACGCAGCATCCTCAGAAAGAAAGAGCAGCCCGATCTCCACCCAAGGCCAACGGCCATCCCTAATCAGAGCCAGTCGCAACCAAAGAAAGAACAACAAAAAAAAAAAAAAATTTCCCCAACAACCCCCCCTCCCTCGTCCCTCCCCAACATCTTCCTCCCCCCAGCGGCGGCGACCAGCAAGCATACACAGCAATACAGACATTCTTGAAATCAAATTTGGAAGAGATGAAGAGACCTCAGCGCTGATGGACACACTGCTGAAGGCAGACCTCGGGACAGAAACCTCACAAGCGGGCCCCAGTTGCACATGAAGTTCTTAAAATTCCCCAGGAAGATGTCAGAGAGGCGTTCCATGCTCAACAGACGCCACAATCGGGCATGCCACAAGGAAATGGCGGGGGCAGATGGGGACTTCCACGCAGCTGCTAGAGTCATCTTAGCCGCACCCAGACACAAGCACATAACACGCTTATCCGCCCTAGTCTGGTGCTCGAGCAGCGGGTCCCTAAGCCCTACTAAAACAAAGGCCATGGAGTCCGGGATCGGGTAACCCAAAATGTCCTTTATGTGGGATAGAATCTCAGCCCAGAATGGCTTGATGGTGGGGCACTCCCACCATATGTGGCTAAAATCTCCCAACATCCCACAGCCCCTCCAACACTTATCTGAAGCAGTGGGAAATATGCGGTGCAATTTAGAGGGATACAGGTACCAATCAAAGATGAGTTTCATATGCACCTCTCTGAGGTCAGTAGAGTGATTATGCGCCGTCACGTCCCTCCATAAGCACTGCCACTCACTAGTAGAAATGTCCCTCCCCAGTGTGGACTCCAAATGGTCTTGGTATCGCGGTCGCGGTGACACGGCAGAGTCCAACAACAATTTGTACAGGAAAGAAATCGCTCCCTTCATGGTGGAGGTGCGAAGGAGGAAGGATTCAAATTTCGATAAGGGTCTGGTAGCCGCGTCCACCACTGCAGGCGACGTCGCCCAATGCAGGAGCTGGAGATGTCTGAAGCGTTCCGTTGGAAGAACACCATAGTCCCTCATACAGTTGTGGAAAGTGAGGGGTTCGACGCCATGGAACAAGTGGGTGAGGGCTCTACAGCCACCCTCCCTCCAAGCTTCAAAGGGACCTTCCGTCAGAGCCGGGGGGAAGGCCAGGTTGAAGTGAATCGGGGTGAATGGGGACGGGAATGTGGTCCAGCGGTCGTCGCCGCTCACCGTGTCCCAGACCTTCAACACTGTGCCCGTGGGAGTGCTAATGTAAGCGTTTTTGGGTCGGTCTGCTTTAGGTTTCCAGGGCAGATCCCAGATGGAGCGGCCCGCCACGCTCCGATCCATGTGGAGCCAATGCTTCTCCGACAGTTGTTGGGACCACTCCACGATGACTCTCAGTTGGGTAGCTTTGTAGTACAAATGCATGTCCGGAAAGCCAACCCCCCCCCCCCTCCAAGCGTGGGCGTCGCAGAACCGCAAACGGAAGCCGTGCACGGCCACCCTGCCAGACATATCTCAGCATCACGGTCTTCAATCGGCGGAAGTAGTCAAGCCCAATCGGAATAGGCAGAGCCTGAAACAAGTACAACAGTTTGGGAAGGAGCACCATTTTAAGGGCGTGTATCCTGCCCAGCCACGAGATGAATTTAGGCTTCCACCGTTCCAGTTCAGTCTTAATGGAAGATAACATCGGGGGGAAGTTAGCGTGGAACAGGGCACCCACGGTGGAAGTCAACCGTACGCCCAGGTAGAGCAAGGACGCTGACGCCCACGCAAGCGGAGTAAGCAGCCGGGTCAGTTGCACCTCCCCCGCCGACAGGGTCAGATTCAGGATGTAGGATTTATCGAAATTAACCTTGAAGCCCGCTACCTCCTCGTAGGCAGAGAATACCGAGTGGACATGAGGTAGCAACAGTGCTGGTTCCCTGATGGACAACAGGACGTCGTCAGCAAAGAGCGAGATCTTATGCTGCTCGCCTGTAAAGGGAAGGCCTAGAATCCGCTCGTCCTCCCGCACCGCCAACGCCAATGGTTCTATACTAAGGGCGAAAAGTAGGGGCGAGAGGGGACACCCCTGGCGCGTCCCTCGGGAATGACGAAAACTCGCGGATCTATGGCCGTCAACACACGAGAGGTAGGGCCACTGTAGTTGGCTTCAATCATCCTTATGAAAGGGGGCGAGAATCCGAAGGCCACCAACGTCTGACGTAAAAACCCCCAGTCGACGCGGTCGAAAGCCTTCTCCGCGTCAAGCCCTACTAGCACCGCAGGTATGCGAAATCGTTCCGCCTTTTCGATGAGGTGGACGACGCGGCGCAGGTTATCATGGGTCTGCCTGCCCTTAATGAACCCGGACTGATCAGGATGGATCAAGGCAGGCATCAGATCTTGCAGTCTACCCGCCAGTATAGAGGAGTACAGCTTGGCGTCCAAATTGAGAAGCGCTATCGGGCGATAGGATGTACAAGAAGTGGGGTCCTTCCCCGGTTTGGGGATAATAGTGATCAATGCTTTGGCCATAGAGTCCGTGGTCCTACCATCAACCGCCATTGCGTTGAAGAGGGAGACTAAGTAGTCGCAAATGTCAGAGGCGAATGTTTTGTAGAAGAGGGCCGTGTAGCCGTCAGGCCCAGGGGCCTTGTGCAACTTCAGGGCCTTAATGGCATCTAAGACCTCCACTCGGGTGATGGGGGAGGACAGTAAGTCATTCCATTCGTTAGAGACTTTCGGGAGAGGCAGGCCTTCCAGGAATCTGGACTGAGCCTCCGGATCGAGAGCGTCACTCGAGTAGAGCGCTGCATAGAAGCGCCCGAATATGGTTGCTTTGTCCGCATCTCTATGCTGAACAAAGCCCGCATGGTCGCGAATTCCCCCTATATAGTCTTTTCCGCGTTTGTCCCGAAGTTGCCGGGCAAGATGGCGCCCGATCTTGTTGCCCTGGGAGTAGGAGGTGCGCCGAAGGCGCAAAAGAGTAAACTCCGCCCTGTTATTATAATGGGCCCTCAGTTTCCCTCGTACCGCCGTCAGGGGGCGCAGTGTCACCCTGAAGGGGTTCGCCTTGTGGGCCTGTTCCAAAGAGGCCAGCTCCGTTTCAAGAGTCGCCCTCTCCTCGCGCCTCAGCTTGTTCAAATTCGCGTTGAGAGCGAGGCACGTGCCCCTTAAAGAGGCCTTGCACGCGTCCCATGTGGTATATACCGATGTGTCCGCCGGGGGATTGAGGAGAAAAAATTCACCAATAGCCTTGCGCAAGGCCTTACAGGACACCTCGTCCCGCACCAGAGCTGCCGGGAAATACCATTTACGCCAACCATCCCCCCCGGTGGCCCAATGTAGTCCCAGAACCATGAGGCTATGGTCCGATAGTTAGAGTGGAAAAATATTAGCCAATTGTATGTTCCCCCGGAGAGCCTGACTAACCAAGATATAGTCAATGCGGGAGTATGATCCATGAACGTTGGAAAAAAAGGTGTAATCCCTGGTCTGTGCATGGAGAAAGCGCCAACTGTCGATCAGCCCCATATCACCCAACTGACGTTTAGTTTCGTCTGAGAAGACACCAGTGTCCGCCCTGCGGGCCCCAGAACTATCCAAACCCCTGTCCCATACCATATTGAAATCACCCAGCAAGAATAAGTGACCCTCCACAAAGTCCCCCATTTTGTCCAGCAGACCCTGCAGGAAGCCATTCTGACCCGCATTAGGGGCATACAATACAGCAAAAGTACACAGGCGGCCATGCAGCAATCCTTTCACCAGCAGCCAACGGCCTTCCTTATCCACACTCACTCCCATGGGCTGAAAATGCAGGGAAGCCCGGAAGAGCAGGGCCACTCCTCTATGCTTCGTGGTCGCAGACGCCCTGTAGATAAGAGGGAACTGTCTATGACGAAGCCTCAACTCGTCCCTCCTAGCCAGGTGGGTTTCCTGGAGGGCGATCACATCTAGGTGGTGATCCACAATGTACTTCCAGAGTTTCTGACGTTTCTGCGGGGAGTTAAGGCCCTTCACATTCCAAGTTCCTACGCTGATAGGCATAAGGGAAAGTTAAAACACCACGCCATGCATACCTCCAAACAGCCACGGTGCACGCACCGGTCTTGCACATGTACCAGAACCCGCGCCCAAGGGAGGTAAGCAAGCACAGGTATGCGAGGGAAAGATCCCAGCCACAACCACCCCAAAGGGCTCGCAAGGTCGCCCCTCAAGCCACACGAGGCACCCATGCTTCCAGAGCGCGTGAGGGCCACAGGAGTCACACCACAGAGCAATGTACAAAATACAGGAGTGAACATCAACAAAAGCTTCGTCAGCACACATTCAGCACACACGGTCGCCGCCACTACCCCCCCAGTCCCCATCCCCAACCCAAACCGCCCTGTCATGACAGCCACACGCAGAGCGTTAACAGACCCACCCCCCTGCAACAACCCAAGAACCAAAAAAAACAGGGCACAAGGCCCGCAACCTGTAGTGTACAGTCGGCAGTTCCAATGGGCCACAGGTCACACGGTCCACATCAGACTGGAATTGGGGTGGGGGCACCAGATCAGGGGCCCCCAGGGCCAAGGCTCGGGGTGTCTTCTCCAAAAGTACCATAGTACCCCAGGGCCTCAGGAATAGAGGCGCCCCGGCGCCCAACCATCAAAGAAAGCAGGGATCATGCCGCTCCAGAGGTCTGCTGAGAATCCGCAAGGGTGGCCGAGGCCACCGACGCCACAGCCGATCCTCTTTCCTGCAAGCTCACAGAGTGGTCTGGGCGCAGCCGCTCCGGGGAAGCCCCAACTCGGTGCCAAGAGGATGAGCGACGTCGTTGCCGCGAAGGTGAGGACTGTGACGCTTGCGATGATGGGTCCTCCTCTAGTCCTAACAACTCCCTCGCAGACTTCAGAGAACGGATCTGCACCAACCTGTTCTGCCAGCGAAAAATAATCCGGAAGGGGTGACCCCAGGAGTAGGAGATGCCGTGCTCCCTCAGATAGGCAGTCACCGGTCGGAATTCCCTTCGCTTCTGAAGCGTGGACGCTGCCAAGTCCTGGAATAGCTGGGGTCGATGGCCCCGAAAGTCCAAGTCGGAGAGTGCTCTGGCTTTCTGGAGAATGCGTTCCTTAGTCTGGAAGTTGTGTACACACACAAGGATGTCCGGAGGGGGACCCCCTCGCCTGGGCAGGCCCACCCTGTGCACTCTGTCCAGCTTGCTCTCCCGGACATCTTCGTCGTCCAGAACCTGTATGAAGAGGGCCTGCACGTAGCCCCTCAGATCCCCAGACTCACCGTCCCAGGGGACCGCTCTGATACGGATGTTATTTCTCCTGGAGCGGTTTTCCAGGTCCTCGGCATAGGCTTGCAGGTTTAAGTTCTGGTCCGTAAGGCGAAGAACATCCTGCTGCAACTGGTGCACGTCATTCGCCATACTCAGATTGTGGTCTTCTAGCACGGCCACCCGTTCCCCGATGCCATCCACGTCCCTCCGGACCTCACGCAGGTCTGAGGCCAGTTGAGTGCGGAGTTCGGAAATGTCCTCCTTGATCGAGGCAAAGAGTTCAGACATGAAGGCCTTAGTGGCCGGCGCGTCGTCGTCTGACTGTCTAGCCGAGCCACTTGCCCCAGGGGAATTCGGTGGTTGCGATGTTTTAGAGGTCCCCTCCTTTACCGTCCTCCCCTTACGTGGCTGTTGCGACATCGCGGCGGAGCTGCAGAGGCAAGGCTGTCCAAGATGCAAGCAGTGCTGGAGCACCTGCGTTACCAGTGGCAGCCGCCCGAGAAAATGGCGGCACAAGGCCTCCCGCCGAGGATGTTGAAGTCTCCGTAGCACGGGGCCTGGCACCGGGGGAGGACACCCGGGGAAGCCGGGCGGAAGACACCGCACCTGGATCGCGTGAGTCGGAGAAACAGTCCGTGGGACAGAGCAAGGACCTTATGTAGCCCGTGTCCAGTCGCGGTCCACCACTGCAAGCCATAGGAAAGCTGTAGGAAACGCAGGTGATGGGCCTCCCAAGGCCGAGCGGTGTGCACACTGGAGGGGGCTGGTGGGGACGTCTCTCCGGTGGGCAGAGGCCGTCAAGGGCGCCGATGCTAGGGCAGGCAGAACCACTCCCAGTCCGTCCGGGTCCGCCAGAGTCCCACCGTTCAGGTGCACGTGGTCAGCCGGCCGACGAGACGTCCAGGCGAGCAAGGCACGCCACAGAACAAACAACTTGCTGCAGTAGAGGGGGTTGACGGCTGGGAAGGGCAGATGCCACCCTCCGGTCCGCGAGGCCACACCAAATCGATGCCGCGCAGCTGCGTCCCACTGCGGCCTCACGTTCACGCAAGGTCGGTGCTCCGTAGGCCCGAAACTGTAGAGCCCCCGACGGCGTCGCCCAGCCACTCCAGGGCACACCGATGGCACCAGACCACCCCGCACAGAGCCGTTGATGTCTGCGGTCGTTGCAGAGCGGATTGGAGCCCTGCAGGCGATGCTATACAATGCTTAGCAGGTCGGGCGCCGGAGTGACTCGAAAGCACGTCTTACTCCGACGCCATCTTGGTCACGCCCCCCGGCGCTGGAAATCTTCAGTACTGTAGCGGAGCGCGGTGGTAGTCCACTACACACTGCTGTATGAATATATTTCTGATAGCTCTGAGGATGCCCGGAACGGTAGTGGTGGCCTCAACTACCCGTTTCTGGTAGGAGCTGGTTGTGATATTTCTTGTGGACTAATTCAGAGCGGAACACGGTGGTGGATGTAACCACATGTTGCCGTTTCTTTCCTTGTATACTGGAACTGATCCTTGGGATTCTTTAGCAGAACGGTAGTGGTGGTCGCAACTACTCGTTTCCGTATAGAATATTCTTTGTTCAAATTGTGCCTTCCTCATATCGGATGATGTTTTTAGGAAAGCACGCTACATGGAAAAGTCTCTCCATATAGTATACTTGTTTCATCGTCTTATTTACCAAAGGGAAAAGGATATTTCAAGGCTACCGTTCAACAGGGTAAAGAGGGATATAACTTCTTCTTGAATGGTGCTTTAAACAACTTTAACAGAGCATGAAATATGTCATTGCAAATCATATATATAATCTCTGTTTTCTTGATGTGATTCGTTCTTGGGAGCCCTCGAGTACATGCAGAAGCCTCATGTTCTCAGATTGGATTTTCACAAGTATATATCAGGTATTCAGGGTTTAGTGAGATTACATGAGAGTAGTCTTATCATGCTTACTTCATTTATACATTGTGTTGTTTTATAATTTCAGATCCTTTCTCCCTGCTGACCCTTCCCTTTCCCTTTGTCCCTCGCTTGATAGTGCGAACACCCTGTGTTCTTATATTCAGGGTGTTGGTAACGTCAGGAGGTGGAACATTATCTCAACATCTGGATACTGCGGAGCGTATTCTGACAAAAATAACCTCTGCTTAACCCTCTGGTTACGTAAGAAATAGCCACACTAATTTAGAAAAAAAGAGTGAATATAACTAACTTATGTGACACCAAAACAATAAAATTCCAATCAGTAGAATATGGCTGACATGATGGAGTGTGATGGGGTGCAGGTTGGATACAAAAAATAGATTATGCATGCTCAGCACTGATTATTATAATTATTTATGACTTGTATTGTGCACAGCTACGAGAAGGGTTTCTTGGCTCAAAGCTGTAGATTGAAATAGCCAGGTCTTCAAGATTTGCGAAAGGTCAAAAATGAAATTTACTTTCTTAGAGCTACAGGAAGGGAATTCCATAGTTTTGGACATAGATATGCAGACTTTCATGGGAGTTAGATGTAATCTCAGTTTAAAGAGCTCAAGGAATGAGTCGGCTGGTAGGAGGTCACGTGGTCCTTGATATATTGTGGCCCTCAGCTATCGTATGGCCTTAAATATATAGCACAAGGCTTTAAACTCAGTGCGCTTAATGATCCTGAACCAGCGCAGTTCCTGAAACAAATAAGAAACTGAGGCAGATTTTCGTAAGCGAAAGAGCATCCTCGTGGCAGCATTTTTGACAAGCTGTAGATGATGGACCGAGGTCTTATTGGCACCAAGGTACAACATATTACCATAATCCAATCTGGATTTGATTAAAACCTGGATTACAGTCCATTGAGCCACTAAGGGAATTTGCCAGAGGATCTTTTTCAGCCACCTTAGGACTGGAAAACAGGTGGCAGTTACTTTAGTCACCTGTGGTTTCATTGAACGTTGTGCATCAACTCCAGTAGCATGGAAAGCATGGGACCCACATCTGGCCATACCTGTCCCAATTGGTGTGACAAATGCAAAAAGAACAATTCGTGGACCGAGCAAAAGAACAATAGATTAAACCCAGATCTCGGAGACTGGTTGCATTGTTCATCATTCCGTCCATCATTTGTTCCTTTTGCTTTTGTCATCCTAAGTGAGAAGGGTATGCCTAGACGTAGGTCCTGTGCACACTTTGCCACTAGATTTAAGCTGTCCTGGCTGATAAGGGGTGTTTCCCTGAATCCGGTCCCAGGATGCTTGTTTCTGGTCCAGGGAAGACCTGGATTGGCAGTTCGGGCTGGGCTGTTCCCATGAGGCACAGGGTCAAGACTGATTTGTATATGACTGGATCTGAACTGGGGTGGCCAAGTGAGCAAAGGATCGATGATGGATTTAACCCAGATCCGTAACTGGGGGTACGTGTCTGAAACGTTTCAGCGCTCTGTCCATCATCTCCTTGTGTTTGCTTAGTTTAAAACTGCATGCAGGCTGCAATGGCACGCCTATGACATGTTTTAAGGGGAAACCGAAAAGTCTTATTAGACCAGTCAAAACGTTACTTACCCATACAACTGTTGTGCTCTATTAGAGGCTTTGTTTGCAAAAATACCACAAAAGTTGTAGAGTTTTCTGCATGGGTGTTTGCATACCAACATACCTACGATTTTCACCACTTACTTCAGCTATATGTTTGTTTGTGGTTGTTGCTCATGTGTGGGTCACTTGCACTTATCTTGTTTAAACACTGACTACGTAATGCAAATTATGCAATTGATGATGTGAATACATCCGCATTGTTACACTGGAAACTTACTGTCTGAATTATCATGACACAATATTACAAAGGATACAGTAATGTTGCTGTTTTTATATAATAATTTTGTGCAGAATGAGTTCTGTGTGAACTATTGACGCAGTGTGTGCATGTATTCCCAGGTTGGCATGGATATTTGGGCTGCTTATATTTATTTGGAACTAATTAAATTGATTGGTAATCCTGCTCATGAACTTGAAAAGGTTGTTCCCTTGTTTAGTGAATGCCTTCATCTATACACACAAGATGATAGTGTGTAACCCACAGTGGGGTTGCAAGCATGCTGTTTAGAAGACTAAAATTCATACCCTGGATTTGATAATATTCCATATTCTGTTTTGGTCCCGGCTTGAAACAGAATGATGGTGTGTGATTTAATTGCTAATGTTCACTGGTGTACCTTACTGTGTTGCTCCTCATGTCTATGATGAGCCTGGTTGGGTGATTCACAATATTCGTCACAGCTTAAACAATGTGTCAGAAGGCTCCAAACACTTCACAGAGGCTGTATCGATGCTATTCCCAATCGCCCACCAGCCAGTGTCTCCGCTTCTAGGAGCGGAGTACACCAACCAGAGGGAAAAGGGGCAGTGGAAGAAAGAAGAGACACCATGAAAACTGCTGCCACCTGCACTACCTGCTGGACTCCTGGTAGCGATCTGTTGCCTGTCCAATGGAGTGCCTAATACACAGAAGGGGAGAGAATAAACAACAACCCACCTTTTCTTAAGACTCTCTATGTAAATATTAATAATAAGCTGATCCTACCAGCTGTCTTCAAGGCAATTGCTACTCTTCATTAATATTTTGAGGGTGTTCTGCAGGAATCTTTCATTCTACAACTGAAAAGAAATTAACATTACTAATTATCCTGAACTTCTAAATTCCCAGAACAGAACTATTCTAATTGCTAAATACCTGAAAGGCTTCCTGCTCTCCTCTTTAATGGGTTCTTCACTGAGTAGAGGTGTGTTCACATTGCCACTAAATGCAGTCTCTTGACCTTATGCAGTTCTTCTGAATCGCGCAAAAAGGAACAGGGTAAGGTACAGAGGGGAAGGAAAAGATAGAGGGAAGCGCAAGTAGGTTAGGTTCTGTAGGACAATTACGCTGCTGGTCTTGGCAATGCTTTGTCTTACTGTTTGTCTCTCGGATGCTGTTCACTTGTTCGACGGCTGAAAGGCTGTCTTGTTGCGCTGTGGTTCCTCGTAATTCTCCAGGCGACTGCTGAGCTCCAACCTGCTCTTTTAACCCAACTCCAGAACAACACCACTCGAAACGGGTGGAGTAAACTATAATTGTTCGCTCTGCCGAAAAGCACAAGACAGAGGAACCCTCTCCGCAATGCTGTGACTAAACTCTAAACTAACTAAACTCCACTAACTCCCGTCAGGATAGCTTAATGCGGAGCGGCGGAACTCGGTTGCTGCTTCATGAAATATCGACATTGAAGTGCGCAGTTACAAACTCGCGCTCTCGCCTCATTCACTAGACCGTGCATACACTCGGGAGTAACTAAATAGCCACTGCAGCGGCCATCCTAGGAAGGAATGTATTTACATTCACAAAGGGGAGTTTAAGGCAGGAGTCAAGGGAACCTTTTACAGATGATTAGGAGGTCTTTTTTTACAAAGGGCAAGGATACCAAATATTTTCCCGATTGGGTTTTGGTATTGTCCACGTGTTTGCCCCCCACTTAGGCGCCCAGTGGATCCTGACACAATGTATGTTCAACAGTTTTCCATTCATTTTTAATTGTGTGCTGTTATCATTCTTCATTCTCGTGGGGACTGTGAGTTTACTTTTCTTGGTGAAGGGGCTTTAAGAACAACATGTTCTCTCTCTTTGCTGTGTCTATGAATACTGCCAATGAGGTTGAATAGCTCTGGGTTTCTCTAGTAAATTGTTATGAAGATTCACAGTGGGACTTGTGATCATCTTGTCCTTTCTGTACTGGATAGGTTCCATAATTGAGGTACGCTGATTTTTTAATACGTTTTCTCGTCTACCAACTTCTTTATGTTTCTACTACTTTGGAACACACATGTGTGCTAGTCCTTATATATATATATATAGGTAAAGCCAGAACCTACTTGTAGAATTAGCTAGTGGTTAGTGGTGATTTTTTTATCATAATGCTTTGGATCGAATATTTTAAAATAAAGGCCATGTTGTTTTTCAGTTGTCACACTTTTTTTAGGATGAGAGGGCCCTATTTACCATAAAGACATTTTTTATGGACTTAAAGAGAAAATGTTCAATGTATCCGTATTCCTTGTATTTTTTACACATTATATCCACTTGTACAGAAAATTCTGCTATATTAGCTATTATACTAACAAGATCACAGAAGAACACCTCAACACCACCCTCTTCCAAGACCCCGCAGCATCACGACCGACACCAATGCCACAGCCGTGGAACTGCACCACTGGATCTCCTGCTGCGCCGACAAGCTGAAGATCAAGGCCCTCTACGACATCTTCAGCGAACAGACACCAAATACTCCACCGATGCCTCCGATAATCCTACCAACATGACTTGGGACCCCGCAACCGCAGAACACATCCACGCTGCCATGTAGAAAACCCACTCAGGAGCACCTGCGGACACCTCTCCACCGCACATATTACACAGGGCAGCCTTCACGATTGCATCGAACTACAACGAACCATCAACGCCTCCTTCAGGTCAGGCATCTTCCCAGACATCTGGAAGTGGGCAGAGGTTAAACCCTCCCCAGGAAGCCCAGGGCTGACTCTAAAGACCTGAAATACTACTGGTCCGTCTCTCTACTCCCCTTTGCTGACAAAGTCACAGAGAGACTCGCTAACACCTAACTGACTACTAACATAAAAAAGAACGCCATCCTGGACGCCTCCCATTCCGGATTCCTCAGCAATCACAGCACTGAGACCTCCTCACCACGACCGACAACATCCGCATGCTACTCGACCTGGGATACACCGCAGCCCTCATCCTTCTAGACCTCTCCGCAGCAATCAACACCGTCTCATATAGCACACACGCAGCCAGACTCCACAACGCGGGAACACAAGTAGCCGCCCTGGACTGGATCCAATCCTTTTTCTCAGGCCGAACCCAGAGGATCAGACTTCCTCCTTTCCTCTCCGAACCCACCAATATCAACTGCGGAGTACCCCAGGGATCCTCGCTCAGCCCCCCACTCTTCAGCATCTACATGGCCCCCCTCGCTGCCATTGTCAGACAACATGGTTTCTGCATCGTACCTTACGCCGACGACACCCAGCTAAACCTCTCTTCAACATCGCTTACGTCCCTCGGGGTAAAGCTGTGCTATTTGTACAATACCATTACTATAAAAAGCATTCTTTAGTTTATGCAGAGTGTAGCTAAATTTGCCTTTTTGAAATTGGCCCTGAATTCTACAAAAGCACAGGACAATTCATTACCATTGGGGATTGATTGCTTATCCACTCACTCACTAAAAATCCCGGAAACGCCAGACTCAGCTTACAGGAAGGAATGAAGAACCTGGCAACCTGGATGAAAGATAGCTGCCTGAAGGTCAACTCAGAGAAGACCGAGTTCCTCATCCTCGGACCCTGCACCTCTGCCTGGCACAACACCAGGTGGCCCACCTTCCTCGGGAATCCACCCACACCCACAGACCACGCACAAAACCTCTGTATCATCCTCGACTCCTCCCTCTCCATTAAACGCCAGATCAACGCTGTCGCCTCCACCAGTTTCAACTGCCTGCACATCCTCCGCAGACCTTCAAATGGATACCCCCGACTGCAGAACGACCATCACCTGCGCACTCATAACCAGCATACTGGACTACGGCAATGCCCTATATGCCAGAATTACCAAAATTCTCCTACACAAACTCCAAACCATCCAGAATGCCGCAGCCAGTCTCGTCCTCGGGACACCGCACCACGAACACATGACCCAAAACATACAAGACCTCCACTGGCTCCTGTTCGAGAAGAGGATTGCCTTCAAACTCCTCACCCACGCCTACAAATCCCTCAAGAACTCCAGACCCAAATACCTTAACGAGAGATTATCCTTCCACGTACCCACGAGGAACATCCGCTCCACTGACCTCGCTCTGGCAGAGGTCCCCCGCATCCGCAGAAACAGAGCAGGTGGGAGAGCCTTCACCGACAACGTGGCCAAGACCTGTAAGGAGCTCTCACTGAACATCAGATGCTCCCCAACCCTGCACACGTTCAGGAAGAACCTCAAGACCTGTCTCTTCGACTAATCTGGAGCTCCCCCCCACCCCCCCTCAGTACTCTGAGACCCTCATGGGTGAGTAGCGCGCTCTATAAACCCCCTGATTGATTGATTGATCAACTCTATTGATTCTCTTGAGCTAAGACATGGATGGATCACCTTTTAGAGTATACTGCTGAACATGTCTGCAATGGAGAAGATTTTTTTGTCTCTTTGATCAAAATTTCTGTAATGCAGAAGACTGTTTTGTTTCAAGATTTATTATATGCATATGAACAGATTTTTTTGCACTAGATGCTAATGTATATCTCAATGAAAGAAAATGTGTTTCTTTGAATGCTGAGCATATTATTTTGTAATCAATATCTGTTTATTGTTCTAATTGCTTTCTGATGTAGATTCTAAATCATTGTCAGCTACCTGGGAAAGTGAAGATCTTTGCGATGTTAATATGAACGAATATCATGTAAAAGCAAAGGGCCAGTGGCCAAATCGAAGATGCATTTTAATGGTCATGAATGGCCTATCGGACCCCTATGACTGGAACAAATGCATTTACTATGTACAAACTCAATTTTAGGAGTTGGTAATCTATAACCAACTCGCAAAATAGGGTTTGCAAGTTGCTATTAGGATGGGGGTGTCAAGGGCGTCCCTTCCTAATAGTGAGTTGCAGGGGGATGTATGATTGTTTTGCAACCGAAATGTGGTTGCAAAACATTTGCAGTTTATTGCCTACCACAAGTATTTGTTAAGCCAGTCACAAACGGGAAGGGGGGAGCTAAAACGTTTTATAAGAGCAGATAGTGGTCCCACAGACCAGTGACTAAACTTAAAATATGAAACAGAAAGTGCCATTTTACCTTTTTGAAATGCATCCCATTTTCCATTAAGAAAAATGGGATGTATTTTTAAAAAAAGTTGCTTTATTTAGAAGCATACACAGATATGGTGGTCTGCTGTCCCAGGCAGGCCACCATCCCTGTGTTATAGCAAATTCCCAATTGGTTGTAAATTGTGACTTGCACGATGAGTATTGATGAGGCAGGCCATTTGCGACCCCATTGGGAATCACTAATGTGTCTAAACCACATTAATGAATTTCATTTTGCGAGTATCTAATTGTGTGTGGCAAAGAAATCACAATTAGAGACTCTCAAAAGAAATGGTCGAACATGTGGCTCCAGATAAACAGAGCATTTTCAAGTCGCAAGTGGAGTGGTTAGACGAATCAGGCCATTTGTGACTGAAAAAATGCTGTGTCTGATGTACAAAATGCAAAATGCGACTTGGTTACTTGCTACTGAATCGCTATTTGATTTTACGATTCGATATTTGGAAGTGGAGTGTTTTGGGAGTCCCTTCCAAATACCGAATTTGTATTGTATGTTTTACTGTTTTGCAACCAAATTCCGGTTTCAAAACAGTAATACTTTATCAACATTTGATAAGTGGTGGTAAGCCATTCACAAATGTGATATTGAAAAAAAAATGTAAGAGCAGGCAGTGGTCGCACAGGCCAATGCCTAATCTTAAAAAATGAAATTTAAACTTTTTTGTTTTTAAACGCATTCTGTTTCCCATTAAGGAAAATGAGCTACATTTAAAAAACAAAATGCTCTATTTAAAAGCAGTCACAGACATAGCGGTAGGTCTGTTTGCGACCCATTTGGAATCGCTAATGAAACTCCAAAGAGTTTTATACATTTCAAATAGCGATTTCCTAAATGCAATTCACACGAAATCCTAATTAGGAAATCAGTGTTTCTAATCTTCGTACATCTGGCCCAAAGTTATCACATGAATTAGATTATGAATAGATTCAAAATAAATCTTCAGATAAGGATGTAGCAGAAAGGTAAGCCTGGGTGAAGCAATGCCTGAGGCAGGTTAAAAACAGTATTTCAGTTTGAAAGACTCTGTTGGTAGGTTAATTGTTGGGGTTTTAACACCAGAACTAGTTCCTGTGCCAAGAAAAAACTGTAATATGAGCAGAACGCTTTACAGAACTGTCTCACAGTAGACTCCATAATTTCAACTTCGCTTACATCCCTCGGGTTAAAGCTGTGTTATGTGTACAGTACCATTACTATAAACAGCATTTCTTTAGTTTATGCAGAGTGTAACTAAATTTGCCTTTTGAAATTGGCCCTGAAGTGTACAAAAGAACAGGATAATTCATTACCATTGGGGATTGCTTGCTCCAGGCTAACTACTCAACAATTACCCATTGACCTGTAGTTCACTGGCCTTTACAGAATCCTGCTTGCTCCAAAGGACTGCATTTTGTCTTTGTTGCCTATATTTACAGTATAGTTAATGCAATTGTAGCAAGACCTTGGATCATCACTGCCAGATAACCAATCAAACTAATAGAAGAGGAATTGCTTAGAGGCTCAATAATCAATCATAATAACAATACTTCCCACCCTTGACCTTTGAACGATGTCTTAATTGAATACAGCGTCATGCAGTGAGATTTAGGATTTACACCTGCATTTCAAATTTGGCTACACGCCACAATTTTCGACTGGTCTTACCACATGAACTCACGTTCTTAATGTACACCTGTGTTCATGCGCAGGCAAAGCAGAGTCAGCAAGGTGACATTGTTAGCCATATAGAAAGTACTGCAAAACATAAATGAAGCTAATATTATCATTAAGGGCCACATGCATCAACCTATTTAGGAAGTGCAAACGGTGCGAATCGGTAAATTCGGCCATTTGCGATTCCTAAATAAGTGTTTGGGATGCATCATACACTTTTGTGAAATTCGCTATTTTTAGCGATTTCCAAAAATGCGATTCCTTTTAAGGAATCGTAAATTTGCGATTCCTTAAAAGCAATGCATGATTGTTTTTCAAATTGCAAATTAGCAATTAGGGGGTGCAAATTACCACGAGGTTGAACCTCGTGGTAATTTGCGAAAAGTTATGAAAATGCTCAAAAATGCATTTTTAAAACTTTCATGTTACAGACACACATGTCCTTAGGACATGTGTGTGTGAAACATGCACTTTAAAATACATTTCAGGGGTGCAGGGGGGGGTCCTTTGGACCCCCCTTGCACCCTTGGAATGCATTAACAAATTGCGAATCGTATTTTCAAATTCGCAATTTGTAAATGCCTTCCCATTGACTCCTATGGGCCTTTTGGCCCATAGGAATCAATGGGATTTGCGAAATCGCAATTAGGAATTCGCATAATATTTGCGATTCGGTAAAAATTTAAATTTTTTCCGAATCGCAAATATTATGTGAATAAAATCATGCATCCCATTTTGCAATTCCTTATTTGCGATTCCCTAAAAATCGTAAATAAGGAATCGCAAAACTTTACAATGATGCATGTGGCCCTTAATGTCTTTTAAGCCAAAGAAACCCCAAAAACTGTTTGTTTCCTTTATAATGTGCATACAATTAAAGTTTGTTCCATGAGCACTACCTTATACCATTCTCAATTAAATTCTTTGAATGCAATTTGTGTACCTCCTCGGGTTTTTATGTCAAATATTATGTCGGTTCTAACATTGCAGCTATAGACATTCCGTCTGTCTGGCCCGCGCCTTGCCTTAAAAACATATACCTCACTGAAAGTAAAGATTTTTTTTCTTTGACTCAGCTCTGAAAGTCAATACTGGGACAAATGGAGTCAACAAGCCTTTGTCAGGTTTCCGAATTGCTGAGCCTGAGTCCCATGAGAATCCACCGCTCTACCTGGATCTCTGCACCGATGAAAGAAGAAACTTGCTATCCAATGAAAGAAACCTTGGTACAATGGGGGTTAGGGAGGAGAAAGAGAAAGATAGCACAGCGTTGTTCTATAGTCGGGCAGTTGTAGCATCTCTATTACATCTGGAAGTCTAGGCCTTCACACCATAATAAAGGGAAAAACTGATCTTTGAAGTTTTATGCGATCTTCACAGTCATAAAGCCACCCACCGAAATATTGCTTACCAGCCTCAAAAAAGGGTCAAGCATTTGCAATACAATAGGTCTCGCATTTGCGATAGTTTAAGCTATTGGCATTGTAAATTGCAATTCCTTTTATCTGTTTTAATAATTAACACTTAAATAAAAGACGTTTTCATTTGCAATGCCGATAACTATTGTAAATGTGAGACCTATTTAATTTCAAATAAGCGACCCATTGTCTTGGGCTGCTTGGAAAGTGAAAGCATGCATGGCGCGATGTATGTTGCAGGAAAAGACCGTGGTGCCTGCAGTAGGAGAAACTCATTAAAACAATAGTAATATCAGACTAAATAAAACATACATTGTAACAACAGAAGTAAAAGGGCAGTCCTCATTGGAGGTTACAAATTAAGACATGGCGGTACCAAGGAGCGACTAACAAGCCTATTAATGAATCAGAAGCCAGCATTTATGAAGGCCAATGACACAAGCCAATAAAAAATATTGGTGGAGAGTGGGCGGAGCTTTAAGGCCATACATGAATACAGCATTGATCACAGAGCTGCGCATGCACTGCCCAGGGTCGACATAGCAAGCTGTGATGAACGCTAAAATATCAAAAGCCTTTCCAACGTCCGTCGAAATATGAGTGACTGCACCTCTGTAATTTATGGGAACAAGCAGTAGGGAAGTGAAAAACAGAACAACAAGGTAGCCTGCAGGGAAGGTGAGAAACGGCTGAAGAAACTGATAAATTGAAAACAAAACAATCATGGAGGAGCGAGAAAAGTGTGTGCACTGAAATGGCAGTAGAATACTCAAGTAACTATGCAAAATGTTGCCAGGTGCAGACTGCATGGGAAAGCGGCCTTTTATACAGACTGCCATATTGCCCTGGAAGTATTGTTCCCAACCCGAAAGTATGATGCCCACTGGTTGGTTATTGGTCTAGCCTTTTCATGTCTGCAAAATTTTAAATCTCCATGTCCTCCAAAACTGCTAATATTTAGCTTTTGGGGACAACCTTGCTGCCTCATAATCTTCTGTTTCCTTAGTGGAGTGTGTACAGGTTGCATCGTTACACCCCTGTCCCTGTTCCTGACAGCCAATATTACTAAGAACACTACAAATACTGTACTGTATGACCACTGACTGAAGCTCCAGAAGGAGCTGTAATCATGGCACACCTGTACTACTCCAACTCCATCTGAACCCTGCCTCCAAAGAAACTCATTGACTGACTGAAAATGGGACAAAACTAAGAGTTCGGAATGTGTTTGATTTTTTGCAAACTCCACTAGCTCCCAGTGGGTTCAAGGTTTAGATGTAAATTCATCTGCAGTATGCAAAAAGAGATACGGAACTTCAGAAATTGACTTTATACCACACATCAAGCAGAACCTTGGCAATTGCAACTTAATGAACCAACAATCCTCCCAATAGATTAAACATAGGGATTCACTTTTCCATCTCAAAGCCATTGGTAGAGGAAAGCCCTGAAACCATACCTGAAAATAGAACCAAACAACATATTGTTTAAGGAACTGAATTTTTCAAACTCTCTTTGAACAGAACTTATTGAAAGAATGCAGGTTTGAGATTGAAGGCAAGGTGTTTTCCTTACCCAACTGGGCTCTAACAGTTCTCTACCACTCCCTGCAAGAATATACTGCAGCATTCTGCAACTACCAATAAGAATTTTATAAACTGCAGAATGTTTATAAGTAAATAGAGTAGTGGCTCATACATTGCTTATAGATTATTCAAAAAACACTTTGAACTATATAATTCTCACACAAAGAAATTATGATATTTTCTCAAAAAATATTTGTCTCTAAAGATACTGCATTTTGGGACTGGGCCCTCTCTGAATTGTCACAACAGATGTTTTACTTCCATTGCTGGACATGTTTTTCTTTCCTTTTAGGACTCTGCTCACTTTATTTCTGTTAACCAGTGGTAAAGTGTGGTACTGTACTTTGCACCATGCAACGTTCTGCTGCACTCCTATGGACCTTTAGTTCAAAGGTTGTCACAACAATCAATACAATTAAATAATGTGAAGCACATTTGCCCCACTAAGATTACATAGAGTATTGACTTTTCAAACCATTACGTTTTTAATAAAAGATTAGCAAAGATACAAATTCTAATAATCGAGTTCTTTGGAATTCAGTTACCAATATGCAAATACATTCAGCAATATAATTCAAAGCAATTCAAAATCATAAATACAAAGACTAACTTTTAAAGTTGTCTCACAATAAATCAAAGCATTCTCATTTCCCTTAAAATAAAGAGCCTATTCAGCTAAGCTAGGAACAAGTTGTAAAGCTCGGAGAGAAGTCAGGCAGAAGGTGTTAGCATGGAGTGCCTCTGAAAGTAAGTGAATGCAAATCAAATAAAGACTTGTCTATCAAGCAGGCATCTACCCATGAGTCAGGTCCAGGACCTGCAACTAGGCCTGCTTGACCCCTGTTGACTTTTTCTGGAGTGAATTTCTGACCCCCAAGAAGGATCCTGGACCCTTGGTGTAGCACAGGAGTCTCCAACCTTTTCTGTAGTGAGAGCTAATTCTGCTCAAGGAAAGTCCTGCCGAGCTACTAGCATATTTTATCACTGTAAAATGCTGATGATATGTATTACCATTACACAGTGACCACCCTAAGCACGATTATTAGTAGTAACCACTAAACATTCCAGGTGAAGTTATCAGCAGAATGCTAGGGAAACGTTTATCAATATTAAATGCTTGTAATCAAGTACAATTTAAATCAGGGGTCTCAAAACAGGTCCTGGAGGGCCGGATCCATGCCAGATTTTTAAAATTACTACATGTATCTCAATGGGGATATCCCAAAAATCTGGAATGGATCCGGCCCTCCAGGACCGGTTTGGAGACCCCTGATTTAAATCATCACATGCTGTGTGCCACACAGGGTATTACCAAAGCAGTAAGTCTCCCCAACCCAAATTGAATTTTCATTCAGCTAACAACTTTAAGGGGCAGATTCCGATCTCGGTCAGTCAGCCCTTCAAGACGTGTCATTTGCCCTTACCTTACGGCTGAACCGTACCAGGAGCGAGACCGTCCGGGCAAGGAAGTACGATGCGGAAAAGTGTCAAAACCCTGACCGATCTGCACGCTCCGTCTCCATCATCAATCTCCGACCCAGCCTGACCCGGAAACACTCGATTCACGCCCCACAGCAACATAAACACAGCTACTTTCTGCCTGTCAAGTACGATGCACAGTTCCTACGTTCCAGACGGGTCGCCACGTACAGGACATCTCAGCACCCGGAAGAGCTGCATATAAACTCTGATTTGCGCCATTAACGCATTCCATGGATTAGAACTGGAGCATCTTGGAACTGATCGAGACGGACCATGAATCCAATTGCGCAGGTCATACCAGTCCTGTACATCTATGACCGGATCAGGAACAGACGTGGACTTCGCAGATGGTAAGTCCGACACCCACCCCACAAACAAATCCAGGGGGTCCAGACCCTTCCCACCCTTACTATGCCTCCTTAGGGTACCCATGGCCACCACTACTGCCACTCCACCCATAGGGGCATGTTGCTTATCACTGATGCCACCCCACCCATAGGGGCATGTTACCTATCTCTGATGCCAACCCACCCATATGTGACATGTGCTCTATCACTGTTGCCACCCCACCCATAAGGGCATGTTGCCTACCATTGATGTCACCCCACCCATATGTGTTATGTTGCCTATCACTGATGCCACCCCACCCATATGTGTCATGTGCTCTATCACTGATGTCCCCCCACCCTTAGGGGCATGTTGCCTATCACTGATGCCACCCCATCCATATGTGTCATGTTACCTATAACTGATGCCATCCCACCCATGTGTGTTATGTTACCTATCACTGATGCCACCCCACCCATTTGTGTCATGTTGCCTATCACTGATGCCACCCCACCCATATTTGTTATGTTGCCTATCACTGATGCCACCCCATCCATATGTGTTATGTGGCCTATCACTGATGCTCCCCCACCCATAGGGGCATGTTGTCTATCACTGATGCCACCCCACCCATGTGTGTCATGTGCTCTATCACTGATGTCCCCCCACCCTTAGGGGCATGTTGCCTATCACTGATGCCACCCCATCCATATGTGTCATGTTGCCTATAACTGATGCCATCCCACCCATGTGTGTTATGTTACCTATCACTGATGCCACCCCACCCATTTGTGTCATGTTGCCTATCACTGATGCCACCCCACCCATATGTGTTATGTTGCCTATCACTGATGCCACCCCATCCATATGTGTTATGTGGCCTATCACTGATGCTCCCCCACCCATAGGGGCATGTTGTCTATCACTGATGCCACCCCACCCATATGTGTTATGTTGCCTATCACTGATGCAACCCCACCCATATGTGTTATGTTGCATATCACTGATGCCACCCCACCCGTATGTGTCATGTGCTCTATCAATGATGCCATCCCACACATAGGGAGGATGATGTGAGACACATCCATCAGACATCAGCCACAGGCATGTCAGTCAAATACTTTCTACAACAACATCATGCCAACAGTGTGTAGTGCCTGACAAATAGCCCCAACAGTGATTTTGATTCATGACACATAAAGTAACTAGCTTCACATGTGTGAAGTAAACCAGAGTGTGGGCTACACAAGTCAAGCTTTGAAATAGCACTGGGTCAATGTGTGAAAACACCCCATCAGTGTGTACATCCAGTGTAAAATGTGTGGACACAAAGTGCAGCTAAAGTAGAGCATTGTGGCAAAGGGTCAAAATCACCCATCATCCCAGTGAGCACAAGGTAGGTGTCATCATGGAAATATCAGCACTTGACAAACAGTATGTATGATTCTTGTGCATGTCAGGACAACACCTGTACAGTCAACCTTCATCTACCACCCAATGTAGGCACTGGTGACATACGCATGGGTACGGTATTGCCCCTTAAGTCACATGCACTTATACAATACATTTGTCTACCAAGTTGCACAGGGGACACAGTTGACTTTACACCAAGGATGTCCAGTACCTGCATGTACAGTGTAGATGGCACAACAGTCAGGGAAAGTGTCACATTGCACATTGTGGAGCACATCATATGTGCATGGATGCAAGCCACTGATGTGGCCATGCCAAAGAAATGTTACCATCCCTGTGCCAAATTAGTCAATCATGACACCCCCACTCAGCTGCAAAGGATGACTTGGATACCAACCTGACCATAAAACTAATTTCATGGCCCACATGGAGTACAAAACATGAACACCTCAGTAACAGACATTTGTAAATCCTGCATCTTCACATCAAGATCAGGGTAAACTGCAGCAATAAAATCTACAGCTAAATCAAATTCACAAGGAGAACACAAAATGCTTTATTCAGCAATCTGCCATCTGGAAGGCAAAATAAATAAATAAATGTAGCCCAATGTCCAGTAGAAAATCAAAAGTCCAATGATGGTGTCAGTGACACCTGTCACACATTGCTTGCCTGCACTGATAAGGACTAGGGGACATCAACTCTGAGGGGCATACATTGGGCAGGCCAGGCACCCCAGGGACAGGATCAGAGCTAAGAAGGAGCTTGGGAAGGGGTGCTGGGTGCAGGAGAGTCAGTGGCAGCTGCAGTGGTGGGGTCTGACATGGGTTGTGCCTTGAGGCACAAGTCTGATGGGGTGGGTACTTGAACCACTGCAGTGGGCAGGTCAGGTGTAGTGGACAGGGTTCCCACTGCACTGCCCATGTCAGACTGGGTGGACGTGGACTCCACTGCAGTGCCTAACCCCATGGGAGTGTAAACGGGTACAGGTGGGGTTGGAAGGACAGCTGGAGGTGACACACTCCCCACAGTAGTTGCAGCTACAGACAGACTTGTGGAAAAGAAAGTGGCAGGGGGGGAGGGCCTGATAATTTGGGGGATGATTTATATGTGGGTGGGGGAACCTGGGACAGGGTGTGGCGAGGGAACCTGTGGTGTGCTGACCTGGGGGATGGAGGAAGAAGACTGTGCAGTGGAGCTGGGGGGTGGGGGTTGGGTCTTGCTCTTCCAGCTACGGGGTGAGTTGCGGTTGGGGGGCCTCAGTCTGCCTGCGCTTGGGGGAAGGGTGTCAGGGTATGAGGGGCACTCTTCTCAGTGTGTGGTGACTTCCCCTTCCCCCTGCAGTCAGGATCTGATGGATCAGAGGAGAAGAGGCCTAGGTGGCAGTGGAAGAGCTTTTTAGGAGATTGGGTTGCAGGTGAGGCAAGGGAAGGGCTCTTGGAGGGAGAGGGATTGGAGGACTGCAGAGTGCTTGTGGATGCCTGTGTGTGTATTTGAGACCCATCCCCTGTGTGTGTGGTATCAGTCCCCTGACTTTGCTTGCATGCACGTTTAGACTTATGTGTGGGTGAATGCATGCTGTCTGTGTGTTTGGGTGACCATGCAGGTGTGTGTGTGCTGGGGACAGGTAGGGTGCTTGGAGGAGTTGTTTGGGCTGAGGCTGAAGGGGTCAGGGACTGCTGGAGGAGGGATACTGCTGCTGTCAGCGAGGAGGCCGTGGACTAATTGGTCCTCTGTAGGGTTGAGATGCCAGATGAGATGCCCTCCATGAACAACACCACTTGTGTCAACAGACCGGTGTTTGCATGGAGGACACTCAGCATTGATGTCTGCCCTACATGGATCTGTTTAAGTATGTCCACAGACTCCATACTCAGGGCAGCAGGGGACACAGGGGCAGGGGGTGTGATGCCTGGCATGTAGAAGACATGCTCCCCGAACACAGAAGCTGCCACGGACCTCTGGAATGGGAGCCGAGGGGAGGGTGGTGGTGGTGATGGTGGTCGTGATGGTGGTGGCGGGGAACAGCCTCACTCTTCATTGTTTCCGGCTGCTGACACCCGCACCCAGAAGGGAGTCATCCTCCGAGCTGTTGTGGTCCTCAGCTGCGGTGGAAGGTGCTGAGGACTCCTCGATGTGGCTCCCCTCACCCTCTCTGTCACTGGGTCCCTCCGACTCCTCAGTTGATGGCCCGGGCTGGCTCTGTGGCTCATCCTGGTCCGTGGCGCTGTATCCTGTGCCCGTGGATGTATCTGCATTTAAGTAGGAAAAGAAGAACCACATTAGTATCCTGCACTGACTGCACACAACACTGTCAATACCCAACACTACCGGTCATGCACTGCCATCCTCAGCTGTCATTTACTAAAAATGCACACACAGGGGTACATAGGTCAATACCAAGTCTGAACATCAACCACGGCACCCATATGCCTCCTGGACAGGTACCCATATTTCTGTAGCATGCTGGCTGTCAATACCCCAAAGTGCACGCGTGCACCACATACACAGTTGTGGTACATGCAAATGACCATGTAGAAGTACATTACTATTAACATACATCACATCAAATGCCAGTCACTCAGTACAGGTGTCTGGATGAATATATGGCCACACTCACAGTTCACAATCTTGTGATGCCTATCAGCACAACACACAATGAGGTCCTAACGTACTGTTACTAAATTACACAATGGGGTGCATGGAGCACCTCAGACTCCAATGTAGGATCCCTCCTAGCAAGTCAATGCCCTGGAAAACAAATGCATGGTAAGTCAGTCTTCACTGTCACATGTCATGGGGCATTGCATCCCAAAAACATGTCTTCACTGCGTCACATTCATAGGTCATGCCCTTACCAAACTCTGCAGCTGACAAGTGCACCAGTCTGTCCCCTGCCACCCACTGTCCTAGGACTATGACGATCCTACATCACTAAAATCTAACATATGTGTGACTGCAAACACAACTACCTGAACATGAGCACCGCACAGGCTTCTGACAATTACACACAGCTGCATGAAAGTCACTCTTGCATACAGCATTGTGCTCGTTCAACTGAGCGCACTCCTATATGTTGCACAGGTAATATCTCCATTGTCGCAACTCAGAGGTCCTGCTCACACTAAAATACTCAACACGCCAGTTGTCCAAAAAAGGAAGCCAAACTACAATGATATTGTGTCAGACACCTGATGGCACATTTCAGGAAGCACAACCAGTGGGTCCATACAAGTGAGTGTGAGTACAGAGACTCACTATTCTTTGGAGTGGGCATGACAGGGCAGGTAAACCAAATACAGTGTATTGGCATGGACAGTGGGCAGATGTCTGGGTCAGTGTGACATACTTCCTCTACATAGCCCTGAGGACACAACATGGACTCACTTGCTGGATGGGTTTTTTAACTTCCCCACATACATGTAGTGAGCCAGACCTGCATTTTGAACTCAGTTTAATCAGAACTCGGTTTAAGAAGCTGTAGTCCTGTTGATATCCCACCACCAAGATTTGTCGTTTATAATATAGAGTTACATATACATCAGAACCAGCCACAGTGCAGTATTGGAGAGAACCATTGCAATTGAATCCCATGTGCTGTATTTCCTAATAACTCAAGATTCATTGCCCCACCTTCTGCGTCCCTTGTCCTGATGAAGACCCTCTAGCAAGGTTTACACCACGCCTGCATATGTTTGGGTCGAAACGTCGACACTTCCTCCTGTGTTCAGCCTCTTCCCTGATTTATCATTTGTGATTCTGTTCTGTTTGAGGCATGATCTTTGAACTAATTGATGAATTGTATTTTCTATTGTGTTAATCAATTATTATTTCTGGTTTATTCAGGTCTTAGTGATCATTGTTATGATTCCCATTCAATACCTTCACCATCCCATCACTACCCTTCCCTGTCCAACTCTTTAGGGGCATCAAATGTGATTTACTATGTATTTATTTTATGAATGATTCTTTACGATACACGTTGTGAATAAAAACAATGTTGTTATAATTTTCTTGCATTTACTCAAGTTATCTTATCATGGTTTATTCGTTCTAGTATCTGGGACCACATTGTTTGTATCAATTATTCACCCAGGTCCCAGTGACTTTCTGGGTTAACCCGTGTTTTTACAGCACGTGTACCAGTTGGGGGTCATCAGGCAGTCCACCCCCCTCTGCAGTCCGTGTCCTCGGCCTAACACCACTCCCACCAGCCCTAGGCACACAGCCTGTACCTGTGGTGGCAGGCACAGTTGACCGGTCCCCATTGGCTGTTGCCACTGGTGATATTGTTGGTAGCATCCTGTGTAGCTGGGGCCCCTGTGCTGCTTGAACTTGGTCTCCTAGGTCGGTCCCTATTGGCGGGGGTGTTAGGTCTGTCGGCAGATGGTGTTGACATGGCTGCAGGGGGTATTTTTGATGGTGGGGTTGCCTGATGTCTCACACCGGAGGGGCCAGGGTGAGTGTCGTCATCCAAAGTGGACAGGGCCAGATCAACACCAGAGAACTCATCCTCCACCAGAGTCTGGGCCAGGGACTCATCTTCACTTGGTGCTGAATCCCCAGGGGCACCAGTGTTTGGAAGAGACAGACATTGTAAGTTATTTTACTACAGACATCAATGATTGACCTATGTATATTGCAACAGGGAGGGGGGAAAAGGAGCTGAAATATTAATCTTGCAATGGGTAGTACCAACAATGAAGGAGGGGGCAGTGGATCACAAATCCTGTGCATCCATGATATGTATATGATTTCATTCCTTAGTAAATTACCTCCTATATGTATACAGGAATGCGGCCGTGCGAATTGGATTGCCGCTTCAGTGTACTGTAGCTGCATTTACTTTGGGTCACCTTTACTGCAAATCTGATGTGCCTCCAACTGGAGGTGGACTGGCTGCTTTCCCAGACATCAGCCTCCTCAATAAGTTCTGGGAACTATCAATGTTTTTAAAAAAAATGTTTCCTTCCCGAACATTATATATTGTCATGATTGAATAATTGCTTTATTTTTATTGCATTTTAAACACAATGTTCCTGTATGATTGAACATGTCCATATCAACATTTATCAATATAATTAAACTTTCTATGTCATCATAGTATGTTGTTTCTCTATTTCCCTTCTTGTGTATGTTTTATTGTATTATATTGCACTTTTTGCCAGATATTTACGTTGTTTTTGCTTGGGTATCTACCTTTACCATAAACTGCTTTCCCAGTAGTGACCAGAGGAGATATTATGTCTATGTACATGGTCATTGTTACTCAAGGGCCATCAGGTGGCTGACACAGAGGTGTGATCCCTGTTGACATTAGACTCTGTCTGACCAGATGGCTGACAGTGGAGTTAAGTTGTTTGTTGGTAGCCAATACTCAGCAGGGCTTTGCGCTCCCCACAACAGAGACCAGTCCCAGAGTACTTGCCAGCCCATTTCCACCCCCTGTGAGGTGAGCATGGTGCAGTGTGATCTTGCTGGGCCATGTAGGTGGCTGAGGGTTTGTGAGTGACTGCAACTCCCAGCATGCTCTGGGTGACACCCCCTTCCCAGCATGCCCTCACTTCTCTCCGTCTGACTATGCTTCCCTGTGAGGGCGTGTGGCAGCAATTGCAAGATGGCTGACAGTGGAGTCCTGGTGTTTGGTGGTGGCCAATTCACAGCAGGGCCTTTTGCTCCACACAACAGGGCCCTGTCCCAGGGTACCTGCCAGCCCATTTCCACCCCTGTGAGGTGAGCATAGTGCAGTGTGATCTTGCTGGGCCATGTAGGTGGCTGAGGATTTGTGAGTGACTGCAACTCCCGGCATGCTCTGGGCTACACCCCCCTTCCCAGCATGCCCTCACTTCCCTCCATCTGACTCTGCTCCCCTGTGAGGGGGTGTGCCTGTGCTGACAAGATGGCTGACAGTGGAGTTCTGTTGGTTGGTGGTGGCCTATTACCAGCAGAGCCTTTTTCTCCCCACAACAGAGCCCTCTCCCAGAGTACTTGCCAGCCCATTTCCATGCCCCTGTGAGGTGAGCATTGTTCAGGGAGGTGCAATTGTGAGGGTGTGCATTATCTGTGACAACAACACCATCATGCTTTGGTATACACTCACTTCACAAGCATAACCACTATTCCTTTGTGTCAGTCAGCTTCACTGTGAGGTATTGGTTATGGTGGCAGGGATGTCTGACAGTGTTAATTCATATTTGTGCCACTGCCTTGTCCTATTTGTTGGTAGGTTTGTACATGTCATGACACAGTTACAATTCACTATGATGTGGCCATTGTTGTGTTTGTCTGACTGACATGGACTTCTTGGGCTGATTGACTTTTGTTTCCTATGCATTAGCTCTGAGTGCATAGTTTCACAGTCCCCTTAATAGTGTTGTGTGTGTATTGCGACACAATGTTGGGCAAATTGGTTGTGTACTCACCAGGCTCTGGTATGTCAGGTAGGCCATGGTTGCCCTCTGGTGGTAGGATGTCCTGCACCTTCTCCTCCCAGGACTTGAAGTCGACTGGTTTGGCAGGAGGGCCACTGCTGATGACCTGTCTCAAGGCGTGTTCCTTCTGGAGGAGCTTCTTGACCCTCCTGCGCATGTCATACCACCTGTTCTGGATGTTGGTTTTCATGCGATAAGCTGGTGCTTGTGCGTTCACCTTGTCCACGATTCTGTCCCACATCTTGGTTTTCTTTGACATAAGGTCCTTTACACCAATGCGCCAAACAAATGTGGCTCCACTCTGAGGATCTCATCTACCAATATTTCTAGCTCAGTGTCTGTGAACTGTGGATTCCTCTTAGGGCGCATGGTGATGGGGGCTGGTGAGGAGTGATGTGGGTGTGTGGGTGGAAGTGAGGGTGGGTGGGTGTCTGTTTTGTTAGATGTATGTATGAGAGATTTTGGAGTAGTGCTGATGGCGTGTGGTTTGAGTGATGGGTCAGTTGTGTGTGTGTGTCTGTGGTTGGTGTCTCAAGGTGTTCTGTGCTGGCTGCTCTATCCTGGTAGTGTTCTTTTGCCTTTTTATAAGTGGAGTTGGGGGTGTGTCTCTGTATTTTTTTTTACATTTTTGGTGTATTTATTTACTTTGCCAGAGCTTGACTGGTCCTTTTTTTGTGTTTTTGGCATTGTTTTTGGTGGGCATGTAGGAGACGTTCTTCTGACCAAGTCAGACTCTCATGTTGACTTGTGCGGGCTGCTCCGTGTCCTTCACGCTGATTGTGTTCTGTGTTGCATGCGAGTCTACCGCCATGGTCTCTCGCTTCAGGTACGGTTTCGATCCGGTCAATCGTGTGGTTTGGGCTTCGTGCGGTTCGGTCTGACTTTCTGCCTTTGCCATCGTACTGTGCGGCTCGGACGTTGCGGGAATGTATTGGTCGGGTTTGTTGCAGGTGCGGTTCGGTCAGTGCGGCTCGTGTCCGATTTCCGTCCGGATGGCTGAGTTTTGTACGGCGTGGTTGGACGGCTTGGATTCCTTACGTCTTGGTTGTAAAACACAGACTTTGCATCGTACTGCACGGGTCGTAGGGTGCCGGTAGGTGTCGGTCGGACTCCGTTCCCTGTACGAGTCGGTCAGGCCGATTTCCGACCTGAATTGGAATCGGACCCTAAATGTGTTTTAGAATTGCAATATTTGGTCTTCATTAACCCTGGGCGAAGCACTACGCTACGCTCGCGTAGCTTGCGAAGTTTGCGCAACTTCGCACTACGCGAGCTGCACGTAGCACAGTGCGAAAACGCGTAGTGCAGCATAGCGTAGTGCAGCGGTCATTTTTTGCTTGTTTGCGGTCCTTAACGTCATGTTCGCGACCGCGAGCAAGCAACTGACATTCCAGCAAGATTCTCAATGTGGGGAGGTGAGGTTTCTCATTGCGAGTGGTTGCGCATGCTCGCGACCGCTCGCAATGAGAAACTACCAGTTTGTGATGAGAAAGCTGACGCTTGAGTAAAAATCTACTCGAGCAGCAGAAAACTACAGCTCGCACTGTGCAAGATGCCATTTTCAATCATTGCACAGTACCGGATGCTTGTCCGCACTGTGCAATCATTGAAAACGCATCTTGCACAGTGCGAACATGCTACTAAGCAGCTCGCGTATTGCTACGTGAAGTTTGCGTAGTGCGAAGTGCACTTCGCGTAGCTTCGCGTAGCGCTACTTCGCGAACTACGCCCACCCTTAGTTTTCATTAGTATATTCGTTTTAGAAAATGCCCATTTTTCTATCAAAATCACTTTCCACTTTGAGCAATCAAACTCAATTTTTCAGAAGAAAAACCTTTCTGAAAAAAACATTTTTTCCTTTAAAAATCTCACCAGCACCCTCAATGTATCTCTCAGAGGTGAAGCCAAGATTCGGTGTATATTAAAGAAGGCAGCATTGCTCGTTTCATTACCTGTAAGAGTTACAGACTGCCAAACCAATGGCAGGGACTCTTGATAACACTCAAACACACTGTGTTGGCCTAACAATTAATCAATCAGGAATTTATAGAGCGCACTACTCACCCGTGAGGGTCTCAACATTCTGGGGGGTGTGGGGGTGGGGTATTTGGTCAGCTCTGGTCATTCGAAAAGCCAGATCTTGAGGCTCTACCTGAATGCTTGGAGTATGGGGCCTAATCTGATGCTGAGGGAGACTTTTTTCCAGGTCTTGGCCGCAATGTAGGAGAAGGATCTGCCTCCTGTTCTGGCTAAGTATGGGCGAAATGTGCGAATTTGCGTTCCGCGAACTCGCGCAAAATCGAATTCGCAATACGCAAAATCCGTGACTTAGTGCAAATTTGTGGATTTTTGTTTTTTTGCGCGTTTGCTGAGTTTTTTACGTGTTCGCAGGCTTTTTGCGTGTTCGCGGGCCGCTTGCATGGCGAAGTTACTCATGCGGTCGTGTATGGGCACAGCACCCTCTGGTTCATCACTGCCACCCTCTGGTTCACCTCTGCCACCCTCTGGTTCACCCCTGCCACCCTGTGGTTCACAACTGCCACCCTCTGATTCAGCACTGCCACTCTCTGGTTCACCCCTGCCACCCTCTGGTTCAGCACTGTCACCCTCTGGTTCACCACTGCCACCCTCCGGTTCACGACTGCCACCCTCTGGTTCATCACAGCACCTCTGGTTCACAACTGCCACCCTCTGGTTAACCACTGTCACCCTCTGGTTCAGCACTGCCATCCTCTGGTTCACCCCTGCCACCCTCTGGTTCACCACTGCCACCCTCTGGTTCATCACAGAACCCTCTGGTTCACCCCTGTCACCCTCTGGTACAGCACTGTCACCCTCTGGCTCACCACTGCCACCCTCTGGTTTATGACTGCCACCCTCTGGTTCATCACAGCACCTCTGGTTCACCACTGCCCCCCTCTGGTTAACCACTGTCACCCTCTTGTTCAGCACTGCCACCCTCAGGTTCACCACTGCCACTCTCTGGTTCACCACTGCCACCCTCTGGTTCACCCATGCCACCCTCTGGTTCACCACTGCCACCCTCTGATTCACCCCTGCCACATCTGGTTCATCACTGCCACCCTCTGGTCCACCCCTGCCACCCTCTGGTTCAGCACTGCCACCCTCTGGTTCTGCACTGTCACCTTCTGGTTCACCACTGCCACCCTCTACCGAGACCTTTTGTGACGCAGTGGCCACACAAAAGATGCACCATGGTGCTGGGTATTAACAACGTGCCCAAGTTGAAGTTAATTTCTTTGTAACCCTTTTGTAAAAGGTTACAAAGAATTAGCTTCAACTTTTGCACCTGCTGCTGTAACCCGGTAAGTGCTTGGCTGAAAATTCATCCCGCTGATTTGCGGATTTTACCGTGATATCGCAAGAGTCGCGGATCGCGAAATCGCGGAAAATCCGCAAATTCCGTGAGCGAAATGAATTTTCAGCCCATGCTTAGTTCTGGCTCTTTGGATGCAGGGGATTTCCACCAAGGTCTGGTCATCTGAGTGGAGGTTTCTTTAGGGGGCATAGAAGTAGATCCTTTCGTTGAGGTATTGGGGTCCGGTGTTGTGGAGGGCTTTGTAGGTGTGTGTCAGCAGCTTGAAGGTCACTCTTTTTTTGACGGGAGCCAGTGGAGGACTCGTAGTTGCTGGGGGATGAGGTCTTGTCATGGGAGCTGTACGTACGGTCTGGAGTTTGTGGAGTAAAGATTTGTTGATACCGGTGTCGAGGGCGTTCCCGTAGTCCAGTAACAAAAAACAGAAACTGGTTGCGGTCTATATTGAAGACTGAGCCAATGGAATAGAAGCAAGCGCATTTTTGTTAGACAACTGATGTGTGTGAATGAAAGGAAATGAATCCCATCAGCCCACCCATATGGCGGAACTTCGTCATCTGGGATTGAGAAGGGTCATGGTCCAGATAAGGAGACACACCTGAGGATGTTGTGTGTGTTTCTCCAATTCTCCAAGACCACCCAAATGGATCCGACCTTGAATGATATGTGTGGGTATAATGGTGTGGGAAAATAAATTGCAGTGAGGTAAATAATGTGAAACAAAGATCAAAAAAGGTGCTAGTTAAAATTGGCTACCATGATGTAAGGAAATGTTTATTGGGGATAAATCATGGTGTCAAGATTAAAAGAAAAGTGTATGGCGGTCTGAAATAATGACTGCCCTATAAAGTTGGTACAGTGGTCTACATATTTCTGCCATGCAGGGGTGTCTCCCCTACCAGGCTTTCATCAGGCCCAAAAATAGAATACACTACTGCAATAATGTACATAAATCAAAATAAATTATGTTACCAAATAATAATACTGGAGAATGGGCCGTCCGCGAGTTACTCACTGCGTCTGTATTTCCAGAATTCTCTAAAAGGATTCTTTCCTGAAAAGAAGTTCAAAGAACACATAGATATTTCCATTGTACACCTGTATCTAACACAGACACAACATGCCCACTATTGAGAACATATAGATTTTGCTTCATAGTCAACCTTTGCAGTCATAGTGGATAACAATAATTGAGAAAAGTTGAAAAGTTAAATATTACTCACCCAAAGAGTCTTGGGAGTAAACCTCACCTCTCCTGGCCACGGCTCAGGATTTGGAGGCCCCGCTGTGTATTTAGTGGAAAAGAAATTTACATGTCTGTGTGTTATCCTAAAAAGTGAGACCCATCAGGTAATTTATCCACTGCATGTGCTGCCATATGGAAGCACTTGAACAACATTGGTATTAAGTCACTTAGAGATTTGGAGATGGCTGGCAGATTAAAAGGCTAATGTCACGCACACCTAATGTGTACATTTCCACACTCATTGTTAGAAAAGCAGTGTTTTTATTCAAAAACATTTCTTGCTATATTTGAGGTACATAATTTAGACCCTCCTCTCATAGCCCGATTGATTCAGCTTCATCTCAGAGGCTAGATAGAGTGGTTCCTTCATTACCTTGTAATTGTTTAGGGAGTAAGAAAAGCATGAACAAAAGCTAAAGGAAGAACAGAGAAGCGCAACGCACTGCTATTCCTTACCTGTCCGTCAGTACCTCTGGCCTCGTCCTGAGGCTCGGGGGAAGGTACCGACAGGACAAAGCTTATTTGTTAATACGTCCATGCTCAACCAATCGTCAGGCCATCCTGGATTATATGACCCGCGGACCCATTTGGGAACCACTGTAGTTAATCAAACACCTGTAAATGGGAGACGACTCATGAGTTGACACTTGTCATTGGCCTTCTCATGGCCAATCGAATTCTCAATCACAAGTGGTGTCTCAAAGCTGCTATTTCCGCTAAGTGCACTCGTGTGTTCCTAGCGACCGCTTTTATCTTGTTAGTTGTTTTGATTAGAGGCGCGTTATGCAATAATTTTTCGCGTTTAGAAACCGGACCCATCACTCGATTTCTAGCCCAAACCGGATGATTCGAAGTCAGCCGACGTTCCACATTCATTAGGAACCAGGGATTGGTTAAAGGCCCGAAATGGTGCTCCTGATTCGCTCACATTGAGCCAATAATATCTTGCGTTTAAGTGCTATATACGGAGTATGATTCAACACGCGATCAATATTCCACCTCTGTTCTCATGTATTTTTCACACAACATGAACTTATCTTATACATCAAGGACCATTGTGTGTCCTTCAATTCTACCAAACTCAACTCTTTTTAGAAAGACAGAACCTGTCAATCAATTTCTCCCAGACTAGGAAGTTTCTAAACAAGCCGGTGTTCCTTTTCTCTAGGACTCCGGATTAGTTAAAAATCCAAAATCAAATTACTGATTGGCCCACATCTAGCCAATAATAGCTCGCATTTGTGCACGCAGTAAAGGAAGATATCAAAAGCAGGTTTAATATTGTTCCTCTACTATATTAAGTTGTCGTGCATAGGAAAGCTATGTTTTTCCTACCTCTACTGTATCATCTTGTCGTACCTTATGAGCCTATTTTGAGATCTGGGGAATATCGCGTCTCCTTGCAGTAAAGTCAGACGACTACTCACCTGCTCATAAGTCAGAGATTGGTTTGTTTCCTAAATCAGAGCATCTGATTGCTCCAATATGTGGCCAATCGTTGCCCGTATCAGTACACTTCTCCATTCCCGTAGTCCAGCCTGCTGGTGATGAATGCGTGGGTGATTGTCTTCTTGGATTCGGGGGGAGATCCATTTTTGAGGTCTTGCAGAGGGTGTTGGAGTATGAAGAGGCTACGGCATCACATGAACCAACTTTATCCACTTTAAATCTACCTAATAAGTAGATTGGCAATGTTAAAGCCCGGCTCTATCAGTCGCACCGTGTGTGACATCAAAGGAGAGTAGCAGCAGTAACCAGGGCTGACCCACCAAAGTGTGTGACTGCAAGAACTAGAGGGAAAATGTGTTAGTTGGGAGCATGATCAACCAAAGAGCTGAGGAGCAGAGAGTATGCATCGGGGGTAGAGAAAGTTAGAAGCCTCACATTCAATTTTGTCTGGGTGTGTGACATTGTGTCCTTCCCTAATAAACAGTGTTGATTCCTTAAAGCTACTCCTATTGTCAAGGACTGCCAAGTCTGTATGCTGGTCCCCATCATAAAAGTATTATCTCTGATACAATTGAGCCAGTTCATGGTATAATGGTGCCATAGCCATAACATTTTCATCCTTGACTATTTTGTGCGTACAAGTCTAGTAATTACATACCTGCTGCCATCACTGACATATAAAAAGCATGACTGGCCTGCTTTTAGCCCTTACGGACAGAGTGGCAACTGCTTCCCCCATAATAATGGCCCTAACTAATATATGTTGGGCATCCAGCTGTGGCACAGTGTTAGCCCTGGTTTAATGAAGGGCATTATTAGCATAAAAGAGGCATTCGTAGTGTTATGGTGAGCAAACATGGCCTATGATTCCAATACCTGGGAATTTGAAGCAGAATTTGTCCATGAGAGGTATTTTTACATGATGGTACTCAATGAAAACGAAAAGCTGATGTTTAGCCACTGTTTATTTTCTAACAAGGAAAACTCATTTGATTTTTAAAGGAAAACATTGTTTTTTCCACAAAGCTTTTTCCACTGGGAAATTGAGTTTGATTGCTCAAAGTGGAAAGTGATTTTGATAGAAAAATGTGTCTTTTCAAAAACTAATATACTAATGAAGACCAAATATTGCAATTCTAAAAGACATTTAAAGTTGTTAGCTGAATGATAATTCAATTTGAGTTGGGGAGACTTACTGCTGTGGTAATACCCTTTGTGGCACTGAGCATGTGATGATTTGAATTGTACTTGATTACAAGCATTTAATATTGATAAACATTTCCCTAGCATTCTGCCGATACCTTCACCTGGAATGTTTAGGTGGTTACTACTGATAATCGTGCTTAGGGTTGTCACAGTGTAATGGTAATACACATCATCAGCATTTTACAGTGATAAAATATGCTAGTAGCTCGGCAGGACTTTCCTTGAGCAGAATTATCTCTCACTACAGAAAAGGTTGGAGACACTACAGCAACTGCCAGCAAGGACTGGCAACAGGAGAACTGCTCTTTATGATCAAAGCACCTACATCTCATGGCGATAGCTAATGCGAAGCTCCAGCAGTAACTTCCTACAACACTTGGCAGGATCTTTGCACTACAGTGACGAATGTTCACATGCCCAGCATGCTCTTCAGGCTACAGCGACGTCCATCCACGTCGCTCTCCCTGCTCCTCGCGGCCTCCTCCACCACGAACAGAACTCTTTGCTCTGGACTCTAGTAGATAACCTTTTCAGCGGGGCTAACCTGGTCCCTGTATCTGGCCCATGCTCCAGCACGGTCAATCTGAACTTGTGGCTTTCATCTGGTCTCGCTTGACCAGATAACCGTGAGTGGCACTTTGTGGTTTTAGGTGCAATACTTACCTTAAATCTTTGAAACTGCATATCTCCCGTTTTACTGATTGGATTTTTGTTGTTTTGGTGTGAAATACTTTATTAAGATGTAATCTATTTTTCTAAACTTTCTTTTGTGCTATGTTTTCACTTTATTATCCTTTGTGTGCAGCATAAATACTTTACACATTGCCTTTTTGTAAAACCTGACTGCACTTTTCCCAAGTGTAACAACCGGATTTTCCGCTTAGATGGAATCAGCCCCTAGGGGCCCCTCTAACCCAGCCGGAACGTAATCACCTCCCACCTTAGAACGTATTTACAATAGGTATGGATATATATGTATGTACATCTTGTACCTAAGGATGGGGAAATAGCAATAAACAAGCATAGGTTTTCTACAATATCCTATTCATACCAACTAGTCTCGCGGCCACTTAGGCCCAGACTAATCTACCCTGGGGCAGATCTGATAATATACCCTTACACACTGAGCTCTATCAGTGCTCACTCGACACACAATCCGGCGTGTCTACACACATGGGTCTGCAGCCCCAGTGCTCTCATTTACACACGGTTCACAATCTGGCGAACCTACGCACCGTATCCCCCCGGTGCTCTCATTTACACACGGTTCACAATCCGGCGAACCTACGCACCGTATCCCTCCGGTGCTCTCATTAACGCCGTATACTAACGACGATCACTTTCCTATGAATAGTTAGGGAGGAAATTTCTCATTTATCTACTCGGGATAAAACTACGATAATAGAAATCAATACGACTTTCCAAATTGATATATATATGTACCTTCTGCTCTTGGCATCAAACGTTCCCCTCCTCCCTCATTTTTCATTCATTCGTTAACTAATCGGGAATCACATCCGTTCACGCAAACAATGTCTGACTAGAAGGCAAGGTTACCCCGATCGAACAAGAATACAAGGCACATGTCGGTTCACTAAGAACTGGGGTATTTATTTGCAATAAACATAAACACAATACTATGCAATGTATATTCTGCAAAGAAAAGGGAAAAAAGGTTAGAATGCGCGCTTAATATGGGAAAGGGCGGAGGTCACCTGGTTAATATGAAGTCAGGGCTCGGCAGTCATCTAGGTTCCCTTCTCGTCTCTGTGTCTTGGCTCGTCTCGAAATCACACCTCAGCCGTCACAGGTACACGTCTGCACCGCTAGACTCACTCTCCTCTGCTCCCCTCCAAGTCACTGGAACCTTGCTCGCTGTTAGCTACCCTCTCTCTCTCTCTCTCTCTGTCTCTGTGCGCTCCGCGCTATTTCTCCTTCAGTCTTTCTCAGAGAGTCTCGGTTTTAGAATCTTTCTCGGACTTCAAAATGGCGACTGTCCGCCTCAGAAATAATTAATAGCATAGATGCTAACGGCTAGCTGCCGTCTACGAACTAACTGACTCATCGCCTAACACTTTTGCTAATATCAAAACCTGTCCCTTCATGGAAAGTTACGGCCAGCAACCTGCCGCCCACCAAATTCTTGTACCTCCCCGTACCAAGGACACGTTCCCAGCCGGCCGGCCTGAAGTTGTGTCTTCGGAGTGGAGAAAAATACAGTCTTTCGATAAGGGCCAGCCTGAACCGGTTCTCTCCAAGCGAACAACACCTTGAAACTAAAACATTACACTTGACCTAGAAAGCCTCTCAAGCTACCAGGCAGAGAGCAAGATGGAGTCTGTCCCGTTTAAGGCCTACAGGGCCCAAAATACGCATAACTCCATGGAAGATATACTAACACTCTTGCAAAAGGATGGATCATCACTAACACATATATATCTATCCCCTAACTTAAGTTTATAAGCCCTGATCTAAAGAAAAGGGTACGAAAATGCACTACTGTGCCTCATGGATAGGTCCTACTTATAGTCCTAATCCCTATACTATAAGGGTAATAGACTGGAGTCATCCTCCATCATCCTCCCTCTAAAAGGGCCGGAAAAAATCGGTTATTACACTTCACCCTTGACTCCAGTCTATTAGCCATGTTCTACATAGAACTAACATCAGTAGAAGAATAATAAGAAACAAAATTAACTGATCTATGTCTCCCGCTAAATCTACAATATTGGAGTAGAGAAGGAATGCACTGAATAAAGCAGCAAATAGCCACTAAAACACAAACAGAAATCATAATACCCCCTAGAATCTGTCGTAAAGAATGTAAGTCAGGTAACCAATTAAAGAGCCAATCAAACCAGCCCTGATCAATATGTGGTCTAACTTCTGCAGTCAAATCGTGGAGTTTGTCAATATGGGCCTGGATAGATTTAGAGTGGTCGGATAAGTTGAAACAGCAAAGACCTTCAAAGTCAGAACATTCATGTCCATGTTTTAACAAGAGATAATCAATCGCAGCGCGGTTTTGCAAAATAGCTCAACGTTCACCCTGGGCATCTAATAATAAGTCAGATAATACAGTAGAAGTCTGATTAATGGATTTAACCATCCAGCAGGCCATCTTGCCAATTGTTTTAGCGTTATTAACGGCTAAAGCCGGGACACCAATGATAGAAATAGCTAAACTAAGATATTCAGATTTAGAATAAAGATGTACGGAGGAATCACAGTCTTCATGTAACATCATAGAATCCCGTACTACACGGGAATGGGAACCAGGGTGCGATGAAAACATTAACAAGCTTAATCTAGTGATAGCACATGGACCTCCAGAAATATTAGCGGGAATATAGGGCCAGGAGGTATTCCCACAGGAGAACAGCCATCCAGCAGGCAGTAACATTGCACTGTAATAACTAGGAGCAACCAATATACGTTTACATGTCATATTGTTCTTAACGGAAATGCACGAACTTGGAAGTCTTTGTAAACACAATAATCGTTGATGAGCTGAAAAAGAAGTGGCAGCCTGCAATTTTAATTTAAGACATTCTGTGATGGCCTTGGGATCACATGTCAAGATGAAGCATAAATCACCCTGTGAAATATTATAAGTAGTGATTTGGGAATGAATTGGGGGAATAGAGTCAGACATGACCGTACACAAAGGGCAGAATTCGTGAGCCGAAAAATCGCCCAGAATTATATTTGGTCGGGCACTGGAAATATTGAAAATATGTCGCAAAGTCTCAGTGGAAGCAGGGACAGCAACCAAACAGGTCGCCAGAATATCAGTCACAGACCTCATGGGAGTGAGGCAAAAATGTGGAGAGTTGGTAACTCTTTTGGCAAGAGTAATCCAAAAGTTTGACGAAGAATCCCACGCAGCGAAGGAACGAGGAACTCGGGTTCTCCAATCAACCGAAGTCGGTGGGTTCTCTCCTCTCCCGGCGTAGCAGACCAAAAGGAGTCCAACGCCGGCACATCCTGCAGCAACAATCCAGAGAATGATCTGAAAGAATACAAACACAGGCCTTAATCATTCTCGTAAGTAACATTTGTCAGCTGGGACAGCTTCCCAGCTATCTTTCCCTGGCTTCATCACCAAAATGGTGTTGTCATGACCGGTCGCAATAACTTCAGCCTGTTCAGGGGGATGTTTAGGCGATTGCACCCATATTTTAGCGCCAGGGTTATCGGAGGAGCTGAAGCCCTTTTGGCCACTTGTCGTTAGCAAAGTCGGGGCAGTGCCTTTCTTAATCTCACCACAGAAGACAGGCATAATCAGCAACTGAGCAACACGGTCAGACTTTTTAAATGATAAATCAACCTCACTGCTATTAAGCAGGAGGACCTTTATCTCTCCCTGATAATCGCTGTCAATCACTCCTCCAAGAACTTGAATACCTTTCAAGGCAAGGCCCGATCTAGGGGCAATCAGTCCAAAGCTACCGGCTGGTATACAGACACCAATGCCAGTTTCAACAATGATTCGGTCTCTACCTTTTAGGACAACGTCATTCATAGCATGCAGGTCCAAGCCTGCGGAACCTGGGGTTGCTCTACATGGAGCCAAAGTTCCGGGGGTAATTTCCCAGTACATGACAGTATTAACAAGGGTATTTGGTTTGGCATCAACAGTTGGAGGAAACAAACGCATTAAAGGAGATTCAGCATGCAGCAAGGGACGATTGTTTAAAATCAATAATGCCTGGAGTAAGAAGTCCCTCCAGTGTTTGTAATGTTCATCCGTTAACTTTCGTAATTGTTCCTTTAACAAACCATTCATCCTCTCAATCAATCCCGAAGCCTGTGGATAATATGGAATGTGAAACACCCATCCAATGTTATTTTCCACACAGAATTCCTGCACCAATCTTCCACGGAAGTGGGATGCATTATCAGATTGAATTTGAAATGGAACACCATAATATAAAATGAGTAGTTCCAATGTTTTAATGGTATTGATTTGGGTAGCATTTTTACAAGGGAAAGCGACCAGAAGGCCACTATAGGTATCAACAGCGGTACAAATATACGGACAATTTCTGCTCATAGGGAGCGGGCCAATATAATCAATTTGCCAAATTTGAGCGGGCAACTTTCCTCGATGTAAATGGCCTCGAACAATATGAGGCACTTTTCTCTTTCTAGAATGCTGACAAATGGGACAATGCAGAATGACATCTTTAATCAAATTTAAAGGAATATGAATTCCTCGATCGGAAGCCCACCTCCTAGTGGCTCTTTCTCCAAAATGTCCTGCTTTTTGGTGGGCCCATTTCGCCAATCCTGCCAAATCAGAATCCTGCATGTCCACCACTGCCTCAGAAATTTTAGACTTTTCATCTGCAATATTATGAAAGAACTTGTCAAGGGAGTCAATCGGGGTATGAGCATCCACATGAAAGATTGTAACAGTACTCTGTGGGAGTAATTCCCAAATTTCTTGCCATAATTCTTTACCCCACAGTTCTTTTGAATGCAATTCCCAATTATGAGAATGCCAAGTTGGTAACCAAACCGCCAGTCCATTAGCAGTGGACCAGGAATCAGTGAAAATATGACATGTGCCAGGTAGTTCCTGTTTCAAAACTTGGTAAACTGCATATAATTCAGCATATTGACTACTTTTTCCATCACCAGTTGTACTCAATAGTTTCTGCGTAATCGGATTATATGACACTGCTTTCCAATGCCGTTTCTCACCAATGAACCTCGCTGAACCATCCGTAAACCACACATGTTTTCTATCCTCCGCGGACAGATCATCAAATTATTTACCCCACTTGATAGGAGATTCCTGTACTACAGGCACAGAACAATCACTTCCAGTCTCATTCGATGGCGCCTGCGCCACTCGCTCATGCAACACTGCCACACCTTTCGGACCCACACGTGTCCTGTCCTGAATGTACCATTTCCATTTAATCACACTCGCCTCTTGAGCATGTCCAATCCGATGGGATTTTGGCGAACTCAAAACCCACTGCATGATAGGAATTTCAGGTCTCAAAATCACAGCATGACCTAGGGTCAATTGCTCGGTATCCACCAGAGCCCAGTAACATGCAAGCAACTGTTTTTCAAAAGGTGTATAACGCTCACCAGCCTCTGGTAACTTTTTAGTCCAAAAACCTAATGGCACTTTTTGTCTGCCCTGCTTTTGCCATAGACTCCAATTGGCATACGGACCTTCCACAGACACATTCAGATCCACATCACCCTCGCCCACAGGCCACAAATCCAAGGCGTACTGAATCGCTTCTTTCGCCAAATTAAATGCATTCTGTTGTGGTTCACCCCATTCAAACGCATTCTTTTTACGAGTGACTCGATATAAGGGAGCCAAAATCTGACTCAAATGGGGAATATGCTGACGCCAAAAACCAAACAAACCAATAAAGCTCTGAGCCTCTTTTCTATTCCTTGGAACCGCAAAATCTAAAATTTTCCGCTTTACCTGTGGGATCACTTCTCTGTGACCTTCATGCCAGTTGATGCCTAAAAATTTAACATTTTGGGATGGGCCTTGTAATTTATCAGGATTAATTTCCCAACCTTTTGCTCGTAAACAATCAAGAATCTGATCTAAATGGGACTGGACCTGATCTTGCGTCTCACCTTGGATCAAAATGTCATCAATATAATGACACACCTGTATTTGTGGATGTACGGGCACCTCAGACAAATGTTCCGCCACCAGCCGGTGACAGATCGTAGGACTATGTACATAACCTTGAGGAAGACTCCTAAACGTCATCTGACGTCCATTCCAGGTAAAACTGAATTGTTCCTGACACTCGGGGGCAATTGGAATCGAAAAGAAAGCATTAGCAATATCAATGGACGCATACCATGTACCTGGATGCTTCTGAATTCTCTGAATCAAAGTAACAATGCCTGGCACTGCAACAGTCAAACGAGGTGTGTGTTTGTTCAATTCTCGATAATCAACAGTCATGCGCCAAGAATTATCACTCTTACGCACGGGCCAAACGGGATTATTCCAAGCAGAAGTGACCGGAGTTATAACTCCTGCATCAACCAAATCCTGAATTGTGGCACTAATTTCTTCATGACCACCTGGAATACGATATTGTTTCTGAGAAACTACTTTCGTAGCTTGAGGAATTTTAATGGGAGGCATTCGTAAGCGGCCAACCCGTACGGGTCTGGACGAAATGTAATGCTTGGTTCCAAATTGATAACAACCATCATCCAAATGCAAAGTCATTCCTTTCAAAATATCAATTCCAATTATATACTCCAAAAGTGGTACAACTAACACAGAATATTCTTTACGGGGAATCCTACCAATTTTCATCTCAAGTGTAGTTTGTACTGCGGGGGTCTCTTTTCCACCTAAACCAGTAATTGTGAAGAATTGTCCCTTAAATTTCTTTGATTTACCATGAATTAAAGTGGCCTCCGCTCCTGTATCCACTAATGCTCGGGCCCTTTGGATATTACGATGTTTCCAAAAAATCTCAATATCTACATAGGGTCTGTTGTCTCTGTGAGCCCACCTGCGTACTGGAGCTTGACCTATTTCCTAGTCATTTTTACTGCGTTCTGTCAACCAAGACAAATCAGGATAAATACTCTCATGTTTCTTGGGTATCAAAATGTCCTGTTCATATCCATCTCCATTACGAAATAGATTTTTGTCATTTTCATAGTACTGTGAATTACGATCAGCAAGCCTGTGACGATCCTCCCTTCTCCTCAGCTCAGGGGAATAATCTCTCTCATCTCTATATCGGTTGGAAACACGATCATCTCTCCCCCTTTCTTATTCCCCCTCTCTCTCTCTCTCTCTGTCACGACGAGGGGACACATCACGATCATAGCGCCGGTCACTACGGCGATCAGAATCCACACGGCGCCTCTCATCACCACTGTCATCAGAACCACGGCCACAATCATTCTTTCGCACACGACGGGCACCCTCCTTCCGATCCAAACCACGCTTACGGAATATCTCCCACAAGCGATTATTAGGCTTGCCGTCAATGTCCTCCCTTTTCACACCGTCAGCCAAAAGTGCAAGAAACATATCACGTCTAGAGAACTTATAATCCCCAGCAGTACGACCCTCAGGTCGAGATTGTCTCTCAGGTTTAAACCATTCACCCAGCTCACCAAGCTGACGAACAGATTCAAGCACCGTAGACAGAGGATTGCCAGTCTGATTAATCAATAAAGTCATCATAACCTGCTTGTAAGCAACAGGGGAAGAACGGATAATGCGATTGCGTACAGAAGATGTCAAAAGACCGTCCAACAACCTGTCAGAAGTACTGAGAAAAATCGCGGTCTTCATCACTTCCTCCTTCAGACGTTGCGACGCATCACGCAAAGTGTACCATGGCCTGTCATTGACAGGCCAATCAGACTCAGTAGGGTATTTATGGTTACAGCCATCAAACGGAAGCTGGAGCAAACTAATTTGGCCAGCACCATTATAATTCCGAAAATGATCTTGTATAGTAGAATCGGAACTCAAAGAGCAAAATCGTAAACAATCAACAGCATCGAGCATGATACCGGCAGCGCCAAGTTCATAAAGGCGCACCATCCACGTAAGCAAAGCCTCACCGGGCCGTTGACGAAAGCGTTGTAAAATGTCACTAACCTCCTGTTGAGTAAAATCTTCAATACTATCCAGAGCAACACCACCCGGATTACCAGGAGCTTGTTGTAATTTGCGACGAAACACAGGATGAGCAGAAACCTCCGGAAGAGCCCCCGAAGAAGCCCTATCCGTAGATTTAGAAGAACAATCAGGATGAGATACGTCATCAGGACGGGAAGAGCGACCACGGTCGCCAGACATGTCGTCTTTGTCACAAGAAGTAGATTTACAGTCACGTCCGGAGCGAGAAGACTCGCGTTTGTCACCCTCCTCAGCTGAGGAGTCAGAGGCATTAGAATCCCAGATGTTGCCATCCCACTCGTCAGGGTTCCAATCCAGTCCGGCTTTCGCCACGACCAGACCCACTTTCCGTGTAGACACACGACCACAACAGTGTTTGTATTTATATCTCGCAATGCGAACCGCAGCCCTTTCGGCTATAGTTTGATAAGTCTCAAGTTTGTCGGCAAGCAATTTATTTTGACACCGCAAAAGCGTATGCGCATTTTGCAATTCAACAACCTGTCCTTCCATATCTACACATTGCTTTCGCAACTGAACAAACCTCTCATGAAGAATTCTGTATGCATGCAGCACAATCCAACCTCTGCGTCCTAAAACAGGAAGCTCATCACCTTTCACTACTGGAGGTTTTTGCAAGCAAGAAACCACATCAGCAGGCTCCGCCTGCTCCAGACAAGAAGACCAATTCTCGCTCAAACCAGTAGAATCGGCCCACTCACGGGCCAAGGCCTCGTAAGGCGTTGATTCCCAGCCGGGAATTTGAACAACAAAGAAAATACGTACGAGCCGAGCGCAAACCAACAAGATGAAAACAATACAGCGCACACAGGCTTCGTAAACAGTTTGTGACGCCAGATGTAACGACCGGATTTTCCGCTTAGATGGAATCAGCCCCTAGGGGCCCCTCTAAACCAGCCGGAACGTAATCACCTCCCACCTTAGAACGTATTTACAATAGGTATGGATATATATGTATGTACATTTTGTACCTAAGGATGGGGAAATAGCAATAAACATGCATAGGTTTTCTACAATATCCTATTCATACCAACTAGTCTCGCGGCCACTTAGGCCCAGACTAATCTACCCTGGGGCAGATCTGATAATATACCCTTACACACTGAGCTCTATCAGTGCTCACTCGACACACAATCCGGCGTGTCTACACACATGGGTCTGCAGCCCCAGTGCTCTCATTTACACACGGTTCACAATCTGGCGAACCTACGCACCGTATCCCCCCGGTGCTCTCATTTACACACGGTTCACAATCCGGCGAACCTACGCACCGTATCCCTCCGGTGCTCTCATTAACGCCGTATACTAACGACGATCACTTTCCTATGAATAGTTAGGGAGGAAATTTCTCATTTATCTACTCTGGATAAAACTACGATAATAGAAATCAATACGACTTTCCAAATTGATATATATATGTACCTTCTGCTCTTGGCATCAAACGTTCCCCTCCTCCCTCATTTTTCATTCATTCCTTACCTGATCGGGAATCACATCCGTTCACGCAAACAATGTCTGACTAGAAGGCAAGGTTACCCCGATCAAACAAGAATACAAGGCACATGTCGGTTCACTAAGAACTGGGGTATTTATTTGCAATTAACATAAACACAATACTATGCAATGTACATTCTGCAAAGAAAAGGGAAAAAAGGTTAGAATGCGCGCTTAATATGGGAAAGGGCGGAGGTCACCTGGCTAATATGAAGTCGGGGCTCGGCAGTCATCTAGGTTCCCTTCTCGTCTCTGTGTCTTGGCTCGTCTCGAAATCACACCTCAGCCGTCACAGGTACACATCTGCACCGCTAGACTCACTCTCCTCTGCTCCCCTCCAAGTCACTGGAACCTTGCTCGCTGTTAGCTACCGTCTCTCTCTCTCTCTCTCTGTCTCTGTGCGCTCCGCGCTATTTCTCCTTCAGTCTTTCTCAGAGAGTCTCGGTTTTAGAATCTTTCTCGGACTTCAAAATGGCGACTGTCCGCCTCAGAAATAATTAATAGCATAGATGCTAACGGCTAGCTGCCGTCTACGAACTAACTGACTCATCGCCTAACACTTTCGCTAATATCAAAACCTGTCCCTTCATGGAAAGTTACGGCCAGCAACCTGCCGCCCACCAAATTCTTGTACCTCCCCGTACCAAGGACACGTTCCCAGCCGGCCGGCCTGAAGTTGTGTCTTCGGAGTGGAGAAAAATACAGTCTTTCGATAAGGGCCAGCCTGAACCGGTTCTCTCCAAGCGAACAACACCTTGAAACTAAAACATTACACTTGACCTAGAAAGCCTCTCAAGCTACCAGGCAGAGAGCAAGATGGAGTCTGTCCCGTTTAAGGCCTACAAGGCCCAAAATACGCATAACTCCATGGAAGATATACTAACACTCTTGCAAAAGGATGGATCATCACTAACACATATATATCTATCCCCTAACTTAAGTTTATAAGCCCTGATCTAAAGAAAAGGGTACGAAAATGCACTACTGTGCCTCATGGATAGGTCCCACTTATAGTCCTAATCCCTATACTATAAGGGTAATAGACTGGAGTCATCCTCCATCATCCTCCCTCTAAAAGGGCCGGAAAAAATCGGTTATTACACCAAGGTACCAGAGTATTAAGCACAGGTTAATTTAGTAAGTTTTTGTGGTTCTTCCTTACAGGGATTGCCGCTGCTGCTTGAGAAGGGTTCAAATCCCCTTAAACCAGCAACCCAATTTCTCACAAGCAGGGTGTTGCTCTCCTTAGCAGGATCTCATAGAGAACTGTACTCAGTCCTTCCAGAGCTTCAATGGCGGTTAGCCTCAAGGCTTGAACAACCCCTTAATGACTTCTAAGGGCTGCCTACCCAGCTACAGACAAATGCAGCTCATCCTTAGGCCTGCCGGCCCTTTGTTACCCGGACAGATTGGAGACAAACCGATGAAAGAGGGAAGATTAGAAAAAGGAGGCATCCAACACCCACAGGAACACACTAGGGATACCAATGACAACTTCATATCATCTAATCAGACCACTCCTGGAGCTGTGTAAGATTCTGAAGAAGGACTGCCCTGCTGTCTGAAGAAGGAAAGCTTGAGCCTGCTTGCCTTGAATTCAGGAATCCCCACAAGAGACTTTAGAGATCTTTTGGCTGACATCCTGTTTTAGCTGCAGTAACATAACAAGCTTCTAGAGGTCTTTCGTGCTGCTCATGCTTTCCAGATGACCAGCACCACTGGACCTGACATGGTACCTTTGCTCCCATCTGTGGGATTTAGTCCTGAAATGATAAGTGCCTCCCTCCAGGTCCTGGACCTTGCCTGAAGTCAGAGCGTACTTCTTCCTGCCTAACTGAAGGTTTCACCAGATCCGACACAAAGGAAGACATTGCTCCGCAAAGCAGCGCAGCTCCAAACCGAAGGCTTCCCTGGAACCTAAGTTGAGCGACACAGAGCCGGAAAACTCTACCAGTTGTGACACAGAGTGACACCGAGCCTCACAGAGCCATGCAACTCCTACATGAAAGCTACATCAGATCTGACAGCAAGTGACATGAAGACCCTCAAGGCCTCACTGTGTAGCTGAAAGCTTCACCGGAACTGAGGCGGAGCAAGACAAAGCCTTGCCGGCTTCCCTTCAAAGACAAAAGGTACAATTCTTAACATGACAAACTTGCTCTTGTATCTGTCTCAAGCTGCATCGCGGTCAAATAAAGCTTGTGATTTTGACCATGTCTAAAGCAACCAAATATCCACACTTGGTACTTTGTGCGTTTTGGTACTGGTTTCTTAGAATCTTAAAAAACAAATCATACATCTGGTTCCACTGATTAGATTTTTTGTGTAATTTTATTTATTAAAAAATACTCTTATTTTCTAAATTGGTTTGGGATTATTCTTGTGTTTTTACTTCATTTCTGTTTGAGTGCTGCGTAAATACTTTACACATTACTGCTAAGTTAAGTTTGACTGCTTTTGTGCCAAGCTACCAGAAGGTAAGCACAGGTTTATTTAATGATTTTTGTGGTTCTACCTGACAAGGATTGTGTTTCTTATTTGATTGAGACTCCCGCCTCTCCCAACTAATAACACAATGTCATTTTCAATGAGCATCTCTAATCTGTAATATTATTATTGTTTCCGCTAGCTTTTTCTTTTGTATTTCTGTGGAACCATGCTAGCCCCCTGCTCCGTTTGTGTTATGCTGTCATTCACATTAATCTATTTAATATCTACAATCTAGCAGCACTATCTCAATAACTGTATATTCCCATTTAATTGCTGGAAAGAAAGTTGTGATTTATGAGTATTTTTCCTGAAGAGGGGTTCTGACCTCTACATAGAGAAATTGTGTATAATGTGCATAAATCCGTTGTTACCCACAGACGTCATGAGGAAAACCTGTTACTGGAGAACATGAGTGCATATATCCTGTTACCTATAGAAGTGGTATGCATAGCATATATCTGACACGGACAATCCATGCAAATAAACAGTTTGTTAGCTGGATATGCTCTGTGCATAAATTCCCCTAATCAAAGAAAACGTGTATAAAAATTGTTACCCAGGGAACTTATATTCAAAAATATTTGTGCACAATTCCTTTGTTAACGAGAGGACCTTTTTGCTAGAGATCCCTCAAAGATGATATTTGTATGATCCTGTTATTCAAAGAAACTATGTGTAATTATTCTGTTAACCAAACAATTTGTGGGGCGTAATGCTACCCAGAAATTATTTGTGCTCAAATCCTCCATTTTCCAGAGAACGAAAGTGTACAAATACTGTAACCCCGAGAAGCTGCATACTTAAATTCGATACTATCCAGATGTGCATAAATCACCTGTTACTGAAAAAAATCACAGGCCAGATGTAGGTGACCCAATACCGGTGGGTAACGGCTGAAATGGCCGAATTTCGGCCGTTACCGACTGGTAATGGGCATTTGGTATGTAGGGGAGGATTCAGTAAATAACTAATCTGTATTTACTGATTCGGTATTTACCGAATCATCATTTACCGATTCGGTATTTACCGAATCGGTAAATGACATGTAGGAAGCACTTTGAAGAGTGCTTCTGTGCTTTAAGGATTCGTTATTTACCACCAACTATTAGTTGGGGGTAAATAATGAATACCTATGTAAATGCAAATCTGTGCATTTACACCTGTGCCATGTGACAGACATACATGCCCTTCAGGCATTTATGAGTGCCACATGTGCACACAAGCACTATTCAGGGGTGAAACATGGTGTCAAATTGACACCCTGCCACCCTTGACTCTTTGACTATTTTACCATATCGGTAATTACCAATTCTGTAATTGACATTTATTCCTGGGGGCCTCCACGGCCATAGGAATGAATGGCAATTACCGAATCGGTAAGTACTGTTTCGGTAAATACCGAATCTTAATGATCTGGTAATTTTTACCGAATTATTACCTACATAGCATTTACCGATTCTAAAATACTGAATCAGTAACATTCGGTATTTTAGAATCGGTAAATCCTATTTACCTACATTTAGCCCCAAGTGAGTACAGCAGGCAACATTTAAGAGTCTAATTCAACAGTTAATGTACAATGACTTCATTCATCTCAAACAATATTAAATGCCCTAGAGCAGATGATGAGCCTGTACACGGATGTCCCGTCCTCTTAAGGACAGCCGCATTCATTATCATTAACATTTTAATAAATATAAGTATGCAGATTCGTTTACCATGGCATTATGCCATGTTTAAACCTCTTTGTGCATGTGTGTATTTCAGAGGGAACATCAAACAAAGAGTTTATGCCAACCACTCCTTCAATTTGTGCCAAGGTTTGGATAAAGAATGGGAGGAAGTCTATTTGTCACCCTCAAATTACTGTTTCACGATCTATGTGGTAAGAACAACGTGCACAAGAACATTCCAGGTGTACTGTGAATTTGTAGGAGGAGTCAGGAGCACAGCCGGACTGGTTACAGGGCAGTTTGGAATGATGCTGAGCTGGGGGCCTCTTTCGATGATGGGGACCTGTGTGTGCTGAACGAAATTAATTTTGTTTTCAATATTTCGAAGCACACGCAGGACTCCATGAACGAAATCAGCCCCCACTGCAAGAAACTCAGCCACCAGCTCGGGTGGATTCCAAAATGTCCGGTAGACAGTCCGGTCCTGGTCGAGAGGCTTCTTCTAGTATAAATAAAGGTGACCGACAGACAGCGTTCCACACTTGAACTCACCCTGCCACAGAAGTCTTGAAGGAGAAGCCTCGCTTAGCCATGAAGATTGCAACTATTTTTGTGCTGGTGGCCCTCAGCACCACCTTTGGTGAGTATACACAGGTGGCCCCTAAGGAGTTCAAACAATAAGTAGTGAAATGTATAATAATGCGTATATAATAGCTAAGGCGAGTGTATCTTTATCAGGACTTTGACAAGCTAAATATGGAGTTGCCAGCTCATCGAATATTCAAGACAGGAGTTGTTCCATGAAACACATATATGTATGCAAGTAATCGCATTTGTATTGTGCTACTCACAGCCCCTATGGACATCTATCGCATTTTCATAAACTACCGGTTTGCAAAGTTTTTTTTTATTGTTGATAGATCTACTGTCATTACATTTTATGTGTGTGGTGGCAGTATTATTTGCCTTCCACACCAAAGATCAAGAGAATGAAGAGTGTTAAATAACAATGAAAAGTGATATAATTTGTCAATGTCTGAACATTCTTCTGGAACGCACTGGCGGCTGCTCCTGGCCAGTAGTAGTGGTGCAGGGAGGAGGGGGTTAAAAAAAAGAAAGAGCTCTTACCTACTGGCTGGCCGGCAGCTGCCTCTCCTCCATCCTCTCCCTTCTCTGCTCATGTGTGGACCAAAGGCACGCAGGCTCCCAGACTCCCCTAAGCCAATCACAATGATGCTGTCAGCAGCGTTGTTATTTGGTCTTAGCACAGTGGTTCAGCGCTCAGACAGGCAGTGGGAACCTGTGCATATTCTCCTCTCAGGCTGTGTATTATAGCCCGGTGGAGCACATGCAAAGTGCCCATGAATGTTTGGCCAGCCCAAGATGGCCTGCCCAGCCATCATGAGCACTTAGAAAGCGCTACAACCATTCCTCCCTCTGCTCTGTGAGCAACCCAGCTCCACCCCGCTTCTCAGAACTGCTTCAGTACAGAAAAATAAAATGATAGTATCAGCGTGTTATTATCATTTCTTTTGCTGTGCTGAAACCAATGTAGTGCCGCTCCTCTGCCTTAGCGGGGGATCCGTTCCTGCTGGGACGCTCTGAGGTATAATGTTATTTGACCATTCCTTTTCAATGTTTTCATTGGAGCACATTTTACTTGTGGTAAAATTCCTAGATTGAGAATAACAAATTTTAAAAAGTGTTTTTTACTATTCATTTTATTCAGCTTCTGCTACCGTTGACTCCAATAAGCTTCTTCTTCTTCTTCCTCAGTGTATATTAACGCTTCCGGTAAGTTTGTCATAAAGGGGTGACACTAGTTAGAGATTCGGGGCTCAGACTGCTGAATGATTTGTTATCCCACAGCATCAAACATTTCTTAAAGCAACTCCTCTTTTGTCTTATGACTCATATAGAAGTGAAGTATTTCCTAGATGCGAAATATAACTCCTTATCCAAATTTTGGCTCTAGAAATGAGGCATTACATGCAGATCATTTATTTATTGCACCGCAATTAATATCATTTGCCTTTGTACTTGTTCCCTAAATACATGTTTTACTTGGTCAGATCTGTAAGGGGAAATCAGTGGGGAGGTATAAATATCACAAACATCAGAATTACTATCCCTACTCAGACTTGCAAGTATGATTGCAGCTATAAACTAAAACGGAACATTACATTGTCATTTGATTCTGTCACTTAACTGTCATTTGTGATAATGTGCATTGTAGGAGAAAGTATCTTGCAGTTTGGGGTTTTTAATACATGTTATTTCACCTGTCAAACTGCAATATAATATTTGACTTGAAATCCAGATCAATTATTGCCTGTGTGAAATGTTTTCTCAGTTATTTTAAATGAAATGTGTAAGAAAGTGGGATATCAATTGGGGAGGAAAATGTGAGCCTGGATCACTGTCACAATATCGAAAAAAATAATATTGTGTACTGTGAAGTCCATTCTGCCCTGGAACTTGGGGTGCATGCAAGCAGGGGGGCACATGTTGTTCTCCCCTGAATGCATCCCCATGGTGCCAGGGCCATGTAGGGCCCCCTTTTGTTTCCCCTCTGGCAGCCCTTTTATCGCGGTGAGCCTTCCATGAAAAGACTGGCATAGTGAATCTTATAATATACTCAGCAGACCATGGTGGCCCAGCCTTGCATATTATACAGGCCCTCTGTTCTTTAGTTTTCCTTGTAGTACAGCTTCTGCCATTCTCAGTTAAACTAGCTTTTGAAGGATAGCCACTGTAGGTACATGCCTATACCAAATTATTGCATGTACCGCTCTTAAATACTAGGCAACCCTCCTTGTGGATTACGCTGCCTCCTATGTACCCCACCCTTGCACATAGGGGGCAGCGTCAAAATGAATGGGTGAAAGGGGGCCTTATTTACAAGGCAGCATTAATCCACATTATGTGGCTTAATGCTGCCTTGAAACTAAGGTGCAGCTACTATCATAACCACAACGTCGATATTAGTGACATTGTGGTGGCAATAGGGGCTTGTGCTTATGCCCCCCAGATATTGCATGGGAAAGCGGCCTATTATACTGACTGCCACTATTGCCCTGGAAGTATTGTGCCCAACCCGGAAGTATGATGCCCACTGGTTGGTTATTGGTATAGCCTTTTCATGTCAACAAAATATTAAATCTCCATGTCCTCCAAAACCGCTAATATTTAGCTTTGGGGCACAACGTTGCTGCCTCATAATTTTCTGTTTCCTTAGTGGAGTATTTACAGGTTGAATCGTTACACCCTTGTCCCTGTACCTGACAGCCATTATTATTAAGAGCAATACAAATACTGTACTGTACGACCACTGACTGAAGCTCCCGAAGGAGCTATGTTCATGGCCCACCTGGATTACTGCAACACCATCTGAACCCTACCTCCAAAGAACCTCATTGACTGACTGAAAAGGTGACACAACTAAGAGTTCGGAATGTGATGGACTTTTTTGCAAACTCCACTAGCTCCCAGTGGGTTCAAGGTTTAAATGTAAATTCTTCTGCAGTATGCATAAAAAGCTACGGAACTTCAGAATTTGACTTCATACCACACATCAAGCAGGACCTTGGTAAATGCAACTTAATGAACCAACAATCCTCCCAATGGATTAAACATAGGGGGACACTTTTCCATGCCATAGCTGTTGGTAGAGGAAAACCCGGAACCCATAACTGAAAATAGAACCAAACAACATATTTTTTAAGGAATTGAGGGGGATATTACCAACAAGAGGCGATAATTATCGCTAATCACAATTAGCATGATTTTTTTATCGCCGAGCATCGCCTGTATTTATCACCACTGTAGCGACGTATTATTAATACGTCGCTAACCGGCGATATTTCCCAAACAAAGCGATAAAAGTAGGCGATACATTTAGCGTGACGTCGCTAACGCGATGCACGCTAACGTGAAAAAAAGGACGCTGGGCCAATCAGGGATAAATATCGCAAACCAATAGGCCCCAGGCTTACATAAATCGCGTAAGCGACACGAAAAACGCCTGCTTACCGAAAAAGTTTACCTAGCAAAATGCCCAACATAGTTGATGATAGTGAGCAAGCAGGGACAAGTGCAAAGGGCAGAAACAACACCCAGGAAAGCCAGGCAGAGGCCCAAGGAAAGGCCAAGAGGAAGAGGAACCCCAAGTTCAGTCCAATGGAGAACCAGGTACTGGTTGAAGAGGTGACGCAACACCAGCAGGAACTCTTTGTGAGTTCCACCGTCACCATGGCAAGGAAGAAGGAGATATAGCAGGACACCATGACCAAAGTCAATGCCGTGGGGGAGCGAAGGAGGACAGTGGACGAGTGCAAGAAGCGGTGATACAAAGAGCAAGACAAAGAAGAAACTGGGAGCCAACCTTAGGGCAGCGAGGGAGACCAGAGGTGGCGGACCAGCTCCACAGGAGGGGCTGAATGAGCTGGAGGAACAGGTGTCCCATGTCATCAGCGAGGAGACTAGCTGGCTGATCATTCCTGAGGCGGAAGCTGGGAATGCAACATCGCGTTTATTTTTAAAAATTGTGCTTCTTTGTTTTTAACATTGTGTCCTTGCTTCTTTGCACATACCTTCACTTGCACTTTCCCACCGCAGCCAATTAGGTGCTGTTGGGTGGGAATCTCTCTAGCTGCCATCTTAGCTGAGGATTGGGTCGGCGGATTAGTTGATCACCCCTCCCGCCCTCATTGACTCAAAAGCAGCGCCGCTGCCTACGCGTGCAGACTAGCTGGCTGATCATTCCTGAGGCGGAAGCCGGGAATGCAACATCGCGTCTATTTTTTTAAATTGTGCTTCTTTGTTTTAACATTGTGTCCTTGTTTCTTTGCACATACCTGCACTCGCACTTTCCCACCGCAGCCGATTAGGTGCTGTCGGGTGGGGATCTCTCTAGCTGCCATCTTAGCCGAGGATTAGGTCGGCGGACTAGTTGATCGCCCCTCCCGCCCTCATTGACTTAAATGGCCACACCTTATCGGACACGCAGCGGGCGCGCTGATGGCTCACTGAAGGCGCGCCAAACGCAAGCCCGTCTGAGCCCGTCCGCAGCCGACCGGGGCCAGGGGCCATAAACCTTACATCCCCTATAGCTCTTGTATACTCCACGAGCTAAGGTGCAATGCCCCTAAACCATGCAACCACTCTTGGCACCTGGCTACCCCCCAGATCACTTGCTCATCATGCGGCTTTCAGTTTAAGGGAGCATACCATAATAAAACTCCCCCGATTAAGTACAAGATGTTCCTTCTAAACTGTAGATCCCTTGAAAAACACTCCCTAGAAATCCACCTACTTATTCAGGATCTCTTTCCAGATATCGTTTTCTTTACCGAAACATGGCTTACCAATGACTCTGAACCAGACCTTGTCCAAGCCATTCCCCTTGGGTACCAAATAGCTTGCCTCGATCGTAAAACTGGAAAGGGGGGGAATAGCCATCATCTTCAGGGACATGTTTCAGTGCCGTAGTTCTCACCATCTAATTCCGGATTGTGAAATCCTATCATTTGCTATAGAGTTCTCCCCTATCAATACGTTTTCGGGATTTCTTCTATATCGTCCCCCTGGAACCTTAGGCGACTTCGTCTCCAACCTCCCTCCCATACTAGCTTGTCTAGCGACTACGCCAGCCAATTTCACTCTTTTAGGGGACCTCAATATCCATTTTGATGACACCTCCAATCCCACTGCCCTTCACTTGCTCGACAGTCTAGCGGCCTTACAACTTACCCAGTTAGTAGCCAATCCTACCCACATGAAAGGCCACCTCCTCGACCCCATCTTTAGTAACTGTCCGGAGCTGTAAGTCCGTACTACTTCCCCCATCCCATGGTCGGACTGCCATTTAATTTCCTTCGCCTGGACGGCTCTTAACTCACACCTCCTGCAACAAACTAATATTTCTCTACATAGAAACTGGTCCAAGCTACCTCTGGATGATTGGCGGATGACCCTGGATAACACCAGACCCCATAACAACCCAGATCCCACCTCAGCAAACAAGGATTTTCATAGCTGGATTTCCAAATCCTTAGACGCTGTACTCCCTTTAAATCGCACGGAATCCAAGCGTAGCTCTAAAACTGCCCCCTGGTACTTCCCTGCACTACGTGAATTAAAATCCAAATGCAAATGTCTGGAAAGGAAGTGGAGACTAGATTTCTCCCCGGCCAGTAAAATCAACTACAGAAATATGCTCAGGACTTACAAAAGGGAGATTAAATCAGCCCAATCAGTCTATTTTGCAGAGAAAATCAACACAGCAGCCTCTAAACCAAAAGAAATCTACCGTATTGCAAAAACCCTCCTAAAACATGGAGAGCAGCCCCTCAACCCTTCCAATGCACAAGCCCGTTGTAATAATTTAGCTGAGTTCTTCTCTGAAAAAACTCAAATTATCTATTCCTCCTTTCCACTTTTCCCTACTTCTGCTTAATCAGCAACTATCCCCTCCACTGATACCCACCCCCCGCTTCCCTGCAATCCTTTCCTCCTCTCAACCTCACAATATTAAATTCCATACTACCTCTGGTAAAATCAGGCTCCCCCAATGACCGGGCCCCTCCACGATATGGCAAATGACAAAATTTCTCCAACGGTACTCAATTTACTTAACTCCTCTCTAGCTACGGGCTCAGTTCCACCTCCCTGGAAATGCGCTATGGTTAAGGCTCTCCTAAAAAAAAAAACCTTGACCAGACAGACCTAAAAAACTATAGGCCTATCTCCGAACACCCCTGGATGAGTAAAATACTCGAACCATATGCTAACACCATACTAGTAGACTTCATCGAGTCTCACCCTCTGCTCAATGACTCCCAAACCCGCTTTCGCCCCAAGCATGGGACCGAAACCGCGTTATTTGCTGTAACGGAGGAGGCACGGAAGATCTTGGACCAGGGAGGATCAGCGGCCATAATCCTCCTGGATCTAAGTGCTGCCTTCGACACTGTCAACCATAGCACACTTCTTCTACGGCTTGCTGACATCGGGATCTCGGGTAAGGCTATATCCTGGCTTGAATCCTTCCTCACCGATCGTTCTTTTCAAGTATTTGAGGGTACCTTCACTTCCCCAAGTAAGCACCTTCTCTGCGGTGTTCCCCAGGGCTCGTCCTTGAGCCCAACACTGTTTAATGTCTATATGGGGCCACTAGCTGGGGTAGTGCGCCCATTCAGAATTAAAATCCTCACATACGTGGACGACACTCAGCTAGAGGTGTCTCTCAACCAACTAAATACTAACTCTGACAACTTTAGGACCTGCCTGGAAGTATGTAAATGTAAATGTACATGTACATGTATTTATATAGCGCAAATCACCGACACGGTATCTAAGCGCTTGCATAGGGAACCCGTCCTGGTATTCACCTGTGATATAACCCCAGCAGAGTATCCGCAAGGTGAAAGCCAGGCATCCCACCGCGAGGGGCCGTTGTGGAGATTAAGCAAGCTATTGCCCAGAGTCGCAGAGTGTGAACCCATGAATTGAGTAGGCACCAGAGCGAGAATTGTCGAGTCCATGACATTTTGAGCCCAAGACCCGCCGAGGAGGGGAATTGAACCCTGGTCTCGGGCTGACCTCTGCTTCCAGGTCTGCCTCCTCTAACCAGTGAGCCACACTTTTCCACCAATTGGATGACTCGGTCATACCTCAAACTGAATGGCGATAAAACAGAGCTTATGCTCTTGGGCAACCCTTCCCAAATTGCTTTCAAGGCACTCTGGCCTCCCTCACTAGGTCCACCTCCCACCCCTAAGGACAAAATCAAGAGCTTAGGAATATGGCTTGATAAATGCCTCAACCTAAACGCCCAAGCCACTAAACTTTCAGTGACTTGTTTTGGCCTACTTAGGCTGATACAAAAGATTCTTCCCTTATTGCCCTTCCAAACCAGGAAAATAATGATCCAAGGACTTGTCCTTTCCAGACTGGATTTTGGAAACGTCCTGAACCTAGGAGCCCCTCAATCAACCCTCAACAGATTGTACAGAATTGCGCAGCACGCACACGTCTCCAAATCCCCCAGCGTCTTTCGGTGAAGTCCGTACTGAGGAACCTCAACTGGTTGCCAGCGAGAAGAAGAATTGAGTTTAAGAGTCTCTGTATTTCCCATCGAGCCTACCGGAAAACTGGACCTCCCATCAATCACTCTCTGATCACTGCATATAACCCAGCAAGACATCTCAGATCATCAACCTCCTTCCTGGTGACAGTCCCCAGGATAAAAAAAACAGATGTGGAGGCTGGTCCTTTTCATACAACGCATCAAAGCTCTGGAACTCCCTCTCCCTCAATCTGCGCACAGAACCAAATCTACTTTCCTTTCGCAAGCAGCTAAAAACACTGCTTTTCTCTCACCCTGATTAACTTTCCTCCCTACCTCCAGCACACATCAGTCTGTAGCGCTAGGACGACTTAGGGAAGCTATCGCGCTCTATACATTTTCTTTTCATTTCAATCATAGATGGAGTCGCAGGCCAGGATACTGCTGATTTGGAACACCCACAACACTAGGGTGAGCGGCAACCAGGGACGGGGGGAAGGGGCTGGATGGGCACAGTGGCACACATCTACCATGAAAGTCATAGTATTGCATACCTGTCATGAACTGTACAACAAGTCCTGGACACCCCTCTGCATGTTGGCATAGGGACATATCACCAATCACAAACAGCAACTCACACAACACACAGGGGCTTATCTTCAAGCCCCTCATTGCTGCGTCATTGGCACTTTTCTGCCAATAACGTGGAAATATGTGCATGGCACTATTATCAGGGCATCGTTAAGTCAATCAACTCTGCTCAAATACATGTACATTGTTTTAATGCTGACTTTGTAATAGGGCCACAATCTCAATAATGGGCGTTGTGGTGTACGTCCCACTGCATCACCCATTCACTTTGAGGCTGCCAACTGGTATCAAGCTTGGTGACAACAGGTAGGAAGTCCTGTTCTGAAGTTGATGAATCTAGGAGAAATGCTTCATATCACCTACTTTTTGTTTCTACCATGTGTGGTGGCTCGTGCAGCACACATGGAAAAACCAAAATGCGACGGCCTGTTCATGTCCTGGATGGTGTCCCTTCCTGTACATAAACAAACAACATAAAAAATTGCACATGTGTCACTTACATGTGTGATGTATAAAGCATCACACATGTTAGTTACAAAATGGCATTTACTCATTGGTTATGTGCATGAAGGAATACCTGCCTGAACATAAACAAACCTCCCTGCTCACAGACACCCTTGCACTCTGGTGCAAGTCTGCCTGTGCTCGCGATAAGTAGCAGAAACTACCACCATGGCAGGGTGAATCGCTAGGCTGCACCATATCCTTGGTAATATGCTGCAGGCTATCGTTTCTGACTTTGCTAAGACAGCCGTCAAGCCAAGATGTCTACCGCCTCTCTTCATCATTTTGTTGATAATATGCCCCATAGGGCCATAGTAACGTGAATGACGGCAGTGTTTACGATGCATTATCAGAAGTAACAGCTCACAAAGCACTGAGGAGGGGAATACCAATATGATTAATTGAATGTAAATAGTAGGCCTGGGGCACACCAGAATCCTCTTTTGTCTTTATATTACAATAGTGCATATCCACAAGCACTGTTGTGTTGAAGAAGCAGCATCTCCCTCATGAAAAAGCCAATACAATGTTGTCATTACACATGTCATATCATGGACCATTGTGCAAGCCAGACAGAACCCGGGATGTGCACCAAAAAGCTAGGCAAATATAGTCAAATCACAATGCCAGAGCACCTCAATCAATCAATCAATCAATCAGACAACTTGTAAAGCACACTACTTACCCGTGAGGGTCAAAAGGTGCTGAGGGGAGGGGGTGTCGCTACTGTCAAAGAGCCAGGCCTTGAGGAGTCTCCTAAAGGCAAATAGGTCTTGGGTCTGCCACAGGTGTGTAGGGAGGGTGTTCCAGGTCATGGCGGCGAGGTAGGAGAAGGGTATGCTGCCAGAGGTTGTCTTTTGGATGCGGGGGACAGTGGTGAGGGGGAGGCTGGTGCAGCGGAGCTTGCGGGTGAGGGTGTAGAAGCTGATTCAGCTGTTATGGTAGGCAGGTCCGGTGTTGTGAAGTGCTCTGTGTGTGTGTGTGAGGAGCCCCAAGGTGATCCTCCTGTCGACATGGAGCCAGTGTAGGCCTCTGTGGAGAAGTGTGGCTCAGGGGTTAGAGGCGGCAGACCCGGAAGCTGAGATCGGCCCTGGACCAGGGTTCAATTCCCCGCCTCGGCGGGTCTTGGGCTAAAAAATTCCACGGACTCGATAATTCTCGCTCCGGTGCCTCCTCGACTCATGGGTTCACACTCTACGACTCTGGGCAATAGCTTGCTTAATCTCCACAACGGCCCCTCACGGCGGGATGCCTGGTTTTCACCTTGTGGATACCCTGCCGGGATATCTCGCAGGGGAATACCAGGACGGGTTCCCTAAGCAAGCGCCGGGAAACCCACTGCGGGTACCTGTGCGCTATATAAGCTCAAATACATTTTACATTTACATTCTCTCAGGGGGGGTGATGTGGCATTGGTGGGGGATGTGGATGATCAGTCGGGTGTAGGCATTTGGAATGCGTTGTAGATGCCGTAGGTGTATGTCCGGCATTCCTGCGTAGAGGGCGTTGCCGTATTCCAGTCTGCTGCTGACGAGGGCCTGTGCCACCGTTCTACTTGTTTAGCTTGGGATACACTTGTACATCCTGTGGAGCATGCAGTGTGTTGTAGTATGAGGAGAAGATGGCATTGACCTTTGTAGACATGGAGAGGGAGGAGTTGAGGATGAATACTAGGTTGTGTGCATGGTTGGTGGGTGTTGGTGCTGTTCCCAGTGTGGTCGGACACCAGGATTAGTCCCAGGCTGATGGGGTGGCTCTGAGGATGAGTACCTCCATCTTGTCAGAGTCCAGCTACAGACGGATGTTCCTCATCCAGTCGACGACGGCCTACATTCTCTTGACGAGTTCAGTTATGTCGGGGTGCGGGTCCTCGGTGAGGTCGAGGAAGAGCTGGGTGTCATCAGCGTAGGAGATGAATTTGAGGTAGTGCTGGTAGGCCACTTGTGCGAGTGGGGCCATGTAGATCTTGAACAGCATTGGGTGAGGGATGAGCCCTGGGGGATGCCGCAGATGATGTAGGTGTCCTTGCATCTGAAGTGCTGGTGGTGGATGCTCTGGGTCCTGCCGGAGAGAAAGGACGTGCTCCAGTCAAGGGCCTTCTCTTGGATTCTGGCTCATAGGAGGCATGTATTTAGAGTGTGATAGCAGACCATGTCAAATGCGGCTGACAAGTCGAGGCCGATGAGGGGTGATGGGTAAGCATGGGCGAATTTTGCGAATTCGTGATCCGCGAATTTGCGGATTTGCGAATTTGCGATCCCCAAAATTCACGAATTTGTGCGATTTTTACGGATTTTTGTTTTTTTGCGTGTTCGCGGGTTTTTTTGCGTGTTCGCGGGGTTTTTTGCGTGTTCGCGGGGATTTTTGCGTGTTCGCGGGGATTTTTGCGTCTTCGCGAGCCGCTTGCATAGCGAAGTTACCCATGGAGTCGTTTATGGGAGAGGGAGAGAGAGATAGATAGATAGATAGATAGATAGATAGATAGATAGATAGATAGATAGATAGAAAGAGAGAGAAAGAGAGGGAAAGAGAGAGGGAGAGAGAGAACGAGAGAAAGAAAGAGAGGCCGGATCTCTGAAGGGCCAGATTCCTGAGTTGCCCCTACAGAACATACAGCTTTTTATTTTTAGCAAAATGCATATGAAAATTGTGCTGTAAAGGTCTCTTTTAGTTTAACCCCTCCTGACAACTCAAAATGGGTGTATTTGCCATCCTCTCCCTTCTTCCTGTTTTTTATATCTGTAAGTGCTTCCTGATGAGGTTTAATTCCTTGGACAGGTGCCTCGTTGCCTACTTGTAACTATTCTCTGCCCCTGCTTCAAGGGTCAGAGCAGGGTCAGAGAATAGTTGCAAGTAGGCAACGAGGCGCCAGGAAGCAATTAGCAGCAGGTGTCCAAGTTGAAGTTAATTTGTTTGTAACCCTTTTGTAAAAGGTTACAAAGAAATTAGGTTCAACTTTTGCACCTGCTGCTGTAACCCTTGCTTGGCTGCAAATTCCTCCCCGCTGATTTGCGGATTTTACCGTGATTTCGCGAGATTCGCGGATCGCGAAATCGCGGAAAATCTGCAAATTCGCCCGCGAAACGGATTTTACGCCCACCCTTAGTGATGGGTTGCCGTTCTCCAGTTGGTGCCTGATGCCATCTGTGGCGGCGATGATGGCTGTCTCAGTACAGGGGTCTTGTTGGAACCGTGACTGTGATGGGTCCAGGATGTTGTTGTCTCCCATGTGGCGGCCCTGTTGCATGTTGATGTTGTACTGGGTGAGCTTCACTGGGAACAGGAGGTGGGAGATGGGCTGGGATTTCTTGAGGTCTTTGGGGTCTGCTTTGTTCAATTTGAGGAGGGCGTTGATTTTTGGGTGTATCCAGCTTACTGAAAATGGTGTTGTTCCGTAGTTGGGGTGTGATGGCAGCGTCTGCTTTGTATAAACATGGGGTGGTCACGGGTCTGAGGGAAAGCCTGAGTGAGTGGAGTACATGACCTTGTGGATCTTGTCGTTGTTGACGTTTGATAAAGAGGTCAGGGGGTTTGTGCTGGTGGTGATCACAGGGGAGGTGGAATCTTTCATTTTTGGTGCGTGTCTCGTGTTGAAGCTGTCATGGATGTCAGCGATCTTGCGTTGGAAGAAGATGGCTAGTGAGTTGCACAGTTCTTATGAGGGAGGTTTGTTGTTGGTGCTGGTGCTGGTTGTGTAGAGTTTTTTCACAATGCTGTACAGCTCATTGCTCTTGTGTGAATTGTCATCCAGATGCTCTTTGAATGAGGATCCCTTGGCTAATCAGATGATGTGGTGATATTTGCAGATGGTGTCCTTGTTGGCTGCGTAGTTGTCCGGAGTTTGTTGGTGGCGCATAATCTTCTCCATTTTCTGGCATGCACGTTTTGAGCTCTGGAGCTCGTTGGTGAATCAAGTGGCTCTCTTGCTGGTGTGGTTGTTGGAGGTTTTCCTCAGTGGGGCAAGGGTATTGGCGCTGTCGTAGATCCACTGTCTGAGGTGGCAGGCTGCAGTGTCTGGGTTCTTGTAGTCGGTGTGTGGGTTTTGGGTGAGTGTGGATTCAGCTGCTCTTCGGTGAATTAGCTCCAGTAGTGGCAAGGTAGCAGTTGTGTGCAGTGCTGCGTGGTTTGTTCCTTGAAGGGGAAATGGATGCAGTGGTGGTCAGTCCAGTGGAATTAGGTTGTGTGGTAGAAAGTGATGTGGGTGCCTGTGGAGAAGATGGGGTTCAGCGTGTGACCAGCGTTGTGTGTTGGTGGGCTGACGATTTGCCTGAGGCGGAGATTGTCCAGGTTGTCGATCAGGGTGGTGGATTTAGTGTTGTTGTTCTTCTTGAGGTAGAATTTCTGGTATCCGAGGAGGATGTAGTCTGTGGAGGTGAGTGTGTGTGTGCTGGTGAGGTTGGTGTTGGGGTCAGTGTGGATCTAGAAGGGCAGGTGTTTTGCCTGTGTTGAGGATGTTATCTGCGTGGGTGGCGAGCTTGAGGGTGGACTTGTGGACGATGGCTATTAATCCTCTGGTTCAGTCAGTGTGATCCCTGTGGGTGATCTTGTAGACATCCAGGATGGCTATGGCGATGTCAAGAGCAAAGGAGTTGTAAACCCATGCCACAGTCAGGAGGGCCACGTCAAGGGTGGAGGTGTCGAGCAGATCCCAGAGATATACGGCGTGTTTGCGTGTTGTGTGGGTGTTAAGGAGTATGCAGCGTATATTTTTGTGTCCAGTCCTAGGAGGTTTGATGGTACTGTTGCAGGTGAAGCTGCAGGTGTGGCAGGAGAAAGGTCTGTGAGTCTGTTTTTGGTGGCTTGGAAGCTGTGTTGAACTTGATGTGTTTGAGTGTGTGGAGGGTGCTGGCGTCGTAGCGGACTCTGGTTCCGTGATGTTATTGTGGTCCAGGGGTCTGGCGCTGGGCGCAGCCCTGGTGCAGACAGGCTTGCCTTTGTTGCGTTTTACACACACCAGCTGCCCACCCGCTGTGCCGACTACATAAGAGGGGGATAGGGAGTGAGTAGCAGCTGGGAGGCAGGAGTGGGGTGTCCAATGGAGAGCTGGTTGCGGAGGCACAGGGACGCAGCAGTGTGAAGGAGCGGAAAATGTCAGCCACACATGCGTGTGGCAGGGAGCAGGCCCCAGGTAGCTGGCGGCCGTGTGGTGGCAGGTGGAGCAAACTGCCTGCCAGCAGTGTCAGAGTGCATTTGCAAAACACACAGTGGCACTACAATGTTACATGTACAACATTTACAAAATGGGCCCCTTGCAACATCACCATGAACATACAAATAGAATGCACATCTACACATGTCACTCGGATGCCACATTGTGTATGTGCAGCAAATGTCAATGCCCCTGTGCACAATCCGGCATGCCTTCACCAACGTCTGCACGCCTGCAGCATTGCACACATGTGTCTGAGTAGTGTCCAAGCTTGTGCTACCATTGCGAGCCTGACACATACTCACTTGCCTGCAGACTACTCAAGCACTTGAACACAATGTCACCTGTGTGTCAATGTCCGAGGCACCATGCCTAATTGTGCACATGAATATCAACATACACAGTGCATCCACAATGTTCTGTCACAGTTGCATGTGTCTGTGTGCGCACACATCAAATGTGTGTGGTGATTACAATAATAGAAGATTAAGTCAACACCAGAAATCTCATGCAATATGCGTCTGGGACGTTCTATGAGATGTGTGGCCATATTACCCTGATGGGTAACAAAATCATCCCTGCCTTGCAGTACAAAAATGCTAATAAAGTGTTGGCAAGAGGCGTGATGAATTCCCACATAGAATTGCATCCAAGATTCAGTGTATGCTGTGAGCCTAGCCTCATTTGTGTGCCAATCAACGAAAAATTGCAGACAGTCATGTACAAAGGCCTGTCTTCCCTTAGTAGTCTGTTGAACCTCAATACACTGAATACCTCACTCCACTGTCCTGCAACGTCCACAAACACTCACCTGGGAAACATTCATGGATTAGCAGAAAATATACCATTCCTTGACTATCGCACACCAAACTCATCCACTTTCCCTGGCTTTGGCAATCACAATACCATGTTCCTATGCACTAATTCTAATGTGAAACATTGTCTTGTGCAACTCTGCACATCACACTTCATATGTTGTGCCTTAAATATTACATGTCAATAGTCTAGACCATTCAAAATCCTATGTCATCTGACAACCATGCAAGTCAACAGATCCCACAGCTAAGGTTTACTTAACACTATACATGCATCAGAGTAACAGGTCACATCCATAGTCACACATACAGAGATTACTCCACAGATGGCCTGAGTAGCATACAATGTATCAAGACACACACTCTGCATACTACCTGACATCATTGCAAGCAGTAATGAAATCAACTGTATTTATTCTTACAAAAATTACTTATCAAAAACTACAATAATCACTACAACTATCACTATGTCTAAAATACCTAAACACATATTAAACTAAACTACACTTGTAATACTAACTATACACTACTACACATACTAAAAAAGGACATCAACCCCCCACCCAAAGAGAGAAGAAACTTAGCCGCAACACTATCTTAACCTATCCTATAAATATGTTACTATACTAAACTAACTATACCTAATCTAAAACTAATCTACATCTAATAACAAAATAAACTATTTACAAATCTAAGAAAAAGGAACATTGAGGGAAGGCAGAAGAGGGGTGTTGGGGAAACAAAGGAATGTTCAGGGAAGAGCCAGTTTCTCACTGATTGCATGGATGTTCTTGTTCAGGGTCAGCAACTCATTTTTAATGTCCAAGAGCAAGTTGTTGTTACGTTGCTGTTCCTTTAACAGCAACATCAGTGTTTTGGAGATTTGAGGCAGAGTGGTGGGTGGTCCAAGATCCTGGCTGGATTGGGTTTGGCCTGTACCCTGACTAGTTGCAACTGGCCCTGGGACCTGTCTGCCTGCTGCTGGAACTGGCCCCTGGCTGCTTGTCCCTGTAACCGGCCCCTGGCTGCTTGTTCCCGTAACCGCCCCCTGGCTGCTTGTTCCTGGAATGTTCGCCGGAATGCTTGACGTCTGAACAGTCTCCTGGCTGGTTGGTTTCTTAACAGGCCTTGTGACGTGTCCCTCTAATGCCTCGGCAAAAAAGTAATTGGTCCAGTCCTGGCACCATCGTTGGAGGATTTTCGTTTTTCCGTACCTACAACAGACTCTGGCATAGAGCACCATCTCCCTGCCTTCCTGTCAGACAGGTACTTCCAGGCCATATCCATGTACCCTTTCTTACCACGACGTACATGCTGCCACCTGCCTTTGCCACCTGGTACGCATGCAGTTCTTCAGGAGTCATATTGTCTGGAAAAAAAAGTTTTAATTCCCACACAAGGACACTGGGTCATTTGCTAATTAACAAGTATTTGCTCAAATCCCATACAATATGGAAGCCAAAACACAAGTGATATCCTGTAACGTCTCTAAGTGACCTGACCACATAAATGTCAAGCTATTGGTTGCTCAATACAGTATATGGATAGTGACATGACAGTGTATGGCAGGTGTGATGTACTGACAAATCTGATTTAAAATTAGACTGTCATAACATGTCACCATTGAGCATCGTGAGTGTGTGCAACTAGTCCAATTCACATTAGTAGGGTGGCATTACCCCTCCATGGCCAGCACCACCCTCATCTGATCCTGTGACACACTGCTTCAGCTTCTGTACAATGCACTTGTGCAGACATGTGTGTCTACCTGCCAATGGGTACAGTTCATGTAGTCAGTGACAAGACTGGCACTCATTATGGGTGATAGTGTGGCTGTGTGCAGGTGTCAATGCCAACTGATTGTAAACTCAGCCTACATGCACAGGAACAAGACTGGTACACACTTACTAACAACTGGGGGCTATGATATCAAGAAAGGGCAACACAATATTGCTGCTACATCGTCACTAAGCAGCTGCTAAACCGGCAATAAACGGCTTGATATTATGCCCTTGAGAATAGACATTACTGACCAGGTTCAGGTGTGAAGGATCTATCCTAAGTCCTATGCTGTTCAATCTATACTTGAGCTTGCTGGCCAACGGAATCAAACCGTACGGTTACTAAACCATATCATACGCTGACGAAACCCATGTACTTTGTATGTGCGGACCAGACTACTCTGACATACGCTTCTGCTTTAAAAACAGCATGATTGATATAAGTAACTGGATGAGCAGCAACAAACTCCTACTGAACCGCAGTGAAACGGACATTATTCTGTTTGGCAAGGCTAAGGAATTTTGGTCACATGAATGGTGGCCGCTGGAACTGCGCTAATGTCCCCCTCGCAAACCTGCAATCCGCAAACTATGACTAACAATAGATCATGCCCTGTCCATGATAATTCATGTCAGCCAAGTAATGGGCATCTGCTACGGGATTATGCGTGGCATTTTCCTGCAGATAAAGCGGAGATAACGCTTGCGACTGTTCCTGATAATATGCCCCCAAGTGTGAAAATCAAGTAGTGTATTGCCTGCATGACTAATTATCTAGAACCTGTGCTGTATGGCATGCACAGGAAAACTAAGCAGTATCATTGTCCCTCAATGGGCAAAGTCACAACTGAGAATGATATGCCTTTCGACACATCCAAATACCTATTTGCATACAATTCTGAATCATAAATAACATCTACACATTGTGGGAGACTGACATGCGGTGCACACCCATATGGCCAAACAACCATGTGTACCATTTGGTAATGACATTCATGACACCACAGAATGGCAATTTCAACTACAAATACTCACCAGTGGCATTTGGGTCCTTGAATCGGTCAATGTCACCCTGTGTGATGGGTTGTCGGCCATGTGTGAGTGAACATATGTAAATATATGTCATTACATGGCATCCAGAAACTTTACATAAACATGAGGAACAACATTTGAGTCACAGGAAAAACAACATCACTGTGTAGGTCAATGACAATTTGTACGCATGACCCTGTTCACTTTGACTGCCATGCATATTAATTAATTGTGGGTTTGTAATGCGCTAGAATCGACTCCCGAAGGAGTATCTCTGCGCAGTAGACCACTGGGGAACCCGTCCTGGCTTTCCCTGTGAGATGGTCCCTACTGGGTATCTCCAAGGTGAAACCAGGCATCCCTGGCGTATGTGTGGGGCCGTTGTGGAGATGAGGCAAGCTAATGCCCAGAGTTGCCGAGTGTGATCCCAGGTTAGAATAGGCACCGAGGAGAGAATTATCGAGTCTGCTGACACTGGTCCACAACCCTGCCCTGCAAATGCAGTGGTGGCCCACACATAACATCAGTGCTGTGATACATGCACATAAGAGTTGTGTAATGCAATTTCAAGGCACCATGTCCACACAGGCATCATGTCTAGGTTGTACTGCGTATGAGGGCAACAAAGCAGTTTGGAAGAGGCTGATATGCAGTCCTTTGGGATGTAAGACACTCTGGAACAGTAAAACTCCTGTAGTGCAGGTTTCACCTGACAAGGACATCTCTGCACATGACCCATGAACTGGGGCCGTGTAGGTACAGTCCTGCTGCTCATGGATTTGCGCAATTGTCACACTGTGTCCTGTCCTGCACATAGTTTACACACACAATTGCTCTGCTCGACATGTTCAGTTACCCATAGTGGACACACACACGGCATCCTGCACACAGTCTCTGCTCACATCTCTTCGAATGGCAACACCCGTGATGGACTTATACTTTCTAATACCCTCTGTGCCTTGCCACCCTTACTGCCATGTGTGCACTCACCATTACATAGTAATGTTTTGGCAAGTGACACACAGGAGACCTCAGTCCCATATGTGGTCTTCACAGCGAAAATATGTGTTCACAGCTCAATTTCAAGGCGACTACTCACTCCAACTGGCACATCATGGTGCAATACTAATAGGGCTATTTGTATTGACCAATCGCACACCTACGCTACTGTTGCACACAAAGGCGCAGACTTACACTTACTGGCGCATCCATGCAAATTAGCAGGGATGCGCCAGTAATTGTGCGACATGCCTTTGCCACCCATGGTGAGCCGCATTTACAATGTGGTGCACCATGGGGCAAAAACGTCACAGATGCGTAACCCATCTGTGCCGTAAAGGCGGTGTTAGACCTGACATCCTTGGTCTGAGTCTCTCCTCCATTTTTCTTCTGTTTGCCTCCTCTGTTTACGATATTTTTGCTGGTATATTGCTTTGGGCACTGTGCCACTGCTGATCAGTGCCACAGTGCAAGTGCTCCCTATGTAAAATTACTGTATTGATTGAATTCCATGTTTGGCTTATTTGGTTTACTGTCAGTCCTTAGTCTAGTTCATGAGGAGTGCCAGGGCTTGTAAATACAAGTGCTGCTAGTGAGCTTGTCTCCTTTCTGGTGAAGAATTGGCTTGGTAGTTTGGTCTGCCCTGTTCCCATGATGCACTGGGCCAGGGACAGAATAATTTGCATATAGCCAGGTTCTGAGCTGGGATGGTGCAGTGAGCTAAATAACAGTGATGGATCAAGCCCTGATCTTTGGACTGGGTAAGAGTGGTCTGCTTAATTCAGACACTCTGTTCATCACCACCCCCTTTTCTGAATCGCTAGTGGGCTTGCAGCACATGTTGTGCCACCCACAAGAGCGGCCAAGTAAAAGTATGTCTAAAGGTCTGCCATTGCTAGACCTACGTGCAGTCAGGTTCTGTCATGCAGACTGCGAAGTACAACTACTTGCCAGTCCCCAAACCTTCCCTTAACTTCATGTTAGTCACCCCTATGGTAGGCCTGAGGGCAGGGTGCATTGTAAGCCTAAGGTAGGACAAGCCTGACGAAGTCGGCATGTCCTAATAGTGAATTACCGCCATATTCGTTCTTCACTATTGAAAGGTTGCCTGCTCTCCATAAGTTAGAATGGGCTGCCGGGATTATTAATGGTATAATCCTAGCTGGCTTAGGGAGCATGGTACAATGTCGAGTTTGGTATCCCTGAACTCAGGGTTTAATAACGCATCCGTTTGGGTGGATGGTTTTTGGACTCTGGGTTTGAAAAAAGCACTTTTAGAAAGTGGCTATTTTCTTGTCTAACTATTACTGGTTTCTGCTGGTTTGGTGTGTGTGTGACAGGGGCTGGGTGGCTCCAGAGTTCTGAATGAGTCAGTGTGGGGTGAGTGAGGCATTTGCATTAAGAGTAGGGGAAGAGTAGCTCCTGATAGCCGGCCCTGCCCGATACAATGCTGGCTCCACCTCCTACCGGGCGACTGATAGCTCTGCTCCTGCCGGTGACAATACTGGCTCCACCTCCTGCTGGGCGTCTGAGGGCCCTGCCTCGCACAGTGAATAGGCCAGGTGCCTCTGCCTGGCTACACCCACAGCAAACCTGGGATGAGGGGAGTTCCCCTGCATGGACAAAGAGATCAAAGCCGAAAAGGGGTATAAGAGAAGGACCCCTTAACCAAGACTTTAGATCAATTCTGACAAGGAACCCTGAACCAAGGACAAGAAGCCTGCTGATTCAAGGACTTGCCTACCCCTTCTGCCAGAGTGCTTTTTGCTGGGGGGAATCCTGCAGTCGCTTCTTTATTTTTGCCAAGGAACCAGGAGAGAGGAACTGAGTGTGTACTCTCAAGCTTTGCCAAGGAAATCTCCAAGGGCTGGAAGAGTGCCAGCCTCCTGTTGAAGTCACAGGGATAAAGGACTTCACCATTTGCTGAAAGTGCTTGTTGCTGGAACCTGAAGGTCCAGCACCTCTGAAGAAATCTAGCAATCCCGACACCGACAGACGCCGCCGAATCCAGCTCGACATCATGAGTGCAGCTCCTGTGTCCCGCATCTTCGACGCCGGCTGCTGGGCCCGATCGATGGTAGTAGCAAAGCAGCTGCCGACGCCGCGACCCCGAGCCCTTTCGACGCCGTGAGCGCTGCTCACTCTTACAACATCATCATCGACATCGACGACGACGCCGTATCCCGCTTCACCTCGTGAGCGCTGCTCCTGCCTGACATCTGTCGACGCCACTGCAGATCGCCCCGACTCAAAGGCCTGATCGACGCCGAAGACGCAACGCCGGACATCTCGACACCGCTGATCATCCTGTGCTTTGCTATTCCAAGGTACTGTGTTGTGGGGGGTCCGTGTGACTCCGGGCTCGACGTAGCGCTCCTCGCGGTCGACGCCGAACCTTTGGATTAACTTTGCCTCGACATCGTGTGACTACTGTGTGGGTTACATTGTTGCCAAGAACTGTGATTTAAAGAAGAAGAGTTGATTTTGTTACTAAAGACTTTGTGCTAGGAAGAAACCACGCTTGAACTATTATTTTTCCTTCCAAGAGTATTTATTAAGATTGTGGTATATTTTTGTCGTTATTTGGTCTTGTGTTAAGCCTTATATAAACATTCTTATTTTTATAATACTACTGTGTCATGTCCATTTGTAGTGTATTCACTTTATTACTGTATATGGTCATAAATGCTTAACGCACTGCCTCTGAGATAAGCCTGTCTGCTTTGCCAAGCTACCGAGGGGGTGAGCAGGGGTTATGTAAGTGTGTGATCGCCTTGCCTTGATTAGAGGAGGTGAGTCCCTATTTATCAGAAGTGTATACCTCTGCCAACTAGAGACAGCCAAGTCTAACAGGCGGGCATTTCAGGAGTTGCATTGCAGGCGCAAAGCAGCTCCAGCTATGCTCTTGTGGGCCCTATCTTGTCAATGCTGCGTCAATCCTTACGCCTGCTTCAAGCAGGCACAGGGTTTTGATGCAGCATTGGCCTAAAAGTGGCTGAGTGTAAACTTGTAGATATTACTCTGCCACTTTTAGGAGGCGTTCCTGCGCAGGAACGCCCAACCCTGCACAGGAACACCTCCTGAAGGTGCAGGGCTTTACAATGTGATGCTGCTCACAGATGCATCACGTTATTAATAGCGCACCATGGCGCATCTTTAGCACTGCCGCTGCATCCCAAAAGTGACGCTATGGCGGCGCTAAAGAGGTAAAAGGGGCTTGTAAATCTGCCACAATGTGTTTGGATGAGGTAGTTCTTCAGAATCCTAAGTGATGTGAATGTTGCGCAAATGTTTTATGACATTGTCAGTAACACCTTGTCACAGTATCACAGTTGTGAGTCAGCATGTGGATGTCATACATGTCACACAAGTTACTCACTTACATACCTATGTTTATTGGATTCAAATAATGGGTTTAGTACTTACCACCCTGTAGGCCTGTCATCACTCCGGTGTAGTCTAGCAGGTCTGCCTCCTGCGCAAGCATGTCTTGCCAGCCGTGCTTCCACTGGCGCATATTCCGTGAAATTTTTAAATATCTCTCCATCTGGAGGTTCACCCGCTCCCAGCGCACCTTTTGAACTGCCACAGTATATCCCTGCAGGATCTGTCTCCCAGCCTTCAACATTAATGGTAGGTAAAGTTTTACCATCAACAGAACCCCCCCCCCAATGCCCCCTCACTCATCCTCCCTGATCGCCCCACACCAGCCATCTCCCTGGCCCCCGTAACCCACTTACTGCTAAGAAATAATAACCCACCTAACTAACTATATATTAATAACTAATTACCCCAAACCAAAACACAACAAAACTGAGGACAGTAGACACACAAGCAGTTCAAAAACAGACAAATACACCAAACAGACACTTCAGACAGGACACAGCACCACTCTCTAAATCCTATTCCAACCACAGCAACCACCATAAACCTCCTCCTCTCAGCACATACACAAGCAATGTGCTGAAAAGAGAAAGTGAAAGTTAGAACCAAACCCCAGTGACAGGAAGCAGTAATACATCACTTCCTGTGTGTTAGCGGCAAAAATTTAGCTTTAGCAACGATAATATGGACGCATATACGTCGCAAAGGGTTACATAGTAAAATTTGATGCAACGCTAATAGGTTGCAAAGGGCACAATATATTAAATGAATGCTATAATGGTGTATCATCATGGTGATGTATAAAAATATGCCTGGATGTTAATGGAATCACCATTTAAATTCACATTAGTGGTCAAGTTTTAAATTTCCATGTACATTTGATGTATTGTGTTTTTCGTGAAACAACAGCATGCAGACGTTGACAGGCTACACACATTAGGGAAGATCAGAATGCTAAAAAACATACATCATGGTGCAGAATTACAAGTCCCTTGCGCCTCTCAAAGTCTGCATTTGCGTCCCTTTTTGTGAGTCAGTTGTGGCGCAAAGGATGCTCAATGCTGCGGGCTATCCTCAAGCTAATGCCTCTTTAAGATATGTAAAGTCACAAAGGGCTGGCACCGGGGGTGGCAGTCATGCACAGGAGGTTGTGTTCTGGCATTGGTACGCCTCATTCTATTGGCTGATTTAAATCTACTAGATACCAGTCACTCACTTTTGGTCCCATGCTGGGTCACATCCCTGCACTTGCTTGGAGTAGGTGTAGCGGGAACACCCGGTGTGGGAGGGGTGGTGTGTTGGCGCGGCTGGCTTCTCTGTGTGCCGGGGGCGTGGTGGCTTGTTTCTTCTTGGTCTGCGCCTGGTGCTTCATGCTCGTGGTCAGTGCTTTGGGATGGCGGGGCACTGTATACCATGGCTGTTTAGCCCTGGTTTCACCCGGGCCTCTTTGCCCTGCCACGGGACATTCACTGTCCGAGCTGTCTGAGATCCTCAGTTGGTGGAGCGTTTCACTGGTGATCTGAATGGTCCCTGGTTCAGAAAGTGGGTTTTGGATCATTGTTAACTTAGGCTTTCAATTCTTTTATTTGCATCTCATTTATTTAGTGCTGTGTGTACCCGTTCGTAAGTGGCCAGCCTTTGCTTTTGGTTGCACGTTTTACTTTGTCATTGGAGGGGGGCGCAGTGGTGGGGGGTTTCCCTCCCTATCCGAGTTGAGCCTCTTGCTGACCTGGTTTGGGGACCCGTGGTTGGACCTGCTTTTCATCTCCGGGGATGCCATGGGTTGAGGTTGTTGTCTGGTTTGCTCAGACACTGTCTGGGGGGTGGTTGCCCTGTCCTTCTGTTGTACAGGGGCCTGCTGTGTGCTTTTCCCCCGACTGTGCTGGATCCGCGGGTCCTGCAGCCGGTTGGACTGGGTTGGGCCTCGTTTCTCATGGTGGCTCCGGTTTGGTCTGGGTGGCCTTTGCTCCCTCTATTGTGATTTGCAGTGGGGCCTTGCTGGTGATTGCCGGCGGTCCCTTGTTCTATCACATCTGTCTCGGGGTGTCTGTTCTGCTTGCGGGAGGGCTGTGGTGTGTCTCGACCTCCTAGCTTTGGGGTGTTCTCCTTCCGTGGCTGAGTATTTTTTTCTTGGTTCGGAAGCCCTTCGCCTCTCCTGTCCGATGCCAGTCATGGGGTTTTCTTTCCTGGATTAATGTCCTACACGAGGTGTGTCTGCATTGAATTCCGGTGCGTGTCTTGGATTTCCTGGTGGTTGTCTTTGACTTTTAGGTTGGCCTGTATCCTCCCTGCGAGCTCTGTGGGCAGCTGTATGTGCCTTTCGGAGGTTTGTGCGTTGAGCTGGTGCGCCCCTTGGTGTCCAGGTGGTTGTGGAGTTGTTTCCTCCTGGGGCCATTCTTTCGTTCCTTTACTCCTTGTTGAAGTTTCATGTTCTGCTTTTTTCTGTTCGGTTCCTCTTTCTGGGGTTTAGGTGCAGCTGCTCTGTTTGGCGGTTGTGCGTGCTCTGGAGGTGTGCCTCCTTCCTGCAGTGCCTTTTTTTGTATGGTGGTTTCCCTTTTTGTTTACTTTGTGCTGGCTGGTCATGTTCTGGAGACTTTTTTGGCTACTCTTCATCAGTGGCTGTGTTGGCTGTAGGGCCTGCTTTTGGACATGTGGTGTGTTGGCACCTGCGTCGGTTTGAGGTTCATTGCGTCGGGGTGCCTGCTTATTGGGCATTGCTTCTGGGGGGCTTCCCTGGCAGTGTTCAGCGTGGATGCTGCTGGGTGTTCTCCACACACTTTTATGTCCTGTGGTCATTGAGTGATGTGTGGGACTGTTTCTCCTGTGTTTGTGTGCGCAGTGTTGTGTTCTGCTTGGGTTTTGTGACTTTCTGCTTGTGCTGCTTGAGTCTGTTTTGCTACTGTGTGAAGGCAAATCTTTCTTTGCTATCAGCTCATTAGTAAGGAAGTGGGACGGGGAGGGCTATGCCTCGGAGTAATGAATGTTACCAGTGAGTAACCGGTCATTACTACTCCCCAACTTGCCCACATCACCGCACTGCAGGTACTCCCACTGGCAGCTGTGGCTGGCTGCGTAGCACTTGCAAACCCACTCTAGCAATGCTACCCATTTACAGCATAGATGGCTCACACATCGTCTTCATTTCTTGACCATGTTGCACCGCATTGTATATGCATCACATCCATGCTCGCTGCGGCGTTCTGCACAATAACTGTGGCATCCCTGCAGATATGCAAAGAGGCAACAATTATCGGAATTCTGCCCCTTAATGTCAGACACTGTAGGCCATAGCAGACATGTAGAACGCCATTACGTAATGCAAACAACCATATCATAGGCATTGCGGCTAGCTGGGCGCATAGCAACTCCACTAGTGTAATACTGAAGTCAGAATGGTTGATAGGCTGGCAGAAAGGCCCCATGACAACAGGACACGAATCAGCCTTCCATTACTCTGTCCCCACTAATGATGTGGCTTGTGCGTCGAGATAGCTGTCTGTAATCCATTTGATCTACAGCATGAATCTAAAGTGGAACTAAAAAGAGCCAACCACTAAGGGGGAGGGGAGGTTCGTATCAGTATTCTGTGGATGGATGAGCATATGCGACGATGTCTCACAAAGGCCGCCCGATTGCCTGTGTCAAATAACATCATAGGGCATATAATCAAGCACGGTGTTAACATAATCTCCACTCAAATGGCCATTTCCTTGTACTAAAGCAGAGCCATTTTGCTATGTCTTCTTGAAAATAGGGCACTGTGAGACCACCATGTACCACTACTACTTCACAATGTGCACTCTCATCAAATCTTTCACCGTTTGTCAACATGTCCTCTCCTCCAAATCAGTATGATCTGACATTGTCCTGCTGTCTCGAAGTAAAATGAACAAATGCATGATTGTTTCAGATGAACAGTGATGTAATTCATCTCCCATATCACATTGCAGAGGGCGAGACAGCACCTGAAGAGCTTCCTGGCCTGGAACCCGCTGATGACGTGGAGGCGTATGCCAACATCAACATCGACACCCTGCAACTCCTGCTCGACGACCTCACCTCGCCAGCCTCCGTTGCAGGGCAACCCAGCAGCCCTCTGCAGACCCCACCCCCTGCTCACAGCAATGATCAGCAGGCACCGACCGCCCCAGCTAGTTTCCAGGAGCCTGATCCTACCACCGCGCCTTCCAACTGCGGGTCATCGAGCTCCAGAAACGGTTGGGGGAAAGGGTGCAGGTGGGGTTTAGGCAACTGGCAGACCAAATTGCGGGTCTACGTGGGTGTCTCAGTCCCATTAGGGACTGCATGAAGACATTCACAGACATCCACAGCCCCTTCAATGCTCTCCAGTGGTCCATGGCTGACATTGCTAGAGGCATGGTCCTGAGGCAACAGGCACTGTCTGCTCAGGGTGGGCCCTGTAGTGTCAGCAAGGATCTGGATAACATTCAGAAGATCATGGAGAGCATGGAGCGGATGCAGGCCCAAGATTTGGCTGACAGGGCTGAACACAGGGGCCAGGTTGCTGGAATACACAATGCCCTGCACCTGATTGTTGTCTTCTTCTGCCACAGGGTTTGGTGCAGATGAATGCTGCAGCGGCCTCCACATCCTCAGCTCCAACACCAGGCGTGTCAGTGCCTCACAGGGCTGCAGCCACAACACAACCTGACACCTGCAATGCACATGACACACAAGATGATGGAGATGAGATGACAGCGCATTGCTGCTGAAGAGGAAGCGGTAGTATCCCTCTGTGCCAAAGCCCCAGTTTCTTTTGTCTTGCTGTGCTCAGTATCGTGCCACACATGCACTTCTTGCACTTACTCCCACTGTCCCTGGGAACATCATTGGACCCCCCATGGACTGCCATATCACCCCATTCCTTGCCACTTCAACCAGCCTGTGGACTGAACTATGACTCTTGGAGTATCCCGTGGCACCCCACTGTCACAGACAACAACGATGTAGATGTGGCATTTATGCTTTTAGACACATGATTTTCCCGTAGCTGCACTAGCTCTCTATGGTGTTGTTTGAGATAGGAGTAAAAATACAAATCACATGATGGAGTGTGTATGCCCTGGACATTCCATGTGCCCCTTTTTGAGGGAGGTCATTAAATGTGAAGAGTGTGTTAAATTTTTGAGCACAAGTGCATGTATACGTTGGAACTATTACATGTGGTCACAGTGTTGCCTACAATGGCACTGAAAGTTCATAATTTGAACCTATACTGATGTTAGATGGCAATGCAAACGGTTCTAAACACATAAGTGAACACAATCGGGCAAATGTGCGGCAATCAATCCACAAATCATTGTCCAATCGCAAGATTCACACAATGACAGAGGTGTGTGTGCAACATACTGCATCATGGACCAAGGATATGCAAGCCTCTTGACTGGTTCTTGAGAAGTTCACAGCTGACAGACAGTTGCAAATCGGCATGCACCACACGGTGATACATCCCAGCCTGAAGATACATACCGACATATGTGAAATGTGTGGGAGCACAGCTTGGGAGTGAGAGGGCACTCCGGCTCGTCATGGAGTCAGTGATCGTGACACAGCCAAGAAACAGGTATGTGTGAGACATGGATTGTGGCATGAAACAGTTGAGGATATGCATGCCATGACTGCTGTTCTATATAGTTCCCAAGGGTATGTCACCCAAGTGGTGCACAAGTTCTGCTTTTTGTGCGATGTAGTTGGACCTTTGTGGAGTGACATTGGGCAGATAGTGAGAGTATTGAGATGCCTGTGGCTCATTGGAGGAATGAATGTGGCTGATCTTGTCCTGTGGGCTCATGGTGGAGCCAGGTGGTCCAGTTGAGATCCTGTGATGTCTGCTATGGCCTGGACTACCTTGAACAATAAATCTGTGCCTGGAGCAATGTCAGTCATCTAGATAGTAAAGTGTGAGTTTGGCTCCATGTTTGACCAGCATTGGTTGTGTGGGAGGATGCATTGTGGCAATGTCGTTGCAGATAAGTGGGCACAGTCTCAGATTTTGCAGTGGCGTATGAGTCCATCCAATATTCAGCCTGTCATGGATTTTCTAACACAGTTAGTATTTCCCTTTGCTACTACACGTAGACATGCTGGGAACAGGATAAGGTCCACAAGCTTATCTTGCCTAACACGATCCTTGCCTGTCAGGAACGTGTATCTATGTTTAGTGACCAGTGACATGTAGTCCATGAAGAAATGTGGAATGATTGAGAACCTTGATGTTTTTTAGTTGTGGAATTAATTGCATTATGGCATCCCTGTCCCTGTGGTTGAGGATATTGATCGAATATGTGTGAGGCTCAAATCCTGTTGGCAAGGGTCTGGTGAGCACCCTGTTTCCCCGTTCCACTATGACGCGTGATGAGAGAGTGCCTTCTGGATAGCATCTATTTTTGTCAAGTTGCAGTGTACACATCCGGATCTTCACCCTCCTGCCCTTCTTCCCAGCACACCATGCATACATAGTAGCGTTGTGGCCACCCTTCGACATTGTTGACTCTGTCTTCCAGCACTCAACATGTTTGATTATGTATCGTATATGTTGGTCTACAGATGCAACATGCTTGGAAACTTCAGGAACGTCAGCTTCTGTGTGAATGGTGCAATGTACTAGTTGTTGCTGATCTGCACGTAGATGTGTGTGTTCTATAGCCACATTAAAAATGTATAAAATTGGGGAAGTGCATATTTGCCATATTGACTCACCCAGGTTTTTATATGGTACTGAAGCTGTTTCTTGTTTGCCTGAGACATGATCCATTGTGGTTTGCATTGACATTGAAGTTGCTTTGCACATGCAGGACAGAGGGGAGGTGAGTGCACCTCCGCCCCCCGCCATGCACAAGTGGCATGTGACATGTGGCTGGGGTCTCAGCCACATGATGCCACCTTTTGTCTGGGTAGGGCTTTGTGATGGCCACCCATTTCAGGTGTATCAGCCACACAAGGGCAGCAGCATTCAGCATGGAGCGCAGGCTGAAGTGTAGGGCAACTGTAGAGCTACATTGCAGGTGTGACCACATTTCTGGGTTTGGTGGACAGTCTGCCTCTGTATCACAGGGCTTGAGGCCTTACACGCACTACCATGTCATGATGAACATGCAAGAGGTCCTGTTTGTGTGCGCAACAGTGTACAGCTCATCTGCAGTGTGAGTGGGGTTGGTTGGCAAAGTGTCCACTAAAATTAACTTGTAGTGTATTTTAAGTATGTCACATGGTACTGAGCATCTGTAGACACACCTATCAATGTTTCTCACGCATTGAGTACCCACCATCACACTTGTGCACCCACGCCAAACAATGTCACAGCAGTTTGGTGTGTGCAGGGACATAGACACAGTCATATCTAGTCCACACAGCATACAGGAGCATAGTAGATGGTAGTGGGGCTAGGCAGAGACTGTGTAATGCGGCTGGGCCAGCAGAGGCACAACCGCACCACCCCAGCATGCAGGATCAGAATGGACCTTCAGTTGTCTCCCTGCGGTGACCACTAGATCCAGTGTGGCCAGGATCAGACATTGTGAGCTCAGGAGAGGTCAGAGGTCAGGGGTGTGTGGGGTTCTGGTAAGGCCATCAGGGATGTCCAGATGTACTGTGAGTCTTCGTGACGCACCACAAGTGTATCCTATGGCTGCGCCCCCACTTTCAACAATCAAACGTTTTGCTGCAGGACTCTTTCAGTACGTCGTAGTCCATCTAGCTCTCTCTTTCACATATCTGTGAGTGTAGTGTTCAGCCACAGGATGTAGTGTGTTACCCTCTGGGTCTTCCTCCCGTGATTATGCGTCATCGTGCAGGACCACGCAGGCGCACCGAGGGTTGGCGTCAGGGTCCCAGTGGCATGGTACTGATTGCTGCAACACTTGCCACAGCCTGGGCTGCAGAGCTATTCCGTGCCCTCACATGGCCTGCGCCTCACATCTGTTCTGTGTGTAGTCCGTGGGTCATGAGTCCGTGGCTCGGTTGTGCAATGAACATGCCTTTAATTGCCATTGAATTGGGCTTAGGGCCGCAGCAGGTGTGTATTTTTGCTACTCACCAACATGAACAGCAGCTCAACATACTACGAATGTATGTGCACGTAGGAAGTTAGCTCCCGTCAGCGCCTTAGGCCAACCACATCTGCACTGTTTGGAACTTTAGCCACCACATATGTTACGTCATGTTGGCATTGTTTACAAGTGGGCCATCAGTGATGAATTCTTCTTCTTACATGTGCTACTCACCCATGGGGGACACATGACATGGGCCATCACTTTCTGTACACTTCCAGGTGTGTGTACCTGCATGTGTATTGTCAGATGTTGATGTTACATAGTGGTGCATATGCAATGGCAGATGTGTCTCACTGGTAGCTATGACTGAGCCAGGTGTCAGTGTGTATCCTCATAAACTTGTCTGTCCAACTGTGGGAGGTGTCTTCACCCATGCAGGGTGTCCTTTTTTTGATATAGCTGTTTTGCGTATCTTCTTGGTGGTGGGGAACCATTGGTTTTGGCAAGTAGCTGGTCTGGATAGTTAAGGTTGCCCTTGTTGATCTGTATGTGGTACTGGTTTCCGGGCTGATATCTTGTGACAGACAGATAAATGATGAAACCACATTATATACCACATCTACGTGTTACACCAATTTGTCCCCTACATTTCTAAATAGTGACACTTTTCACACCCCATTTTCATCTTTGCACCCCAACTAGATGCCCGAAATTCATATGCTGCCACTCTTCACACCCCATTTTCATCTTTGCACCCCAACTAGATGCCCCAAATTCATATGCTTCCACTTTTCACACCCCATTTTCATCTTTGCACCCCAACTAGATGCCCCAAATTCACATGCTGCCACTTTCCACTCCCCATTTTTATCTTTGCACCCCAACTAGATGCCCCAAATTCATATGCTGCCACTTTTCACACCCCATTTCCATCTTTGCACCCCAACTAGATGCCCCAAATTCATATGCTGCCACTTTTCACACCCCATATCCAAATTTCCAGACATTACACGCCCTCCTTGCAGCTCTTAGCCGATCACACACATGCATCTTTGAGGTATATGTTCAGGAACATCATTGACAGTATGGCCATCTGTGCAGATATAAATAGGCAAATATACTGCAACAATGTGCTTGCTAATATGCAGGATATATTTCATATACGGTCCCAGGTTAGATATCCTGCACATCTTGTGCATGCTTCTATAGGAATCAATCAATCAATCAATCATGCATTTGTAAAACACGCTACATAGCTGTGAGGGTCTCAAGGCGCTGGGGGGGGGTTGGTGCTGCTACTTATCAAAGAGCCAGGTCTTGAGAAGTCTTCTGAAGGCCAGCAGGTCCTGGATCTGTCGTAGGCCGGTAGGGAAAGTGTTCCAAGTCTTGGCGGCAAGGTAGGAGAAGGATCTGGCGACGGCAGTGGTTTTCCGGATGCGTGGAACTGTGGCGAGGGCGAGGGAGGCAGAGCGGAGGCAGAGTGGAGGCTGCGGATGGGGGTGTAGAAGCTGAGTTGGTCGTTGAGGCATGCTAGTCCGGCATTGTGTAGGGCTTTGTGTGCGTGGATTAGGAGTTTGAAGGTGGTCCTCCTGTTGACGAGGAGCCAGTGCAGGCCTTTCAGGTGGAGTGTGATGTGGCTGTGTTGGGGGACGTCGAGGATTAGTCATGCCGAGGTGTTCTGGATGTGTTGCAGCCGTCTCAGGAGCTTGGTTCTTGTTCCTGCATAGAGGGCGTTTCTGTAGTCCAGTCTTCTGGTGACGAGAGCCTGGGTGACGGTTCTTCTCGTGTCAGAGGCTATCCATTTGAAGATCCTGCGGAGCATTCAGAGGGTGTTGAAGCAGGAAGTGGAGACTGCGTTGACCTGCTTGGTCATGGTGAGGGCGAAGTTGAGGAGGACCCCTAGGTTGCGTTTGTGGTCGGTGTGTTCTGGGGCTGTTCCTAGGGATGTTGGCCACCAGGAGTCATTCCAGGCTGAGGGGGTTGAGCCGAGGATGAGGACCTCCGTCTTGTCTGAATTCAGCTTCAGCCTGCTGTCCTTCATCCATTCAGCGACGGCCTTCATTTCTCTGCGGAGGTTGGCTTTGACAGTGTGGGTGTCTTTGGCAGGGGAGATGATCAGCTGGGTGTCGTCGGCATAGGAGATGATGTTGAGGCTATGTTGTTGTGTGGCGTTGGCAAGTGGTACCATGTAGATATTGAACAGCGTCGGGCTGAGGGAAGATCCCTTAAGCACGCCGCAGATGATCTTGGTGGTCTTGGAGCATAAGAGTGGGATGCGGACGCTCTGGGTTCTGCCAGAGAGGAAGGATGTGATCCAGGCCAGGGCCTTCTCTTGGATTCCGGCGTTATGGAGGCGTGCTGTTAGGGAGGGGTTGCAGACTGTGTCGAAGGCTGCTGATAGGTCCAGAAGGATGAGGGCGGCTGTTTCTCCTTTGTCCATAAGGATCCTGATGTCGTCGGTGGCGGTGATGAGGGTGGTCTCGGTGCTGTGGTTGTTGCGGAACCCTGACTGGGAAGGGTCCAGCATATTGTTGTCTTCGAGGTAGCGGGTCAGTTGCCTGTTAAAGATCTTCTCTGTGACTTTCGCCGGGAAAGGGAGCAGGGAGATGGGCAGGAAGTTCTTGAGGTCGTTGGGGTCCGCCTTGGGTTTCTTCAGTAGGGCGTTGAACTCGGCGTGCTTCCAGCTCTCTGGGAATTGTAGTAGGCAGATTATCAAGCCTATTTTTCACATCTTTAGCTGCAGTTTTCTGCCACATAGACAGACATGTTTTTGACATGTGTCTGGATGATATGCACCCTTGTATATTTGAAGGCTTGCATGCACTATTGGCATCCTTTACACCATTTCACAAACTCATAATTTAGGAGAATCACACAACGTACCCACTCCAATATACCTGTATTCAGGCAATGTCAGCAGATTATGAATCTCATCCTCATCACAGACAACACCCTAGTTTGCTTTTATTGTAATCATGTGGGACAACCTTTTGACATAGTGCGGCCTACGTAGCACAATGATGAGCGTGGTGTCATGCATTTTACACGCTGCTGACCATTTCTGTACTGTGGACACATTCCCAACGTCCATGGTCTATTGTTTTCTGTAACCACTTTTTGAGGAGTGTAACGGTTTAATGAGTACAGTGACTATGGCAGACAGTGACACAGAGACATTTTATGTTTTTGTAACATTGTATTTGACTGACACCACGTGTGTGGACATTTGGCTCTGACAAGCATCAGAGGGTGAGCGTCACAAAGTGACAGACTCAGTCCAATAAATAGTTAATGATACAGTTCCTCCGTGCAAGTCCTGCAGCATTAGGTCTGGGGTGTACAGCACCAGCCTTTTCTTCATCCTCACCTTTATCAGGTGGATCTGGAACTTGGTTCCATGGTGCTTTAGTACGGACACATATGTTGTGCAACACACAACATGCCAGGATGATTTTATTCACCATTTCTGGCCTGGACAGCAGGCTGCCACCTGACATATCCAAACACCGAAACCTTGATTTTAATACACCAAATGTCCGCTCCACAATGGACCGTGTGCGTCGGTGTGCCACATTGTACTGCCTCTGGCCTTGATTGGTAGGGATTCGTACTGATGTTGTCATCCATGTTCCAAGTGCATATCCTTGGTCCCCTGTGACATATAAGGGAAAGCGGAATTAGTCATTTGTGTGCTGAATGTGGTGTTGATGTACATGGATTTGTGTGTTGGCATTTATGTCAAGTTGTTTATCTAGTTGGGCATGTGTTATTGCAGAATGCTTTAGTGCATCTTTGCTAATGATATTGGCTCTCTGCTGTGACTCCGTCCAACATAATTTTTGTGTTCAGATCAGTTGAATGAGTGGCTCTTCTCCCATCTGCCACAGACACTGATCCACCTAATGCACTGTAATTATCATTAGCTATGTAGGAGGCATGCTAGCACAACACACAAATGACGTTGTGTGCTGCTGCATTCAGCAAGCCTACAGCTATGCACAACACATGCTTTTTCCAGTCATGAGCTGAGCCAAAACAACAGTTAGCTACCTCTTACATGCATGGACCATTGTGGCTTTGTTTGCTTCACCAACAACATCAACTTCAGCAGTTGCAACACCATCCACAACTTGTACAATGTGCGCCTTTATGTCTTGGACTCCAAATAACATGCCATGAGTGCTCAACATACATTGTCCATATTGACATATGACAAGTCTGATATTAGGCTGACCACGGTTGTCACCACACTGATCCAAAATGCAGGGCACACCTTAGACTTGTCATTATGCACAGCTCGGGCCATCACGTTGGCACCTGTCTGCACCCAGCCCGGACCAGATCAAAATAATCATGCAAGTCATACACACCATCAGAGCATTGGGTACACAGCCAATGACCTGCAGAGCAGGGCTGCAACATTGGTGAATGTATGTCTGCAATTTTTAAATGTAGACAATAATACTTTACATGGAAGACACTGCAACAATGACATCACACACTTGATTACGGTCACACAACTAGGTTGAAACCTGTCCTTATAATCTGATTATTCAAACCATTAGCTTCCATGAATCTGTATGACACACCATACTCAAGGGACACAAGCCCAAGTGAGATGCTCATTGCCAAGACGTTGCTTGTTGATTATTCCACCACTGACATCCTTAATGCTGTACCTGGAGGCTATGGGATCACAAGTTGGGATAATGTTTGACAAGGAGGGATGGTCTAGCAATGAGTTAGAGACTGTCTTACACATGCCGAATGTGAGAGGCTGACATGTCCAAATGTGAAGGATATGTATCCATACTCAACATCATTGACGATAACAACACAGCATGCTTCTTGATTTTACACACCACTGGCCCAGGATCTCACATTTGTTCTTTTGCTGTAGGTATTAATAGAGCTAAATTGAGGGACACATCACAAAGTATTCATCATCTTAGGGTATCTGTACATACACTTAGTAGATTTTTGAAAAACAGAGGTACCATTAGTCTGTGATGGGTTCATGGTGCAGCACCTGACACAAATTAGACATTGCTCACACACACACACCAAGCAGTCCACTCTCAGGTTGCATTCTTCACTGACATGATACCATGGAATTGTTAATGCTTGTGGCCATTTCCATGGTACCAGCAACATAGTATCCCTTTTCACATGCCATGTCTAGTTGTAACAACATGTACACCAAATCAATCAGTGACCCACAGGCAGTGGGATGATTTATGACAAGCACATTTTCTCTGGATTTACATGATTGTGAAAGCATATTGGTTCAGTACATTGACATAGCCTACAGACAAGTATAAAGCGGCTTCACACTGGCACTTAATGAGTTAGGACCATGGTTCACTGACAATGCCAGGACAGCTATGACGTCTACACCCAAAATCAACAGAAACTCACAATAGGGACTGGCAATGGTGCAAACAGCTGACATGCCATTGGCCTAATTGCTATTGTATCATAGTTAAGCTGGCGTACAAGCAATGACAATCCCTGAATTACGAAGTGACCAAAACATCACACTCAAGTTGTATGACACGTTAATCAATATGTCGGAATACTCATCTGTAAACATGTTTAGCTTACTGTGAGTCTTACAATGTGATGTGAGATTGAGTCAGCCCCCTCATATATCTGAGGGGTCCTGTAATGGATTATTCAATTTAGAGACTGATGAGGTGGAAGAGGTTACTGTCAATTTAATCTGGAGGATCAGCAGGTCATGAGCAGCATAACTGTGTTCTTCAAACTCTCTTTGAACTGAACTTGTTGTCAGAATGCAGGTTTGAGACTGAAGGCAAGGTGTCTTCCTTACCCAACTGGGCTCCAACAGTTCTCTACCACTCCCTGCAAGAATATACTCCAGCATTCTGCAGCAACCAATAAGAATTGTATAAACTGAAAAATGTGTATAAGTAAATAGAGTAGTGGCTCATACAGTGCTTCTAGATTATTCAAAAAACACTTTGAACTATATATTTCTCCGACAATGAAATTAAATTTTTCATAAAAAAAATATTTGTCTCTAAAGATACTGCATTTTGGGACTGGGCCCTCCCTTAAGTGTCACAACAGACTTTTTACTTCCATTGTTGGACATGTTTTTTTTCCTTTTAGGACTGCACACTTTACTCCGGTTAACCAGTGGTAAAGTGTGATACTGCACTTTGCACCGTGCAAAGTTCTGCTGCACTCTGATCGACCTTTAGTTCTGGACAAAGGTTGTCACAACAATCAATACAATTAAATAATGTGAAGCACATTTTCCCCACTAAGATGACATAGAGTATTGACTTTTCAAACCATTACGTTTTTATTAAAAGATTAGCAAAGATACAAATTCAAATAATCGCGTTTGTTGGAATTAAGTAGCTAATATGCAAATACATTCAGCAATATAATTCAAAGCAATTTAAAATCATAAATACAAAGACTAACTTTTAAAGTTGTCTCAAAGTAAATCAAAGCATACCCATTTCCCTTAAAAAAAAGCCTGTTCAGCTAAGCTAGGAAAAAGTTGTAAAGCTCGGAGAGAAGTCAGGCAGAAGGTGTCAGCATGGAATGCCTCTGAAAGGAAGTTAATGTAAATCAAATAAAGACTTGCCTATCAAGCAGGCATCTGCCCATGAGACAGGTCCTGCAACTAGGCCTTGACCCCTGTTGACATTTCTGGAGTGAGTTTCTGACCCCCAAGAGGGACCCTGGACCCTTGGTGTAGCTGCATAAGCTGAGCTCCACCTAGATGAAAAGGAGAATTCCTGAGATTTTGAGCTCTTCATGACCGCAAACAAGCCTGTTCATGGCAAGATCTTGCAGCTCTCTCCAGCCACCATCGTGATGGTCCTGTGAACCTGACTCTTTGCACTGCAATGCCAATGTGAAGCTCCAGCAGTAACTTTCTACAACACTTGGCAGGATCTTTGCACTACAGCGATGATCGTTCACAATGCCCAGCATGCTCTTCAGGCTACAGCGATGTCCATCCACGGCGCTCTCCCTGCTCCTCGCGGCCTCCTCCACCACGACTCGCGGGGTTAACCTGGTCCCTGTATCTGGTCCATCTTCCATCCCGGTTGATCTGAACTTGTGACCTTCTTCCGGTCTCACTTGACCAAATAACCATGAGTGGCACTTTGTGGTTTTAGGTGCAATACTTACCTTAAATCTTTGAAACTGCATATTTCCGAATCTACTGATTGGATTTTTGTTGTTTTGGTGTCAAATCCTTTATTAAGATGTACCCTATTTTTCTAAACTGAGGTGGGATTTCTTTTGTTCTATGTTTTCACTTTATTATCGTTTGTGTGCAGCCTAAATACTTTACACATTGCCTTTAAATTAAACCTGAACGCTTTATTACCAAGCTACCAGAGGATTATGCACAGGTTAATTTAGTAAGTTACTGTGGTTCTTCCTGACAGGGATTGCCGCTGCTGCTTGAGAAGGGTTCATATCCCCTTCAACCAGCAACCCAATTTCTCACAAGCAGGGTGTTGCTCTCCTTAGCAGGATGTCCTAGAGAACTTTATTCAGTCCTTCCAGAGCTTCAACGGCGGTTAGCCTCAGGGCTTGACCACACCCTTAATGACTTCCAAGGGCTGCCTACCCAGCCACAGACAAATGTAGCTCATCCTTAGGCTGGCCGGCCCTTTGTTACCCAGACATATTGGAGCTAAACCAATGAAAGAGGGAAGATTAGAAAAAGGAGGCATCCCTCACCCACAGGCACACAATAGGGATACCAATGACAATTTCAGATCCTCTAATCAGACCACTCCTGGAGCTGTGTAAGACTCAGAAGAAGGACTGCCCTGCTGTCTGAAGAAGGTAAGAAGGATTCCCATAGGAGACTTTAGAGATCTTTTGGCTGACATCCTGTCCTGTTTTAGCTACAGTAACACAACAAGCTTCTAGAGGTCTTTCGTGCTGCTTCTGCTTTCCGGATGACCAGCACCACTGGACTTGACATGGTACCTTTGCTCCCACCTGCGGGATTTAGTCCTGAAACGATAATTGCCTCCCTCCAGGTCCTGGACCTTGCCTGAAGTCAGAGCGTACTTCTTCCTGCCTAACTGAAGGTTCCACCAGATCTGACACAAAGGAACACATTGCCCTGCAAAGCAGCGCAGCTCCAAACCGAAGGCTTCCCTGGAACTTATGTTGAGCGACACAAATCCTGAAACCTCTACCAGTTGTGACAGCAAGTCACGCGAAGACCCTCAAGGCCTCACTGTGTAGCTGAAAGCTTCACTGGAACTGAGGATGAGCAAGACAAAGCCTTGCCGGATTCCCTTCAAAGACAAAAGGTACAATTCTTATCATGCCAAACTTGTTCTTGTATCTGGCGCGAGCTGCATCGCGATCAATTAAAGCTTGTGATTTTGACCACGTCTAAGGCAACCAAATATCCACACTTGGCACTTTGTGCGCTTTGGTATTGGTTTCACTAGAATCTTTAAAAAAAATCATACATCTGGTTCCACTGATTGGATTTTTGGCGTAATTGTATTTATTAAAAAATACTCTTATTTTCCAAATTGGTTTGAGATGATTCTTGTGTTTTTAATTCATTACTGTTTGACTGCTGCATAAATACTTTACACATAAGTACTAAGTTAAGTTTGACTGCTTTTGTGCCAAGCTACCAGAAGGTAAGCACAGGTTTATTTAGTGACTTTTGTGGTTCTCCCTGACAAGGAATGTGTTTCTAATAATAATTAAATAACTATATATTACCATTTAATTGGTGGAAAGAAAGATGTGATTTCTGAGTATTTTTCCTGAAGAGGGGCCTTGACCTCTACATAAGAGAAATTGTGTGTAATGTGTATAATGTGCATAAGACCTTATGATGAAAAACCTGTTACTAGAGAACATGAGTGCATATATCCTGTTACCTATAGAAGCGGTAACAGTTTGTTTGCTGGATATGCTCTGTGCATAAATTTACTTAATCAAAGAAAACGTGTATAAATATTGTTACCCAGGGAACTTATTTTCAAAATTATTTGTGCACAATTCCATTGTTAACGAGAGGACCTTTTTGCTAGAGATCCCTCAGAGATGATATGTGTATGATCATATGTGTATGATCCTGTTATTCAAAGAAACTATGTGTATTTATTCTGTTAACCAAACAATTTGTGGGGCGTAATGCTACCCGGAAATTATTTGTGTTCAAATCCTCAATTTTCCAGAGAGCGTAAGTGTAAGAGTACTGTAACCCCGAGAAGCTGCATACTTGAATCCGATGCTACCCAGAAAACCTACGTGCATAAATCACATGCTACTGAAAGAATCAAGTGAGTACAGCAGGTGAAATTAAAGAGTCTCATTCAACAGTTAATGTACAATGACTTCATTCATCTCAACCAATATTAAATGCCCTAGAGCAGATGATGAGTCGGGTACACGGATGTCCCGTCCAGAATTCAGATCCGTTTGTCATGGCATTATTCCATGTTTAAAGTTAACCCTCTTTGTACACATGTGTATTTCAGAGGGAACATCAAACAAAGAGTTTTTGTCAACCACTCCTTCAACTTGTGCCAAAGGGAAAAGTTTGGATAAAAAATTGGAGGAAGTGTAAAGGTCACCCTTAAAATACTGTTTCACAGTCTTTGTGCTAAGAACGACTTGCACAAGAACATTCCAGGTGTCTTGTGACATTGTAGGAGGAGTCGAGAGGCTTCTTCTAGTATAAATAAAGGGGACCTGCAGACAGCGTTCCACACTTGAACTCACCCTGATATTGAAGTCTTGAAGGAGAAGCCTCGATTTGCCATGAAGATTGCAACTATTTTTGTGCTGGTGGCCGTCAGCACCACCTTTGGTGAGTATACACAGGAGGGCCCTAAGGAGCCAAACAATTATACAGTGAAATGTATAATAATGCGTATATAATAGCTAAGGCGAGTGTATCTTTATCAGGACATTGACAAGCTAAATATGGAGTTGCCAGCTCACCAAATATTCAAGACAGGAGTTGTTCCATGAAACACATATATGTATGCAAGTAATCGCATTTGTATTCTGTTACTCTAAGAGCCCCTGTGGACATCTATCGCATTTCCATAAAACACCGGTTTCCAAAGTTTTTTTTTTATTGTTGATTGATCTACTGTCCTTAACATTTTATGTGTGTGGTGGCAGTATTATTTGCTTGTCACACCAAAGATCAAGAGTATGAAGCTTGTTAAATAAAAGTGAAAAGTGATGTAATTTGTCAATGTCTGAACATTCTTTTGGAATGCACTGTTGGCTGCTCCTGGCCAGTAGTAGTGGTGCAGGGAGGAAGGGGGGTTAAAAAGAAAAAGAAAGAGCACTTACCTGCTGGCTGGCCTGCAGCTTCCTCTCCTCCATCCTCTCCCTTCTTTGCTCCTGTGTGGACCAAAAGCACACAGGCTCCCAGACTCCCCATATCCAATCACAACTCTACTGTCCGCAGTGTTGTTGTTTGGTCTGAGCACTGTGGTTCAGCACTCAGACAGGCAGCGGGAGCCTGGGCATATTCTCCTCTCAGGCTGTGTATTATAGCCCAGTGGAGAACATGCAAAGTGCGCATGAATGTTTGGCGAGCCCAAGATGGCCTGCCAAACCATCATGAGCACTTAGAAAGTGCCCCAACCACTCCTCTCCCTGCTCTGTGAGCAACCCAGCTCCACCCCGCCTCGCCGAACTACTTCAGCACAGAAAAGTAAAATGATAGTAACAGCATGATATTATCTTTTTTTTGCTGTGCTGAAACCAATGGGTCGACGCTCCTCTGACTTAGCGGAGGAGCCTTCCCTGCTGGAATGCTCTGAGATATAATGTTATTTGACCATTCCTTCTCAATGTTTTCATCGGAGCACATTTTACTTGTAGTAAAATTCCTAGATTGAGAATACCAAATTAAAAAAATGTATTCTTTACTATTCATTTTTTTCAGCTTCTGCCACCGTTGACCCAGATTCTCAACCTCTTCCTTTTCCTAAGTGTGATTTAAAGCTTCTGGTAAGTTTGTCATGGAGGAGTGATGCTAGTTTAAGTTCGGGGCTCAGACTGCTGAATGATTTCTTATCCCACAGCATCAAAAATGTCTTAAGGCAACCCCTCTTTTGCCTTATGTCTCATTTGGAAGTGAACTATTTCCTAGGTGCAAAATATAACTCCTTATCCAAATTTTGGCTCTAGAAATTAGGCATTACATGCAGATTATATATTTATTGCACCACAATTAATATGATTTGCCTTTGTACTTCTTCCCTAAATACATTTTTTATTTGGTCAGATCTGTAAGGGGAAATCAGTGGGGAGGTATAAATATCACATATATCAGAATTCCAATCCCTACTCAAACTCAGACTCGGAAATATGATTGCAGCTATAAACTACAACGGAACATTACATTGTCATTTGATTCTGTCACTTACCTGTCATTTGTGACCATATGCATTGTATGAGAAAGTATCTTGCAGTTTGGGGTTTTCTACACATTTTATTTCACCTGCCAAACTGCAGCAGAATATTTGACAAGAAATCTAGATCAATTATTGCTTGTGTGTTGTGAAATGTTTTCTCAGTTATTTTATATGAAATGTGTAAGAAAGTGGGATAATAATTGGGGTGGATGTGACCCTGGATCACTGTCACAATATCTGAAAAAATAATATTGTGACAAAAAAATTGTTTAAAAAAATATTGTCTTTCTGTACTTATAGAAGTAAGTACAAAGATTTCGAAAACAAATATTGTTCCACACTAAGATCATTAAGAAACATAAAAATATATAATGTTTTAATATATTTATAATTTCAACCTTTAGCTTAGTGTCATGCTGTAACATTTCAGACAACCTGTTTAATCCCAAGTAAGAGACACCAGAATGTACCATTGAGGTCTCCTAATGGGGAGTGATTCTGTTACGGTCTGTGGAGGCTGGAATCAAAATTATAGTGATAGAATGTACCATAGAGACACACCCAAGGAACAAGTGGATAACAGCTGTGTACAGAGTTCACTCCAGATTGAGAATGCATAACTACTTATGAGCACATTGTTAATGGTTTGAAGTTTAGACTCTACATCACGAAGCATAGAGAGTAAGCTGGGGAGAATCCATCTAATTCCACGATATATATTAGTTACAGCAGTAGAAGATGAAAAAAGAGTTGTGAGTCACTAATTCAATATCCCAATATTTTATGTATAAACACATTATTAAAATGAACAATTGGCCTGCATGCCTCAGAGAAATTACAAAATGGCCCCGCCTATGCGAACTCATTTTACAATATTGAGGGTTGTGCATGAGCCGTCAACTTTTTCAGGGTGGAAATCCCCTGTTCATAACCTTTAATAATTGAAGCATATGACGTGTACTGTAGTACCGTGTGGTGTATGCCATGGATGTCCCTGAAGTGCAGAAACATTCACTAATGCTCCTTATCTAACTATGTACATTTGTATCTTTGGAGTAGGACCTTTGCGAGATTCATCCATAGGTAGACACATTAAAACCATGGATGGCTACTTGGAGGAGAGACTGGAGAAGAATATGTTTAGTCCATATAAGATCAGAATAATTTTCTGTGGACTGGAGTGAACTAGAAATGAGAAATTTGGCATCATGTTTCTTACACAAGAAATTCCTAACATATATTGTTGACATTCTTTTTCCATGCAGAAGCAAAAGCTGGCGGAATTTCTGAAGAGTGTGAAAGAAGTTGTCTGCTCATATGAACATTGTAAGGTACAGCCAATGTTACATTGATGCTCTTATAATTGAGTGGGTTGTTGTTCGGAACAACATGCAATGCTTTCAGTCTTTCCCCTTCTGGTATTCCTCTGTTTCCATCTTCCCAATCTACTCAGTGATACCAGGTTTCTATCCCCAACCCGCCAAGGAACTTCTATTTCATAAATCAGTATACATTTGAGGAAATGCCTCTGCATTTCTGACTGACTCATGTTAGTCTGGTGTCTGTGTTTTATTTTGAGGAGCTCAACTTCCACCTCAGTGTTAATAGGTCATCACTGGTAAGTGCATCTTCAACATGGCATCGGGATCCAAAGACGCCTTATCTCTGTGCTGTGGCCCATCTAATATCTAAGCACTCAAGCCTCACTCTAGCCCTTCCAATGTATGTATGTGCTCCCTGGACTCCAGGGATCTCCAAAAGATTTGAGTAATATATCTTTGCTGTCTTCCCCATCCGCATTACCGGCATCTTTACTATTTCAAAGGCAATTACTGCTTCAGATTCTGCCTTAATTGATGAGCATATCACCCTACTTCACAACCTAATACCCTATCCATATAAGCATTATTCTCTCTGCACTGTTCTTCAATAGCAACCTCCTAGGATTACAGTAGCCAAATATTGCCCTCCTCTAGGACTCTTAAAATCCAAAGTAAGACTTTCAAAGCCAACGAGCTGTTGTCAGTTCAACTCGCCTACAAAGAGGCCAATGGAGATTTTATCCATGATTCTTTCATATTTCGTTCCAGGAGGTGAAGGGAACACCTGATGAATGTAGTCTGGATGAATGGAAAGCAATGGTGGAGAAATTAAAAGAAGCGCTGGTAAGTATTAGTGGCCTCTCATGTCTTCTATCTCACTCTTCTATCAGTCTGATATTACTAAGAATGCGGAAATGCCAAAAGCTTCTTCCATGTTACTGTGAACATACACTCTCTGTGGTCCTGGGTACTACTAGTATTTGAATGTATGCATGTACACATTTGGGTTTTCCAGCCCCTTATATTAAGATCAGGTCAAATGAGCTCATTCATTAATTTATTTTCTGATTACATCTAGATGCCAGACTACCCTGAACATAGACTGGCACAACCAGTGGTTGGCAAGCATCACATTTCTAGTTTGGGGTACCATCAAGCACACTGGTATCAAAGGTTGGTGCCAGCTGTGAATGGGATTCAATCTGGACACAATAAAGAATGGGGCCTGTCCATGGCCTGGGAGTATCCACTGATGTATAACACATTATAACACTGTGAAGTGTAGCACCTTCTCTTTTTCAGCTTAAATATTTATGAATATGTTAAAAAAGTGATCAGAACAATAAAACTCTCTTAGCCTTTCTCATTTGTGAATATTTGCGGTTACTTGCGTATGAAATATTTATATTGTAACTTCTTTCCTTCACCATTCAGAAAGCAATTGGCTGCGTACTTGATGATCTTCTGCTGCCCGGAGAACAAACAGTGGTAAGTCTGAGGGTCTAATGGTGAGCGTTGTTCATTGCGGATTAGCAATGGCCCCCTTTAGACTCGAGAGTTGCAGATGTGGTGCAGTTTCTCATACCCTGGGGGATATGTATAAGGAAGGGGTGGAGAGGGGCGTTATCTTTCATGGCTTAGCGCCTCTCTCCGCTACTTCTGAAATGCAAGGCTGCACCATATTTAAAAGAATGTGGTGCAGTCTTGCGTTTCCCCCTGCGATGGCACTAAGTTCAGCAACTTAGTGCCAATGCAGGCAACCTTGCGCCAGAGTGTAAGGGTGTCTGCGTAGAGCGGAGCATTGGTTATGTGTAGGAAGGTGTGCCTTCCAGCACATAAACAATCCTAAAAGGCCATTATGTCACTGTCATGTGTGCTACTTCATGCAGCACACATGCAAATCACAAAATTGCATTTTTTTAAAGGATTGTTCATGTACAGGAAGGCACACCTTTCTGTACATAAACAATCCATGATATTTTGCTTTTTCCATGTGTGCTACACAAGGCAGCACACATGGAAAAATCAAAAACGAGGAGAAATAATGCACTTAAGACCAGGTTTTACCTGGTCTTAATGTTGACGCTGCCTCCTATGTACGCCACCCTTGCACATAGGGGGCAGCATCAAAATGAATAGGTGAAGGGGGCCCTATTTACAAGGCAGCATTAAGTCACGTTAAGTGGCTTTACGCTGCCTTGTTACTAAGGCGCAGCCCCTTTCGTAACCACAACGTCGATATAAGTGACATTGTGGTGGCGATAGGGGCTTGTACATATGTCCCCCAGAGTCTAAAGGCGCACTCACATCTTCCTAAAAGCATTCCCTGCCTTACACTAGCTGCTCCTCATTCAAGTATAGGGGACCTTTAACTGAGGCGGTTCATTAGGTACATTAAGGAGGGAAGAGTTATGCCTGAGAACGCGAGTTGACATCATTTCTGGGGTGACTCTCCAGTTTCAGAATGTAGTCAGTTCCACAGATGAACTGCTCTACAATACCGTCACTAGCTTTCTGCCTGTAGGTCTGCTATTGTCAGTCACTGGCTGACTGTTTCCCTTACGAGTGCCTCAGAATACAAACAAGAAGTCCTAAAGCTCACAGTCTTAAAGCAACCAGTATATTGTGATCTGCCTGAGGCATACCCTCTGAATGCAACCATTGGGTGAAGTCTGACAGAAACCCCTTCTCCCTGCGTATAAACTACGCCAGCTTCTGGGTGAAACACTGACTACCAGCCCAGCCCTGTCCCTCTCGCCTGGTGAGGTGTGGCTGAGCAGATTTAAACTGGGCGCCTTTAAAACCAAGCTCTCTTCTTCAAAATAGAGCAGCATGTAAAGGGGGACGCCTGGGACAGCAGGACATTATCATCCCAGTGGGGCCAAAACACTGGCGTGTCCATATTGCACCGATGCCGCTTCTTGGATGAAGCGGTGAGTCAATGTTGTAGGTTGGCCTTTTTCTTACTCCTGTGTTTGGTTCCGTTATCATGAAACGACAATATAGATCCTCGTTCATGGCGGGGAATATTGCACAGACAGAGTGGTGATTACCCTAAAAGTAAGGGGAGAAACAACTCAAATTACTGCATTGTCAGCTGGAGATGGGGTTTCATCCGTTTTAAAAGCATTCACAGTGCAACATAAAGCTGATAACAGCCAAACGTGCTCTCTGGACATAGCTTTTCAACACATGTGAACACCGTGTACTCTCAGGCCACACCATACGTCACCCCAGATGACTCTGCCTGCCTCTTAGAACCAGAGGTCAAGTTACACTACATCATACTACACTGCACAATTAAATGCACCAGGGGTCTGCATACCACAGCACTGCCTACACTCCCATTGTGCCATTGGAACCCGCCCCATTGTTTATCATACTTTCCTCACACCTTGACAACACTCAGTAGTGACACAGATGGAGGGAACTTCTCCAAATGATTAAATGTAGCCTCGCGAGACTGCTGTTCATCGGGAGTGATAGCAGACATAGATGTTTACTTACTCAAAACGTTTTGACAGGTTTTTCCATCTTCCGCCAAAATAATGCCTCCCTAAATCAATGATAGCAGGTCATAGCTTGTACATGAGCCAAAATGCAGTGGCTACCAGGGCCACCTTATATATATATATGAATTGTTCTAGGTGGTGCAACCAGCAAACATTCCTAAAAAGGTGTGCCCTGTGCAACAAACAAGAAGAAGTCAAACTGTTTGGGATGAGTTTTTGATGCTCAATAAACAACAAATAATAAAGAAGTAGCCTGTTTGTGCTATTAATATTGAGCAGAACAGCAAATACAATGCGTTGGACTAAGCAGTGAGGGGACAATGTGCTTAATACCAAGTTCTTAGTAATCTGAAGTTGAGCTAGACAGTAAAAAGAGGAAAACATAATCTATAAGCTAAATAGTTCTATACCGTTTTGAATTAGTACTTTCTAAGAGAACATTGTCTTTTCTAATATGTCATTAATTGTGTTTCAGGAAAAAATAGCTGCACAAGTTGGAGATCTGCTTAAGAAACTAGAGGGTCCCCTCAGAGATATCCTGGTAAGATGAGACGGTTAGAATCAATGTCTGCTTTGGATTGTATTTCCTCCGTATCAGTAAATGAGACTAGGTACTGCAATCCATTATCAACCAATCACAACAAGGCAAGTGTCTAGCAAGCTTAGTACCGGGAAGTCTGCATGTGGCTTAATGGACGATCTGAAGAGGCAACAACCTACAATTCCCGCATAATATTTTTTTTAATGGATTGTTATCAGTGCCTCACTCCCTGTCCTACTTTGCATAGTCAGTATTGATATTAAAATATGACGAATTGCAGTTTTTTGTGTGTAAAACTGAAGGCCCAACAATAGGTTAGGATCCCTCTAACAGTTTGCTGTCAAATACCCAGTCCCCTTACTGTAGCCCTGCCACTGCTGAAGAAGGACAAAGGTGTATGTCAGGCGTGGGCTCAGCAGCCAGGGAGACCATAAGGCGGTCAAAAGGAGTCCTTGTGGTTGAATTTAATATGAGACAAAATCATGTGTCCCTTTCCGTTGGGTGATGCCCCCTTTCCTTCCAAGCAAGGCAATAGCATGTATATTGCAGCCTATAGCAGCATTTGTTGTTATTACTCTAAACATTCTCTTAGTGATCACGAATGGGTCGATTTATAATTTGGCAGGTCGAGAATACGTCACAATGGTTCCTGTCAATGGTTTGTTGAGTTTGAAAGTGGGTTTTCAGTTTTTTTTTCATACCAAAAAAATGCCCCTTACCGCCAATGTTATCCTGGTGGTTGGGCTATCAGACGGTGTAACCGTGGCAGGGACAGAGGAGTCTCCACTGTGGTTACGCCAAAGGTCCGCCTGCGTTTGTATCGAGCGGGCGGGCCATTATGCTGGCGCTAAGGGTACTCTGTCTCTGTTGCGTGGAGTTTCCTTACCACCAGCATGTCAATCAGCCCCCTGGCCAATGATGTAAATTCTGCATTTTTAAGAGCAACCACCTAGAGCATGCCATTAAAACATCTGCTGTCAAGTGCCCAATATATTAATTATTTAAGACGTAAAATGACAGTTTAAAGACTAGTATCACCAGCACAGGTCCTCGCATAGAGTGGGCAGCTCAAGGGCTGCATAGCACTTCCTGCATATGTATGTCCCAGGTACGCACCTGCTGCAGGACGTTCTTGGCAGGAGAAAGTGTTTTCTAGGCCCACCAATTGCAAAAATCCAATTTAAATGTATTTATTATTTATTTAACAAATGGTTTGGTATAAAATAGGTTTACGCCAACACTCACGCAGTGCAAGTGTGTTAGCTTGCATCACACCATCAAGGTAGAAAGGACTCATATGCGAATCCAGTGTGGTTCCGGCCTTCCCCTGTGAGTGCTGCTGTGACACCCAGAAGTAGCCCCTCCCTCTTTGTGAGTGTTGGATACCTTCCCACTCATACCTGTGTGGAACAGTGGCACGCCCTTTTACATGTGCATGAGCTTTGGGTGTATACATGTACTTTCCTGTAAACGGGAAAAAAATGTGAGATGACGGCTATGTTTATGGGATTCTTGTTAAAGTATTTGCAATTAAAGTTGAATTAAAATATTGTTTTATCTGTGCACATATATGTTTGATACTGTGACTCATCTGGGTGTATTATATGGTATGGCTGTGCGGCCTTACATTAGAATATAATACTCAAAAAAACTGTCATGGGTCCAGTCACACTCATTTGTAAAACCTTAGGCTCAACCCTGGGTAGGTATGGCCTCCAACATCAAGCCTTCCACAAAGGAACTAGAGTAAAGCATCTAACAGTTCCAAACAATGAAATTAAAAGGCCACTTGACATGAAACAAATCTGACACCAATTTATTAAAATGGGGTATTGTTAAATACATTTTTAGAGAGCAAAATGAGGAAATCAATCACAGGGTTCTGGAGATACAGGTTTTTTAGGGAAACTTAACCTCATCGCTGCGGCGGTTATTTTCGCGCTACGCAGCTTTTTTCTAAAAGCCGCGTTAGATGACGAGCTCAGCTCGTCATCCGCACACGCCCCCCGTGGCTGATGACGAGCTGAGCTCGTCATCAGCATCGAAGGGGTTAAATCTTATTTTTACCACAAAGAAGCATTGATAACTGTAAAATTTGAAAACTTTTGAAAAGTTTGTAAGAGTTGAGTTTGACTATTCTGATGAGGCTTGGATGACAAAATCTGACAAGGATAAGGTCTAGGGGGTCAGTAACCAATGTACAGTTACCTGGACACATAAGCTTTTCCAGTCCAGTTCCAAACTTTACAGCATGACCGCCATAGACTTCAACAGAGTGGTCCTGAAGTTGCGAAATCATGAGATAGAAGATGCTCAAAGTTGCTCCGGGGGCTGTGCGGTCTATGAGGGTGCCTTTGTGGTTACTCCTCAGTCCACGTGCCAGAAGAGGTGACTTTATCCACAGAAGTTAGGGTTCCTCAAAGTTCTATTTGCGACCACAGAAGGGCAACTGTGGCTGGGCTACTGTTTTCTGTCCATCTCGTTCCCAGCAGTATCCTTTGGCAGAGGCTGGTGTCCCTCTTGGGTGATCAACCTGGACTCAGATGATACTCCTGCGTCCAGTTGACTCAGGTGCAACTTTTGACCATTGTTGATTGGTCTCTTGGGTTCCCCACCAGCGGTCTCTGGGGATTCTCCTGAAGTGGGTATTGACTTGCAGAGTTGGGCTACTTCAGCTTGTCATGGCCCTGGTGTTGGTTCCAGGAAGTCATCTGACTGACCATTGGAGTCACTTCTTTGGGCTGGAGCTGGGGAGAAACAATTTTCTGAGCGAGGAACCAGAGGCAGCCCAAGACGGGGCAGGTGCGGTCCAGCAGATGGCACAACATCTCTTTGCCAAGTCCAAAGGTCTGCATTGCAGTACTTCAGTCTTTTCTCCTGGTCTGATGCAATCTCTGGTTCAGGAAGCCAGGGTGCCATATTTATTCCCAGAAAGTTCCCTGGGGGGATGATGCGGTCACTAGCCAAAGGACTACCAGGTCCCCTCTTTCTTGGTGACAACGTTAGGGCTATGTATAACATCTAGCATTCCCAGATAGCACTATTTTACCCAATCTCAAGATGTCTGAACCCTCCCTCAGATGTGAGGAGCTTGGTAGCCCACCCTAGAGGTGTGCCTACCTGTGAGCTCTTTCTTGGTGACAACGTTAGGGCTATGTATAACATCTAGCATTCCCAGATAGCACTATTTTACCCAATCTCAAGATGTCTGAACCCTCCCTCGGATGTGAGGAGCTTGGTAGCCCACCCTAGAGGTGTGCCTACCTGTGAGCTACACGCACATGGCAAAACCAGTTTGGGCACTGGTCTTCCCTTTCTGTCCCCATTACCAGCCTGTCTACCTGAACAAAGGGCAGCCCCTCAGGAGTGTGAATCACCATTTGCCCACCAAAGGCGGCTTCGCCTTTAAGGCTTTCCTTTTGGGCTAACGTCTTGAATGACTTCTGTGAAGGTGAGGTGGCACCTCGCCCTGCGGCAGGCTGCTATTGTTTCGAAGCCTAGGAGTTGTTCACACTACTGCCCAGGTGGGCAGAAAGCTGTCTGGTGGTCAGTGACCATGTGACTGATCAAACTGGGTCACAAAATGGCAACTTTTAAAGTTGCATTTCTTTAATAGTGAGATTAACTTTGACCAGAGCATCAAGTTGGATTTAATGCCAAAATTAATTCGGCACCTTACAGTACTCATCTCAGTTGTCCTGAGAATTGAGCTGATAACCCTGTGTTAGCCGATGGGGCACTAACTTTTCGTCAGCAAAACAACAATTTTGAAGTGATGCTGCTATGACATATATGTAAACATAGCTATCCTAATAATATTCAGCTCCCAGCCTTAGGGCTCAGTAGGCCTTCCTTAGGGGAGACTTCCATTTATTGTTAAGGAAAGTCGGGGTTTTGTCATTGGTTTGAATGGCAAAGTCGAACTAGGAGTTTTCCCACTGCCCTTCCAATCTGCAATGGCCGACCGGGAGCCATTTTGTGCATTGTCACACACAGGGTGGCTCAACCAGTGCTGCAGCCATTAATGGACACTCTGTCTTACATAAACTGGGTATCATACGGGGCAAAAATTGGGACAAAAAGTGGAGATCAAGCCTCCAGAAAGTCTGTTTCGTTACCTTACACATAGCACAATATGCATTGGCAAAGCCAATAGGTCTCACCTATTCGAGGTATTGCCTTTAGCAATGATTTTTAGCCATCCTATACAACAGCAGGGCTGTATGGAAAGAAATGTGCGATGACACGCCAGAGCGAATACACTTTTTTACTAAATAGGTTGATGGGTTAGGGGAACACAGAGGGAAGGAGGGCGGGAGAGAAGGACAATGGTAGAGGAGAGGACTCACAAGAGACAATGGGGAAGAGCACACGCAATGGAGAATGGGTGGAAAGGGCTGGGGCAGTAAGCTGCCAAAACAGCAGGGGAGGGAGAGCATGGGGAAACACAGACAACAGCGGGTGGGAGGAGGTGGGGAAAAATGGACAACAGAGGTTTGGGTGGAAGGAGCTGGGTAGGAAAATTGTCAACAGACGGTAGGCAAGACTGGGAAACTAGTGTGAAATAAACAAATACTTTCCAGCCCCACTTCCTCCTCCCCGCCTCTGTGAAAAGTGGTCAAAGGGAAACAAAAAACACATGCACCGACAGAACACAGATGCCTCAGCCGAACGAGTCACATGCCAAGCATCTGGAGCTCACTGCTCAGGCCTGAAGGGCCCATCCCTGCCTGACCTCAGACTTTTTACTTTAGAACATATCTCAGTGTACTGGCAAATGAAGAGTAGATGCTTGCAACAGACGTGTGTTTTCCACTCACACATACAACTCTTCACAGCTAGAGCTACAATGAGTAGAACTTGTTGCTTGATGGCATGTACCAGGTTCAAAATGTGTGATCTTATGCAGTGCCTCGACCCTCAATCTGGTCTGGTCCACACTAAAATACGATGTAATAAGTTCTCAGCATGTAGTAAAGTTGGTTTTGAATGAAGCACTATGGGCTACAGAGATCTGATTTAAGTGCTTCCAATGGATTAAGATGGACCTTGAATCAGAAGTGTATCTGTTTCAGGAGCTATCAATAATGCAGGAGGTGCAGTGGCACATACCAAGGTCAGTGCGTGTGGGTCGCCATCTGGACCTCAGTTACGACTGTCTTTCACTACTTACATGCTGCGGGCCTAAAGCAATCTTGCTAGGCCTGGTCTGCTCCTGGAACTGCCGGTCTCAAGTGGATTTTATGGGTAAGGGTTAGAGTTCCAGAAGCAATCAGAACACTGCATAATTACACCAGACACATCCAAACACCACTGTTCCAAAGAGTTTCCTTAAGTGACATGGACTCGCTGTGCATGGGTCCCAGGATCATGCTAAGTATTAGAGCTTCATCTGGCCTGAGGCATGACAAAGGCCCAGCTCGAAAATGCACATATTTGTGAACAACACATTAACCAAGCATCGACAAAGATGGGAGGGTAGACGCAAAGACATGGAGGGGAAGAGGGTAGAAGGATGAATGTCCAAATACCATGGTACGGAAGGAGTGGGCTCTAAGCCCTCGCAAACTAACAAAATGTCGTTCAAGCAACAGTGCATGCACTGTCCCAGACAAGACCTAAAAAGAAAGCCCTAATTTCTTCTGTATGAGTATGCCTGCAAATAAAAATACGTTATGAAAAGAAGTATTTTAAATTATAACATTGTGTGACAATTTTTTGTCACTAGTACTTTTGTCAATGCAGTTCATTTTGAAAATATGATATTTTACTATATTACTTCTTAATTGTCTTAGGTGAACCTTAAACTTGAAAAACCAGTATTCAAATTGGCATGTGATCTACTGGTAAGTGATTCATTGTTATGTATCTCAAAGTGGCTTTCTAGGACTTCAGAGCCTCATTCAGTCTTCAAATCCCAAGAGCAGAATCCCATGACTTCTCCTCTTTGAAGATCCAATTCTATGTGGTTTCTGTGGTGTGTTTTTTAGATCTCAGATACAGGCAACTTTAGCTTTTACCAGGTGTATTGCTTCCAATATAATTATAGTAGGTTTGGGGTTTGCCCTTTGCTCTTGATCGGTGGCTTTGTTGTCTATCTCAGTTGTCTCTTCTTGATTCAATGGCTTTCCTCTGTGTTCTTTTCCTGCTAAGTAACATTTCAGTTTCCCAGTGTCCTGATTTGGTTGACGTGCAGTCTTCCACTGCTGACAATGCTTGCAGAACTATTTTTTCTTTCATTTAAATGCTCCAATGGAGTGCCTATGTTTTCTTGCTTTCTCCCAATTTTCTACTTCCTCTTTCACTTTGCCCACGTCCAACCTTTTTCTCCTTACTGCTTATACTTATGAATTAATTTATCTTTGTGTAATTGACTCCAGCGCTTGAGATGGTATTTTTGGTTCTAAATTATGTTATTTATCTTCAAAGGATTTACACTAAAGTCACATCTATGTTTCCGTCCCCTAGGGTAAACTTCTGGTAGAACTTGCGGTAAGTTCAAAACAGCTCTTCTTGTTAATATCCCCTCAACCCAAGGGGAGCTGTTTATTTTTGGCATTTCTTCATATTCGGAAGGTAGCAGATGAATTTCTCTTCACTGCAAGAACTTTGTTATGTGTTTGTTGGGTAGTGAAGAAATTTTAGTCCTGTCTTATAAGAAGCTCATGATAGTTTGAAAAAGCAGCTATCTTTTTAGTGTGGCGTTCAGTAACACTACCAACACATTTCAAGTTCAATGTTATGAATGCATTTGTGAATCGGGTTGAGTCTTTAAACATGGGCTTTTGAGAACTCCACATTCTGGACATATAACTTTATGACAAGTGTATCACCAGAGAGTGAGCACACTGTAGGAGTTAGACTTTATTATTCCTGAACGTTAAAAAATCGATGAGGTTTATGTCATCAGCACCTGTCTCTGCACTAAAACTCACTAGAAGCAGCAAGAGGGGGCACTATTAAAGCACATTGTCCATGGCCGAGGTTGAGATCTGGGCATGTGAATGTTTTGTAACCTGTCCAAGTCTTGCCTTGGTTTGCAATAACTACAGCACATACTCCTAAGCACACACAACCTTGTATGTGCAGTTGCTTCAACCCCTCCTCTGCCAGATGATACTGGCTGTTGCCCTTACACTTGAGGGGCCATCTTGAGAGTGTTTGTTGCGTCAGACTGCACCCCCCCATCAGAGATACCAAGTACTTCGCCAGTCTTCAAAGCACTGGGCACGAGTGATCCTCTGGGCACTCTTTGTCCGGTGGTCATGGCCATGTGATAAGGAAGCTGCTCGCACTGGAGGTTGCGATGGTTGGTCCAAGTAAGTATCCAAGCTCCCTCTGTAAGTCATCCTTTGAGAGCACATACAATATCCGTAACCTCGGTTGCCCTGAATTCAGTAAAACAGAGCGGTACACTGGATCCTTGCATTACATGAAGTTGTAGTCTTCCACATGGTAAACACCGAGGGCCTCATTTACAGGTTTTTGACGCAGGGCATTGTAGTAATTGAGACTGTGCTGCCCTGCATCAAAAGGAAAGGGCAGAAATAGCCATATTAATTATATACGGTGCCTTCTTGTCCTGTCCCACTGCACTGGTGCCGCTTTGGCTACCTTGTGCCAAGGCAGGCACTTTTGTAACATGGTGCATTGTAGGAATGATTGTTTATGTGCTGGAAACAATCAATGGAGTCGTTGTCCTCCTTCGATGTGTGCTGTAGAATGCTTACAACAAGGGGTGGTGAGGGACAGAGTCTCTGAATTAAACAGAATACTCTCACCCAGTCAAGAGATCAGGGCTAGATCCAACACCGTTTTTTAGCTCACTGCACCATCCCAGTTTCAGAACCTGGCTGTATGCAAATTAGTCTGTTCCTGTCCCAGTGCATGATGGGAACAGGGCAAACCAAACTACAAAAGCCAATTCTTACACTGGGAAGGAAACAAGCTACCGGGGACCGGTTTCTGGCATTTCAGCCGTCTTCGGCCCGGCTTGCTTGAATCCTGATGGTGCAATGAGCAAGGGACTCACATCTGAGTATACCCTTCCACGCTTAGGGTGGACAAAAATATTTACAACAAGGGGTGGTGAGGGACAGAGTCTCTGAATTAAACAGAATACTCTCACCCAGTCAAGAGATCAGGGCTAGATCCAACACCGTTTTTTAGCTCACTGCACCATCCCAGTTTCAGAACCTGGCTGTATGCAAATTAGTCTGTTCCTGTCCCAGTGCATGATGGGAACAGGGCAAACCAAACTACAAAAGCCAATTCTTACACTGGGAAGGAAACAAGCTACCGGGGACCGGTTTCTGGCATTTCAGCCGTCTTCGGCCCGGCTTGCTTGAATCCTGATGGTGCAATGAGCAAGGGACTCACATCTGAGTATACCCTTCCACGCTTAGGGTGGACAAAAATATTTACAACAAGGGGTGGTGAGGGACAGAGTCTCTGAATTAAACAGAATACTCTCACCCAGTCAAGAGATCAGGGCTAGATCCAACACCGTTTTTTAGCTCACTGCACCATCCCAGTTTCAGAACCTGGCTGTATGCAAATTAGTCTGTTCCTGTCCCAGTGCATGATGGGAACAGGGCAAACCAAACTACAAAAGCCAATTCTTACACTGGGAAGGAAACAAGAAACCGGGGACCGGTTTCTGGCATTTCAGCCGTCTTCGGCCCGGCTTGCTTGAATCCTGATGGTGCAATGAGCAAGGGACTCACATCTGAGTATACCCTTTCACGCTTAGGGTGGACAAAAATATTTACAACAAGGGGTGGTGAGGGACAGAGTCTCTGAATTAAACAGAATACTCTCACCCAGTCAAGAGATCAGGGCTAGATCCAACACCGTTTTTTAGCTCACTGCACCATCCCAGTTTCAGAACCTGGCTGTATGCAAATTAGTCTGTTCCTGTCCCAGTACATGATGGGAACAGGGCAAACCAAACTACAAAAGCCAATTCTTACACTGGGAAGGAAACAAGCTACCGGGGACCGGTTTCTGGCATTTCAGCCGTCTTCGGCCCGGCTTGCTTGAATCCTGATGGTGCAATGAGCAAGGGACTCACATCTGAGTATACCCTTCCACGCTTAGGGTGGACAAAAATATTTACAACAAGGGGTGGTGAGGGACAGAGTCTCTGAATTAAACAGAATACTCTCACCCAGTCAAGAGATCAGGGCTAGATCCAACACCGTTTTTAGCTCACTGCACCATCCCAGTTTCAGAACCTGGCTGTATGCAAATTAGTCTGTTCCTGTCCCAGTGCATGATGGGAACAGGGCAAACCAAACTACAAAAGCCAATTCTTACACTGGGAAGGAAACAAGCTACCGGGGACCGGTTTCTGGCATTTCAGCCGTCTTCGGCCCGGCTTGCTTGAATCCTGATGGTGCAATGAGCAAGGGACTCACATCTGAGTATACCCTTCCACGCTTAGGGTGGACAAAAATATTTACAACAAGGGGTGGTGAGGGACAGAGTCTCTGAATTAAACAGAATACTCTCACCCAGTCAAGAGATCAGGGCTAGATCCAACACCGTTTTTTAGCTCACTGCACCATCCCAGTTTCAGAACCTGGCTGTATGCAAATTAGTCTGTTCCTGTCCCAGTGCATGATGGGAACAGGGCAAACCAAACTACAAAAGCCAATTCTTACACTGGGAAGGAAACAAGCTACCGGGGACCGGTTTCTGGCATTTCAGCCGTCTTCGGCCCGGCTTGCTTGAATCCTGATGGTGCAATGAGCAAGGGACTCACATCTGAGTATACCCTTCCACGCTTAGGGTGGACAAAAATATTTACAACAAGGGGTGGTGAGGGACAGAGTCTCTGAATTAAACAGAATACTCTCACCCAGTCAAGAGATCAGGGCTAGATCCAACACCGTTTTTTAGCTCACTGCACCATCCCAGTTTCAGAACCTGGCTGTATGCAAATTAGTCTGTTCCTGTCCCAGTGCATGATGGGAACAGGGCAAACCAAACTACAAAGGCCAATTCTTACACTGGGAAGGAAACAAGCTACCGGGGACCGGTTTCTGGCATTTCAGCCGTCTTCGGCCCGGCTTGCTTGAATCCTGATGGTGCAATGAGCAAGGGACTCACATCTGAGTATACCCTTCCACGCTTAGGGTGGACAAAAATATTTACAACAAGGGGTGGTGAGGGACAGAGTCTCTGAATTAAACAGAATACTCTCACCCAGTCAAGAGATCAGGGCTAGATCCAACACCGTTTTTTAGCTCACTGCACCATCCCAGTTTCAGAACCTGGCTGTATGCAAATTAGTCTGTTCCTGTCCCAGTGCATGATGGGAACAGGGCAAACCAAACTACAAAAGCCAATTCTTACACTGGGAAGGAAACAAGCTACCGGCTTGGTAGTTTAGTCTGCCCTGTTCCCATGATGCACTGGGCCAGGGACAGACTGATTTGCATATAGCCAGGTTCTGAGCTGGGATGGGGCAGTGAGATAAATAACGGTGATGGATCAAGCCCTGATCTTTGGACTGGGTAAGAGTGGTCTGTTTGACTCAGACACTCTGTTCATCACCACCCCCTTTTTGTAAATCGTTGCTGTAGAATGCAGCACGCATGGAAAGCGGGAAAAACTGGGAGGAAGGAAAACATTTCTCCTCGTTATGCCTGCTCTGGGGAGGTGTAAGGTTTTGGTGCTGCCTCAGGTTTATGTGATTTCGAAAATCTAGGGCTGTGTCAAAATCCATGGTTGCTACTTGGGAACGCCCCCTGCAACGCCCAGGTAAATCCTCCTTGACGCAGAGTATTGCAACGCAGAGCTTCGCCCTGCCTTGCCTTACTCCATATCTATAGGGCCATGCAAAGCCACAGAGGGTGGCTTTGCATCGTCTCATGGATATGACTGAGAGGCCTGCGTCACCGGAGCGTCATAAAAAGCAACGCTTCAGTGGCACAGGCCTCTAGTAAATCAGCCCCTGAGTGTGTATTGCGCAGGAGGCACACATTTTATAACATTGATCCTGCAATCCAGCGTCTGATATTGGTTGAAAGTGACAAATGCCTTTGTCAAGAGGTCTATGGCACCAAAAAAGCTTATGGCAGAGGTTAGTAACTCAAACATGTTACAGTGACTTCCAGTGATTCATAGAATCAAACTTCCATTAGGTGTCACACTGCACCTCCACAATCGGTCGCAGGAAATTGCAATTGTGTGTGTGGACTTGGGACTATGTTGTATGTCCGAGTCTTGTTCTTCACACTTCCCTGGCTGCACTGGGAATGGGTGCTTGAAGGAAAAGGTTCAATGATTTACACAAATACACAGGGCTCAAGAAAGTAGAAGCAATGGGCCTAGTCTCATTTTCAATGTTGTCACATGAAAATTCCGTGAAAATAGAACCACTCTGGGAAAGTACACATAACTTTAAAATTCAACCAGGGCTAAATGATACATCTATTCCACTAATATTACATTGTAATAATGGGATGTGAAAAGAAGATATGACAGGTGAACGTGAAAGAGAACTGCTTGCAAGAAGTAGAGTTCAAACATTTGCTACTGCGTCAGCAATTTAGTAAATTAAATTGGCAATTCCGGGCTTTTTTTGTTTACCTCTTGATTCTACATTCATTCTTGTAATTACAGCATGGAGCTGTTTCTGTACAGCAAACGGTGTACACTGCTCACACCAAGATTACCTGCATTGGAATGACTTTCTGTTCACATGAAGACACATGCTATGTCATACTATAGACAGTCTGTCCCTCATATCCGTAGTGTGCAGAGTTTGGGCTGTAGCAAGCAGGGTACTATTCTCTAGATGGAATGTGTATGTTCTCAGGGAGAGGAGCTCGGTGGAAGCGATAGATGCTACATCCCGACTGAAAGCGTTGAGGCATCATTCATTGGTGAGTGCCCCTCAAGTCTCACGGGGGTCTTCACTGAACTCTTGAAAGTGGCAAAACCACAATCAGACGAGATGATGCGAAATCGGGACTTTTGGGGGGAGCGCCTCCTCTTTCTCCTCTCTTCTCAGTGTTTACTGTAATCAACGTCCAGATGCAGTCGGAGTTGCGGACTACTAATATGACAGTCATAAACGACTTTAATATCATGTTGTTCTGCATAGGAATTGCAAAGTGTTTGAGATGCATGGTGCAAAGATTATAATAGCAAACTCTGTGAAATGCTCAAACTTTTTGTATCACAATTTATTTTACGATACATTTTCATTTGAAAAGATCCTTCTTTCTTCCCTTTTCAAGGACAAGCTAAAAGATCTGCCTGTCGATCTTCCATTACCAGGAGGACTAGGAGGACTAGGACGTGGGAAATAAGGTAAACAGATATTTCATATTTCAAACTCAGTTTTAATGTAAACTCAGCAGTGACATCAAAAGGCTGTTCTGACTCACAGACGGCCAGGCCACCTTGGCATCGATGATTGATTCTAATCTTGAAAACGCTTCTGCTTGTAAATCATGTTGGAATGTTGATAGACAAGTACATTAATAACATGTGCGAACGGGTATGGAAATTTCCACAGGCTTTCCATGTGACATTGCATTACCTGCCTCAGCTTTACCGTGACTGTGAGGCAGTATATGAAATTCATCAGGCCCTGTTATTCTCCATGGGTGTATATTTGTGGATATTGTTTCACTTAAACTAGGTGACATGAACCATTTAGCACATGGATCAAGTATCCTTAGAGCATGTGGATTAGGCTGCCAATGGGATCTAGAAAGCTCTTTGAGGCATCTCAAATTGCCTTTAATTATATTGTGCACAGTGTCAATGTCTCCAAGAACTGGAAGCTCAGAATAAGGACCTTCAAGCCTCGGGTCTCTATGAAGTAATGTGCAGCCAGTGCAAAAGAGGCATGTGCACTGAAGCGATCCCCTTGACATTGCTGCCTTTAACAGCGGCTCACGACAATATGAAAATTCTGCTGCTACAAAAGCGCAGTGCTCTGCATGGCTCATGGGAGTACTGGGGTGATCCATTGCTCTATCAAACTGTGTTGTCTGCTCTCAACTTTAGCTCCAATCGACCCATGAGGCTGGGTGCCATTGCATATTGCATACAGAACTCCTGTGGAGCCCTCAGCCAGTTTAAAAAGGGGGGCAGAAAAGTTTGCGGTGCAGAGGCAAGCTCTTCGCTTCTAATGTTCGGGCCCACTTGGACAGACCATCATTGGCGGAGGGTGGAGTTGTGGGGGAGTGTATTATAGAACTGTACCACTTTGGATCTGAAATAGGGTTTGTATCTTGCCCCTCTCAATTTGTCCACTTAGATAGAGCCACAAAATGTGGAACACTTCATGGGAGGTCATTTCCAAACTCATTTGCGTGGCAGGTTGAGTAAACTACATAGAGGAATCCTAAAACGTAATTAGTAAGTCGTTTTGCAAGGTAAGGGATGGAAGTGAGAGATATTATAATTTCTTGGTTGTAATGCTAAATCTAGAACAAAATTAATCAGTGGTATTTTCTGCCCCTTACTTAACCTAGGATAAGGAAATACTGTGGGTTTTATCACTCTCTCCAAAAACGGGAGATTATTCCATTAATATTCATGAGGTAGGTCTATTCACGACCCACCAGCAATCGCTAAAAAAACTCAGTGAGTTTCATACATTAGGAATACTGGTTTCATAATTACAGTTCAGAGAGAATAGCGATTAGGAAATTGCATTCCTAATGTTTGTACATTTGGCCCACTGTCTGCACAAGGTGGCGCGGTCTGGTTAATTTAGAGATCACCACAACAACAGGTAATTATGAATACAATATACATTAAAAATTACTATTACCTGCTGCCCAACCCATTCTTATAGTTCTGGAAGCCTGACGTAGTCTGAATTTTCACACTTGTAGGAGTGTGTTGGTTAGTAGTTGTGTTGTTAATATCATTGGTAGCTTGGTTGGCACACTTATCTTTTTACAAATAAGCAATTATCTGGTGCCTGGTTCTGAATGCACAATGTGCATTTATATTTAGACCATACATGAGTTCCACCAATCACCATGTCTGATATTCAAAGATGTGCCTGATACTTCAAAATCTGAGAGTAATCTGGGGATTCAATCCTGCATTTATTGCTTTTTAAACATGTGGACCAATGTCCCCTGGTGATATTAATCATTTGAGACGTTTCCTTATCTTTCCTAACTTAAGCATCACATGGCCTATAATATCAGACATTTAAGGATACTCAAAGCTAAATACAAAAACAATCAGAAGCTAAAAATATTTCCTTTTGGTTTTTTAAAAAACACATCTTTTAAAATGTCCTACTATTGTTATTTAGGTTGAGGTCATTCAACCTTTTAGAATAACTAAACAATATTGTGTTTTTCGATGCAATACTTTCATGTGTGCTGTTTGATAATTAAATTGCAAGTGTTTCAGTAAACTGAACTAAATCTTGCAGGTACCACAGGGAATATATTGAGTAAGGAATTTTGAACTATAAAATAAGCTCAAATAATTTCTTTGGAATTAAAGTTTGCCCAACAGTGAAATTTCATAGACAGTAAATGGTGGATGGGTATGGAAGAATCGAAATGTACAAAAATGAGAAACTAAACTGGCAGCTGCTGAAAGTAAACAGAAGGGTATGAAGGTAGATAATGTTGGAATAAATAGAACAGGTATTAGTAAGTACTTGGTCTTAAGAGATAATTTAAGAGAAGGGTGTAAGAAGCACCTCACTGATAGGTTTGAAAAAATAAACAACAGAAGGGGGAATGCCAGGCATGTCAATTAAAGAGAAGGGGCATTGGGACGAGAGGGTGAGAAAGAGGAAGCAAGTCAAAAGTAGGGTAACTGCTGAGGCAAACCCAGGATTTTTAAAAAAGTATTTTTAAAATTTGTAGATTAGAGCTAGATGAAGCACAGCAATTGGAACGTCAAACTAAATGGCTAGAGATATCAAATGAATTAAAACTTGCACAATCGCCCAGAAAAAGTAGTTATGGTAAGGAAGAATCCACAGGCCACTCAAGCGAGAGACAATATTAAGGATTGTCTTGAGTGCGAAAGTGGACATCTAATCCCATGGTTAGCTTGAGTGGAGTCTACCCTTTGAAAGACTGGCCTGAATCATATTTATACAGATACTGAAAGTATTGCAATTGGTGACAAAATATTTGTGGAACAATCCCGTTTTTACTTTGAGCCAAGCATGAGACTGAATGAGAATGGGGGAAAGTCAACTCTGGCAGTTTATTTGAGTACGGTTGCAGTTAACACTCCTTCTAAATGTCTCTATTTAGTGAGGCGGCAGTGGGAACGAAGTTTGCTGGTTTGATTTAGGGTTGGCATGTTAAAATATGAATTATGTTTCCCCCTGGGCTACCAATCATATCTTGATATGTGCAATAAACAAAGCACTTTCTACTTCCGCTCATTAAAAAACACAATATTTGGAGATTTGAGGAGGCTTTAGTTTTTAATTCAAAGGCCGGATCTGCAGACATGTGTACATGTAGGCTCATTCCTTAGAACGCTGTTCGGGCATGATACACAATGCCCTCTGATTAAAATGGACCTGCTGAAATTATAATGATTATAGATTATTTTTAACCCATTTTTTGTCATGGCCTTTTGACTATCTGAATAAAGATGTTGCTGATCTGATCTGAAGTAGCTATAGTTTCATACATTTTAGTGTTATCACTTTGGACATATATTTATTCCATGTCTAATGTTCTTTGCCATACTGGGAATTATCTCTGAAGTAGGTCCTTAATGCACATCACCTGTGTATCAGTGTTATTTGCAACATTCTTTCTTACATCAGGTATATAAAGGATTGGAATGTGAATCCATTTAAAGATATACCTCACCTTTAACTGTAATGGAATTATTATTTGAGAGATTTTTAATTTTGGAATATATTATATGATTTATGACCTAGGATTTATGATTTATGATGCAAAACATTTCTCATCATACTCAACAGTGCTTGCACAAATTGATAGGTAATTCACATTGCATTCTTCAAAAAAGTACTTGATACACAAACCTATTACCAAATGATGAATCAGTTGTGTCGTAGGGTGCATTATTCCAGTTTGAGCTGTGATCACTGCTGACATAAGAAAACAAAATGTACATTGGACCTTTACACAGAATAACAAAGTACAATCAATAAACTCTAAGCTAGATCTTTGTTTCGATTATCTTCAGCCTATGTTGTTCAGAGCTTTATTCCCAGAGACGCCTTTCTAATTATTGTCATTTCCATTTCTTTTTTAGAGGATCAGTGGGCCCGATGTATGTTCCTGCAGAATGATTCTACCGAAATGCCACTTTTGGAATAATCTCTTTGACTCTCTTGCCATTTTTTGAAATGCAATATATTGCCTAAGATTGCACTAACTCAGAAATTATGATCTCAATGCTCTGCTTTTTCTGTTTTCATTTTCTGAATGATTTCAATAAAGTAAATAAAGAATGCCTAATCTGGAATCAATTGTGGTTTCTTTTTCTTAACATGAAGGCTGTACAGTTTGGTTATATAAAATAGTGTACAAGAAGTGAGAATCTTAGTTTTATTTTATTTATTTATTTAAAAGGTTTTATATAGCGCTACTGAACCCAAGAGTATCAGAGCGCTTTACATGGTAGGTTAACGCATCAAGACAAAATTAACATTGTGCAGTTTACTCACATAGGATAAGGCATATCGGTCAGACGAGAGAAGGAGGAAAAAGTAGCTGAGAGATCAATGTAGTAGAAGAGGACGGTTGAGAAATAAGAGAGAGATGGAAAGGTAGAGAAGGAGAGAGAAAATAGGAAAAGGAAGAAAGAGGCGATGGATCGAGGAGAGGACAAAAAGAAAGGACAGAGTCAATTCAGTGACGTTAAGTACCCCAATATTTGTTGGGAAGAAGCACTTTGAGGCTTATTTTGAAGATCTTTGGGGAGAGAGTTTCAAATCGTAGGGGCATTGCCTGAGAATGCACATGATTGGGTCTTTTTACATTTGAGTCTAGGGGGATTAGGACCAGGGCGTTAGTGCTCCTCAAAGACCTGGAACACCCTGCTTTTTGAAGTTTGTCAAAAAGGTAAGAGGGGGTGTTTTGGTGAAGGGCTTTGTGAGTGATATAGTCAATCTTGTAGGTGGATCTTCCTTCTATTGGGAGCCAATTGAGGTTTTTGAGGACAGGAGAGATGTGGTCAATCGCTTACAGTCAGAGATAAGCCTATCCACCAGGTTGAGAACAGATTTAATCGGGGCAAGGTGAACTTTAGGGGTGCCAACAAGGGTAGCATTGCCATAGTCAATTCTGGAAAGGACAAGAGATTGTACAACGGTTTTGAAGTCATCAGCTGCAATGAAAGGTTTAATTTTTTAAGGTGTTGAAGGTTGAATGGAGCACCTTTAGCTGAAATTATTATGTGAGGGATGAGATTAAGATTCTGGTCGATGCTGATGCCTAGTTATTTGACTGAGTTAGAGGTGGAGAGAGAGCAATAAAGTGATTTGATATCATTGATCCAGAGTTGGATAGGCAGAGAATATTTTTGGGGAGTGAAAAGGATGATTTCTGTTTTTTTAGGATTCAGTTTGAGATGATTAAGATGGAACCAGGCTTGGACTTTATTCAGGGTATCGTTGAGGTGAAGGATGTCATTGTGGGACTTAATCTTGTAATATAGTTGACTATCGTCAGCATAGAGGTGGTAACTGATTTTAGCTTGTTTAAGAATGAGGGTGAGTGGTTCCATGAAGAGATTGAATAGGGTTGGGGATAGGATAGAACCTTGAGGGACACCAAGTGAGACAGGTTGAGGTTTGGAGAGGCAGTGACTGAGCTTAATTTTTTGGGATCTATTCTGAAGAAACTAGGTATACCTTTTGAGTACAATGCCCTCAAAACCAAAGCGATCTTTGGGAGTATTAAGAAGGGTATGATGGTGGACAGTAACAAAGGCAGCAGAGAGGTCAAGGAGGATTAGGAGGGAGGATTCGCCTTTATCAAGAGAGCGATGAACGTCGTACGTAATATTGAGCTTCGCAGTTACGGTGCTGCATCCTTCTTTAAAACCAGATTGGAAAACGTCAAGGGGATTGAAGGAGATGATATGGTTGTCTAATTGGGACAGGACACATTTTTCAAGGGTTTTGGAGAGGAAGGGAAGGTTTGAGATAGGGTGTAGATTGTTTAAGTCATTAGGGTCAGTGACAGTGTTTTTAAGGATAGGGGAGATTTGACCTAGTCGAAGGGAGGCAGGAATACAACCAGTGGCAAAAGAGGAATTGATGATATTGGTCCATATGGGGGCAATGATGTGTTTGAGTTCCTGAACCAAACGGGCGGGAAGAGGATCTTTAATATCAATAAATCAAAACACTGGTATAGCGCGCTACTCACCCGGAAGGGTCTCAAGGCGCTTGGGGGACGGGGGGCCACTACTGCTCGAACAGCCAGGTCTTGAGCTGTCTCCTGAAGGTGAGGTGGTCCTGGGCCAACCAAAGGTGGATGGGGAGGGAGTTCCATGTCTTGGCCGCCAGGTAGGAGAAGGATCTGTCTCCGGCGGTGGCTCTTCGGATGCGTGGTACGGCGGCGAGGGCGAGGCTGGCGGACCGTAGCTGGCGGGTGGGCGTGTGGAAGGTCAGGCAGTCGTTGAGGTACTTGGGGCCTAGGTTGTGGAGAGACTTGTGTGCGTGGGTGAGGAGCCTGAAGGTGATCCTCTTGTTGACGGGGAGCCAGTGCAGGTTCCTCAGGTGGCTGGAGATGTTGCTGCGTCAAGGGATGTCCAGGATGAGTCGGGCTGAGTCGGGCTGAGGCGTTCTGGATGCGTTGTAGTCTTTTCTGTAGCTTGGCTGTGTTTCCGGCGTAGAGGGTGTTTCCGTAGTCCAGCCGGCTGGTGGCGAGGGCCTGGGTGACCGTCTTGCTGGGTTCGATTGGGATCCAGCGGAAGATCTTGCGGAGCATGCGGAGGGTGTGAAAGCAAGAAGAGGAGACGGCGTTGACTTGTCTAGTCATCAAGAGGGAGGAGTCCAGGATGAAGCCCAGGTTGCGTGCGTGGTCTGTCGGCTTGGGGGCGGTGCCCAAGGCTGGGGGCCACCAGGAGTCGTCCCAGGCGGAGGGTGATGGTCCAAGGATGAGGACTTCCATCTTGTCTGAGTTCAGTTTCAAGCGGCTGTTCTTCATCCACTCGGCGACGTCTTTCATCCCTTCGTGGAGGCTGGTTCTGGCGGTGTCGGGATCTCTGGTGAGGGAGAGGATCAGTTGTGTGCCGTCGGCATAGGAGATGATGTTGAGGTTGTGTTGGCATGCGATGGCTGCGTGAGGTCTCATGTAGACGTTGAAGAGGGTGGGCTGAGTGAAGATCCTTGCGGGATGCCGCAGAAAACTTTGGTGGCCTCGGAACGAAACGGGGGGAGGCGGACTCTCTGTGTTCTTCCAGCGAGGAACGAGATGATCCTCTTCAATGCCTTCTTTTGGATGCCGGTGTTGCTGAGGCGTTGGACTAGGGTGCGGTGGCAGACAGTGTCGAACGCGGCGGAGAGGTCCAGGAGAATGAGTGCCGGTGTTTCCCCGTTGTCGAGAAGGGCTCAGATGTCGTCGGTGGCTGCGATGAGGGCGGTCTCGGTGCTGTGGTTGGCTCTGAAACCGGACTGTGAGGGGTCAAGGGATCCGTTCGTCTCGAGGAAGGCGGCAAGCTGTCTGTTGGCGATCTTCTCAATGACTTTGGCAGGAAAAGGGAGGAGCGAGATGGGGCAGAAGTTTTTGAGGTCGGTGGGGTCCGCTGTTGGTTTCTTCAGTAGGGCGCTGAGCTCGGCGTGCTTCCAGCTCTCCGGGAAGGTGGCGGTGTCGAAGGAGGTGTTGATGACGTCTCTGAGTTGGGGTGCGATGGTGGAGTCGGCCTTGTTGAAGACGTGGTGGGGGCAGGGGTCAGTCGGAGATCCGGAGTAGATGGTGTTCATCGTGCGGGCTGTGTCTTCGGTGGTCACCGCGGTCCAGGTGCGGAGGGTCGTGGCGGGGTGCGTTGGTTCAACGGTAGGGTGCCGGGATGGTGTGCCGAAACTGTTGTGGATGTCGGCAATCTTGCGATGGAAGAACAAGGCGAGCGAGTCGCAGAGATCTTGAGAAGGGGTGATGTAGTTGTTGCCGGTGCTGGGGTTGGAGAACTCCTTGACGATGCTGAGGAGTTCCTTGCTGTCGTGGGCGTTGTTGTCCAGTTGATCCTTCAGTGATTTCATCTTGGTGGCGCGGATGAGCTGGTGGTGCTTGGGGGTCGCGTGTTTGAGGGCGGTCATGTTGTCAGTGGTCCGTTTGAGGAGCCAGGCTTTCTCGAGGGTGCGGCAGGTCTTTTTGGAGTCCTTGAGTTCGTCGGTGAACCAGGGGGCCTTCTTGTTTCTGGGTTTGCTTGGGGGGTTCTTCAGTGGTGCGAGGTCGTCAGCGCAGGCTGTCAGCCACTGCGTGAAGTTGCGGGCTGCTTCGTTGGGGTCCGGTGTGCTGGCAGGTGGGTTCTGGCTGAGGGAGGTGGTGAGCTGGTCGGCGGTGATCTTGCTCCAGCTTCTGTGAGGAACCTGTTGCGGGTGGTGGTGGGTGGTGGTTTTTCTGAAGCTGAAGTGGACGCAGCTGTGGTCCAGTGAAGTCCGGTGGAGTGGCTGAAGGCGATGTGCTTGCTGGATGAGAAGACGGGGTCAAGCGTGTGGCCGGCGTAGTGGGTGGGGGTGTTGACCAGTTGCTTGAGTCCGAGGTTTGCGAGGTTGTCCAGCAGGGCGGTGGTGTTGCGGTCCTTGTTGTTCTCCAGGTGGAAGTTGAGGTCCCCTAGAAGGATGTAGTTGGCGGAGGGGAGGGCGTGTGGGCTGATGAAGTCCGTGATGTCTTCGCTGAATTGTGTGCATGATCCCGGGGGTCTGTAGATGAGGGTGCCTCTGAGGGTCGTCTATGGGTCGGTGTGAATCCGGAAGTGGAGGTGTTCAGCGGCGGTGAAGGTGTCGTTGGAGTCGGTCGTGATGCGGATGGTGTTCTTGTGGACGATGGCGATGCCTCCTCCTGTCTGGTTGACGTGGTCCCTCCTGATGATCTTGTATCCATCCGGGATGGTGATAGCGATGTCGGGGGGCTGAGGAGGCATTCATTCATGTTTCGGTGAGGAACGCAACGTCTGGTGATGTTGTGTCGAGCAGGTTCCAGAGCTCGACGGCGTGTCTGTGGACGGAGCGGGTGTTGAGCGGAATGCACCTGAGATCGCTGCTGGGGTTTGGCTTTGCTGTTATGGTGCATGTTCGGAGGCAGGTGAACTTGCAGGTTGTGCAGGTGAAGGGTCCGTGGAAGCGTTTCGGGGCGGCACGGCAGCAGGCGGGGTTCCGGCTGGCGTTCAGTGCGTTGAGGGCGGCGTCGTCGTAGGTCTGTCGGGTCGTCTTGCATCGTCGGTGGGGGCCAGGGTTCCTGGCGCTGGGCGCGGTCCAGGCGCGGACGGGCGCAGACGTGCTTACCTTTGGCGCACCTCCGGCGCACAATCGGCGCGCCCGCTGCGCGTGACCGCTGCACGTGACGGCTGCGCGTATGCGCGGTCGCCATTTATGGCAAAGTGGGAGGGAGGGAGGAGCAGCTGGGAGGCGGGAACGGGGAGGGCACAGAAGGAAAAGGGGGCGTGGCCGCTAGCACGGCGGCAGGAAGCGGGGAGCGGGACGGGCAAATACAATACAAACACGGCACTGGGGGTACAGAATGCAAATGGAAAAACAATAAGGGGATTGTTGGACTTGGCCCTTCTGGCAGGTTGACCCCTGAAACTTGTTGCTTGTGATAGGTGATCTAGTGCTAAGATTATCTGGTGATTGCGCACGTGGCACAGTATACGTGCTGTGTTCTCTGAATGCGTGGGTGAGAATGGCCTGCCCATAGGAATGCATGGGGAATGTATGTATCCATGGTAGTTCTGGAGGTATGGGGAGTACAGGCCCGAGTTTGGTATGTATGGATTCGTGTGATGAAATGCTACGTGATGATGTATGTTGGAGGAATGTGGCTAGCGTTAAGTGCCACTTCTAGAAAGTGGCATAATAAGGTAAAGTACGCCTGTCGTGTGATTGGCTGGAGCCGGCTGGTGAGCCTGGCTCCAGGAGTCTGGAGGGGCCTGCCCCAGGGGTGAGTGTGAGATTAGCCTGCAGATGTGAGGGGAGGGGCTGAGCTTTCCCCGAACAATGCTGGCTCCGGCCCCTGCGGTGTGACTGATGACCCTGCCCTGCCAGTGAATACAGTGAGGGGCTGAGCACATCCTGAGTGCTTCCAGACCAGCGGCGCCTGGTTCTCCCCCCACCTTGCCCCCCTACATCAAAGAGTTGTGCTGTATAAAAAGGGGCTGTGTCCTCTTACAAATCGTTCTTGTTCTCAACTTGAATCTACCACGAGCTGCTGCTGCTTGGGCTCAGGGTTGGCTTGCCTCCCTGGGCCCTGCCCTACTCCTGGACATCCGCTGGCCTTTCCCTGCTAGGAGCTGCTATGCTCCACCTAAGTTCCTGGACTCTTTCTGGACTTTGCTGTTTGTTCTGACCTGTAGCGCTTGGGAGCGCTCCATTCTGCTTATAGCGCTGGGAGCGCTGCATTCCTGCTTCCTGCGCTGGGAGCCCTGGTTCTTGCCGGCTAGCGCTTGGGAGCGCTTCATTTCGGACCTAGCGCTTGGGTAGCGCTTTATTTTCCCTCTCGCGGCTGCCCACGCCGCTGCTTGCCGATCGTAAATCCCCTGTCAGGTGCCTACCCTGCAGGGGGACTCTGCTCTGTCCCCATTAAATGGCCGCCTTGACTTATGGACCCCCTTTTTAATGAACCGGTGCCCACCCGGCATGGCCTGAGATCGTCACCGCCACAGCCCGGAGTTAGCCTGTGAGGCGTTGCACCCGCCTTCCTATCCAGGGCCGCGCTGCCATTGGCGGCCCCGGAGAGAGCATTGCCGCACGCTCATTGGCCCGGGCCACCGGGACTCCTGTGACGTCATCGCTGGGCCGCGCAGGGATTGGCCCGACCCTGAGGGCTTCCCCACGCGCACCCGGAAGTCCTGGGAGCTCTACCGCCTGGCCGGGGAACCCAGCCCTGCCTGCCAAGAGATGAGTGCTGCCCTTCAGCAAGGCTCCCCCCGAGGAGAGAGCCCCACCACCGTCATGCCGAGGAGCCCAGCCGAAAGGAGCTGATGCCACGAGGAGCCGCCGCCTCTAACAGCCGGTGAGTGCGGGCGGGCTCCGGGTCGCTCCTCTGCCAGGGGAGGGCCGTGTGCTTGCGTGGTACCCGAGGGCCCCTCCCTTTGTTCTCGAGTCCGGGAAGGACTCCAACGTGCCCACTTCTGTCCGCTTGAGCCTGAGAGGCTCCAACGATGCCCGAGCCCCGTGAGGCTCCACAGTTGTCCTGAGGCCGAGAGGCTCCCTTGCCCTCTGAGCCCGGCGAGGCTCCAACGGTACCTTGAGCCCAAGAGGCTCCCTTGCCCTCTGAGCCCGGATGGGCTCCCATGTTTCTGAGCCCGAGAGGCTCCCCCGTGTTGTCCCATTGTTCTCGAGCCCCCCGAGAGGCTCCATCATGGCCCGTTGTTTCCCTGGGCCTGCGAGGTTCCTACGTTGCTCATTCACCACAGTTGCCCAGCACTTCATGGGCAGCTGCCACGTTTAGGGCGACTCTTGGCTCCCTGCAGCCTGTCCTAACCTTATGACTCAGGGCGTCCTAGCCCCCCCAGAGGCCCCTTGGCCTAGAGAATGTTATATGTTCTTGCTTCTAGCATTACTGTGAGTGATCCTATGTTGCCCTTGGAAAGTAATGTGTTATGTCATGTGCTTTGCCCTTTCTCCCTCTTAAGGTTCTAGCTAACAATGTGGGAGCTTTGCTGAATTGTCCTGTACCTCAAATATGTTGCTAATGGTTGTAGGGAGTCCTCATGCCAATTCTAGGATGTCCTTGATTGTTATGTGTCCTAATGCCAGTTCCATCATGTGCATATTTCTAGCAGTGGCCCCATGGCCCTGCACTGTACATAGTCCCTTGTAAACCCTGCCCGTGCCTCTGGCACCTTGTAAAGTGTGTGTTCCTATGTTTCCTTTTTAATACAAAGACTATTCTCATATATACCTTGTGTGGAGTTCCTTTTGTGGGAGGCCCTGGATGTTGTTGCTGGTGGGTGCGTGCGCAAATGCTTTACACATGACCTCCGAGATAGGCCTGGCAGCTCGCGCCGCTTTACCTAAGAGGGTGAGCAGGGGTTGTCTTGGCGTGTGACCCCCTGGCCCTGACATAGTAGTTGTGGTCTCTGACTGGCTGTGGCGCAAGCCCTGGCTGGCCGGGGGTCCCATTTCCTACAGGGATGAAAAGGTTAAACAGCAGAAAATGGAAAAAACTGTGATTATACGGCACAAATGGTGAAAATACAAAGTGATGAAATACGGCACAACAAGGGGAAAAAGAAATACAGCACACGCAGTTGCGGCGAGGGTTGGGATCAGTGAGGCAGAGGGTCGGAGTCAGCGAGGTCAGCGAGGCAGGCTCTGCGAGCAGCAGAGGGGGCGAGGAGCACACGCAGCAGCTGGTGGCCGTGTGACCCAGTATGAGAGGTTGGTTTGAGTTTAGAGATGATGTTGATGACAGTAGTTTCAGATACTGGACAAAATACACTTCAAGAAGCATTGTTTTTAGGATGGGGGTCCTTAGAAGTGGGGCCAGGCTGGGGGAGGGCAAGGAGGGGTTGAGAGGGGTCATGACATGGGGGAGAGGAGGACAAAAGTGCAGTAGGAATGTTCGGGAGGAAGTGTTGGCTAAGGGGGGAGATTGGAATGAGAAATGGGGGAAGAGAAGGATAGTTCAATCGTGTTAACTTTACTCAAAAAGAAGCTGGCGATTTCTTCACATCTTTCAACAGTGGCTAATATTTTAGGAGGGCCAGAGGAAGTTTGTTTTTAACACTGTTAAAGAGTTCTCTGGGAAGGTTTCGAGCCTGATCAAGTTGCGAACGGAGGAAGGAGGCTTTTTCATTGAAGATGTGCTTCTTGAATTTGGCTCTGGCGTTTCTAAGGAGTACCAAATTATCAGAGGAGGGATGATTCCTCCAAGCACGTTCTGTCGGCCCGTCTTTCATTATTAAGGTCGGAATTGAACCAGGATTTGGGAGGGTGTTTTTTTGTTGTTTAAGTTTGGTTGGGGCAATTTGGTCGAGGGCTTCAAGGGAAGAATTATTGTAATGTTCAGTTAGGTCAGTGGTGCTGTGAGAGAGAGGTCGGGGAAGTAAGCGAGTTTTGATTGAGGATTCCAAATCACCAGGGGGAATAAGGTGAAGATTACGAGTATGTTTCATAGGTAAAATGCTGATAGGTGTGGGGCAAGTAGTGGAGCTGTTCATGGAGAAGAGGATAAGGTGGTGAATAGACCAGTCCATTGGAAGGGTCTTTGAGAGGGAGGCCAGATCCTTGCTAGTCATAATAGCGTCAAGGATGGCACCTTTGGAGTGAGTTGGGGATTGGCAGAGTTGAGTCAGGTCAGTAATGTCCATAGTGTCATTAAAGAGGATGAGAGCAGGGTCTTCAATGTTATTCCAATGGAAGTTATAATTGCCAAGGAAGAGATTCCTGGAGTGAGAGAGTGATGCTTGAATAATAAGATCAGACAGCTTCTCAGTAAAGGAGATAGAGTTACCAGGGGGGTGGTAGATAGTATGTAGACAAACGGTGGGGGAGCCAGGGATACTAAGATCCGAGCCAAGGTATTCAAAGGTGGAAGAGTCCTGGAGATGGACTAGCATGATATTAAGTTCATCTTTAAAGATTAGGTCAAGGCCACCTCCTATTTGATCGATTCTATCTCTTTTAATGATGGAGTATCCTGGAGGAATGAGCAAGTTGAGGGTAGGAGTGGAGCAGGGGTTGAGGCAAGTTTCAGTTAGGAATGCAATGTCGATGTGTTCACTGATAATGGATTCCTCAACCTCCGTTGCCTGGCAAGAGGCAGATCGGCAGTTAATCAACATGCAACAGAGGGGTGGCGGATCAAGGTATTGGGTGGAGGGACAAGGGAGGGTAGATGTTAGTTGTTGAGGGGTCTAGGTGACGCCAGGTAAAGAGGGTATCTGCTCATTCCAAAGTGAACTGGGATGGTAGACTGAGGGTAAGGGGGGCTAGTGGAAGAGGATGGTGGGGGAGAGACAGGGGAGTTAGTAGTCAAGTTAACTGACAAGGACACTGGGCACGAAGCATGTTGTGGAGGGGTGATCACAGTTGCGGTGCAAGGGGGGAGGACATTGGTAAGTTCAGTGGGTTTAGGTGGGGTCAGGTAGTTCAGAGAGAGGGGTGGGCTAGGTGGAGTATTGTAGTTGGTAACAATACTAGGCGAGCTGTTTGTGGGGGAAGTGAGAGGAGTGTTGATGTACGATGCTTAGCTGTTTTGTGAAGGGACCGATCTGTGTGAGCGATCCGAAGAGTGTGCCTTAGCAAGGAGTGAAACATCAGTTCTGAGGGAGGAGAGTTCTAAAACAAGGGACGAAAGGAGAAGTTCAACATTAAGGAGTGATTGTGTGAGAAGTGAGGAGTGAAGGGGATCAGTAGTTTTTAGGAAGTGTGAAGAGTTAGAGTTATCCCAGAGAGGGTGTGAGAAGTTGGCCTGGTATATAATGCTCACTAATTCTAGTGATCACTTTGTACCATGCCAAGCAACCCTTATGATGATGGTTGTAATTCAACCTTGTAGACCAGTTATCCTAGTGGTAACGTGGACAAAGCAGTCTTAGGCTAAACTCTGAAAGGCATGTGAAGCCAGCTGTTATACCATACACAACCCCCTTGAATACCAAATGAAAGGGACACCACACAGATATATATTGAAAATATATATTGATTTATTAACTATTAAAATCCCCTGGACTCTTTATGAGCACAGAAGCACAAGCGTTAAATCACAAGACAGTTTAAAATACACAAAAGTTGCACAATATGGATGAGCCCTAGGGGCCACCTAAACCATATACTAAATAAGTGGTATAAGAGATACCTAAAGGAAAGTGAAGAGGCCTAGGGCCTTGGGAATCGCTGGAGCTATTCGAGACTGGAGTTAACTAAGTCGGGAAAGGCCCACGGGACTCGGGTGCAGTGTTCAAAGTGCACGCACTTCTCAATACAAAGTCTATGGTGCGTAAAAAGCACAAAGTTAGAAAGTTAGGAACCTTCCGAGTGACCTACGGAGCTGAAACTTAAAACACAGGCCCTTGGGATGTGTACCAGTGCAGGAGCACCGGCGGAGCTGAGTTACCTCACCCACAGGAAGCGGGTGCACAGGGTCGAAGATGTGTCGGGTTTCGTCACGCTGGTCGATGGTGCTTGGAGCTGAAGATGCTGCAGGCGGCTCGATGAGAAGAGTTCCGGTGGATCCAAGGGTGGATCAGAAGAGTTGAGGACCTGAAAGCAGAGGGGACAGTGTTCAAAGTCACTAGCCAGTGACTGCCCTGGAACCAGAGTGGAACCAGGCGATGTCGGGTGCAAACAGGCGTTGTCGGGTAGCTTCTTTCTGCAGCCACGTGGATACCCGGGGTCGAGGACGTCCAGGAGTCGGTCACGAGCTGTCCCACGTAGGCTTCTCGCTGTTGGCGGTGTCGGCGACCTGATCGGAGCAAACAGGCCTTGGCAAATGCAAGCCACGCAGAAGTTGAAAGATGCTGTTCACTCGGACCAGCAAGGTCAGAGCGAGGGCTCCTTTTCACAGGAGCTTGGGTAGGTCTGGAGCAACCAGACCTGCTGTTTAAATCTTCGGGTTCGTCGCCAAGATGGCCGCTGACCACGTGGCTAGTGGCCGGGATGGCGCGTCGAGTGGCACAGTGCAAAAGGGCCCCACGCAGATCGTGGAGATGCTGGGGGGCTGATCTTCGGTGCAAGGGCTGCTCGGTGGTGGGGGTTCTCAATCCCCAAAGCACAACGTCGAGGATGCCTCAGAAGCTGCGCAGTCAGCTTTACGAGTGTCTTCCAAGAGGTCCGGTCCCACGTCACTCGGTGCCTCCACGGGTCCCTTCCTTCCTACAGAGGGAGATTGGGGATTGGAAGGGGGGGGGATAACCTGGGGGGGAGTAGAAGGGAGTTATAATGTGGGGGAGGTTTCTTATTTGGGAGAAGAGGGACAGAGAAGATAGGGGTGGTTAAGGCATAGGGTTTAGGAAGATAGTTTGAGACATGAGGAAGAGGGACAGTATAGGGCGGTGTGTCTGGTTTGCTGAGGGTCGCAGGAGTGATCAGGAGTTATCAGAGGAGGAGACATGAGAGCTGTTGGGGGGTAAGGGGGGCGGTTAAACGAGGAGGGAGAGGATAATGTGAATCCGAGGGTGGAGTGGTACAGGAGCCAGAAGGAGAGAGGTGAATAGATAAAAGTGTATTATTGGGATGAGGTGATATAAGAGGGTAAGTGAGAGAGGCTGGAGGAGTCGAGGAAGAGTTGTAAAAAGTTGAGGGTGGGGGGGTTGGTTCAAGGGGAGATCACAAGGAGTGGGGTGTTCAACAGAGCTTAAAGACTTCAGGGTTATAAAGGAAACAAGAGTGAGCATGCTGGTAACAGGAGTATCTAACAAGTTAGAAGAACCAAGATAGGGGAGTGGAGTAGTCCCTGGTTGAGGGGGCCAGTGAATAGGGAGGCGTGAGGAGGATAGTGGAGCAGGAGAGGAAGACGGGGTGAGAGGATAAGGGGGAAGAGTGTAGTGGGGAGGGTTAAAGGGGTGAGGGAGCGTGGACGTAGGGGGGTGGCGAGGATGGAAGAAGATGAAAAAGGGATGGGGTGGGAGTGAAAGGAGGGAAAGGGAGAATCATTGGTGGAGGTGGATGAAAGAGAGGCAGATACACTAGGTGATTGGGCGATAAGGGTATTGTAACAGGTTATAATGTTAAGAGCAGGGGTGTTTAGCAGTGATTGAGAATACGCATCAGGGTTGGGGGAAGAGGTGGGGGAGTCAGTGAGAAGACATAAGGGGTAAAGGGGGTGTAGGGAGTCAATGCTGGAAATAGTGTTGTAGGCTAGGGAGGTCAGTTGCGGTTGGCTATGGGCACCAGGGTTGGGTGGAAAAGTGGGTGAATCAGTGAGGGGGAAAAGGGGGCAGGGGGTGTAGGGAGTCAATACTAGTAGCAGTATTGAGAGCTCGAGTAGTATGGGGAGGTTGGGTATGGACATGGAGACGAGAAAGGTGGTGATGGAACTAGGGATTCAGGGGGTGGGAGGGGAGGGTTCAGGGACTGTGCAAGGGATTGGGATAGAGCACTGAAGTGGTGTTCAAAGATGTTGAGGTGATTTTCAGATGCTTGAATGAGAATGTTTCCAGATTTGAAGATAGAAATATCTATTTCACCGGGAAAAGAAGAAGAGGGAGTGGTGGAGAGTTTCAGACCGTAGGGAATATTACGGGAATTAGTGATAGGGAGGTGTCGAAGAAATAGGCGTTTCCATTTTGATGGGCGTTTGGTGAAGAACATGTAGTTGGTGATTATGGAGGAGTTAAGGCTGTTATGGTAATCAGCAAATAATGTTTCTGGGTGGAGGCTGAATAGTTTGTGTTTGAAGTTTTTCTTACCATGCTTGGAGAGATGGGAGGGGTAGAGGATAGACCAAGAGTTGGGGCCAAGTTTTGAGATAGGTCATACTGAGATAGTGGGGGAAGTGTGAGGGGAGGCATGGTTAGGAGAATAGAGAGAGAGAGAAGAAACACGCAAATTAAATGACAAAAATTATCAAAACAAGAATATAAAGAGCGGGACTAAGGAAATGGGGATTAGAGTTACGTTTAGCCAAAGCAAATTACAACAATAAGAAATGTGGGTGAACCATACTAAAGAACATCATATAGGGGGACAACATAGTCATACAAAATACACAACAATAGTAGAACACATCAAAATGAACATTCAAAGAATAAAATTTGGAATGAGGTAGATGAGAATTAAGGGACTCATTAGGATTGCGGTTAATCTGCATCCTCTGGGCCGGTGGAAGCCACCGCCGGCCTGGAGGATGCGGATTAACCGCTGTGGACAGTACAAAGTTACAGAAGAGGGGGTTGAACCCATGCAGTCGCGGGGACCTGGGTGCTATATGGTATGTGTGAGAAGGGGGTCCCCGCAAGGGAAACGTGTTGTGTACAACACACACTAACACTAGTATGGACTAGAAAAACATCAATCAAAAAGACTTGTAACAGGTATTGTCTTTTATTTTACAATACCAGATATCAACCATTATCAGTTTACATTCACATTTAATAAATAGCCCCAGTTGGGGAAGGGAAGAAAGGGAAGGGAAGGGGGGTGCTCAGGGCGGTGTAAAGTCAAAGAAGAGTAGGCACAGTCAAAAAGAAGGCAATTATAACAGTCTTTAAATTCAGATCGAGACAAATCAAACACCAAAGGCCTAAACAATTAAGGCATCCATTGAAAAGCTGTTAAACTAGAGACATTCAACGGTCACATCCAGGAATCAGAACAATTAGGGGCATGTGCAGGAAGTCCAAATCGAGGAAAAAGAGCCGTCGACGTTTCGACCCCTGGCCGTAGGCTATGTTAGGTCCTTTAACGGGGTCTTCATCAGGACATGTGCAGGAAAGAGGGGGGGCGGGGGTTGGGTGGGGCGGTTCTATCTGTGAAATTAAAACAAGAGGTCAGACTAATGTATTTGTAAGACCTGATTATCGTCATCCTTTATGACAATACTACAGTACATTAACTACAATTTACCATGGGGTCCGGGCCCAACGGGCCTCTGAACGTAGGAGTTGAGTGAGGCCAAACAATTAGTCGTGGTCAAACTCAGCAATATTAATTCACAAACACAGAGGAGAGATAACCAGTGTGAGATGAGAAAATCCACCAGTTGAAGGATGTTCTTAGAGATATTCTGTCATGCAAATGTTACAAAAGTGGATTAAAAATCGGGACTCAACTTACAAAAGCTTCAACCAGTCAGCCGAATGGTGAAATTATTCTGGGTTACAATCCCAGAAGTCGTTATCCAAGAGGGACAAGGTGCAATTAATGTACACAAGCTGTGGGTTAAAAAGAGTATTGAGACTGATTTAGTCGGGTGATATTCGTAACAGGAGCCCACAATGTGGCAAATAGATCAACTCGTCACTTACATTTAGACAAGCTGAGGTGAAAACCGCTGATGGTCTTTACACATGGAACGTTGTTCCTGGTCTAACTTCGCAACGCTGTGGGTCGCTGTAAGTAAGCAAAGTTCGTAGAGCAGAGTCCCGGGCCCCCGCACATCTCAGCAGGGGTTCAAAGCAGCAATCAGGTTGTTCAGAGTGCCGTAGAGTTTCACCACACCAAACAACAGACGCCTCCGGCAGATCCGTCAATTTAGCGCAGGGCTGGGCAACTCACAGTCGGGCCGGGGCACTTGGCAAGGACAGACCCGATCCCTGTGCAACCCGCAGGACCCAGGCTCCAGACGAGGGGGTCGGCGAGCCGCAGCATCAAAGCGGCAGAGAACTCAGCCGGATCACTTAACGAATCCGGGTCTTGGCGAGGACAGACCCGATCCCTGTGTAACCAGCAGGGCTCAGGCTCCAAACGAGGGGGGGTCGGCGAGCCATAGTATCGAAGCGGCAGAGGACGCAGCCGGAGCACTTGACGACTCCAAGTCCCAAACAACCTTCAAGGACTCATGCTCCAGGCGAAGGGGTTGGCATGCCGCTGCGCCAAGGCAACAGATGCGGGCAACAGAAGGTCAAAACCGCTCCAGGTTCGGAGTCATCCGCAGAGCTCGCGCTGCGACGAAGCCCGCGGTAGCTAGATTCCACACGGCGGGATCGGCAAGTTGAAGCCTCAGAGCGTCAAGGGCAGGCAGCAGAATGCCCGGATAGCACCGCAGTAGCCAATCTCAGGCCCGGTGTGCATCACAGGACTCGGGCAGCATTACACGGGGGACAGCAGACTTGAAACTGGGCTAAAACAATCTGGGCTAAAACAAATATCCGATTGGATGCTGAAGCACAAATTAAAACTAAACGGGGACAAAACAGAACTGCTCCTGTTTGGCTCAGACACCTCGCTCTGGGGCCCACAACATTGGTCACCAGAGATGGGCCCTGTACCTACTCCCACTGTGTCTGCTCGTAATCTTGGGGTTCTCCTCCATAACCAACTATCCTTCAAACAACACGTGGTGAAAGTCTCTGCCACCTGCACCACCATCATCAGGTGGCTGAGGAAAATCACGTGGATGCTACCTGCTGACACCCTGAGGACTGTAGTCCAGGCTCTTGTCATCTCTCGCCTGGACTATGGGAACATTCTTCTCCTGGGTGCCTGCAAGGAGGTAACCAGGAAGTACCAGGTGGTACAGAATATGGCAGTTCGCCTTATCTGTCGCCTGCCTGCCAGATCCTCGGTTACACAGCACATGCGTAAATTGCACTGGTTGTGCATCGAGAGCAGAATTAAATTCAAAGCACTTTGCTACATGCACAAGATTATGACTGGAAGAGCCCCTCATTATCTCTCTACTTTGGTTCAGCAATACATTCCCCCCCCCGCACACTTAGGTCTTCCACTCAGAACAAGTTCAGGACTCCGCGCGTCAACAGAGCCAAAATGGGAGGACGGTCGTTTTCCCTGCTGGCACCCTCCTTATGGAACTCCCTACCTCAATCTTTGCGCTCTGAATTGTGTTTGTTGACATTCCGTAAAGAAATCAAAACTTGGCTTTTTAACACCTAGTCTCCTGGTCTGTCATTCCTCTCACTCTTTCACCGTTCAGTTTGCTTTAGCGCCGGGAAACCTCCGGGTAGCTGCGCGCTTAGCAAATGTAATTATAAATAAATAAATAAATAAATAAATAAGGCTGCACCGCGGGAACATGAGGATGAAGCAGCCCACATCGGGAGAAAGGCAGTCCAGCATAAGGAGCAGCCCAGCAGACGACCTCACACCCGGAGGCCGCAGCCGCCTCAAGGGTCTCAGAGCCAGGCACCGCGCAGATCGCCTCCTCGGGGATCGAACAACACGCAGAACGGCTCAGGCATCTGGCAGAGGAAATCGTAGGAATTAAAGTCCCAATTCAGATTTTGTTTGAATGAACAGAGGTGTGCTGCATTCCAGTCCCAGGGGGTGGAAAAAGCTGGGCAGGCTAGGTGGTTTTTCCGGGGATTTTCACCAGAAGGTGATCCCTAAACCTGGAGCTCTTCCAAAAAATAAATCTTACAATATACACATATATTTCATGACACGTGCAAACATTGTGAGAAAAAAGAAAACTGTAAGCAATAATACCATAAAATAAAGACATAATATAAGAACATTGTAAAATCAGTTTTCCAAAAAGTTCCTGATCAAGAGTATTAAGTTACTACAGGAATAACATTTCAAAGTGTTTGAGCTTAAATAATGTATTAATAGATAGTGTTATGTATAAATCTTTAAAAAAGCCAAATTTATTTAACTCGTTAGGTCTAACATACCCTTGGTGCAAATACATGGCTTAACCAAAATGGATCAACACACTGAAAAGAGGCAAGAAGAATGAGTTAGAAACTTCAAATAAACAGGTTTATAGGTACAAATCATAGCCATATGACCAAGTAAACTTCAAACAATATATTGCATATAGGTAGCTGCTTTTAACTAGCTTTTTCCACATTTTATTGATCATGAAAATATTTAAGTACCGGTATGTAATTGGAATACTTGCACATTCTATACAGTTAATCAATGCTTGTCTACATGTTTTCATGTTGAGGGAGTTAAATATTTGTTTTAGTAGCTGATTCTCTCTTCTTTTAATTCAGGACGCATGCATAGAATATGCTTTGCTAATACTTGATGATATGTACAATGGCAATAAGATATTATTCATATAGTTTAAGGTATGTGCTCTATAATTAATTGAGGGTCTTATTGTCTTACTAAAGCTTAAAAGTCCTAGCGCGTTTCCTCCAGTTTTTGCCGATTTTTAAGACGATTCCTGTCATATCATCGTCTATAAGGAGGTCTGTTTCCTTGTTAAGTGCCTACCTGTATCTCGTAGCGTTTTCCACCGATTTTGGACACTAGAAGACGCTCTTTTCGCATCCTGGTTCATGCTCCCTGCCCAGCTCTGAGGTACATCCAAGGTTCTCCGTCTGGGGGCGGAGTGCTCTTCTAGGAGAGGCCCTGGCTTGGGCCTGGCCACGCCCACAGCCTATTTTAGCCACTGCACCAGCGGTTTTTCAGTCATTTACTCAGTTTTTGGTGCATTTTGACTTCTTTTACTTAAGCTATTTATATTTAACTTTTATTTTTTAATAAAATGGAAAATAAAGCTCCTACTAATAATAAAAGGAGACCGCAAGTCTCCCCACCTCCTATTAAATCTAAAGTTGTGGAGTCATCTGAGCCTTCTTTATCCTTAATATTAGAAGAAATTCAGGCTCTACGCGTTACTACAGAGACCATTTTGTCAGAAGTAAAGAATGTACGTAAGGAAATGGCAAGTTTGTCCATGAAAATTTCAAACAATTCAATTAAAATTCAGGATAACAAGGCATAAATTGACACTTTCACTCCTCTAATGACAAACATTTCTCCTTTGTGCTCTCAATTGTTGGATATGGAAAATCGCAATAGGCAATACAATCTTCGCATTTTTAATCTGCCTGAAGATGTGGAGGGAGTTAAGTGTAGATTATATTTGGAAAATCTGATCCCTGGTCTTTTGCAACTCAAATTTCCTGAAAAATTTGAAATAGATAAGGCCCACAGGATTCCCTCCCATCGTAACCCTCTTCACACCAAACCACGTCAAATGATCTTCAAGGTTCTTCATCACCATCATTTGGTTCTAAACAGAAAAGCGGCACGAGAAATTCCTTCACTAATGGTTAATGGCAATAAGATTTTCATTCATAGGGTTTTTGCCAAAGAAATGGTCGCAATTTGTAAGGAATTTACTGCTCTGCGTCCTCATCTCTGACATCTTGGTTGCAAGTATGGACTTTTTGATCCATCGACGATGCGCATTTGGAAAGATCATTTCTCCAAATCTTTTCAGCGTCCTGAAGATTTGAAACATTTTAATAATCAAAAATCTTCACATTCAATGGATACTAATGACTCTGCTACTTGAGTTCTACCAGTTATGCCTTTTCTGACAGTTTGCTAAGATTTTCTCATATGCGGCTCCAGGGGTTCCGGCCATGCTTGTAGACCGAGTGTGAGTTTCAGTTTTACATTTTTGTCCTCTGATTGTTGCTTTTACCATGTTTTTTCATTTTTTCCTTCTTTTTGCCTTTTATGGCGCTACTTTTTTCTCATCTTTTTTCTTATCCTATTTCTCCTTTGCTTTTTCTTCTGTACCGTCTTTATTTTTTACTTCTTTTATTCTCTCCTTTACTATGGCTAATGTTCATAATCTTAAAGTTGTGTCTTTAAATGTTAAGAGTTTACGCCATCCAGTTAAACAAACAAAAATTTTAGATTATTTAGGAAGCTGTAAAGCTGACATTTGTTTTATTCAAGAGACTCATATATGACAACATTTTAGATTATATGAAAAAGAAATGGGTTGATATGATCGTTTCCTCTCCTGCTAATGGTAAGAAAAATGGTGTGGCTATTCTTTTTGCAAAAAAATTACATTGTCTAATTTTAAGTAAAAATCCAGATGAAGATGGTAGATATATATTAGCTAAAATTAAAGTTCATGATTCATTTTTATTTTTATTAAATATTTATGGTCCTACGGCACATGATCCTATTTTCTGGGCCAATCTTACTACAGAAGTCTTAAAAGTTGGAAATGTTCCGCTAATTGTTGGAGGGTATTTTAATGTTATTTCTGACCCTTTATTAAATAGACTTTCTCTTACTAAATTTCATCCCACTAAAGCGAATTTGGCGTTCCAAGCTTTCATATAAATCACTACATTGGTAGATATTTTGAGATTACATTTTCCCACGGAAAAAAGTTTTACTTTCTTTTCCAACCCTCATAATTCCCATTCTGAATTGATTGCTTCTTAATTTCTAGACAGTTAAATAATTTGGTAAAAGATCCTCATATTGGTACCCTTGATGTCTCAGACCATGCCCTGATTTCCTTGGTTTTGAATTTAGAATCTACTTATGTCAAACAGTCTAGATGGAGAATGAACACTGGTATAGTATTAAATGAAAAGAACAAACCAAAACTTTTAACAGCCATTAAAGACTATTTTTTATTTAATCCAGAAGGTTCTACCTCTATGATTACCAGATGGGATGCGTTCAAAGCTTATATTAGGGGGGTAACGATCTCTATCATGGCACATGATAACAAAACCTTTACTGCGAATATTAAAGAATCACAAAAACAAATTGCGAAAAATGAACTGCTTTTCATTACATCCAATGATCCTCAATATAAATTTACCATCCAAATATTGCGATATGAATTTAACTCCATCCTTAGTAACAGAGCAGGCATTCAAATTTCTAATACTAAAGCCAGATTTAGTTTCAACGCCAATAGATCTGGTAGACTCTTAGCTAATTATTTGCGCATAAAAAAAAAACTCAAATCATCTCAATTCATGGTCCTCATGGTAAAATTGCGTTTTCCCGCAATGACATTGTTAATGAATTTTTAAATTGTATTCCAACTTATGTAATAAAACTGAATTTTATGATGAATCTTTGATTGATTCATTTTTAGCGTCTTGTGACTTACCCAAGATTTCGCAATCTGATAAAAATGGACTTGAGTCTCTCATCACTAAAGATGAAATTTTATCTGCCATTAAATAACTTAAAAAAAAATAATCTCCCGGTCCTGATGGGATTCCAGCAGAATTTTATAAAGAATTTCAATCCCACCGTTTACCTTTTTTATTTGAACTTTTCGATTTTTTTGTGTCTACTGGTACTACCTCTGGTTCATTTACTGAAGCTCTATTAATTGTTCTCCCAAAGCCTGATAAAGACCCTAGTCTTGTATCTAACTATAGCCCTATATCTTTAATTAATCAAGATTGTAAATTATATGCAAAAAAACTCGCTACGAGATTAAGCCCTTTTTTAGATTCCATTATACACCCTGATCAATCTGGTTTTATGAAAAATAGATTTTCTGCAAATAATAACCGAACTTTGCTACATATTATTGAACAAAGTTCTTCTTTAACCCTTCCCTCAGGTATTTTAACTTTAGATGCTGGGAAAGCTTTTGATAAGATTCATTGGCAATTTTTTTTTCATACGTTATCATCTTTTAATTTTGGAGAGTCTTTTATACGTATGAATTCAGCTCTATATTTTGCCCCTACTGCACGTCTATTTATCAATGGACAAATTTCACATCAATGTTCTCTTTTTAGAGGTATGAAACAAGGATGTCCCCTTTCTCCTCTTCTTTTTTTAATTGGCATCGAACCTTTCCTCTCTTCAATTGGAAAATGTGATGAAATTATGGGAATTACTATTAAAGGTGTTCTTGTTAAATCCCTTGCACATGCAGATGGTGTGCTAATATTTATTAATGACCCTATGTCCTCTTTTCCATCTTTAATTAATATTATAGCAAACAACTCTACAGTTTCTGGTTATACTTTGAATACAAACAAAACTGAATTTGTCCCTTTAAATATATATTGTACTCCTGATATGCTTCCATTGAATGGGATAATTTGGCAAAAGAGTAAACTAAAATAAATTGCCATTTTATTTTCCTTATCCATAAAATGAACAATTACTTTAAATTGTGATTTTTTATTAAATTATATTAAAGACAAAATGTCTAAATGGTCGTCACTACATCTATCATAGTGGGGTAGATTGGATTCTATAAAAATGACTATAGCACCTAAAATCTATTATAGCCTTGCAATGTTTCCGTCTCAATTCCCATTAAAGTTTTACAAAGCTGTTGATACATTTATATCCAAGTTTTTATGGAACAACAAATCTCCTCGTATTGGTTACAAAATATTAAAAATTCCCAAACGTAATGCTGGATTTAGTATCCCTGACTTTTTTCTTTATCATAAATCTTTTATTTTAAAACAAAGTTTGCTATGGTTCAATTTTTCTTTCTTGAATAACCCGCCTGCTTGGTTATCTATTGAGAAATCATTAGTTAATCCTCAGCCACTTCCTTCTTTGATAACAATTTCTAATACTGCATAATTGTTTCATAAATAAGTTAATATTAAATCTACTAAAATGTTGTTTAATGATTTAGACTTAATTTCTCTATCCCCCATGAATTCTATTGAAGATTTTTCACTTTGGTTATAGTAATGTCATCAAATTAAATAGAAACATTTATTTTTGGTCTTCCTGGATTAAAGCCGGTATTTTTTATCTTAAGATGTATATACCAATATTAATTTCATTTTGTTTAAAACTTTACAAACCAGATTTGGTTTATCTCGAGCCAATCTTATTAAATACCAATATTTTGCAATTCAATTTTAGATTCTTTCCCATTCTTTCCCATCAAGCTTTTCCCAGAGGAAAAGCTTGATGTCCATAGGAAAGTGCTGGAAGAAGGGTTGCTTTAATACCTTTCCTTTTTCCCTCTGCTGACGAGTTTATTGGATTATTGTTAAACTTTATTAAGCCATAGGTGATTGCAGTTGATTTCTTTATCAGATCGTTTCTGTGAGCAGATGGTTGAGAGGATTCTGTGAACCAGGCCCCCAAGTTCTTAAACTTAGGGGCGGACATGATGGCCTTCACAGGGCAGGACCAGGCAACTGGTTGTCAGTGCTTTACTCAGATCAGCTGTGTGCAAATTGAAAAGTAGAGGTGCCAACACCCAGTCTTGTTTCAGACCCTAAGTGGTGAGAATTGTAGCCGAAAGAGATGTTGGGCCTGTTTTCACTCATACCCAGGTTTCAGAGTAGAGGGAGATTAAGGCTGTTAAAAGAGGAGATGGAATGTCCCTGTTTGCTAGTTTCTTCCAGGGGTATTTCTGTCAACTTTATTAAATGCTGCAAAGAAATCGGTGAAACAGCAGAACAGTGGAGGTTGAGTCTGCTGAGTGGCTTTATGACAGAGAGCGAATAATGCTATGATGCTATCAATAGTGCCAGCTCCACCGCAAAAGCCTGTTTGAGAAAAAGGTAACAGCTCATTTTCTTCTATGTGTATGTCTTCAGGAGTTTCAGTATAGACATATGTTAAATTTGAGATCTGAGTTTACAAAAGTGATATCAACCCCTAATTTAAGACCTAAATATGTTTTATGACGCTTAGACCAGTCTGAATACACGGCCATCATAATTAAATCCTTAAGGAACCTTTGAATGGAGTACTTGATTTGGTGCAATTGATCTCCAAAAGAGCCAAAAAAATAAACAAATCTAACGGAGCAGATATTGAAGTTTAAAAAACCCCAATAAAGTTAACATATTATCTTCAAATAGTTTACATTTGAAATGTAAACTATCATACTTTTTATCTTTAATTTTGTCACTCCTGATTTCAATGGCTAATGGTTTTAAGGCTAGAATAAGATCAGAGATGAAAATGAACAACCTTATCTTGTATCCCACAGCATACTGACAGGCCTTCAGTTTTCCTAATAATGAACATGTGTAGTGGATCCCTGATATAGGGCAAGCAAAGTATTACAAAACAAATCTCCAAAGTTTTGAAGCTTAAATAATTTAAGCAAATAGACCCAGTGTATGCGAGCAAAAGCTTTTTAAACATTAAGGCTTAGTGTGTAGTTTGAGCACTGTTTGCATAGTTAGAATACATTGGAACATGTTAAGTAGCTGTCATATGTTTCTGTAACCTCAAATAAGATCCACCGAATACATGCTTATTATAGATTGAATAAGGAGAATCACTCTTTCAGCCAGAAACGTATTTAAAATCCGCAAAGGACAGAAAGCCGAATGGATGAAGAACAGCCAACTGAAGCTAAACTTGGACAAGACGGAAGTCCTCATCATCGGCTCCACCCCCTTAGCTTGGGACAACTCCTTGTGGCCGACTGTACTGTGAACAGCTCCAACACCCACCGACCACGCAGGTAGCCTAGGGTTCATCCTCGACTCTACTCTCTCCATGACGAAGCAGGTCAATGCCGTCTCGTCCTCCTGCTTCAACACCCTCCGTATTCTCCACAAGATCTACGGGTCGATCCCCACCGTAAAAGAAGAACGGTCACCCAGGTCCTCATCAGCAACAGGATGCACTACGGAAACACCCTCTACGCAGGAGCCTCGGCCAAACTCCTGAAACGACTTCAACGCAAACAAAATGCCTTGGCGCGCCTGATCCTTGACATCCCTCGCCGCAGCCACATCACACCCCACCTGAGAGACGTGTGCTGGCTTCTCATCATCAAGAGGATCATCTTCAACCTCCTCACCCATGCACACAAGGCACTTCAACACCCCACCAGCTTACCTCAACAGACGACTCAGCTTCTGCACCCCCAACTGCCAGCTCCGCTCCGCCGACCTTGCCCTCGCCACAGTTCCCTGCATCCGAAGAGCAACCACCGGCGGCAGATCATTCTCCCACCTTACCACCAATACCTGGAACACTCTCCCCATACTCCTACAGCAGACCCAGGACCTGCTTACATTCAGAAGACTCATCAAGACCTGGCTATTTGAGCAGTAGCAGCCCCACTAGCACCTTGAGACCCTCACGGGTAAGTAGTGCACTTTACAATTGTTTTGATTGATTGATTGATTGATTGATTGAAATCTTGAACTCACCATTCAGTAAAGACATTTATCCATTGGTAACTGTCTTTTTCCTTCTTTGTAAAGACTGTGCCATACAATTGTTTTCTCGAACTGGAAATTGATTTATTGTCAAAATTATAATTGAACATTTGCCTCACTGTGTTCCATTGTTCCCATGTGACCATTTCTTCCCAAATCTGTGTTTTGCCGAACCTGTGCAATCTCATGCCACAGACTAGTTTCCCTCTACATGAGCCTTAGTCTCTTTGTTTCCTGATTCCATGACACTGGGTCCCTGAATTCTGCTGTTTCCATTCCTGAACATGCCAGTCTCTCACTATCATCAGCTTTCTGGCCTCAGGCCCTCTTCTAAAATTATCACTTTTCTTGTGTCTCATGATCTCTGTGTCTCTTAGTCTCAATGTGTGCACATGCACCTATCTCCACATTTGTCTGCCCTCAGGTCAGTGTGTTGCGTGCCTCTACATTTGTGTCTTCTTCTCTCATTACCTTCCTGTGCAATGGCCTTCCTTTGCCAATATCTGCATGCTAGTTTGCTTGTCCTGTGTGACTACCTATTCCTATATGTGGGTTTCCTATCCCGGTTGCTCCTCATCTCAGTGCCTCCCATTCTCATTACCTTCAGAAAACTTTTTTTAAAACTTGATTTTATTTCTGAATTTCTCATTCATTAGTATAGAAATTGTCTCACATAGTTACAATGAATGATGTCAAAAATACACCTCACATATCCGAATAACATCCCAGGACCCGCAATGATCCTCGGGCTAGCCCTGAACTTTGGCCCGAGGTTAACATCATAGAACTTATATCTCTGTGCTGAATGTACTGTACAATTTCTATTAATTGAATCATGCATACAAGTCCACAACAATAAAATTGTAGAAACAAAACTAAAACCCTGGCAACGACTGGCAGTCGCATGATGTACCATATAGTTTCTAGACTCACAAAGACAGACTTGGTTTTATACTGGAGTCCATCATCCCTACTTTCCGGAGTGAACCATCTTCTGACTTAGTTATAGGACAACAGTAATGTCATGTGGGGCATCCGGTTGGATTAGTAACCATCCGCTGACATAGGTGTTGATTTTATCGGATATTCAATGTCAGTTTCTCGGGGGGTTACTTATCCATTTCATGTAGGCCCACTAAAATTATGTCCTGTCCCAGTGCAGTCCATGATGCACGGATCCCCTCCACCAACATTCACTCCATAGCCACTTCTCTCACTCAGTAGCATTCCTTGAGTCGATAGATCAGTCTCCAGTGTCCACGTAGGTGAGGCAGAGGTCGCCATTTGGGCCAAACCCGTTGCTACCTCTTCCATCCGCCCAGTCGACAGTAGCTTCTCTAACATTTCCCCCCCCAAGTTTCCAAATCACGTTCTGAATTCTCATCTATACGAATGAAGCGCAGGCAACGCTCCTCTGCCACACCCCATTCACATGCATCAGTTCTCCGTTTAACCAGAGGAGGGGGTGCTGGGTGCCTCCAATGTATGGCAATATGGAATTTGCCCAACACAGGTCCCAAAAGGGTAAACTTGTGACACATGCGAGTCTCTGATCTGGGGAACGGCAGTACCTCAGGACTCAATGTTCGGCCAACAGTTCAGCAGGGATTCCCGTAGTCTCCCAAAATAAGCTGAGGACCCCCGACCAGTATGCCTAGACTCAAGTACAATCCCAAGTCATGTATAGGAATGTTGTGGGTACTATATCACAGCGGAGACATTCAGAACTACTTTTACGGATTTATACAAGCGATCGATCAATCCCCTAAAGAAGCCAAGGTCGAGTATTAACATCAAAGTATGGGACTCCCTGGGCTCCTTGGAAAGGTCGTTCATATCTCACTCGCGGTGCGTGCTATTTTTGCATATTGTAAAAAATTACCCTTTGGGACCTGATACTATTCTCTCACATCTGCAAAGGATAGGAACATCCTATTTAGGTACAGGTCACCTGCTGCCATACATCCGCCCTTAAACTATCTTGCAAGGTCCATCACTGTTTGTATATGACAGAAACTGTGGAGTCATCACAGGGGGAGTAGTCAGGCGTGCAGGACTCTATACAAGACAAGGGTGACTGCACTCTCGCAGACCCCTGCCACCTGATGAACCAAAAACAGAAAATCTGGAGAACCCATCATATGGTATCTCGGAAGTTCTACCCCAGAGCCCCAGTCGACCAATAACATCTTCTCTGTGCTAGGACTCTCAGCGCACCATGTGCCACATATTGTAGGAGTACAGCCAGGTAGTAAATGCTAAGGTCTGGAAGAACCGGGCATCCTAAGCCCATATCCAATTTCAGTACCTCTAATTTCACCCTGCTGTGCTTACCTGCCCACACCAGGTGGACAAGGAGGCTATTTAGGATCGTGAAGGTGGGTCAAGGGATGCAGCAGAAGGAGTTCTGGAGAGCATAGTGGCAACAGGGCAGGAGGAGAATGTTGGCCAGGGCCATTCACCCTATAGCAGAAAGGGGAAGGTGGTTCCATAAGCAATTAGAGGTCTCTAGGCCCAAAATAACTGCTTCCATGTTTGAAGTGTAGTGGGCCTCAGCCCTGCATGCCTAAGTAGCGAAAAGTATCACACACTGTAGTGGGTAGGGCTGTGATCTCCTTCCAAACCAGAACTGCCAGCGTGAATATAACTAACTTCTGGCGATTGACATGCAGTCCCCCACAGCTCCAAACACAGACAAGACTTCTAGGGGTGCGGACACAGCACTCTCTGGGTGACAGAGATAGCAGCAGATATAGCAGCGCTTCGTCTGCATATGGGTGTGGCCATTCACAGTTATACCCCATTGGGCCGTACCGCTTGGCAGGCGGATCGCCAATAGTTCCACCACCAGTGCTAAAAGGGGCAGGGACAACAGGCATCCCTGTCTCATGTCATAAACAACTAAGGAGTGACTCAGTGAAACGTAAAACACGTGTGATGAAAAGAAAGAAAAATAGAAGTGTCAGGTTATTCAGAGGCCCCTACCTGATTAGAGTAACTATAGGATATAGCAATTCCAATCTTAAAAACCAGGAGGTAGAAACCTAGTGGACCTCCTGTCCTGTCACTGGCAGTAGCGGTCGCTCCCCCACGCTCCCCTGGCCAACGGGTATCGTAGCGCTTAGCTGCTTTGCTGCTTTGCTGCTCTGTGACATTTCAATCTTTCTGTGCATCATTTTAAAGCGTAGCGCTTATTGCATATTTACAGCGCATTACAATTGGTGCCTGATTCATTGCTGTTCTGCTCGTGCTTTCACATTATATATGTGCCTGAATCATTGTTGTGTGATCGTGCTGGCATTTTACTGTAGCGCTTTAATTTAATTAGACGTCCGCTTTAAATGCTGTGAAGATCCTTCCCTGCTTGCACATACACACTCGCCCCGTGTTCTTGTTTGTTTTTGCCGCCATCTTGTGACTGTGCCTCCCGGCCTGTAGCTCCGCCCCGCTCCCGCCTCCCAGCTGACCCTCCCTCCCAATAACAGATAAGGAAGACCTCGCCAGCCCCATCTCTGTGACCGTCCTGTCTCTGGCAGTAGCGGTCGCTCCCCCACGCTCCCCTGGCCAACGGGTATCGTAGCGCTTAGCTGCTTTGCTGCTCTGTGACATTTCAATCTTTCTGTGCATCATTTTAAAGCGTAGCGCTTATTGCATATTTACAGCGCATTACAATTGGTGCCTGATTCATTGCTGTTCTGCTCGTGCTTTCACATTATATATGAGCCTGAATCATTGTTGTTTGATCGTGCTGGCATTTTACTGTAGCGCTTTAATTTAATTAGCAGTCCGCTTTAAATGCTGTGAGGATCCTTGCCTGCTTGCACATACACACTTGCCCCGTGTTCTCGTTTCTTTTTGCCGCCATCTTGTGACTGCCTCCCGGCCCGTAGCTCCTCCCCGCTCCCGCCTCCCTGCTGACCCTCCCTCGCCCCTCCCCCTCCACTATCCATATATGACAGATGCATTTGCGCGCAGCGTCCACACGCAGCGGTCGCGCCCCAGTCGTGCCGAAGGTGCGCCAAAGGTAAGCCCGTCTACGCCCGTCCGCGCCTGGACCGCGCCCAGCGCCAGACCCCCTGGTCCCCGCCATGCCCACTCCGCACGCATAACTTATGACGCCGCAACCCTCCTAGCCCTTAACCCCGGACGTACATCACACTGCTACGAAGCTGCCCCAGGACGCACCCACGGTCCCTTCGCCTGCCACTCCTGCAAGTTCACCTACATCAAGACCCACACCAAATCCACGGCCTCCAAACACAGCTCCGACTCGAACCACCTGAAATGCATCCTGCTAAACACCCGCTCGATCCACAAACACGCCACAGAACTCTGGGACCTACTCGACACAGCGTCACCAGACATCGCCTTCCTCACAGAAACTTGGATGAACGCATCATCAGCACCAAACATCGCCATAGCCATCCCGGACGCTTACAAGATCATCCGAAAAGATCGCACCAACCAAACTGGAGGAGGCATCGACATCGTCCATAAGAACACCATCAGAGTCACGACCAGCTCCGACGATAACCTTGCAACCGCCGAACACCTCCACTTCCAGATCCACACCGACCCCAGGACCACATTTAGAGGCACCCTTATCTACAGACCACCAGGAACCCGCAAACAATTCAGCGAAAACATCACCGACTTCATCAGCCCACATGCTCTCCCCTCCGAGAACTACATTCTACTGGGAGACTTCAACTTCCACCTAGAAAAGAAAAGCAACTGCAACACCACCACCCTCCTGGACAATCTAGCCAATCTCGGACTCAAACAACTTGTTGACACCCCCACCCACTTAGCCGGACACACGCTCGACCCTATCTTCACCTCCAGCAAACACATCTACTTTAATCATACCACAGCACTCCATTGGACGGACCACAGCTGTGTCCACTTCAGCTACAAAACTACCAAGAATCACAACCCCCCACAACCCGCTCCTCGAAGAAACTGGAACAAAATCACCACCGACCAACTCCTCACATTGCTCAACCAAAACCCTCCAGCCCTCTCACGGACCCAAACGAAGCCGCCACCAAACTCAAACAATGGATCACTCACAGCGCCGACGAATTAGCCCCCCTAAAAAACCACCAAATCAAACAAGGTAGCAACAAGGCCCCCTGGTTCAACGATGACCTTAAGAACTCCAAGAAACTATGCCGTACTCTCGAAAAAACATGGAGGAAAAACCCAACCACTGACAACCTGACCACCTTCAAGGCAGCCACCCGCAAACACCACCAATTGATCCGATCCACCAAGAAATCAGCATTCAAGGATCGACTCGACAGCAACGCCCACAACAGCAAGGAACTATTCAACATCGTCAAAGAATTTACCAACCCCACCGCAGCCTCAAACGACATTACTTCCTCCCAAGACCTCTGCGACTCCTTATCCTCTTTCTTCTACAACAAAATCGCCGACATACATAACAGCTTCATTAACTTTTCGAAAGGACAGCCCACCACTCCCAAACCCGAACCGCCCTCTAACAACCTTAGCACATGGACCCAATCACCACTGAAAACACCATCCGCCTAATGAACTCCATCCATTCAGGTTCGCCAACCGACTCCTGCCCCCACTACATCTTCAACAAAGCAGACTCCATCATCGCACCCCATCTCCCTGATGTCATCAACTGCTCCTTCAACTCCGCTACCTTCCCAGAAAGCTGGAAACACGCCGAACTCGGTGCCCTCTTGAAGAAACCCACAGCTGACCCCTCTGAACTTAAAAACTACCGCCCCATTTCCCTCCTCCCATTCCCTGCCAAAGTCATTGAGAAAGCCGTTAATAGCCAGCTCGCCGCCTTCCTGGAATCAAACAACTCCCTCGACCCCTCACAGTCCGGCTTTAGAGCCAAACACAGCACCGAAACCGCCCTCATTGCAGCAACAGATGACATCCGAACGATTCTGGACAACAGAGAAACAGTTGCCCTCATCCTACTCGACCTCTCCGCCGCCTTTGACACAGTCTGTCATAGCACCCTCATTCAACGCCTCAGCAACATCGGAATACAAGGAAAAGCCTTGGACTAGATCATCTCGTTCCTCGCGGGGAGAACCCAGAGAGTCTGACTCCCCCCATTCAAATCGGGGGCCACCAAAGTCATCTGCGGAGTCCCACAAGGATCATCACTCACTCCCACCCTCTTCAACGTTTACATGAGTCCCCTCGCATCCATCGCGCGACAACACAACCCCAACATCATCTCCTACGCTGACGACACCCAGCTGATCCTTTCTCTCACCAAAGACCCTAACACCGCCAAAACCAATCTTCATGAAGGCATGAAAGAAGTAGCCGAATGGATGAAAAACAGCCGCCTGAAACTTAACTCAGACAAAACGGAAGTTCTCATCCTATGATCCTCAACCTCTGCCTGGGACGACTCCTGGTGGCCATCGGCCCTGACACGGCACCAACACCTACAGACCACGCACGCAACCTGGGCTTCATCCTGGACTCCTCCCTCTCGATGACCAGACAAGTTAATGCCGTCTCATCCTCTTGCTTCAACGTACTCCGTATGCTCAAAAAAATCTTCAGTTGGATCCCCACCGAAACAAGAAAGACAGTCACCCACGCACTGGTCACTAGCCGCCTGGACTATGGTAACACCCTCTACGCCGGAACCACAGCCAAACTACAGAAAAAACTCCAACGCATCCAAAACGCATCTGCCAGACTCATACTGGACATACCTCGCCAAGCTCACATTACCGGCCACCTGAAAGACCTCCACTGGCTTCCCGTCACCAAGAGAATAATGTTCCGTCTCCTCACCCACGCTCACAAGGCCCTCTATAAACTAGGACCCGAATGCCTCAATACACGACTGTCCTTCTACACACCCACCCGCCAACTACGATCCTCCAACCAAGCGCTTGCCGTAGTTCCGCGCATCCACAGATCTACCATGGGTGGAAGATCCTTCTCCAACCTGGCGGTCACGACCTGGAACTCTCTTCCCACTCACCTCCGCCTCACACAGAACCACATTTCCTTCAGAAAGGAACTTAAAACCTGGCTATTTGATAAATAATTCACCCCCTCTCACAAGCGCCTTGAGACCCTATGGGTGAGTAGTGCGCTATACAAATCTCTGAACTTGAACTTGAACTTGGAGTGACTGCATCCAACAGGGAAGGGCAAGTAAACCTCTTGTTAAAAAGGACCCTCACTCACCACTAGTTGGTGACATGCTTCATCAGCGGGGACCTCTGCCACCAGCGCTCTGGCCTCATCGTGTTCAGCAACAGTGATAGACTTATTCGAGGAGGCTGCCTCCCTTAGCCATCCATGTTTAACCACTCCAAGAACGGGAGGCATGCAGACCTTGCCTTCCATGTTTATTCACTGTTCCCAGTGAACTCCTTGAATACAGGGTTTGTCCATTCGACCCCTTCGAGACCAGTGTCTATCCCTCGCCCCACACTTTCAGCCAATCCCAAGCAGCCTCAGGAGTAGTAGAAAAATGTATTCCCCCTCCGTGGATGACCTTTAGTTTGGCAAGGTAAAGTAGCATACATTGCAGGTTTGTGGCCCTCAGCTTCTGTTTCACACCCCCAAATGACGTTCTCTGTTGTTGTACCATACGCATGCAATCTGGGAAGAAGCGGATGGGATGATTGTCAAAGGTGTGGTCGTCAGCACGTCTTGCCTCTCTGAGTATACAGTCGCTGTCCCTGTCATTTAGAACCTTGGTGAAAGTGTGCAAGGTGCAGTGCCCACCGGGGGTGCCAGACCAAGAGCAGGGTGAGCATGGTAAGAAGGGGGAGAAGGAGACTAATGGGAACAAGCTCTTAATCACTGCCTTCAAGGGGTATTTCAGGGGTTTTCCCTATGCTCCCTCCAAGAATCCAATAAACTGAAGATTACAGCTCAGGGAACGGCCTTCTGCCTCTTTAGTTGTGCGATCTAGAGCCACTGTTTTAGCAGATAGGTCGATGAGGGCCACCTTCAATGTAGAGACCTTGCACTGTAATTCAAACCATTCTGTTGGATGGCCAGGGACTTCTCCGCTACAATGTGGAAGTCAACCCACAGTAATCCGACATCTAGACAAACAGAATCTATCATGGCCTATGCGACTCAATAGCTACATGTATTTTAGCCCCGGTAGGGTCCGCATGTGCACTCTCAGTGTTGGGGTAGATTCTCTTGGGGATTCAGTTCTCAGTGTCCCCCCCTGTTCCATATACTGGCCCATCTTGGAATGTTGCTCTCCTCTCTGTGGTCTGTTCTTCCACATGGCCACTCACTCCAGAGCAACAAATATGTCCTTAAGGCCGCCTCAGTCCCTCCGTCACCAGACCCGGCCGATGTGGGACACGTTCCTCACAGAATCACTGCAATCAGAGCGGGCCAGAACCTACATCGCTCCTCTCAATTGCCCCCCCAGTGAGCGACCATTCATGGATTGCAGATGCTGTTTGAGGGGTAATACAAAAGGCTCGGAGGAGGGAACAGGCCACATCCCAATGCACCGCGGACTGTGGTACCACCCCTGAAGGTGGCCAGTCTCCCTCTCAGGGTAAAGTAGCAATGGGTGACCCGCTGCACTCAGAAGGGAATCCACTAGGCCGGTGGGGAGTAAGATTCACTGCGGGATATCTCACAATAGGAGACCAGCAACAACTACAAATGATTCCAGGTCGCTAAGTTTATGAGCTCCCATCACTGGACTGGCATCCCAACCACCAGTGGCAGCACCGCCGCCTCAATAGGAGAGTGTTCCAGCAACAAGGTTCTTGAGGGCCACTTAGTTACTTCAGTTCAGCAGCCCACAGGTCACCCGCACAGCATTCCACTTACGTTGTAGTGTAGTTCCTATTTTCCCAATAGGCCGTGCGCATTGGAATAACATAAACAGTAGTATAGACGTAGAAGTGCGGATCTTCCAGGTCTCCACTGAATATGCTAAACTTAATTAGGTTTGTTACCAACTAGCTCAGAGGTCACTAGAAATTTTCTTGACTGAATAGGAAGTGATCAGCTTCCCTCGTATAGACAAGAAGGGATTCAGTTTTCCAACAACCGCATAAACATGACAACTTTGCTCCTTAGAATAAGAGTCAATCTCTAGAGTCGTGTGAAAGAATAGACAGTAATTTTACTCAGTCAGTTTTGTGCAGATTACTTTCACCAATATGCAGAGAATAGAGAGACGGGCGTTTTCAATAAAAAGGTATTATTTATTGAACAGTCTTTCTTCTCATACAAGAGAAATAAATTGCCACAATTGCAAGACTAGTTATTATAAAAAGTGCGTACAGTAAAATGAGGATTGCGAAATAATACTGTAAAAGCATTGATATGGTTTCTTAGCCATACAATGGTTTAAAATGAATAAAACATATATACATTCATATATACATTAGGCTAACGTACTCAAATGGTGCTTCTAACTGTGCCTACCCCAGTGTACCTGACCTAAGCCTAATACGTGGAAGGGAGTAAGTAGCAGTTTAAGTTAAGTTGGTTTTGCCAAGGTTTGCCTCAAGAATTCTCTCTAAGGATTTAGTCAACACCATACCTCTGCAATAGAATGTTGGAGGTCTTGTATCTCCTTCCAGGACTCGATATCCCAGTCACTCGCAAGAGTGGGCTGGAAACGCCGGGGCTGGATTTTCTCTGCAGGAGAAAACACAGCGTCTCTCTCAGCGCGTCAAGGAGGAGGAGGGGCAGCGTCCGTGGGCAGCTTGTATCTGCTGGGCTTTACAGGGGGACAGCTGTTCTGCTCCTATGTTCACCACACCATCGCTATCATTGATGTAGTTGAGGCAGCGTTTGCTTAAGGCAACGTTGGTAATATTTATACCTGAAAGGTGCCTTGTTTGACGTAAGTTTTTGGACATAAGACGTCAATAAAGATGTCACTAGGAAGTGATCGTCTCTCAGTGCTCATTAGAGTTCTATTACTAATCAAAACATAGCAAGCGGGGATTTCCCAGGTTGCTGAGTTTTATCTTGTTGAAGAACTCAGAGTGTAATCTAGGAATCTTAGATAGTGGCTTCTGCTGTGTCATTTGCTCTAATGAGCTGCAGAGGAAGCTGCAGAGGAAGAGATTCTGAAATCTGGCTCTGATCGTGTGAGGCCAGAGACGAGTTTCTGAATATTGCATTTGATCGTTTATACTAATATAGGGGTAGGAATGGATTATAGCCGTATAGGGGCATAAGGTCACAGTATTGATCGGGGTCCGAAATTAGAATGCGACATCCACTCCACGAATTTATGTCCATCAATTTACTAAAAACTATAGCAAAAGATGCATGTGTAACATTACCCACCCCAAAATACATATATGCATTTGAAATGGCGTATCTGAAATACGTGGTAATTTTAGTACTGTACGTTTTCAAGCATAGAAATCATTCAAAATTATAGCATATGTAATCAATGAACAATTTTGCGAAAAAATTACACATGAAATATCTCTTAATACAGAAAAGAAGGGCGAGATAATTTCATCACATATAAATGCATTTGTTATAAAATGTGCTAGAGGCTGATGTAAAGTTATTATGTCTCTAGATTTACCTAATAATAGAAGCTTCTGTTCTTTATGAATAGGTCTACTTTAAGCAAAGAATTTTTGTGCCAGAAAGAGGTAAATATTTTTTTAAAGTGTTCAATTAAAAAAAAATTCTTGTTGAACGGGGGAATAGAGTTACAACGCTTTTCAGCAGTTTTTGTTGATCAAAACTGAAGGCCGAATTCAGAGTGCTTTTCAAAAGTTATTGTTTCTGTTGAGGGGAGAACATCATATCAGACAGGCTCTCAAAAAATTGGTCTACAAAATCAGGTGACAGTTCGACCAAGTTCGATAGTGCTGTAACTTGGCAGGTGTGAGAATGATTGCTATCATCAAAGTCTGGGTCAGCAATGCTCACAGATGGTCGTACCTGGGTGATGTTGCTTTTGTTTCTCGCTCCACTGTTACCACCTACTCATAGCACAGGAGTCTTAACGAATGCCGTCATCAGGATTGGTAGCCGCTGGGGACAACACAATGCGTGAGACATTACAGGACTTAGCAAAGTATCGATATCCATTTGTACTGCTGATGGAAGTTCAAGACAGATGTCCAACACGCACTCATCTCCGCATAGCATACATCGATGCACAGGTAAGATGCAGGGTTGCCATATAGGTCTGAATGAAAGGAACCAGGTCATGTTTAGATCTCTCAGCCTGGCCAATCCAAGGACTCTAGTTATTCTGTCCCGGTAGCGCACTGCTAGGATTGTTTCTTCCATTCCTGCCGGAGTCATGTCTGTGTCTTGGCTTGCAATATCGGAGCAGGAGGGTCAAAAATAAAATCCCTGCTACAAGTCCCAAAATAAGGGGGATGCCGCCAAAGATGGAATGGACAAAATTCGGAATGATTCCCAGAATTGCTCTGAATGGTGATAATAGTCCCAAAAAAATGGTCTTAAATACGCCTGGGATGCCTATGGCACTAGACATGTTAAGAATTTAGCTAAGCATTTCTGTGAAATGCACGGGGCAATTTGTTGATAAAAGGTCATGTATCTCCGTAGCCGTCCTTGCAACTAGGAGATCATACGTCTCTTTTGTTGACGTGATGGGCACTGTTGTCTGTAAAAGCACAGACTTCATTCTGCTTAAAGTATCAATTCGTATAGAAGAGAAATTCAGACGAGGCCATATGGGAGTCTCAGTGTCTCCAGGGCCGTTTAGAAACAATGCTTGCATACAGCATTTGACCATGGAAGTTACGCTTACGAGATATGCTTTCCCTGGCAAAAGGCCACAACAGCTGCAATCCGTTATTAGAATGTAACTCCCATTCGAGAGCTGCTTGAAGAAGGGCTCTATCTGCGTTGCAGGTGTGATATGCTGGTGACATGAAAGGTTGTTTGAATTACCTTCCCAGGCTCTGTGTAAATTAATACCTTGGCACAAAAGTATACCGCTTAGTGAATGTTTACAGTTTTCTCCACTAAGAAATACATTTTTGTTGCTGTCACTGTAGCATGTGTGTGTGATAGAGCGCGCAGGTCGCCCGACTCTTAGTTTGACCAGATTTCACGCACTTGGGCCGATGACGTGTTTATGACAGTATTTTTGTGAATCCGGCGAGTTTACACACCACCATCAGTTATTCTATGTGTTTTCTTTAACACTAATACCAAGATACCTGACTTACCGCAGGCACCTACTTTCCTGATGAATCAGGAGCTAGCAGTGGACACGAGATAAGAAGATCCTTAATACTTTATACATTTATTAACACTTCGATATTTTTATAATGACCACAGACACCTGAAGGGTTTTAAAGATTTTATATAGTAAGTTTAAATCAGAATGACATAAGGATAAAACTAATACAGATTAGAATATCAATAATCAGGATTATAACTATAATACAACTGTGAATGAGGGCAAGCACCATTGAGTAAAACTACTGGGTAAGGGTAACAGGGAACATGCTATTCAGTTTCAGGCTTATACTAAGGTAGGTGAGTTTAAAACACATTAATCCGTGAATTTGCTAAAGTCCTACAAGTGATTCAAACTGATCTTAGTCTAACTGCTGATTCAAGCCTAGATTCTAAACACAAGTGATGTTATATCACGCTAATTAAGTAAAACAGTTCCAAGGTGCCCTACAGGAAGGGGGAAAAATGGAACATAGCTAATAAACAGTTTTCATATAAGTCTTTTGGAGATGACAGAGAGAATACCATGGGCAAGGATGCTTTATTAGAAAGAAAAGAAGGAAGAAGAATAGGTAGACGGACACCCACAATTATATTTACCTAGGAGGACTAACCCTGGCCACGGGTCAGCTTTGGGAAAGGCGAGGACAACGACCCTCAAGGACTTAGGATGCCAGTAGGCGAGCAGGTACAGCTCACAGACAATCAGGACAGGATACCCCCCAGGATTTGGGTCAGGACTGGGCTCACCAAAGGGCACGACCAAATCCTGTAGCTTCGGATGCAACGCCTGCGCTACTCCCTCTCTGCACGGAATCTGCCAATAACCCCGAATGGGTTCTCGAATCTCCCAGCAAAGTGCTTAGCCAGCACTTAAGACTATTTCCACCACTTGGAGTTTGTGGAAAGTTCAGACAGAGTGCTCTGCTGCTCTCTGTATCAATCACCTATTCAGTTCGTAGGGTCAGTGACAGGTCAGCTACTCGGACAAGTCAGACAATTTCTCTAGCTAAAACTAGACTAGTTATACTCTTTTTCGGGTTCTAGACCACCCACAAATGTTGCAAGTGACAGGATCCCAACTTAGGATTGGTCAGGAGAGGTGGTTAGGTCATTGTCACCACCTAAAATTCTGTGTTCCCATGATGAATATTTAATTTTCCGTACCCACCCCTTACATTCCAGCTCCCATGGCATACGTGTAGAAAAGACAATGGAGCGCACAAACATTATCGTACAACTAGATACATTTTAGGTACAAGTCGATGTCTTCTCCCAGGCTAAGGAGCAGGTTCCCAGGAGCCTCTCAGCTTCGGCAGCCAGCTGGCTGGGTTCCACTGTTGCAAGACTTCGTTTCTCATGTCATATGGTGAGTCCCTGTCAGACTTCTAAGATGGAGAGGCTCTCCCCTCCCAGGCCCACAGATACGCGGTACATGAAAGTAAGCGAAAACAAATTAGAAACACAGAAAAAATGAATACACTGTACACCATGATCAGCTACACTGCACCCCTTACTTTATAAAATCTATAGCATTAGGGTTTTAGGCAGAAATAGATAGATGTGCAAAAGCGGCAGTAGCAAGCAGAGAGCATGTTAAAGACAAAGCGGCCATATTAGCAGTAATGCGCATGAGCGAAAAATCCCTCCGGAACTACGAGTGCGTCACATCACATGGGTATGACCGATGCATGCGCAGACTGGATTTCTGCGAATCAGCGATTCTGTAGTATGCAAGCCTTATTACAATTAATAGACACATAGGCAAGGGTCTCTGGGATACCCACGTGTAGTGTAAAAATGCAATATTAATGAGAAACAGGTTGATTAATGATATTACAGGTTAAACAAGGTTCTTGAATGTGAGCAAGTCGCTTTACGTGCGAATCCTTGCTCCATCAATCCCCTCTTTGATGATATTTACTATCATCACTATTAATGTAAACAGATGCCAACTTCCTTGCTCACATTTCATTCATCTCAATCTCTTTGAATTTGTTGTTGAGCTTCTTCTCAGCATCGTTATTAGGATGGAAATTTTTAGCCTTCTTGTAAATCTGATTTCTCAGCTCTTCTAATGCCAGCTCATCAACATTCCGTTTCACTACCCTCTTGTTTACTGTGTACTTCTTTCTGCATTTTTGCCATTTACAGCAAATTATTATAATCAACACAATCAAACTTATTCCAGCTATCGGCATCAGTATTTTTCCCACAATACTTCGACCTATGTTAGAGAACCAACTACCTACGGAGGAGAGACCATCAGTTAGTCTCTTCCAGGCACTATCATCCTCCAGTGGTTTGAGTTCTTTTTCCAAATTAGTTATGTTTCGCACATATTTCTTAATTTCTACGCTTTTATCAGGAATGTAAGTGCAACAATGTTGCGCCTTCAGCATCCTGCAGACTCCGCCCTCTTTTGCCAATAAGGTATCAAGAGCAAGTCGATTCTGTAAAACCATTGATCTGATCGCAACCATTTCAGTGTTGACCAGTAGAAATCCAGCAGCAGTGTCAGTTGATAACCGATCCACTACTGTAGATAATTTGCAAATTCGGTGAGTATTCCGAACCACTCCCACTCCAGGTATCAGTGCACAAAATATATCACCTATAATTTTTCCTACACTTTCTCGTCTACTACGTACTAAACCATTAGTATTTTCATTGCTTCCAGAGGCGTTATTCACATTGTATATTTTCGGGAAGACAAGGCCAAAATAGCAGCTTCCATACCAGTGATCTGGCAATTTGAAATAAGCCTTGTTTCCACATATATAATAAATTCCGGGAAACACAGGTTCTGACCCATTTTTGAAACCCCAACCTCCAATTACCTTGTAATTATGTTCGCATTCACTGGAACCGATGAATACATTGTTATAATAACTAGTCTTTTCTCTATGAAGACAGAGTTTCCCTTTCCGTTCGAAGTCCAGCAACAGTGCAGGATTAGCTTCGCCATTTGAGGTGCTTTCCATGTTTTCAGCCCATTTAGGAGTTTTCTGTATCTTATCATTTGCCTTTCTTTGGAAACTCTCCCTTCTCTTTTCTGCCATTTTCAAAAACATTTTCTCTTGCTCATGTAATGAACAAGTTAAATTATCTCTGCGTGCTTCATTTAAATCTATGTCACCTATAGTCAGAAAGTATTCTCCCATGCTATGCTGCTGTAGAGAGCAGTCGCACTTACTCCTTCTCCTGGACCCATGGACTATGAGGCTGGATGTATGAGTAAAGTATGCTGAGTTTCCGAGGAGTTTCCTGCATTAAAGAAGGCACTAAAGGAGCTACTGGTATCAAGGTATTGCAGAAGGTGATTACAACCCTGAGACTCTATTGTGGTGAACATTTTAAGAAAGCGCTCGCTCATGGTATCACTACAGTTTTAAGGATGTCGCAACGCACTGGCGCAATCCCAAAATCCACGCTGAGCAAGCGAGCCACAGCAGTTACTATACCAAGCAATACTGCCCAAAAGATGCAAGCTAAGAAAGGAGAGAAATCTACCAAAGAAAAGGAAAAGGCCGATTCTAAGGCCGAGTCTAAAGCAGCATCTCAAGCGGCACATGCGGGAACTCCTGGAGCCAAAGGACAGACACAACAACAGAGGCGCTCGCAATCGGATAGCGGAGCGCCAAAACATACGAACACTGTACCTGCCTCTAGCAGAGATCTGCGGCAGTCCACTGTCACGGAGGCATTTGCGGGGAAAAGCCAGCCTTCAATTGTGGTCACTGGATGCACCTCAGAGGCAAACGCGGAAACTGTTCTCGCCGACCGCGAGGACGCAAGCACGGCGGTTGCTAGGCAACCGGGGTTGCAGACGTGTACGCCTCAAGCGGGAGCCGCGCAGAGAGAGGAGATTGCTGCAAAGGCTGGCGAGGACGCGAACAGAGGCGGAGATGCTGATTCAGAGACAACGAACAGTATCGGTAAGCTTAGCAATGGGCAGCTGAAGGAGTTGGTTGTACCGGTGAACAATAATAATGCTCTAATGCTTGAAGCGCTGATGGAAGTAAATGTGGCACCCACGCCTGCTGATAAGAATGTTATGGCACAGTCGAATTGGGGAAGTATGAAAAGCTTAGAGAGCCGCACAACAAAGGTGGCTAAAGGAAGGAGAGTACGTTCCCCGGAGGTAGAAAAATTTTACTCAGTGACTGAGGGCTCAGACTCTTCTCTGTTGGGGTCAGAGGAGGAGGGCACTGCCACAGATCTCTCATCAGGAACCGAGTCAGAAGGATCCCTCTCTAGTGAACATAGAAGCAAGGAAACACAAAAGAAAAGAAGAAGAACTATGATAAGGCGAGAAAGAGATATAGACAGAGCAGCGTCAAGCACAAATAGGAAGCTGCTCTGGGACTATGGTAGCACCGCCAAAATGTATCAGGAACAAGACTTGGGTGACGCACCTGAGAATTACCCCCTAAATGCTTCTCAAGACGCAACTGATATTCCACCTCAAGCGACTTTGGATGGAATGTTCTCCATGCTGAAACAAATGCACCTAGAAGCTCGCTTAGAAAGCAGAAGAGCGAGACAAGATACTAAGAAAATACAAGCGAGCATTAGGAAAATGAATAGGAAATATGTGGAGGTGGAAGGCAGGGTGGAACAAGTCGAAGAGAGAACTGGAAGACTGGAGGATGAAGTCACAGACTGGCAGAATGTAAGAACAGAGCAAGGAAAGGTGATCGAGGACTTACAGTGGAAGCTGGAAGATTTCGAAAATCGCCAAAGGCGGAACAACCTACGCTTTTTGGGCCTAGAGGAAGGACTGGAAGGGAAGGACCCAAGGGGGTTTATGATTAAATTACTAAAAGACGCATACCCAGAGGCACAGTGGCAGTGGGAACTTGAAGTACAGAGAGCGCATAGATTCCCACTGACGCAGAAGGGAGGAAGAGGCACTAATCAGAATGGCCTACCCAGGGCAATGTTAGGTTTTTTTGGGAATTTCTTGGCTAGGCAGGAAATTATGGAGTCTGCGAGACCAGATAGGAAAAAGTCAGTTGAAGGGATTACATTTTTTACTAGGCCTGACTTTTGTCATACGACTGTGGAAAGGAGATGGAAACTCAGGCAGCTTATCACTCCTTTCCAACGCCAGGGTTCTGAAGCATACTTGATGTATCCATCTAAGCTAAAAGTTATCACAGGGGGACGCACCAGAATGTTCTTTTCGGAAATAAAGGCAGGTGAATATCTCGCAGAGATTACAGAGACTCAGAAAGGCAGGAAGAGTAGGGAATCAGAACCAGCATAAGACGCATACGAAGATACTAAGAGTATTGAGTATGTTAATGCGAGTAACTTGGGTGGGAGAAGGAGGCGACACTACAGTAGAGAGCAGCCACACATAGGTCAAGATTGACCTATTTGCCTGTAACGGGGGGGGGTAGCAAGGGGAGGGGGGAAAGGGGGGGGTTGAGGGAGGGGGGGTTGGGAAGGTGGTGGTGAGGAATTAAGGGTATGTACAGCACAAAGTAAGAAGATATGTAGGCACAAACAGGTGGCAATAAAAAATCTAGAGGAAAGTGATTGCGGGCTTTATTTCAAAATCAGATGGCAATAAGACTTGCTACCATTAACATTTGTGGTTTAAATGATGGCGGGAAAAGGCAGAAAGTAGCGGCCATGTGTAGATTATTAAAACTGGATGTTATATGTCTTCAGGAGACACATGTAAGAGGAAAAGATAAATATCTCATGGACCAGTTAGGGTATGAAGTTTTAGCACACACACAGCAAGATGTTAAATCAAAAGGAGTCGCTATACTTGCAAAAAAAGGGTTTATGCTAGTGAAGAGAAAGAAGGAAGACGCTGAAGGTAGATGGGTAATGGTAGAAGGAGAAACAACTGGAGGCAGATATACAATTGTTTCTGTTTATGGCTCTAATGAAGACGAACCTGACTTATTTGATTTTTTAGACACCGAATTGGCATTATGGCCAGAACCAGTAATCTTTTGTGGAGATTTTAATATCAATGGTTTATCAGGGTTGGGTATGACGGGAGGGGGGATGAAGGGAGATCGCAAAAAAAAAACAAGAAGGGCTATTGCTAATTTAATGAATAATAATGCACTGGTAGATGTTTGGTTGGCATATAATCCTGCGGGGACAGGTAGCACTTTCTACTCTGCTCCCCACAAAAGTATAGCCAGACTGGATTATTTCTTAGTTTCTAGTCCCTTAGTACCAGAAGTGAAAATAGAAACGTTACCTCGGGTCTTCTCAGACCACAACCCACTGGTGTTGAATATCTCCCAGAATTGCAACCCCAGTCACAAAGAATATAATTGGACATTTGAAAGGAGGTTACTCAAAGAACCTGACTATGTCAGCAGAATGAAGGCATGGATTAGACAATTCTGGGAGGTAAATAGAGGTACGGCAGCTACAGGTATGGTTTGGGACGCATTCAAGGCAGGGGTAAGGGGGGAAACATTGGCTTATACTCTACATAGGAGTAAGAAAGAGAAATTGGATTTAACTAGTAGGCTTCAGGATCTAATGAACTTAGAACAACAACTTATTCAGTCGGTCATGAATCAAGAGCCTCTTGAGCAGATCTTATTAGAAATAGAGCTGAAAAATGCAGAGACTGGTAAAAGATTGGCTAACAAAGCAGCGAGTAATTACTTAGCAAAAAAGGAAAAATGTTACGAATTTAATGAGAGGGTTGGACATATGTTAGCAGTTCGTACTAGGCAAGACCTGGCAGCCGGGGAAATCAAAGAAGTTAAGAATAAAGGGGGGAATATTGTAACTAAGGTGGAAGATGTGAGGGAGGTGTTTAGGGAGTTCTACTCAGAACTTTATGATCAAGACTTGAGAATTGGGGACGAGGAGATAGAGGATTACTTGGCTGGCATCCCTCACAAAGAATTGATTTTGGAGGATAAAGAGGCTATGGAGCTACCACTAACACTGGGTGAAATATATAATGCGGTAATGAAACTCCCCTCAGGGAAGGCTGCAGGTCCTGACCAAATACCGGCGGAATTTTATAGGACCTTCTGGGACACTTTGGGGATTGATATGCTAGAAATTTTAAGGCATGCACAGATGGGGGAAAACATACCACAATCATGGGCCGGAGCAAGTATTATAGTTATTCTGAAAAAGAACAAATCGCATCTGGATCCTGGCTCATATAGGCCAATTACGCTCATGAACGCGGATGCAAAAATATACTCCAAGGCCCTTTCACATAGGCTTAGCAGGGTAATTGAGGGGCTGGTATATACAACTCAGCACGGCTTCATTCCGGGTAAAGGGACTACAGAACACACAAGGAGGATGGTTACCATTTTGGACGCTGCAGGTGCTGCAGGAGATCCTGCCTCGGCTATCTTTTTGGATGCAGAGAAGGCCTTTGACAGGGTCTCCTGGAGCTATCTGTGGAAAGTTTTGGAATGGTTTGGGATAGGTACAGGCTATATAAAGGCCATAAAAGTGTTATATTTAGATCCAACAGCTAAGGTGAGGATAAACAGAGGGTATACGGAGGGCATACGCATAAAGCAGGGTACAAGACAGGGTTGCCCGGCCTCACCATTGTTATTCGCCTTATATCTAGATCCCTTTTGCGAAGATTAGAAGGAAACCTAAATATTCTCCCGATTGGATTATATGGACATGAGTATAAGACTCTTGCATACGCAGATGACGTGGCAGTTGTTACACCAGATCCAGGGTCGGCTATTATAGAAATTGAACAAGAGGCCACACTCTTTGGCACATTTGCAGGTTATTCATTAAACAAAATAAAAACACAAATAATACAAAACAATTGGGTAAACTATCATGATATAAGAACAGCACCCGAAGTTACATACCTAGGAGTGAAGATTACAGCTGATTCAGATAGACTAGTAGAAATTAATATGAGCCCGCTGTTAGAAAAAATTAAAACAAATACAGAAAGAATGAATAATCTACACCTGACCTTAATGGGTCGAAGTAACGTTATCAAAATGGTGACATTCCCTAAAGTTTTGTATTTATTTAGATCCATACCCTTATTTTTTGATAACAGATGGTTCAACAAGTTGGAAGCGATTCTGAATAAATTTATCTGGGTTAAAGGGAAAACAAGGAGAGCCTATAGACACTTAACTGTAGATAGGGAAAAAGGGGGTTGGGGAGCACCGGATTTCAGGCTTTATTATTGGGCAGCTGTATTACAGTATAGTAGGGTATTAATAGGTGGGGGAGGTTCAGAACATATAGCGGGAACTGACGTAGGATTAACCAATGTTTATATGACACTATTGGGTGAGGAGGCTGAGAATGGGTTTTTAAATACAACTGACTTCACGTATTTTAAACACACAAGATTCAAGACCTTGGAAGCGGCATATAGGGTGTGGAAAGGAGTGGCTAAAAATTTGGTTTAGGTAGATATAACAACTATACAAGACTATATACAAACTGCTAATTGCCGAGAGAGATCTTTAAGGATGCCACTATGTATGATTGGTATAATAAGGGCATAGTGAAGATAGGGAACCTACTGGATAGTCAGGGTAATATGTTAGAGTTTGGGCTGCTCAAAACGAAATTTGGATTAGAGCGTAATAGTTTTTATAAATATCTTCAAACCAGGAGCTTTCTAACACAAAAACAAGGTTGCACGGCAGGGATGGGACAATGCAAAATTATGGAATATATAGAAACAACTAGTAAATGTACGATAAGACAATTATATGCTGAACTGAAAGAAAGCAAATCAGATGATAGGGCGAAATATTCGCAGAAATGGATGGAAAAACTGGGGTCAGGCTCAGAAACTTTTCAGGAGTCATTGGATTTGGGTAGAACAGTGTTATGTTTGGCAACCCTCCAATCACAGCATTTCAAAACAGTGTTCTCACTTTATCATACCCCGGCTAGAATCACCCAGTGGGGTGGGACGACGGGAACAACATGCCCACGATGCAATGCGAACGGGGCAGATATTGTACACATGTTTTCGCAATGCCCACAATTGTTTACTTTGAAAATGGCCATTGAAGAATTTTTTGATAAAACACTTAGGATTAAGATTAAACTCGGAGATGAACTAATTATTTTAGGGGTGGTCGACACGGTAGAAGCTATGCCAGTAGAGTTTATTTTTGTTTCAATTGCAGTTTTTCGCATCTGCATAGCAAGGAATTGGCTGAACAAGGCTCCCCCACTATTCTCAGATTGGATTGCCAGCCTTCTCACTATATACAATCTAGAAAAAGCAATATACGAGAGGAAAGGCAGAAGGGCTAAGGCATTAGGCAATACAATATGGCAACCTATCACGAGGTGGAAAAACAGTAGGATAAACCTTGTATAGCACAAGAAAGTGTGATATATAATTATTGCAACTGTCTGTTTCCTTTCCTTTTTTAGCTATTCTGAATGCTGTTATGGGCTGGGTAGCATGTATTTTACATCAGAGTGTTGGATGAATATTTTTTTATGTTATAAAGTAATGAAATATATATATAATCACCAGAGAAATTGGAATGTGCTGTAAACATACGTTGGAATGTTTGGAAAAATCTTTTGAAAATTTAATAAATATTTAATAAAAAAAAAAAGTATTCTCCCATGTAACGAGTCACTTCGCTTCTAACATGTACAATGTTCAGGTTTCCCCGAATAGGAAGTTCAGAAAAGATTACGTCAGTGTTTGAGTAGTAGTACTGTAAGGTACTTCTGTAAAATATTCTTGCTAATATACTACAGGAAATTCCATAGGTCAGGGGTAGATGGTGATAGGTCACACCTTCAGCTACAGAAGTAGAATTCTTGATTTTATAGTGCCATTCCCCTGTTCGACTACTCCAGAAGCCTCTGGATGATATGCACAGTGCAGTTTTGGCTCAATCTTGAATGCTTTATAGAGTTCTGCTAGGATTTCGTTGGCAAAATGCCCACCTCTGTCTGTTTCAATTGTTTCTGGAAAACCATACCTAGGTATTAGCTCCCTAAGTAACAGTTTGGCTACGGTAATAACATCATTTTTCTTTGCTGGGTAGGCCCCCACCCACCTTGAGAATAGGCAGACTATAACTAGGACATACCTATATCCTTTGCACATGGGTAACTGAATAAAGTCTGCTTGTAGTCTGACGAAGGGACCTTCTGCCTTTCCAATCGTACTCTGGTCTACTACGGTTCTTTTCCCTGGGTTAAATTGCTGACAAACCAAGCACCTCTGGCAAAGTGTCTCTGCAATGTTTCTGAACTTCGAATTGTAAAACACTTCTTGGAACATACGGCACATCGCATCCCTCCCTACATGTGTGTCTCCATGTATCATTCTGGCCATTGGAGCAACCATGCTGTCTGGTAATACAGGCATACCCTCCTTATTAACCATAACACCATCCCTGGGTTGACATCCATCTGTCTCCCATCTCTCCTTCTCCTCCTCCTCTGCTGCTTGCTGCAACTCTTTTAGTTCCCTCCAAGTAGATACACTCTCAAACACCATAAGTTGGCAGCTGTTTCCGCCTCCCCACAATTTGATTTTTAGGGACATTTTGTATTGGGCACAATATTGGGCAATTTGGTCAGCATATCGATTTCCGGCTGTCACATCGTCGTTGCCAGATTTGTGAGCAGCACACTTGACCAACGCCAATTCTTTGGGTAACTGGATTGCTTCCAGTAGGTTTTGTACCACTTTTCCATTTCTGATAGTGGTACCTGAGGAAGTCATGAATTCTCTTTGCAACCATAGCTGGCCGAAGTCATGCACAACCCCGTAACCATATTGACTGTCAGTGTATATGGTTACTCTCTTATTTTTCCCTTGTTTACAAGCTCTTGCCAATGCAATTAATTCGGCTACTTGGGCAGATTTTATTTCACTTAAGTAGGATGCCTCTAGGGTTGTTTCCAGTGTGACTACTGCATAGGCAGCACTCAACCCTCCATCTTCATGTCTTAAGCAGGAGCCATCCACAAACATCACAAGGTCTTCTACAGTTAATGCTGTTTCTTTTATATCAGGACGTGGTTTGGTGCTAAACTCAGTTAAGTCAATGCAGTTATGTTCAATTTCACCCTCCACATCTGCATTTTGAGTGATGGGTAACAAGGTTGCAGGATTTAGAATATTTCATCGGGAAATTATCACATTCTCTGCACCAATAAGAATCCTCTCATACTTAGTCAGCCGACTAGGTGTGAGATATTGGGTCTTTAATCGGGTCAGTAGAATTACAACTGAATGTGGAACATATACTGTTACAGGATGTCCCATGACAATATTTTCACTTTGTTCCAAACTAGTACAAGTTGCAGCTACTGCTTTCAGGCATCCAGGTAATCCAGCAGCCACTGGATCTAGTGTAGCCGAAAAGTAGGCCACAGGGCGTCTGGTCAAACCATGCTCCTGAGTTAGGACTGAGAGGGCACAATTGTCTCGCGTATCACAAAACAATTCAAAATTCTTAGAATAGTCTGGCATTCCCAATGCAGGGGCTGAACACAGACAGTTCCGCAATTTTATCCAGGCTGTCATACTTTCGTCATCCCAAGTAACTGGATCTTGTACTCCTTTCTTGGGCATTTTTATCAGTGGTTTGGCTAAAACTGCAAATCCCACAATCCACTGTCTGCAGTATCCTACAACTCCTAGGAACATTCTGACTTCCTTCTGTGTTCTAGGTAACTCCATATCTCGAATTATTCTAATTCTTTATGAAGTGACCCTTCGGATACCTTTTTCTATCTGGTGCCCCAGATATTTCACTGAGTTTTTAAAGAACTGCAATTTGTCAGGTGATACTTTATGTCCTCCCTTGCCTAGATGATTTAATAAGGCAATGGTATTAGTAACACAGTCATTCCGACTTTTAGACGCCACCAGAAGGTCGTCTATGTACTAGACCAAAAATGATTCTTTAGGCAGGACTAGTGATTCAAGGCATCTTTTTAAAATCTGATTGAAAATCGAAGGACTTTCTGTGTACCCTTGAGGAACACGATTCCAGACGTAGACGTGACTGTCGAACTCAAAAGAGAAAAGAAATTTGCTGTCTGGATGCAATGGGATGGAGAAGAATGCGTGACATAAATCAATACCGGTAAACCATTCCGCATTCCATGGGATCTGGTACAAAATCACTGCAGGGTTCGGCACAATAGGACAGCAAGGTACAACAATCTGGTTTACCTTTTGCAGGTCCTGCACTACCCTATACTTTTCGCTAGGCTTTTTAATTCCAATTATGGGTGAATTACAAGGACTGCTCATTACTTCCTGTATTATATTTGACTCTAGCAACCTTTTTACTTCAATTGCCACTCCGGCTTTCACTTCTGCACTCATTCTATACGGTCTAGTTTTCGGGTAAATAGCATTGGTTTTAATGGCTATTTTAACTGGGTCCACATTTGCCATTATTCCTACATCTCTCCCAGTGAAATCCCACACCTCTGGTATCACCTTTTGTTGAAGCTCTTCCGGTAAGTCCTGTATTGTCCTGTATTGTCAGAGTTTTGATTTCTGTGTCAGGCCTTAGTAACATCAATTTGTACAGGCCATCTTCATCTGGGGTCTGAATTTCGACACCTTTTGGTGTGCAAAAGATGGTGCAGTTCATTTTGCACAACAAATCACGTTCCAGTAGATTCACTGGACTAGAGTCACAGACAACAAATCTGTGCATTACTTTGAAGTTCCCTATAGAAATCTCCATTGGTTCAGTTACTGGAGTACTAATTATTTGGTTTGACACACCCACTACTTGGATGGCTTCTCCCGAGAGGGTTAGGTTTGGAACGTCCACTGTTCTCACAGTAGAACGGGTAGCACCAGTGTCCAACAGAAAGGTGACATCATTTTCTTCAACCTTTCCTTCAATGTATGGCCCTGTCTGGTCTACCGGTAAGGAGGCGCCAAGTACGCACTCCTCGTCCTCCCCCCTCAGGCCCCGTCAGTATGGTTCATCACAGAGGAATGTATCATTTAACAGGAATTGCGAAGTTGCTGCATTTCTCTCATCCCCTCCTTCCCATACCTCGACCCCCTCATTTTGCTGAGCCTGATTCTTGTAATTAGGTCTAGGAGCTCGAGGTAACGGATGTTGTTTTACCTGTTGCTGGTTCTTTCGTGGCCCCTCTTTCTGCACCTGTGGATTTAAACCATTTATGGGGGCATTACCAGCCTGCAAATGTGGACACTCGTCTCTCCAGTGCCCTATCTGACCGCACCCGTGACAGGGGAACTTCTTTTTGGCCTCTTCTTTACTCATTTTTACTCGGGGCTTCCCTCCTCCCCCAGAATTAGTGTTTTGAGTATTATTATTCATTTTACTTAACTGTTTCTCTTGTTGTTCAGCCAGTTTTACTTGTGCCCACATAACCTTCTCCTTTAGGGCTTTTCTTTTGTTCTCCAATTCATCCTCACAGTACTTAGCGTACTTAAGGACCTCATCTATGGGTTTGCCCTGGTACAGATTTTATTATCTCTGATCCACTGGGATATTTCAGGCCTCAAACCCAACACGAATCGATAAATGAAATGGGTCATATCCTTCATTTCAATATTATCGATTCCACTGTAGGTTTTGAATACCTGTAGTAGTCTTTCATAGTAGGAGTGCACTGTTTCATCACGATTTTGGGTAGTTCTATCTATCAGTTTCCTTTGCTGGCACTTTCTCTTTTAGGTATTGTATGACTTTATCATACTTCCTCATTACGTCTGGCGATGGAGCTCCGGTTCTGGAGTCTCTCTCATACTCTTCACTGGGCCAATCAACTGCAATTTTGCATTCTGTCCATAAGTCTACAGGAACTACAATGTCAAAGAACCGATCTAGGTCCTTCAGGAGACATTTTTGAACCTTCACAAACCTTTCAACCTGCCGATACCACTCTACGGGTTTCTCTCTTAATTTTGGGAAGTCATTGGTAAAAGACACAATATCCTGTCGGGACCATGGGACATGTACATATTTCCCACCCGGTACCTCTCTCATAGGATACAGGTTTTCTGCCTTGCCTACTTCTTTTAGTACATATTCTGAAGTTTTTGGTTTGGCCTTACTGTCTTCCTTTTTCTTTGCCCACCTGGCTTTCCATTTGTCTAGATCTCCCCATTTCTGCAGTATGTTCAGTAATTCTTTTATCTGTATCTTCTTCCCTGACACATTCATGTTCTCTAAATCTTTGTCGGAAAATTCTGCTCTGTAGGGCTTCTGTAATACCTTGGATCGACTGACATTCATTCCCATATCCATGGCTGTGTCCATTAATTTTTCATGGAACACTTTCGTGTTCCGGGTAAGACTTTTGCTGATAAACAGCAACTCCTCCTCACTAAGAGTATTCAATCAGTCTAATCCCACATTTCCAGCCATTAGTTCCTCCATTTCTATCCTTAGTCTGTAGATGTCTAAAGGTTTGAATTGGGGAGTTTCTTTTTCTATTTCTCAGGTCCATCGATCTAGTTCCTCCGGAGTCACTACGCTGGCACTCCGAGTCCCTGAAGCTGTTCCAATTAGGACTTCCTTTGCCTTGGTCTGATGTCCTGACCGCGGTACACTGGTTCCGGGTTCCCTTATGGGCAGATCCATTAGGGAAATCACAGACTCGCATTCACTTGCCTGATCATCAACTATGAGCGGTTCTTTTCTTGGTGGGGCTACAGTGGGTGTAATAACTGGGGTACTTGGTCTAGCCTGTCTATCTCCATAAAAAGGAACAACAGGACCAATAGTCGCTGGGATTGTTAAGGAGTCAGGACTGGGATTTATCTGAGCTATGGTCTGAATTAGTTCATTTCGCTGTTTAATCTGTGCTTCTCTTTCTCGTTCATGCAAAACCCTTTCCATAGAGTTGTCATGCATTACTTGGGGTACTAAAGGAGGGTATATACTCAGGGCAGTTGGGATTGCTAACCCTGGTCTGTCCTCACCAAAAGGTCGGTAATTTGGGATCCGCTGTACCAGGTCTGCAAAACTCGTCACTATCACTGGGTTTCCTACCAGTACCAACTATATCTGTCTCACTGGCCCTCCTACTTCTAGGATGTTGGAAAAACGGATTCTTCGAGCTTAGGGGCCCAGACTCTTCAGCACAAGGAGGTGGATTTTTCTTTAACAAATCCTTCAAGTGTTCATCCTCCGAATCCCCCATGGCCATTAGATGTCGAGTTTTCTCTGCCCTTTTTCCTCCCCCTTGTTCAGTTTCCCCGAACATCGGAAATAGTCGCTCAACCATCATATTCTGTCTCCACTGCTTCATCTTTTTCACTTTAGTTTCCCGCTGCAATTTTGGATACCATTTGCTCACTCCCTTATCCATTCGGGGTCTGTCTCACTCTAGAGCCTCAATCTCCCATTCCTCTAAAGCTTCATATTGCGTTAATCTGGGTCGGGGGTGTAATTCATTCATTCGGGTCCTCAAGTTAAACAGGATTCTACCATTAAAGGTACCATCGAGGGGAAATGCTAGGACTCCGTCATCTTCAGTATACTTTACCCAATTTTCCAACCACACACAGGTATGATACCCTTTATCAAACATCTTAAACGATACGGGAGTATTAGGTGGTGGAATAATCACACCCTTCCTAGTTCTAATGGGCTTGTCTTTCTTGAAATAATTCTTGATATTTTCAGCAATGGTCAATTTTCTCTTTCCTACGTACAGATTGTAAGGTCTACCTCTTAGCATCTGCTCCTTATGAAAACCTAGATTTTTCAGATCAGGTAAAAATTTGGGATACCAGATACACCTCTCCAAACTATCTTCAAGCTCGGATTGATTAATTTTGTTTACTAAGGTGCTTCCAATGCTAGCGCGTCTTTCAATTCACAGCAACCAATCAGCTCAGAGGTTGCAAACACTCTTGACCAATGGGTGCGCGGCCCCTTCATGAGACGCGGTCTCACTCTTCGGCGCTCACCCGTCCCTTACAATTCTGGCTTCGCTACACACCCGCGGGCTCAACCAATACCAGCGCAGCACGGAGTGACGTCAGTGCAGCCTTGCGACCGACTCCCTCCTTCACAAGGTAACGGAAACTTTGAATTTTTCTTAAAGTGCAAGTGCTTAGTTTAGTTAACAACATATAGCATTTGCCACTGTGCTTGAGGGTTTTAAAAAGAACAAGGGTTTTTCTCTTACTGCAAGTAAACCACTTCTGTCTACTTTTCATTCACTACGGATAGATCTTTTCTGCCTATCCTCTCATACAAGCATTAGAGAACCTGCTACTCCTTTCACTCACCACTTCTTTCCGGGATATATACTAAGTCAAACTTTCACCAGCGGACTCCTCTGTTATCACTCAAGCTCCAAAGAACCTATTACTCCTTCCGCACGTGACCCTTACTAGGTGATATCACAACAGGAGTTTCAACAGGGTACTTGTAGCTATCATTTATTCAATAATTCATTCAGGAAAATCCTAATTAGCGCTTCCAGTTCTGCCTAACCATGCACTAATCTCCCTCCTAGCCAGTGACCTCACAGCCAAGTGGATTCTACTCACCACTTGCTATTTTATTTCCCCGGGGATTCCCACAACAAGAAACAATCATGAACAATTATGTTAATTACATGCAATAATATAGCAGCATTTCATAAAATATAATTTCAAACCTTTTATAACATTTAAATTTAATAACAAAACTTATTTTAGCAGCAATAAATTTTAGCAGCACATTTTTATTTTTCACAGTTCCTAAAACTATCTTATCTACCTATCTTAACTAGTCCTAACCATCTATCTGCTACCAGAAAATTACTGATAGAGCGTGCAGGTCGATCGACTCTTAGTTTGACCGGATTTCACGCACGTGGGCCCATAACTTGTTTATGACAGTATTTTTGTGAATCGGGCGAGTTTACACACCTTATCAGTAATTCTATGTGTTTTCTTTAACACTAATACCAAGATACCTGACTTACCACAGGCACCTACTTTCCTGATGGATCAGGACCTAGCAGTGGACAAGAGATAAGAAGATCCTTAATACTTTATACATTTAATAACACTTCGAAATTTTTATAATGACCACAGACACCTGAAGGGTTTTAAAGATTTTATATAGTAAGTTTAAATCAGAATGACATGAGGATAAAACTAATACAGATTAGAATATCAATAATCAGGATTATAACAATAATATAACTGTTAATGAGGGCAAGCAACATTAAGTGCAAGTGTAAAACTACTGGGTAAGGGTAACAGGGAACATGCTATTCAGTTTCAGGCTTATACTAAGGTAGGTGAGTTTAAAACACATTAATCCGTGAATTTGCTAAAGTCCTACAAGTGTTTCAAACTGATCTTAGTCTAACTGCTGATTCAAACCTAGATTCTAAACACAAGTGATGTTAGATCACGCTAATTAAGTAAAACAGTTTCAAGGTGCCCTACAGGTAGGGGGAAACATGGAACATAGCTAATAAACAGTTTTCATATAAGTCTTTTGGAGATGACAGAGAGAATACCATGGGCAAGGATGCTTTATTAGAAAGAAAAGAAGGAAGAAGAATAGGTAGACGGACACCCACAATTATATTTACCTAGGACGGGAATGAGGACTAACCCTGGCCACGGGTCAGCTTTGGGAAAGGCGAGGACAACGACCCTCAAGGACTTAGGATGCCAGTAGGCGAGCAGGTACAGCTCACACACAATCAGGACAGGATACCCCCCAGGATTTGGGTCAGGACTGGGCTCACCAAAGGGCACGACCAAATCCTGCAGCTTCGGATGCAACGCCTGCGGTACTCCCTCTCTGCACGGAATCCGCCAATAACCCCGATTGGGTTCTCGAATCTCCCAGCAAAGTGCTTCGCCAGCACTTAAGACTATTCCCACCCCTTGGAGTTTGTGGAAAGTTCGGACAGAGTGCTCCGCAGCTCTCTGTATCAATCACCTATTGAGTTCGTAGGGTCGGTGACAGGTCAGCTACTCGGACAAGTCGGACAATTTCTCAAGCCAAAACTAGACTAGTTATACTCTTTTTCGGGTTCTAGACCACCCACAAATGTTGCAAGTGACAGGATCCCAACTTAGGATTGGTCAGGAGAGGTGGTTAGGTCATTGTCACCACCTAAAATTCTGTGTTCCCATGATGAATATTTAATTTTCCGTACCCACCCCTTACATTCCAGCTCCCATGGCATACGTGTAGAAAAGACAATGGAGCACACAAACATTATCGTACAACTAGATGCATTTTAGGTACAAGTCGAAGTCTTCTCCCAGGCTAAGGAGCAGGTTCCCAGGAGCATCTCAGCTTCGGCAGCCAGCTGGCTGAGTTCCACTGTTGCAAGACTTCGTTTCTCATGTCACGTGGTGAGTCCCTGTCAGACTTCTAAGATGGAGAGGCTCCCCACTCCCAGGCCTACAGATACGCGGTACATGAAAAGTAAGCGAAAACAAATTAGAAACACAGAAAAAATGAATACACTGTACACCATGATCAGCTACACTGCACCCCTTAATTTATAATATCTATAGCATTAGGGTTTTAGGCAGAAATAGATAGATGTGCAAAAGCGGCAGTATCAAGCAGAGAGCATGTTTAAGACAAAGCGGCCATATTAGCAGTAATGCGCATGAGCGAAAAATCCCTCCAGAACTACGAGTGTGTCACATCACATGGGTATGATCGACGCATGCGCAGACTGGATTTCTGCGAAGCAGCGATTCTGTAGTATGCAAGCCTTATTACGATCAATAGACACATAGGCAAGCGTCTCTGAGACACCTGCGTGTAGTGTAAAAATGCAATATTAATGACAAACAGGTTGATTATTGATATTACAGGTTAAACGAGGTTCTTGAATGTGAGCAAGTCGCTTTACATGCGAATCCTTGCTCCATCATGTGTATATGGTCATTTCCATGTTGACTTAATGTATCCTTTACCCAATCGTTCATTCTGGCCAGTAGATATGTATTCAAGGCAATTTTTAGTTCGGAAAGTTGTTATCGGAATTGTGATAATCCTGTGTATTATCCATTCAATGACTGGACTTTCTGACATTGTCAAAGGTAATCTCTCGAGTTTTTCGATGCTCAGGATTGTATAGTCTGCTCCTTTCTGTGCCAAGCTGATTTGTTTATCAGTAAGGTTAAAGATGGAAAACAATGACGTTGTGTTGATTACAAGCCAAGGCACATAGCCTGAACGAAGATTTTGCAGCGTCCAGCCTAACTGTACAATAGAACGCAATTGTGACTGGCCATGCTGTAGCATTAGCAAGTCTTTGTCTATTATATCTATGGCAGATGATACAATACTGTCCAGTGAATATATTCTGGAGGACAGAGTCATTAACCCATTGTCCACTACAGAAAGTGATTTTTCCAAATTAATACGATCAATTTCTCGTATTTTTTCAGCTGTTTCAATTTGTGTTATTTTCCAAGCCTCGTTGTAAGCCGCATATATACTGGTCGCTATGAAACGCTTTTGGCGCTGTTTGCGTGGTCCCAGACTGAAATCGCGCAAATCAGCACCATCTTTACGTAAAGATAAGTGTTGCTTAATTTCAGCCAGTGTGGATGATTCTAGCCATTCAAGGCACAGCTTCCCTACACTGTATGTTGTTACTATCCCTGGATGTTGTTTCTGGGAGTATCTAGGGTCTGGTCTGGTCATTGTTAACCCCTGTGTTTTATTCAGGAATCTATCTTGACAGTTATTCGTGTCAGTAGGCCAGATTAACCACTTTTTCCAATCAGGATGTGTTCTGTTTAGATGTAAAATTTTTGATACGTCTATTTCAATATCTGTGGTTGCATTATCAGGTATTGGCTTCGGAATAGACGGTTTGTTAAGGTCTTTAATCTTAGCTAGGCCAAGACAGGTTGTTTGATGAATTTGTGTCATTTAAGAACAATATTTGCTCTGGGATCATGCAGGCTCGAAATAATGCTTCTAGGCCTTGTACCTGCCAATCTTTTGTACCCCAGATTGTTTTTGTTTCAATGTTATTTTTCCAATAATCAAAACCAAATGTCATCATTTTTTCATAAAATGCTTCAGAATAAATCAATTTAGTATTTGTCAGCATTGTTTTCAATCCTGTTTTATCTAACAGTTTATAATAAAACGTTTCTGCATCACTGGTGTTAAACCCTGAGAAGTACTGAAATTTCTCATAGAATGTTTTAGAACTGCTTTTAGGTGGTGTAGCACAATGTTCCCATTGGTTATACTTAAAAACATTTCTAGGTTGTGCAGATTTATGTAAGTAATGGTCTCCATAATGTGAGAAGTAATACATATTTTCATAATTGGACGAACCTTGTAAATAATCATGTTCTGTGAATTTAGCTGACATCACTAAATCATACATCATATTATTAATACTTTCAAAATCCTAATCATCAGAAAATGTACTTGGTTTTACAAAGTCACTTAATGAAACCTTGAATTGATGAGGATACTTCAGGATTTCGACCGGACCATATATTTCATAGTCAGTCTTGTCCCCTACTACCCCGCCGGGTATTGGAATGGCTGTGAAATTTACTGTTGATAGTTCTCTTTTCGTCACGTGGGATGATTTGTGTGGTTTGAGGACTAAGTTGATGTTCTGACTTGCTGTGTCCATTGTATTGTAATAAACCTTCCTAAAATTAAAACATAAATTAGGCATAGTAGGAGTATGAATACCCCTAAAATAATCCAATGCTCAATCAATGGTGCATCCAGATATAATTCTTTGATTTGTTGAAAGAGTTCTGTTGCTTTTTCTTTAAAAGTCTTTTTTGTTTCTGGCATCACTTCGGGGTTGCTTTGATCCTCAGAAAAGTTATCGAAGTTGATGAAGTATCCAGAGGCAGTTCTGTCAATTGTTGGGATTGTTCTTTCAATTTGTCTTTCGGTAGCACATTCTGATGCCACATCATTGTAGACTGGTGTTTCTTGATGAACTGTTTCAATCTGTGTCTCAAGAGGCACGAGTTCCATGGCATTATTGCATAGTCCCTCTCTGTGCACAGCAGGCTTATCGAATGTGATTAGTCTTTTAGTTTGAACCTCTTGGATTGTTGCAAGTTTGGGTATTCTGTTGTTTCTCGGGAGTCCACAGGGCCTACTGTTGATTATAGGCCACATGCTAGTGGTTTTACCAGGTTGATTGATACAACTCTGTTCTCCTTTTTACCAGCAAGGGGCAGTAGTACTACTAATCTTGTTCCGTTGATTGCTAAGACAGGTACTGCTTATCTGTAAGAAGGCCCAAATTCCTTCTTCACCGCTATTTTTTCTCTGACTAGATCCCCAATCTTTGGAATTCAGACAGGCCTTGCTGGGGCTGGTGGTGCCTCGTCAGTGGTAGGTGGCTGTTGTTTTAACTTTATGTTGCTTAAGGATTTTCTTGTTTCATTCAAGTCCTGTAAAACAGCCAAACGATCTTTGATGTCAAAGTCTGTTTTCTTATCTTCTACCACTGATACCTGACTATCTAAGTCCAGAATTCGCATTCTAGTTCCGAACAATAGTTCGTATAGGCTGAAACCTTTTAGAGAATTTCTTGGCAAATTGTTAAGACTTAACTGGACACTTATTAAATGTTTGACCCACCCAGCACCTGAACCTAACACCTTCGCTGTTATAGATTGCTTTATGTCCTGGTTTTTTCTTTCTACCACACTGTTCCCTTCGGGGCGTGATGGACAAGAATACCGCAACCCAACTCCCATGCTGGCCATGGCCTCCTTATAAGCTCGAGAGCAGAAAGCAGGACCCTGGTCTGAATGGAACATGGCAATTGCGTATGTGCCGATAAAGACTCGCAGATCTTTTATAACCGTTCTGGCTTCAGCCGAGCGCTGGGGCCACATTTTTTAAGTGGATTTAGTCTTAATTATTAATAGGACGCTGGATGGCATGTAGACAGCATTACGCTGTTTCTAATTGGTAGCCGGGCAACAGCCTGGACCAGTTCACTACTGCGATCCCTGTCACAATTTGGACAGTTCTTTACATATATTTGATGTTGCACGCTCATTCCTGGCCACCAGTATACTGATTGTAATTCAGTCAGAGATTCCTTGATCTTTTTGTGCCTAGGACCCAATCCCATGTGTGCGTCTGCTATTAAAAATATTCTCCTGTTCATGTTTGGAATTACTCTATCCCCCACTCCAGGGATTCGAGCAAAAGGAACGGAGTTTGCATCAATTACTTATGCATAATTAAGTGGATAGTTCACGGGTAGTGCTGCACAGTCGCCTTTTAAGGACGTTTTCCCTGCCAGCATGGTTTCCCCGTCTATGTATTTTTCTGAACGCTTTTTTGTGGCTACGGAAGCCGGTTTAGTTGCTTCCGCTATGGCTGTACTAGCCAATGAATTCCCTGCAACGTGAACGCCATCACGTTGATGACTCGGAGAGTCTATCACGTGAGTCTTTTGTAGTTCTTACTGTAAAAGAGCTACTTGTTTCCAAAGCATTTTATGCTTTATTGTGGCACCTGTGTCATCTTTGTAATCATTTTGAACCCAGCTCTGTAATTTATTAATTTAAGAGTTGACTCAGAAATGAGAATCGCACACATTAGTGTCGGGAATTCACGTTCTGCATTTTCAAGCGCCATCTTTAAACATCTGATTTCAGCTCTCTGAGCCGAACAGTTCCTTACTGATTCAGTTTTTGTTATTTTCGGTCTGAATTTACCGCACAGCCAACGACCTTAAACAATCGCGCAGGCTGCATCGTAGGATTTGCTCTCCACGTTGAAATGCTGTACAAATCTATCTGTATAGATTATACAGGCGTACTGTGGGAGAGGCAGAAGTTCGATTGGCAGAGGATATTCTTCTTCATAAGTCAAATCATTCCGTTTTTCGAATTGCGGGGCGAAATAGTATTTCACATCTTCCGCTCCAAGAGAATCTACACACTGTATCCATTTCGGATCCAGTGACACTGTAGGCAGGTTTACTGGGCTGAATAGCGCCTCGAAGGCGGATTCCGCTGTGAGGATATTGATCCTTTTGCCATGTGCTAGTTCTCGTTCATTCGCTAATGCAGTTTCTACTGCTTTCACAGTATTTTCTGTTGGACTGAATGTTTTTTCCGCTTGTGTGTACAAGTGAGATTTAATTGAAATTGGTACCTTTTCTCCCTCATTAGAAGTCAGGTACGTGAATCCGCATCTTCCTGGGATGACTCGGATTGCAAGATTGCATTTGTTGTCACGTGTGTCTAATTTAGTTTTTGCTAACATGTCTGTTTGCTGTGATCTCAAAATTTCTGTGTGTTTTTGAGTCCAGTTGATTTGTTTAAAATCAGGTTTAATTAATTCGTAGAGAGGGTTAACCCTCTCTGCGTAATTTAGAATGTAAGTTCCACCAAAATTCAGGAAGCCTAGAATCGATTGTAAGTTCTTCAGCGTTTTTGGTGCTTGGAGTACAGCGCACTTCTCTAAGAAGTTGTCCGCTAGGCTTTTTCCTTCACTTGATAATTCGTATCCTAAAAATAATACTGTCAGATGGGCAATTCGATACTTTTTAAAGTTGAATTTGTAACCCTCTGCTGCGAACCCAAGTATAATGGTGTTCACTCTTTTCAAGTGAGTCTCCAAGTCGTCGTCTGTTAGATAGATATCATCTACGTAAGATAATGCCTCATCATCATACATTTGTAGTAACTCTGTTACTCTGGCTGAGAATAGTCCTGGGCTGTTCTTGAATCCCTGTGGGAGCCTACAGAAATTTTTCTTAGATCTCATTATTGAGAAAGCGGTCAAGTATCTGCTTTCTGATGCAATATTTTGACAAAAGAAACCATTAGATATTTCTAATGTCGTTTTATATTTTTTCCTAACTATGTTATTCATTAGTGCAGCACTATGCAAATTTTGTACTGCAAAAGTTTTGCAACATGCGTTAAGGTGTCTGTAGTCCAAAACTAGACGATGAATTGTCTGGTTTGGAGACAGGAAACAAAGGATTGTTCATTTGAGAGGTGCATCTTTCAATCACTCCCTGGTATTCAAGTTGATCTAAAATCTCCCTGACTTGTTTTTTAGCTTCTTGCTTAGTGGGATACTGCCTTTGTGCAGTCCGTTGACTTTTTAACTGGATTTTGTGAGGAGGACAGTCCTCATCCCATCCTACATGATTTTTATATAATGCTGGTGCCTGGGTTACTGCCCATTTCCTTGCATAAGTATATTTGTTGTGAATCGGAATGTGATTCGAGAAGGCAGGCATAATCATTTCTTCGCCACGAGGGTACTCCCTGACAAACTCTGGGGGCCAATCGTTTTCAGCTAACAGAATATCATAGCCTTTTGAGAGTTTATCCCAAAATAGACCCCTTATTTTCCTAGTCTTATCATCCTCTATACGCAATGTTACTTCGTATATCTTTTGGGGCTTGCTAACTATGGTGTCGGCAGTTTCTACTTGAATGTATTCATTCGTGTCCACTGTCTCCAGATGACTCATCAGGATCTTGCGAGCTATACTGATTTCTGCTGTACTGTCTAACATTGTCTGTGCCCACTCCCCGTTTTTCAACTGTGTCCTCAGTATTCTCGGCATGTTCGATTACTCTAATACTGGCTACCTTCTTTTTTGGAAATTGTAACTTTTTACTTTGAGCAGGTTCCTTGTCTTTGGACTTGGTGTGCCCTCCTGGGTCTGACCGTCCTCTTCTTTCCGATTTCTGCGAAAAAGATCGAGAGGGACGTGTATCAATACTTTGATATCTATCAGGCTTTTTCAAATTATCCCTATTTCTAAGGTTATATCTTTTCTCAGAGGGCTCCCTCTGGGGAGACTGGTGTTCTCGAGTTGGAGTTCTTTCCCTCCGTCGAGGAGACCTTCCTCTGGACTGGAAAACTTTTTCCGTGGGAGTGGATTGTTTATTTCCATCCCAGCTCTTTTTAGGAGTGTTTGAATTATTTTTTATAAATAATGTTACTAACTATCTATATGCCTTTGTTAATTCTCTTATTTTAACTAAGAGTTCTTCACTTGACATTTTATCAATGTCCGGATGTGGTGTGAAGCTGGCTAGAACCGACCACGTTGCTCCTGGTCTACCTAGTGGACCGAGCCTGGTTATATGATCATTATGTTTTAGGGCGCCTTTAAACCAGAGCAGGTGCTCTTGGTATTTTAATGGGATTTCAATCTCCTCGAAAGGAGCGTACTCTTCCGGTGGATCCCCTACTATATAGTAGTGGAACTCGTGTGTTGCGGCGTTTGCCGCTGGGAATTTTATCCAAGAATAGAATACCTCTGTCTGCCGATATTCGTGTGCCTCTATCACGAAAACGACTGTGCCACCTTGTGTGGTCAGTCGATTTTCTATAAGTTTTGACGTTATAGAATTTCTTAAATGTGCCGGGATGATTATTGCACCCGGTTCAGTAGTCCCTGTACCATCGGGACCCTGCTGAGTCGCATTTAATGCGGCATCAGTTCCGTTGTTTTCTACTGACATTTTATAAATGCAGGTTTTGCAGAGCAGGTCTCCAAGGAGACAAAGATTACGTGCACAATATTTTGGAACACTGTATCCTTCAACGTTGAATAAACCAGAGCTTTACATAGGAATCTCTTCCTACTAAGGTCGGGCGGATTTTAACCTTTCACCCACTCCAGACGTCTATTGGAGTATTTACGGGAGAAAGGGGTCTGTGTGAAAAATGCACGACTGAGTTACTCTAACGTCTTGCGTTAGTTTTATCGCCTTACCAAACGTTGGGCGCCATGTAGTGTAGTTCATATTTTCCCAATAGGCCCTGCGCATTGGAATAACATAAACAGTAGTATAGACGTAGAAGTGCGGATCTTCCAGGTCTCCACTGACTATGCTAAACTTAATTGGGTTTTTTACCAACTAGCTCAGAGGTCACTGGAAACTTTCTTGACTGAATAGGAAGTGATCAGCTTCCCTGGTACAGACAAGAAGGGATTCAGTTTTCCAACAACCGCATAAACATGACAACTTTGCTCCTTAGAATAAGAGTCAATCTCTAGAGTCGTGTGAAAGAATAGACAGTTATTTTACTCAGTCAGTTTTGTGCAGATTACTTTCACCAATATGCAGAGAATAGAGAGACGGGCGTTTTCAATAAAAAGGTATTATTTATTGAACAGTCTTTCTTCTCATACAAGAGAAATGAATTGCCACAATTGCAAGACTAGTTATTATAAAAAGTGCGTACAGGAAAATGAGGATTGCGAAATAATACTGTAAAAGCATTGATATGGTTTCTTAGCCATACAATGGTTTAAAATGAATAAAATATATATACATTCATATATACATTAGGCTACACGTACTCAACTGGTGCTTCTAATTACGCCTACCCCAGTGTACCTGACCTAAGCCTAATACGTGGAAGGGAGTAAGTAGCAGTTTAAGTTAAGTTGGTTTTGCCAAGGTTTGCTTCAAGAATTCTCTCTAAGGGTTTAGTCAACACCATACCTCTGGAATAGAATGTTGGAGGTCTTGTATCTCCTTCCAGGACTCGATATCCCAGTCACTCGCAAGAGTGGGCTGGAAACGCCGGTGCTGGATTTTCTCGGTAGGAGAAAAGACAGCGTCTCTCTCAGCGCGTCGAGGAGGAGGAGGGGCAGCGTCCGTGGGCAGCTTGTATCTGCTGGGCTTTGCAGGGGGACAGCTGTTCTGCTTCTATATTCACCACACCATCGCTATCATCGATGTCCTTGAGGCAGCGTTTGCTTAAGGCAACGTTGGTAATATTTATACCTGAAAAGTGCCTTCTTTGACGTAAGTTTTTGGACATAAGACGTCAATAAAGATGTCACTAGGAAGTGATCGTCTCTCAGTGCTCATTAGAGTTCTATTACTAATCAAAACATAGCAAGCGGGGATTTCCCAGGTTGCTGAGTTTTATCTTGCTGAAGAACTCAGAGTGTAATCTAGGAATCTTAGATAGTGGCTTCTGCTGTGTCATTTGCTCTAATGAGCTGCAGAGGAAGCTGCAGAGGAAGAGATTCTGAAATGTGGCTCTGATCGTGTGAGGCCAGAGACGAGTTTCTGAATATTACATTTGATCGTTTATGCCAATATAGGGGTATGAATGGATTATAGCAGTATAGGGGCATAAGGTCACAGTATTGATCGGGGTCCTAGATTAGAACGCGACAACGTGGCTCACAGTAGGAGCTCCCAGTAGAATGCGTTGCATGGGTAGGTCTAGTGTAAAGATGTGCCTCACTTGTGTCCCACTCATTTGCACAGGAAGTGCAAGGAGCACAATACACCCTTGCAGGGACTCTGCATAGGCTTCTGGGCCCACTGTAGACCTTCCATTTCAGGATCTGCAGGGTGTCAGGATAAAGCAGTAGGGCCCAACAACCCATTGCCACCATACTATCTAAAGGGGACAGGTATGGGGTCCCTGTACCCCCCCCCCCATCTGGCTGCGCTCTCCCTCGACAAAGCAAGTGTATCGGTTTCCCTTATTCCCATGTGGTCATGACATCCAGGTGGCGTCGGCCCAACCTCCAGCTCTACCAGCCTCCAGCCGCTGCCCGCCTGGGAAATCACTTGTAGCGCATACTTGCTGCTCTGCTCTCATAGCAGTTGGCCCCTCCGCAGTCACCCGGTAGCCTGGCCCAGTTCCAGAGTTACACCTCACCATAGGCAATCTAGTCACTGTATTAAACCATGAGATCCCAGTGTAGCCACGCTTGGGCTTCCACACTTCGTAGAAATGACCGAAGTATTGCAGGCTGCGGCTGATGAGGGTAGGACCGCGGCCCTGATTTTGCTGGACCTGAGCGCCGCGTTCGACATAGTCTCCCACGGCCTTCTATTAGAAAGGCTAAGGGGAGGCCGGGGTCGGAGGTATCACGTGGACCTGGGTGAAGAATTTTCTGGCAAATAGATCCTTCCAGGTTTTGCAACATCCTTTCAGTTCCAGAATTTGCCCTCTAAACCTGGGGGTGCCACAGGGTTCAGCTCTCAGCCCAACCTTTTTTAATATCTATATGCTCCCAGTTGCAGACATCGTCCTGAAATATGGAATTCAGCTGGTGTCATATGCTGATGACTCTCAGCAAGTTGTTACTCTGGAACACAAGGAACCCGAAAGAGCTGCCGATTTTAGAGCCTGCTTGGGGGATCTTATGGATTGGATGAGATGGAGCTTTCTTCAGCTAAATGCAGGGAAGACAGGGGTGATGGTGGTTGGAAAACAGCCTTCTCTCTGGACACAGCTCTGGTGGCCCGAAGCACTGGGATCTTGTCCAGTGCCAAAAGCCAAGGTGAAAAATGTGGAAGTATGGTTCGACGATGGTCTCTCCTTCTCCTCGCAAATATCGGCTGTGGCCAGGGGATGTTTTGGTATTTTGAGGGTAATACGTAAGATCTTGGACTTTCTCCCCCTTAATGCTAAAAGATCGATCATACAGGCGTTGGTGACATCTCGCCTTGACTATTGCAATGTCCTGTATATGGGGGTAACGTCTAAAAATTTGAACATCCTGCAGAAAGTCCAAAATGCTGCAGCCTGGCTAATCCTGAATATACCAAGGAGGGCATCGGTGGGAGAAGCCCTAAAAGTACTGTATTGGCTTCCTATTCAGGCTAGAGTTACCTTCAAGGCTCTTTGCCTTAGTCATAGGATTCTTGGGGAGAGGGGACCACGCTTCCCATGGCCTCTCCTGAAAACTCACCAGCCTGCTTGTTATCTAAGATCATTGGGTAGTGCAAGAATGATTGTGCCCAGGGTGCGTAAGGCGCGACTGGGCGGAAGATCATTTGGCTTTCTGGCAGCCAAGGCCTGGAATGATCTTCCAGTGGATCTTAGGACAACTGAGTCGGAGTCTTTGTTTCGCAAAAAATTGAAGACTTTGCTCCTCCGCTCTTCCCATGGAGGAATGTAGTGGTCGGGTTCCACCTAGTTGGATGCCCGTGTGTGGGGCAGCTGGGGAGGGATGTTAAGGCTCTGTTTGTTCTAGTGTGGATGACTATCCGGTTGGAGAAACCATTGCGCTTTACAAGCTCACTAATAATAATATTAATAAAGCCTCAGCAAGGCCCCGGCATCCCTCCCGCTAGCACCGTCCAACACCACCTGTGCCCTCAACCACCACCCACAGAGAATCACCTACGACACGTCCTGCCGCTCTGCCCTCCTAGCAACTAGCCCCTCCGTTATTGCCAGGCAGCTCCTGTAGAGAAGCCCAACTTCGGGGTCACTCACAACTGCAAGCACTGTGGTCTCTGTGGCTGGCAGCGGACACCCGGCCTATGTGTGGCTGGGGTCTCCTGGTCCGCAGCAGGCCTCAGCTAGGCCCATGCTCCAAAGCTGTATAGGATTGCATCCTCCACCCATAAACAGTACCTCCAGCCAGGATCATGTAGGATGGTGAGCGGGCCAGCTAAGGAGCTCTCTAGAGTGTGTACAACACTGCATCCATCTTGGCCAAGCCTCCCCCCGAACATTAATGCAAACCTATACCAGTCTTTCCCTATCCCAGTGCTTCCATCCCAGTGCTTGTGATCCCCCGTACTTTCCCAAGCTAGTGCTTCCCATTTTCTCCTGTCCCATAGTCTCATTAACCTTATGTATCTCTATCCCAAGGGCTTCATTTCAGAATGTCTCCATTCCCATGCCATACATGTTCCAGAATGTCCATAGCAGTGTCTCTCTACACTGTGTGTTTCTCTTGCCTAGTTTCTGTGTTTTCTTGTCCCAAGTGAAAGTTTCCCTGGGTGTCTACGCCTCTGGCCCACTATATATATATTTTTTTTAAACCTTTATTGAGGAAAAATAAATTGCACTTTGAGTTACATTATATGCAGGTGAGAAGTCCACAATCATATATTTAAATCACAATTATGGCATACAGTATATGAATCATCATATGCAAGAAACCCATTATATGATACGGAAAGAGGAATGCGGAGAGAAGGCGGAGGGACAAAGAGGAGCCCCCAGGGAAGGGGCCTAATGTAGACTGAGGAGGGCACGGGGTGCCAGGATAGTGTGCAGGTGTCACCTCATGAACCATCTCAGGCGGACACCGCGGGCGGAGGGCAGGCGGGGAGCGTGGGAGAGGCCGCAGAAGGTAAAGCATCTTGTCGCTGAAGATAAGAGACAACGTGACCCCAAATGTTGATTGGGCGGCAAGTTGCGGCACCAATTCTAAGAATTCAGAAAGCAGCCTCTGACAGCGTGAAGCATCTCCAAGCCAAAAGCTAACCTTAGCATGGATCTGCGACCCCAACACATGGAGACCCTACGCCTTGCGAGGACAAGTAGCATTGCAATCAGCCAGCGAGTAGCATCTGGACAGAATTTCACAAAGCCAAGGAGGCAGAGCAGTGGGTCCGTCGCGACTGGCGTCAAGGTATTCTCAGTAATAGTGGTGCATACATCACACTAGTAGGCTGAGACCTTAGGGCACAGCCATACAAGGTGGGAGAAGTCTGCCGCAGGAGCTGAGCAAAGCTAGCATCTGTCTATGGGGCTGAGACCCATTTTATGCAGTTGAACGGGGAGTGGTATAATCTATGCAAGTATGTAAAATGTATGAGGTGCAAACGATAGTTTGGGGATAGGCGTTTGATCTGATTACAGCAGTACAGCCAGTCCTCCTGAGAGAGGTCAGCGCCTAGGTCTTCACTCCATGCAACACGGGCGTGGTCAGTGGAGATTGTGGAGTCTGCAAGTGTAAGGGCGTGGATCTTAGTAACCAGTTTGTGAGGGGAGGGGGGACATATAAAGAAAGTTGAGGCAGGCTATAAAGGGGGGTCAGAGGGAACATCGGGTGAAGCTCCCTACAGAGAGCCATGAGCTGGTAAAAGAGCAGAGTATCCTTGGGACCAGACTCTGCCGCCAAAGAAAAGAAAAGCTCGTTAGAATAGAGGTCCAACACTATGGAGAGCCTCAGGTGGGTTACACGTTTGACCATAGTCGCGTCTGCAGGGGCGGAATGTCGGGTTATGTGCTATGGCATGGCATTTGCAGAGAGCATACTAAAACCAGACTATCTCTGGTGCTCCTCCCAGGCCTATCGCAGAGTCTCCACTGTGTCTATCTCACCAGGCAGGCGGTTTTGCTGGGCAAAAAGATCAGTTGAGAGCCGCCAGGGGGCTGCTAGATCTGCCAACACTGCCACGTGTGGCTGGAAAGGCGTCAGGTGAAGCCACAAGTGAAGAAAGCTAGCTTGAGCGCTGAGGGCGTACAGTTTCAAATCCTGGGCCCCCAGACTGTTCCGCAACAAAGGAAGAGTAAGTATGTTATATGCATTTCTAGGTTGCAGACCAGCTCAGGCGAAGGTAATGATGAGACAGTGGATTCTGCGAAAAAAGTGAGCTGTGAGGGGGATTGGGACATTCACAAATAAATACAAAAACTTTGGGAGCACCACCATCTTGGCAATGGCAATGCGGCCCACCAGAGAAAGAGGCAGTCACTGCCAAAGCTAAATCCTAGACTCCAACCAGTCCACAGCGCGGCCAAAATTGGACTTTCAGAGCTCATCTACCTCCCTGCTAAGCCAAATTCCAAAGTATCTAGTAGACCCGGACGCCCATACAAACGGATAATCAGGAGTAAAGGGGACAGTGGAGTCCGTAAGAGGAAAAAGAAGGGATTTGCTCCAGTTGACACGGATACCTGCGAGGCCCCCAAAGTGTACTATAAAGCTAAGGTACCCCCTGTTTCTTTGAGGTCCAAGAGGAGGGGGATTGGGAACACACAATATAGTCACTTTTTCCTGAATTCTTGTATCTGTGTTGTACACTTGAAATTGTTTGTAGAGTTAATACCAATTGATAAATCAGATAGGTCTGACAAGAGGTTCTGTATATTGTGAGGCCCCCAAAGCGTACCATCTTGCGGATCAGATTCTCCTGAGGGTTGCGGACATTGAGTGTAACATCATCTGCATACATGGAAACGACCAGGGCACGAGCAGCAAAGCCTAGACCCCTCTGGGTATGGTGCTGCCGGCGTCTGGCGGCAAGTGCTCCATGGCGATAGCAAATAACATGGGTGAAAACAGACACCCCTGCCTTGTACCCCGTGAAATGGGAATAGGTTCCGTGATCTGGCCATTAATCTGGAGGCGGGCTGTGGGGAGGGTGTAGATGAGTTTAACTTTGCGCAGAAACACAGGGCTGAAGCCCAAATGGGGCAGTAGGTTAAAAAGAAAGGGCCACTCCAGAGTATCGAAGGCTTTGGTGGCATCCAGAAGGGACACCACAGCCGGAAGAACAGGATTAATTTGATAAAGGACGGAAAAGATGGTCCTGAGATTATGCGATGTGGCTCGGCCAGGGATGTACCCGGACTGGTCAGGGCAGGCGATCAGCGGCATTAGAGGGAGGAGGGGGGAGGCCAGAAGTTTGGCAAAGATTTTGTTATCTGTATTAATGAAGGACAGGGTGGTATAAGAATCGCGGAGCTCTGGGGTATCTCTGGCTTAAGGAGAAACATTAGTAGAGCCTCCTGGAGCGCACCTCAAATGAGTCATTGTACACAGCAGCAAGGTGCGGGATGAGAAGGGGTGCAAAAGCCTTATTAAAGGAGGCTGGCAAGCCGTCAGAGCCGGGAGCCTTATCCCCGGGCAGGTTGTTGATGGCAGCCAGGATCTCCTTCTTTGAAAAGCGCTCATCAAGAAATTTCCTGTGGCTATTACAAAGTCCTAGAAGCTCGAGGGTATCAAAATATTGGTCAAGTATGTCTCGTCAGGGTATGGCCCCATCTGTGTAACGTTGGAAATAAAATATGGTAAAGCGATCCACCACTTCCCCAGGCAAGACGGTTCTGTCCAGGCTTCCGTCCTGAAGCGCTGTGATGAAGTAGGCAGAGTGGTGTTGTTGTAAAAGATTGGCCAGAGTCTTGTCAGGACGATCCCCAACACCAAAGCGGCGTGCCCTCACCTCCCGGCCCAAGAAGGAGAGCTCCCTATTGGCCTCTTGAATGAAATCAGTGAATCAGTGAACTTGCCCCGGAGTTACGAAGAGTGTCAGGTTTGGGGTCTAAAGAATGCGAGGAGTCTAAAGCGTTGATATCTCCTTCCAACCTGTCCGGAGCACCTCGAATGGACCGCAGCATGTCAGATTGCTTAGAAATGCATTCACAATGGATCTCCATCTTAAAACCCACCCAGAGGGTTGAGGGGGAATCAACAGAGCCTACGTTAAGGTTGAAGTAGTTAGTGATTGCGGTCTGGATTTCATCACAAAAATACTGAGTCCCTGAGCACGTTAGAGGGCAGTTGCCAAGAGAATGCTTGCCATGAAAAATGAGGGAGTTGCATACGGAGGCAAACGGGAGTGTGGTAGGAAAGGGTGCATGCCATGTGTTCAGCCAAGGTGAGCCACCAAAGGCGTCCGACATAGCAATTCAGAAGTCCAAGCAGGACCAGCAACCCCGAGAGCCAGTCATACATGTGCCCTCACGCTCCAGGGAACGGTGTGCCTCCACACGTCAAGCAGTGAGTTGTCAGTGAGTATTGAATTTAAAAGAGAGGTAGTGTGCAGGTGAAGAGCATGTGACCCAGAGTGATCAAGGGTAGCTGACAGTGTGATGTTAAAATCGCCCTCCTCAAAGTACCGCGGCTGGGCCCAGAGAAGAGATGTGCTGCCAAACCTGTGCAAAGATTTCAGGATCATCAGAATTAGGACCATAAAGTGCAGCGAGGAACAACGGCTGTGCCAGGAGAGTGCTATGCAGGATGACAAAATGCCCCCCTGAGTCTGGGATCACTTGAGAAGTATGCCAGGGGGGCCTGCTGCGCAGCAGGATGGACACCCCGTGAGAATAGTTGGAATAGAAGTAGGAGTGAATTTCACCCCAGTGTCTGAAGCGAAGCCTGGAGGAGGTGGTGGACAGCAAATGGGTCTCTTGAAGAAAACACATGTCAACCTTATGCTGGATAAGGTGGGCATGTACCAGGCGAGCCTTGTAGTAGTCATTAAGGCCGCAGATGTTCCAAGTCCAGAGGGTGGTGTCTGTCATGTCACTGTGCCGAGGAGATGGAAGATGGATAGAGCCATATGTGTGACCGGAACCTTAAGCAAAGGATAGGGAAGTGCAGAGTGAAGCGCAGTGTAGCATATGTCATGGTACAGTAAAGGACATAAAGCAAAACGAACAACAAAGCCTCAGAAGGAGGCAACAAGCCGGGGAACCACAACTGGAAGGGGAAAATTCAATGTCCAGGAAGGGAATTATCCCGTGGAGGCATGGTGTCGCCTTACATACATCTCTGACGTAGAGACAGGGTGACCAGGCCATGAGTTATTGCAGACATCAGTTTAATTTTAAAAGGACGACCCGGGCATCAGAAGGACTGAGGTATCTGACAAAAGAACTGTCGGAGACCATAGGGAACAGGAGGTAAGGCGAGAGCCTACACTGCAGGAAAGGTGAATAGCTTCACGACCATAACAAACCCCAGAGAACAAGGGACAAAGAGCAAGAGCACAATTGTGGAGAGGAGGACTGTATACAGAAAATGGATCAAAGTGGGAGATAGCCATAATAGGCAACTTTACACCAAGATACACAAATTATAACAACACAGTGATACCAGCAGGATTCAGTCTCTGTCAACAGGAGAAGAGTGTTGTGCCTTATCAAGTTTCTACGTGTAGGCCAATGCGGCTTTTGGTTCCAGAAAGACATGCACCTTGGAGCCCCGCAGTTTGGCAGGGTACACCAAGGAATAGGAGACGTCGAGTTTTTGAAGAATCCGCTTAGCCTGGAGGAATTTGCGGCAGGCAGCCTTCACCGCTAGTGTGTAGTCAGGGGAAAAAGTTTCCCTGATGACAGATTTCACCTTTCTCCCTGGCCGCCCGAAGGATGGCTTCTCGGTCCCTAAAGTTCAACAGCTTAGCGATGATAGGGCGGGCTGGCAGACCTGAGTAGGATGAGGGCCAAGGAAAAGGTGGGCCCGCTCAACAATAAAAACAGAGGAGAGGACGTCTCCAAAGATATAACGAATGAGCTGCTACACAAAGAATTCCATTTTAGAGATGTTGGAGGATTCAGGCATGTCAGTGATGCAGATGTTGCTCCTGTGGGAACGTGCCTCCCAATCCTAATTCTTGTTCCTGATAAACTCGAGAACCTTGTCCATTTGGAGAAGCCTGTGGTGGTCTTGTGTCACAGCGTCCTCAGCATCCGAGACCCTCGCCTCAACCTGTAACAAGCGTGTGTTAACTCGGGCTTTGACAGCCTCCAGTTGGGTTGACAGCGGATTGAGTTGGGCAGCAATGCCGGTGACTGTAGACTTCATGTCCAGCATGATGGCCTTCAAAACATCTTCTCTTGTCGGGGCAGCGTCGGTTTGGGTGGCCGATTCACTGACATCCGTGACTGATCAGAACTGACGGGTCTGCCCACCCTGATCATAGGCAATCTTAGGTTATTCGGGGTCAGTTTTCCCCATGGTCAGGCACAGTCTCATGAATAGGGCCGCCAAATGCCAGGAAAGGCTGGGCTACAGCGCCAAGCGAGGAAGGCAGTGGGGAAAAAAGCTGTATCTGTGGGAGACAAGTTGGGCAAAGTAGCAAGTGCAAGCCTCCGGGAAGGAGGTTGAAGAGGGTAAGTGTCTGGGCAGTAGTGTGGGGCTGCAGGTTCAGGGCCCACGTAGGAGAGTTACGGTGAGTCAGGGCCCCCCGGCGAACAGAAATCCCAGGAAGGTTGGCAATGACGTGCGGGGAAGGTCCAGGAGAGGCACACAGTTCAAGGAGTGTCCACTTACAATGATGGCGGTGCTCGGCATGCGACACTGTGAGAGGTGGGGAGCACGCTGTAGCAAAGTCAAATGAGGCAGTCAGCCAGAGTACGGTCACAGAGGCCGGGGCACCCACAGGGCCAACAAAGCACAGGGCTGAGGGAGGAGACAGGGAGGATCCACTGGGGCCACCACTCATGATGATGGGCGAAGAACAATGCCCAGCAGATCCACAGGCCCCAATGAAGAAAGGAGTGGCGGTTGTGGAAGTCTGTATGGCCTACGGTATGAAGACGAGAGGCAGCCGTGCAGGCCATGGCCCCTACTGTGAGTGCAGCAGGAGAAGGTGAGCCCGTGGGGGTAGAGGTGGTGGGGGCGCGGTGTCCATGTTGCGGGGCCATCGAGGGAAGACTAGAGGAGATAGGTTCCAGCTGTAGGACGGGTAGGCCCATGCCCCACTGTATGGCGCGCACACCCCCTACCCCTCCACGGATGCCCTACGGCATTGCAACTCACAGGATCAGAAGAGGCTGGGCGGGGGGGAGGTTCTGATGGGGCGGTCTGATTCCTGTGAACAGCCAAGGGGATGGGAAGAGGTGGCGGCTCTACAGTAACGCTGCGCGGGCTCCAGCTGCGCACCAGCATCTAGGCCCAGCAGCTGAAAATCAGTGTAGCGGCGGATGCGAGGGCCCAGAGGGGGATCGATCGACGCCCCCTGGTGAGGAGAGACAGGATTACGTGGAGCAAGGTGGTAGCTCCACCGAGGTCCACAGGATCATGGCGGATTAACGGCTTGGCCGGCAGAGCCCACTCAAAGTGCGGCCATCTTGCAACCGGCTAAGCTACACCCCCTGCCCACTACATTTCTGATGCAGTTTACCAGTGGTTCTTTGTCAAAGTGTCATTGATAACCTGTCCCTGAGCTGGTATTAACCTATCCAGTTATCTCTATCACCCATTGCTTATGCAGGCACTGTCAGTGCCACTCAGTGCATGTGCTGGTGAGTGTAAATTATCTGTGATTGTCCTAGTTAGCACCTATGTAGGAGCCAATGCATGCTTGTGTAGTACTGATTCCAGGTAGTGAGACTGCTGTTAATAATTTAGTATCAGCATTAATGTACAGGTTAGGATCTACGGTCATGTTCGCATCCACTCTCCTATGCTTCTAGGCTAGGGGTTAATGTGGGAGAGGGCTATAAGGCATGTGGAGGAGAGAGCAATAAGAGGGAGTCTTTTATGAGTACCCTATTAAGGAGTAATTCTCTAAAGGGCAGACTGGTGAATACTTTGTCAGCTCTCTGACCACATTTGAAAAAAGAAATCCTTTTACAGGCCTAGTTCACTCTTCAACAGGGAAATGCATCCATCAATTATGTGGTGAAATTTTGGGAGAACTAAATGGTTTTGATATTTTCTGGTATCCTTACCTTTGTTTCTCATTAGATGACGGTGAGTATGGTAAATGTGGTAAATGTTGACAGAAATAAGTCATAGAGTGGATTCGGGAGGTCTGAGATTGTTTCCCCTTGTTCACTCCTGTATGTGATATATGGAAGGTGATCATGTGCAGCCTTTTAAGTCTCTCTACTACAGACACAAGCTCACATCAACAGACACATTCAACAAATGGTAAAAGCTTTGTTTCAGCCCCCTTTAGGTATTGCCACATTTTGGTTAGCCACTTTCAGCAACGGCTTATTTTGAAATGTTCATCATGCTCATATTTTGGGTCTGCCCACAGCACTACCTTAATGTTTACACTCTTTTACTTTACATATTGTGTTGATGATTGGTGCACATAGTAGTCCATCTCCAGCACCTCAACTGATGAGCAGTGTAGTGTCTGCACACAGAAGGGGATTCAGGGACAAGTTTTCTTTAGTAGCTGCTAGGTATAACCGCTATCCATAAAGTTGTCCTTATCTTGTGGCAGAGCTGTGGGTTCTGACTATGGCAGCCAAGAAGAAAAATCAACTCCATCACCCAATTCATTCCAGCACTGTCAAGGTATCCCTTTATGAAAGGAGACAAACACATATCTGTGTTTTTAGTTGATGGGATCATGCAAAATTCCAGTCACTTTTCCTCACCGTTCTTTCCTCCACAGAGTCTCACTGACACAATGGTGAGTTTGTATGTTCAGTAGTAGGCAGCCATTATCTAAAGTACGATTCACACGTTAGCTGTAGAATTACGTACTTTATTCAAGGCAGAAACACCACCCTCAAAATGAGCAGCAGTCCACCAACAGGTAAAGAAAGCAACTGACAAATCTCCTGATATTCCAAATGGAATGAAACCCACGTACTACAGTGCAGCTCGAGCCAACCCACATAATACAAGGCAGCTTGAGCTAAGGAACACAGGCACAAGCTAGAAACCCACAACATTACACACCTTCTCCCGCCCCCCCGGAATACAACAAATAATCAAAATAAAACAATCAGGAAATATAATCAGACTTCCATGAAGGTTTCTTTTTTACTCTCTTACCTAAGGAAGAAGATGCATCACAATTAACTTCAGTAGTAACAATGTTGAAAGATGTAGACTCCGCGAGAGGAGTGCAAGAAGGGGAAACGTCTTGACGAATGGCTAAATCTCAACAGGAAGACTCCACGTCACCCAAACAGTTGCCCTTCACAGGAGAGGAAGAGTCTAGATATATATCTCTGTTACTTTTAAGAACAGTAATACGTTTGAGGTTCCAAACTTTACCATAGTTTAACATGACAGCATTTTTCAACACTTTAGTAACTTCGAAGGGACCAAAAAACTAACTAATACCCTTTTTTACTTTAAAAGATTTCCTAACTTTAACTAAAGTATTAATTGAATTCTCAGTAATGTTTTTCAAACCTCTTTTGCAATCAAATGAACACTTATACTTGTTATGAGTATTCTGAATGTTTTGTTTAACAACATCCAAATCTAGGTTGGAAGAACTGCTGGGAGCCAAACATGAGGGGTTGATTTTAGTCCTAGCCAATCTGCCTCTCATATTTTCAAAAGGTGTTCACCCAGTCATGTCATTAAAAGAGGTGTGATAAGTCCAAACAGTTTTGAGGACTTGCCACTCCCTCTTACTATTCCAAGTACCAACAGACTGTATGGCACCCTTAAGCACCCTATTAAAGCGCTGAATTATTCCATTGCCACTAGGATTATAAAGAGAAGTTGTGCAATGTTTGATGCCTAATCTTTAAAAAGAACTGAGCTTTGTGAGAAAGAAACTGGACACCATTGTCAGTAATCACTTGGATGGGTAAATGGTCCTCAGTAAAAATAGAGTTAAAAAAAACGAAACCGTTTCAGTGTCAATCTTGTCAACAACTTTGATGGTAGGCCACCTGTAAAATACATCAATGGAAAAAGTAATACACTTAGGCTCATGTCCTATGGGGCCCACAATGTCAACAACAATGGTTTCCCCGGGACCATTCGGTATACAAGGAGTAGACATATTAGGCCGTAAAGTTTTGAGAGACTTATCAGCATTGGCACAAATCACACAATTCCTAACAATAAGTGCTACAAAAATATTTAGACCAGGCCACCAGAAACCATTTCTAACAGTCTGTTTAGTCTTAAAAATGCCACAATGTCTTTCACTGAATAATTTGACAATGGAATGTCTAAGATTGACGGGGGAACTGCTTTATCTCCCCTCCAAAGAATACCATCAGCAGAAAAAAGCTCATTCTGAACTTCCCAGAAACAACTTAAATCTGGACTCAACAGACTTTTTCATGGCCAACCATTGTTGATGAAGAGCAAAAATCTTTGTACCACTAGATCCTCAGAATAAGAATCCACAACCAAACTTGCTTACGGAAACAGGAAATACCCTCATCATGGACAAAAGCAATGTGGTAGCCATCCCAACAATAGGTAGCAATTTCTTTAATTTTCAAAGGCATCCTAACTAACAAATCGGTCAAAACATTGTCTTTACCTGGAACGTCAAAAACCTTGGATACAAAATTTTGAAGATGCATGGACATTCTGTCAATGCGTGCAGATGCTTTAATCATGCCATCAGTGGTAAGAAGATTAACTGAAGGTTTGTGATCACTTCTGATGTGACACTGTTTACCCCAAACAAAGGCTCTGAAATGTCCCAAGGCTCAAACAACAGCCAAGGATTCCCTCTCAATAACAGAAAACCTTTCTTCAGCTGAAGTCAGGGTACTTGAAGCATAGGCAATGATGGCCTCACCACCAATCAACTTGTTTCTGGGATAAAACAGTGTCAAAACCCTTGGAGCTGGCATCCGTGGTGAGAATACTCAAAAGATTTCAGTCGAAACCTGATAGGCTAGTTGCTTGCTTCAGCAATAGCAGATTTGACATTTTTGAATTCTTTATCACTAAACAAATTTAGATTTGTTTTAGAAGTTATCTGATCGAAAAAACTTACCATGAAAAGTGTTTAATGTACTTAGCGTAAAATTCAGTGGGGCATAAAAAAGAACGAACATCATCTTTACTTTTAGGATCTGGCACCAAAAGAATGGCTTCAACCAGCTCAGGCTTGGGTTTAACACCACCAGAACATATAACATGACCAAGATAAGACAAAGATGTTTCAGCAAACTTGCATTTAGAACATTTAGAAAATTTAACAGTGAGACCCCTGGATTCTAAAATTTCCAAACCTTGTAGAGAATGGTGTCGTGTTCAGCTTTATTAGTGTTCAGCGTACAAAAGAATATCATCTTGAAAGCATTGTACATTATCAAGATGACCAAACAAAGAGTTCATAAAGCACTGCGGGAAAACTGAGGCAGCGGACCTGAGTCCAAAAGGCATTCTTTTGTACTGGCAACACCCTACAGGGGTGATAAAAAAATCAACATTTTGCAATCATCATGTAAAACAATTTGGTGATAAGCTGCTGATAGATCGATGGATGAGAACAATTTAACACCTTTGACAGATGAAAGCATCTCAGAGATGCGAGGAAACGGAAACTGGTCCACAAGAATGTTAATATTAAGATGTCGTAAATCAATGCATAAACGAATATTGCCATTGACACGCCTGGCAATAACAACAGGCGAAACCTGTTCTTATGATCAAAATTAGTTAACTTGCCAATCTTCTCATAGAAAACCCTGGGAAGCTTTTTAAGCATGTCTTTGGCAGTGATTTCACTTTCGACAAGGACCATAACAGGTTCAGGGCTGTTAGGATCTAAATGAAATTTCACCTTGGTCGAACCACCCCAAGACAGAAGGACCTTTTTTAAGAGACATATAACTTACCAAGGCTCTCACGGTTCTTGGACCTGAAAACTAAATTCCTGAAACCCAATAAATCAATTCTCTCCCCAGGATATCCCTCAGCAGAAATGCCAGGTTCTTCCAGGTCAGCACCAAGTTTAGGAGAAAATAATGTATTCCAAACATTTTTGTTAACTATGGAATAAGGAGATCCAGAATCAGCATAGATTTGAATATTAATACCACCAATAGTCATATCACAAATAGTTTTTTTTTTGGAAACATTATGAACGTTCTCAACCTTTGTCCTTTAATATTGAGAATGAATATTTCATTTACAATAGAATTACTCTCATAATCACTGTATTCACCATCTTCAACACACTTGACTCTAGGTTTGGGTTTCATATTGCAAACCTTAGAGAAATGGCCAATTAGCTCACATGAGGAAGATTTCTGCTTAAGAGCAGAACAAACTTTGTTATTAGCAAGATGTGAATGACTACCACACCTGTAGCATTTAAAATTTTCTTTTGTGCGAGCATTAGCTTTTTCTTTAGTACTGTCTAACTATTTAGTATCAAATTTACTAGGGTTTTTGACAGGACGAGGACTTGGGTTAACCTTACTAACTATTTCAACCTGTTTAGGTGCAGAACCACCTTGAATTACTTTGTCTCTCCTACTGGACATTTCAGCTTTTCTTACTAAAGCTAACATATGTTGTAAGTTAGAGTCACCATTAACCCATAGTCTATCTTGAATAGATGGATCATTGAGGTGCATACCAACATGAGCTCTAATAAAATCCTCTTGAAGCGCACCAAAGTGACAATCAAGCGATAAAGTTCTTAAGGCAGCAACATAGTCATCAACACTTTCATTGGGCTCTTGGTTTCTGTTAGACCTGACATCATTGGCCTGAGTCTCTCCTCCATTTTTTCTGTTTGCCTCCTCTGTTTACGATGTTTTTGCTGGTATTTTGCTTTGGGCACTGTGCCACTGCTGATCAGTGCCACCGTGCAAGTGCTCCCTATGTTAAATTAATATTGATTGGATTCCATGTTTGGCTTATTTGGTTTACTGTCAGTCCCTTGTACAGTGCACCAGGAGTGCCAGGGCTTGTAACTACAAATGCTGCTAGTGGGCTTGCAGCATGTATTGTGCCACCCACAGAAGCAGCCTGGTAAAATGTGTCTAAAGGTCTGCTATTGCTAGACCTACGTGCAGTATGGTACTGTCACGCGGACTGTGCAAGTACAACCACTTGCCAGTCCCCAAACCTTCCCTTAACTTCATGTTAGTCACCCCTATGGTAGGCCCAAGGGCAGGGTGCATTGTAAGCATAAGGTAGGACAAGCCCTGATGTGTGTGGCATGTCCTAATAGTGAATTACAGCCATATTCGTTTTTCACTATTGTAAGGTTACCTGCTCTCCATAAGTTAGAATGGGCTGCCAGGGTTATTAAGAGCTATAATCCTAGATGGCTCGGAGAACATGGTACAATGTCGAGTTTGGTATCCTTGAACTCAGAGTTTAATAACGCATCCGTTTGGGTGGATGGTTTTTTGGACTCTGGGCTTGAAAATAGCACTTTTAGAAAGTGGCTATTTTCTTGTCTGACTATTACCGGTCTCTGCTGGTTTGGTGTGGGTGTGACAGGAGCTGGGTGTCTCCAGAGGTCTGAATGAGTCAGTGTTGAGTGAGTGAGGCATTTGCATTGAGAGTAGGGGAAGAGTAGCTCCTGATAGCCTGCCCTGCCTGACACAATGCTGGCTCCACCTCCTGCCGGCCAACTGATGGCTCTGCTCCTGCCAGTGACAATACTGGCTCCACCTCCTGCTGGGCGGCTGAGGACCCTGCCCTGCACAGTGAATAGGCCAGGTGCCTTGGCCTGGCTACACCCACAAGAAACCTAGGATGAGGGGAATTCCCCTGCATGGACAAAGGGATCAAAGCAGAAAAGGGGTATAAGAGAAGGACCCATGAACCAAGGAATTTAGATCAATTCTGACAAGGAACCCTGAACCAAGGACAAGATGCCTGCTGATCCAAGGACTTACCTACCCCTTCTGCCAGAGTGCTGTTGCTGGGGGAAATCCTGCAGTCACTTCTTTATTTTTGTCAAGGAACCAGGAGAGATGAACTGAGTGTGTACTCTTAAACTTTGCCAAGGAAATCTCCAAGGGTTGGAAGAGTGCCATGTCTGAACTGGGGTGGCAGAGTGGGCTAAAGAACGGTGATGGATTAAACCCAGATCTTTTGACTGGGTGTGAGTGTTTGATTAATTCAGATGCTCCGTCCATCACCACCCCCTTTTGTACCGCTTTTGGCCGCCATAAGTGTGGCAGGGTATGAACAGACGTGAGTCCCTTGCTCACTTTGCCACTGGATTCAAGCAAGCCGGGCTGAAGACGGCTGGAATGCCAGAAACCGGTCCTCGGAAGCATGTTTCCGGTCCAGGGAAGACATGGCTTGGCAGTTTGGGCTGGACTGTTCCCATGAGGCACAGGGTCAGACTGATTTTCATATAGCCATGTCTGAACTGGGGTGGCAGAGTGGGCTAAAGAACAGTGCTGGATTAAACCCAGATCTTTTGACTGGGTATGAGTGTTTGATTAATTCAGATGCTCCGTCCATCACCACCCCCTTTTGTACCGCTTTTGGCCGCCATAAGTGTGGCAGGGTATGCTCAGACGTGAGTCCCTTGCTCACTTTGCCACTGGATTCAAGCAAGTCGGACTGAAGACGGCTGGAATGCCAGAAACCGGTCCTCGGAAGCTTGTTTCCGGTCGGGGGAAGACATGGCTTGGCAGTTCGTGCTGGACTGTTCCCATGAGGCACAGGGTCAGACTGATTTTCATATAGCCATGTCTGAACTGCAGTGACAGAGTGGGCTAAAGAACGGTGATGGATTAAACCCAGATCTTTTGACTGGGTGTGAGTGTTTGATTAATTCAGATGCTCCGTCCATCACCACCCCCTTTTGTACCGCTTTTTGCCGCCATAAGTGTGGCAGGGTATGCTCAGACGTGAGTCCCTTGCTCACTTTGCCACTGGATTCAAGCAAGTCGGGCTGAAGACGGCTGGAATGCCAGAAACCGGTCCTCAGTAGCTTGTTTCCGGTCCAGGGTGGACATGGCTTGGCAGTTCGGGCTGGACTGTTCCCATGAGGCACAGGGTGAGACTGATTTGCATATAGCCATATCTGAACTGGGGTGGCAGAGTGGGCTAAAGAACGGTGATGGATTAAACCCAGATCTTTTGACTGGGTGTGAGTGTTTGATTAATTCAGATGCTCCGTCCATCACCACCCCCTTTTGTACCATTTTGGCCGCCATAAGTGTGGCAGGGTATGCTCAGACGTGAGTCCCTTGCTCACTTTGCCACTGGATTCAAGCAAGTCGGGCTGAAGACGGCTGGAATGCCAGAAACCGGTCCTCAGTAGCTTGTTTCCGGTCCAGGGTGGACATGGCTTGGCAGTTCGGGCTGGACTGTTCCCATGAGGCACAGGGTGAGACTGATTTGCATATAGCCATATCTGAACTGGGGTGGCAGAGTGGGCTAAAGAACGGTGATGGATTAAACCCAGATCTTTTGACTGGGTGTGAGTGTTTGATTAATTCAGATGCTCCGTCCATCACCACCCCCTTTTGTACCATTTTGGCCGCCATAAGTGTGGCAGGGTATGCTCAGATGTGAGTCCCTTGCTCACTTTGCCACTGGATTCAAGCAAGCCGGGCTGAAGACGGCTGGAATGCCAGAAACCGGTCCTCGGAAGCTTGTTTCCGGTCCGGGGAGACATGGCTTGGCAGTTCGGGCCGGACTGTTCCCATGAGGCACAGGGTCAGACTGATTTGCATATAGCCATGTGTGAACTGGGGTGGCAGAGTGGGCTAAAGAACGGTGATGGATTAAACCCAGATCTTTTGACTGGGTGTGAGTGTTTGATTAATTCAGATGCTCCGTCCATCACCACCCCCTTTTGTACCGCTTTTTGCCGCCATAAGTGTGGCAGGGTATGCTCAGACGTGAGTCCCTTGCTTACTTTGCCACTGGATTCAAGCAAGCCGGGCTGAAGACGGCTGGAATGTCAGAAACTGGTCCTTGGAAGCTTGTTTCCGGTCAAGGGAAGACATGGCTTGGCAGTTCGGGCTGGACTGTTCCCATGAGGCACAGGGTCAGACTGATTTGCATATAGCCATATCTGAACTGGGGTGGCAGAGTGGGCTAAAGAACGGTGAAGGAATAAACCCAGATCTTTTCACTGGGTGTGAGTGTTTGATTAATTCAGATGCTCCATCCATCACCACCCCCTTTTGTACCGCTTTTGGCCGCCATAAGTGTGGCAGGGTATGTTCAGATGTGAGTCCCTTGCTCACTTTGCCACTGGATTCAAGCAAGCCGGGCTGAAGACGGCTGGAATGCCAGAAACCGGTCCTCGGAAGCTTGTTTCCGGTCCGGGGAAGACATGGCTTGGCAGTTCGGGCCGGACTGTTCCCATGAGGCACAGGGTCAGACTGATTTGCATATAGCCATGTATGAACTGGGGTGGCAGAGTGGGCTAAAGAACGGTGATGGATTAAACCCAGATCTTTTGACTGGGTGTGAATGTTTGATTAATTCAGATGCTCCGTCAATCACCACCCCCTTTTGTACCGCCTTTGGCCGCCATAAGTGTGGCAGGGTATGCTCAGACGTGAGTCCCTTGCTCACTTTGCCACTGGATTCAAGCAAACCGGGCTGAAGACGGCTGGAATGCCAGAAACCGGTCCTTGGAAGCTTGTCTCCGGTCCAGGGAAGACATGGCTTGGCAGTTCGGGCTGGACTGTTCCCATGAGGCACAGGGTCAGACTGATTTGCATATAGCCATGCCTGAACTGGGGTGGCAGAGTGGGCTAAAGAACGGTGATGGATTAAACCCAGAACGTTTCACTTGGTGTGAGTGTTTGATTAATTCAGATGCTCCGTCCATTACCACCCCCTTTTGTACCGCTTTTGGCCGCCATACGTGTGGCAGGGTATGCTCAGACGTGAGTCCCTTGCTCACTTTGCCACTAGATTCAAGCAAGTCGGGCTGAAGACGGCTGCAATGCCAGAAACCGGTCCTCGGAAGCTTGTTTCCGGTCCAGGGAAGACATGGCTTGGCAGTTCGGGCTGTACTGTTCCCATGAGGCACAGGGTCAGACTGATTTGCATATAGCCATGTCTGAGCTGGGGTGGCAGAGAGGGCTAAAGAACTGTGATGGATGAAACCCAGATCTTTTGACTGGGTGTGAGTGTTTGAATAATTCAGATACTCCGTCCATCACCACCCCCTTTTGTACTGCTTTTGGCCGCCATAAGTGTGCCAGGGTATGCTCAGAAGTGAGTCCCTTGCTCATTTTGCCACTGGATTCAAGCAAACCGGGCTGAAGACGGCTGGAATGCCAGAAACCGGTCCTTGGAAGCTTGTCTCCGGTCCAGGGAAGACATGGCTTGGCAGTTCGGGCTGGACTGTTCCCATGAGGCACAGGGTCAGACTGATTTGCATATAGCCATGCCTGAACTGGGGTGGCAGAGTGGGCTAAAGAACGGTGATGGATTAAACCCAGAACGTTTCACTTGGTGTGAGTGTTTGATTAATTCAGATGCTCCGTCCATTACCACCCCCTTTTGTACCGCTTTTGGCCGCCATACGTGTGGCAGGGTATGCTCAGACGTGAGTCCCTTGCTCACTTTGCCACTGGATTCAAGCAAGTCGGGCTGAAGACGGCTGCAATGCCAGAAACCGGTCCTCGGAAGCTTGTTTCCGGTCCAGGGAAGACATGGCTTGGCAGTTCGGGCTGTACTGTTCCCATGAGGCACAGGGTCAGACTGATTTGCATATAGCCATGTCTGAGCTGGGGTGGCAGAGAGGGCTAAAGAACTGTGATGGATGAAACCCAGATCTTTTGACTGGGTGTGAGTGTTTGAATAATTCAGAAACTCCGTCCATCACCACCCCCTTTTGTACTGCTTTTGGCCACCATAAGTGTGCCAGGGTATGCTCAGAAGTGAGTCCCTTGCTCATTTTGCCACTGGATTCAAGCAAGCCGGGCTGAAGATGGCTGGAATGCCAGAAACCGGTCCTCGGAAGCTTGTTTCCGGTCCAGGGAAGACATGGCTTTGCAGTTCGGGCTGGACTGTTCCCATGAGGCCCAGGGTCCGACTGATTTGCATAAAGCCATGTCTGAACTGGGTTGGCAGAGTGGGCTTAATAACGGTGATGGATTAAACCCAGATCTTTTGACTGGGTGTGAGTGTTTGATTAGTTCAGATGCACCGTCCATCACCACCCCCTTTTGTACCGTTTTTGGCCGCCATAAGTGTGCCAGGGTATGCTCAGACGTGAGTCCCTTTCTCACTTTGCCACTGGATTCAAGCAAGCCGGGCTGAAGACGGCTGGAATGCCAGAAACCGGTCCTCAGAAGCTTGTTTCCGGTCCAGGGAAGACATGGCTTGGCAGTTCGGGCTGGACTGTTCCCATGAGTCACAGGGTGAGACTGATTTGCATATAGCCATATCTGAACTGGGGTGGCAGAGTGGGCTAAAGAACGGTGATGGATTAAACCCAGATCTTTTGACTGGGTGTGAGTGTTTGATTAATTCAGATGCTCCGTCCATCACCACCCCCTTTTGTACCGCTTTTGGCCGCCATAAGTGTGGCAGGGTATGCTCAGATGTGAGTCCCTTGCTCACTTTGCCACTGGATTCAAGCAAGCTGGGCTGAAGACGGCTGGAATGCCAGAAACCGGTCCTCGGAAGCTTGTTTCCGGTCCGGGGAAGACATGGCTTGGCAGTTCGGGCTGGACTGTTCCCATGAGGCAAAGGGTCAGACTGATTTGCATATAGCCATGTGTGAACTGGGGTGGCAGAGTGGGCTAAAGAACGGTGATGGATTAAACCCAGATCTTTTGACTGGGTGTGAGTGTTTGATTAATTCAGATGCTCCGTCCATCACCACCCCCTTTTGTACCGCTTTTTGCTGCCATAAGTGTGGCAGGGTATGCTCAGACGTGAGTCCCTTGCTCAATTTGCCACTGGATTCAAGCAAGCCGGGCTGAAGACGGCTGGAATGTCAGAAACCGGTCCTCGGAAGCTTGTTTCCGGTCAAGGGAAGACATGGCTTGGCAGTTCGGGCTGGACTGTTCCCATGAGGCACAGGGTCAGACTGATTTGCATATAGCCATATCTGAACTGGGGTGGCAGAGTGGGCTATAGAACGGGAAAGGATTAAACCCAGATCTTTTCACTGGGTGTGAGTGTTTGATTAATTCAGATGCTCGGTCCATCACCACCCCCTTTTGTCCCGCTTTTGGCCGCCATAAGTGTGGCAGGGTATGCTCAGATGTGAGTCCCTTGCTCACTTTGCCACTGGATTCAAGCAAGCCGGGCTGAAGACAGCTGGAATGCCAGAAACCGGTCCTCGGAAGCTTGTTTCCAGTCCAGGGAAGACATGGCTTGGCAGTTCGGGCTGGACTGTTCCCATGAGGCACAGGGTCAGGCTGATTTGCATATAGCCATGTATGAACTGGGGTGGCAGAGTGGGCTAAAGAACGGTGATGGATTAAACCCAGATCTTTTGACTGGGTGTGAGTGTTTGATTAATTCAGATGCTCCGTCCATCACCACCCCCTTTTGTACCGCCTTTGGCCGCCATAAGTGTGGCAGGGTATGCTCAGACGTGAGTCCCTTGCTCACTTTGCCACTGGATTCAAGCAAACCGGGCTGAAGACGGCTGGAATGCCAGAAACCGGTCCTCGGAAGCTTGTCTCCGGTCCAGGGAAGACATGGCTTGGCAGTTCGGGCTGGACTGTTCCCATGAGGCACAGGGTCAGACTGATTTGCATATAGCCATGCCTGAACTGGGGTGGCAGAGTGGGCTAAAGAACGGTGATGGATTAAACCCAGAACGTTTTACTTGGTGTAAGTGTTTGATTAATTCAGATGCTCCGTCCATTACCACCCCCTTTTGTACCGCTTTTGGCCGCCATAAGTGTGGCAGGGTATGCTCAGACGTGAGTCCCTTGCTCACTTTGCCACTGGATTCAAGCAAGTCGGGCTGAAGACGGCTGCAATGCCAGAAACCGGTCCTCGGAAGCTTGTTTCCGGTCCAGGGAAGACATGGCTTGGCAGTTCGGGCTGGACTGTTCCCATGAGGCACAGGGTCAGACTGATTTGCATATAGCCATGTCTGAACTGGGGTGGCAGAGAGGGCTAAAGAACTGTGATGGATGAAACCCAGATCTTTTGACTGGGTGTGAGTGTTTGATTAATTCAGATGCTCCATCCATCACCACCCCCTTTTGTACTGCTTTTGGCCGCCATAAGTGTGCCAGGGTATGCTCAGAAGTGCGTCCCTTGCTCACTTTGCCACTGGATTCAAGCAAGCCGGGCTGAAGATAGCTGGAATGCCAGAAACCGGTCCTCGGAAGCTTGTTTCCGGTCCAGGGAAGACATGGCTTTGCAGTTCGGGCTGGACTGTTCCCATGAGGCCCAGGGTCCGACTGATTTGCATATAGCCATGTCTGAACTGGGGTGGCAGAGTGGGCTTAATAACGGTGATGGATTAAACCCAGATCTTTTGACTGGGTGTGAGTGTTTGATTAGTTCAGATGCACCGTCCATCACCACCCCCTTTTGTACCGTTTTTGGCCGCCATAAGTGTGCCAGGGTATGCTCAGACGTGAGTCCCTTTCTCAATTTGCCACTGGATTCAAGCAAGCCGGGCTGAAGACGGCTGGAATGCCAGAAACCGGTCCTCAGAAGCTTGTTTCCGGTCCAGAGAAGACATGGCTTGGCAGTTCGGGCTGGACTGTTCCCATGAGGCACAGGGTCAGACTGATTTGCATATAGCCATGTCTGAACTGGGGTGGCAGAGTGGGCTAAAGAACGGTGATGGATTAAACCCAGATCTTTTGACTGGGTGTGAGTGTTTGATTAATTCAGATGCTCCGTCCATCACCACCCCCTTTTGTACCGCTTTTGGCCGCCATAAGTGTGGCAGGGTATGCTTAGACGTGAGTCCCTGGCTCACTTTGCCACTGGATTCAAGCAAGCCGGGCTGAAGACGGCTGGAATGCCAGAAACCGGTCCTCGGAAGCTTATTTCCGGTCCAGGAAAGACATGGCTTGGCAGTTCGGGCTGGACTGTTCCCATGAGGCACAGGGTCAGACTGATTTGCATATAGCCATGTCTGAACTGGGGTGGCAGAGTGGGCTAAAGAACGGTGATGGATTAAACCCATATCTTTTGACTGGGTGTGAGTGTTTGATTAATTCAGATGCTCCGTCCATCACCACCCCCTTTTGTACAGCCTCCTGTTGAAGTCACAGGGCTAAAGGACTTCACCATTTGCTGAAAGTGCTTGTTGCTGGAACCTGAAAATCCAGCACCTTTGAAGAAATCCAGCAATCCCGACGCCGACAGACGCAGCCGAATCCAGCTCGACATCGTGAGTGCAGCTCCCGTGTCCAGCATCTTCGACGCCTGCCACCGGGCCCGATCGACGCTAGTAGGGAAGCCGCCACCGACGCCTCGACACCTAGCCCTCTGGACGCCGTGAGCGCTGCTCACTCTTGCAACGTCGACATCGACATCGACGATGACGCCGTATCCTGTTTCACCTCGTGAGCGCTGCTCCTGCCTGACATCTGTCGACGCCGCTGCAGATCTCCCCAACTCTAAGGCCCGATCGACGCTGAAGACTCGACGCCGGGACACATCGACGCCGTAGATCATCTTTTCTTCATTTTCCAAGGTACTGTGTTGTGGGGGTCTGTTTCGACTCCGGGCTCGACGTAGCGCTCCTCGCGGTCGACGCCGAACCTGTGGATTGACTTTGCCTCGACGTCGTGCGACTCCTGTGGGGGTTACATTGTTGCCAAGAACTGTGATTTAAAATAGAAGAGTTGCTTTTGTTACTAAAGACTTGGTGCTAAGAAGAAACTACACTTGAACTATTATTTTTTTTCCTTCCAAGAGTATTTATTAAGATTGTGGTATATTTTTGTTGTTATTTGGTCTTGTGCTAAGCCTTATACAAACATCCTTATTTTTATAATACTACTTTGATGTGTCCATTTGTAGTGTATTCACTTTATCACTGTATAACATCATAAATACTTAACGCACTGCCTCTGAGATAAGCCTGTCTGCTTTTCCAAGCTACCAAGGGGGTGAGCAGGGGTTTTCTAAGTGTGTGATCCCCTTGCCCTGACTAGAGGAGGTGAGTCCCTATTTGTCAGAAGTGTATACCTCTGCCAACTAGAGACATCCAAGTCTAACATTAGTGGGTCAGCGGTGAGGATTTAAACTTTACTTTTATGACCCATGTACAGTGATTAGTGTGCGCTACATAGTGAAGGCAGACCATAGCGCAGCCACAATCTATTTTTGGTAGGATATTCTATTTTTGTTCTCTGCTTTCCTGGAGCTTGATTTTTAAACACTGCCAGTTTTGACCATGAGTGATGCCGGAGTCACTGCCCTTGTTGTTGTGGAGGGATTTGATAGAGCAACGATAAAGGACTCAAGTCAAGTCAGCTGAAATCCTTTTGCAAGCAGTTTAAAGTTCCTATCCCCAGCCTCACAAGGAAGGAGGACTTTTGCAAAGCATTGGAGGCCTGGTTAGAGGCCAGAGATCCCTCTGATCCGGTGGTGGTACCGCCAGGGGAAGGGGATGAGGAGGTGCCAGTGAATGGGCCTGAGTCCTCTCCCGGTAGCAGTGTGTTCTCTAAAGGTCTTTCTCCTGAAGAAAGAGAAGAAAGGGCGTAGTAAAGAGCATACAACATAGAAATGGCGAAACTTAAGATAGAAGGGCAGTTGGAGTTAGAAAATGCAAGAAGCAGGAGAGATGCTGATATGGAGATCAAAAGGTTGGAGTTTGAAAGAGAAAAGTTAGCTTTTGAATGTGAGAAAATGGTGAGGGAGATGGAGCTTAAAACAAAGAGTTTAGAATTGAATCCCTCTGGTGGCAGCATCCCATCAGTGCCTGCAGAAAGTAGGTTTTATTTTCCCAAAGATGTCATCAAAGATTTTCATAAGAATGAAGATATTGGCCAATGGTTTAAAGAGTATGAGTTAGCATTGTTGGCCCACCGGGTCCCTGAGAAGGATCGGGGAGAGGGGTTGTGGGGTCGCTTTGTGAATGAGGGGAGAGATACCCTGTTGGACATGCCTGTTGAGGATAGGATGTCTTATACTCATATGAAAGATGCTTTAATCTTAAAGTATGGCCTAACCCCAGACAAGTACAGACAAACCTTTAGAGAATGTAAGAAATTGCCTGGTACTACTTGGGTTGAATATGTGCCATTTTTTTGCAGAGCCATGGATGGTTGGGTAAAGGGCAGCAAAGTGGAAAGTTATGATGCTCTTTATGATTTGTTTGCTTGGGAGCACTTGTCTAATAACTGTGTTCCAGAGCTGCTCCAGCACATTATTGATAGCAAGATATCTAGCCCTAGAAAACTTGCTGAAGAGGCGGACCGCTGGGTCAGTACCAGGGTCCACAAGGGTCCAGTGGGAGACCCAGCCAAAGGTGGGCAGGGTCCCCAGCAGAAGAGTGGGGGGGGACAAGGGTAAACAGAAGGAGTTTCAAAAAGGGCCCCAAAGTAATCCCCAAGGGAACCAAGGGAAGGGTTCCCAGCCTCCCCCAGTGAAGAAATCCAGCAATCCCGACGCCGACAGACGCCGCCAAATCCAGCTCGACATGGTGAGTGCAGCTCCCGTGTCCCGCATCTTCGACGTGGCCGCCGGGCCCGATCGACCCTAGTAGCAAAGCCGCTACCGATGCCTCGACACCGAGCCCTCTCGACGCCGTGAGCGCTGCTCCCTCTTGCAACATCGACATCGACGACGACGTCGTATCCTGCTTCACCTTGTGAGCGCTGCTCCTGCCTGACATCTGTCGACGCCGCTGCAGATCGCCCCGACTCCGAGGCCTAATGGACGACGTAGACGCGACGCGGGACACCTCGACGCCATAGATCATCTTTTCTTCGTTTTCCAAGGTACTGTGTTGTGGGGGTCTGTTTTGACTCCGGGCTCGACGTAGCGTTCCTCGTGAGGAAATATAAATTCTATGGTCAAGTTGTGTTCCCTAGCGCGTACCCCACCGACTCCATGTACCAGCTTAAAGTGCATGTAACTTCCCTCCTGTACCAGCTATGAAGACGCAAATACATTTGCGTCCAACGTTAACTTGTCCTCTTTCAGACCCACCCTGAATGGGTTAAATAGTCCGTTCCTAAGTATGCTATGCCAACGTCTTTTTGTAGTGTACCCTACATGTTTTTCCTGCTCTGGCAAAGTAGGCCCTGAATTTCTGCCATCGAGCCTCTTTTCTGGCTTCTGACTCTGACAGCCTCAGCCCAGGCTGCCTCTGTACCCGTGAACTCTGACTTACTTCCAGCGCGGCCCCTCGCGCTCAGCTCAGCCTGCTTTCTGCCAAGACTGACTATAACCTTCGAGTTATCTGTTCCGCTCCTCGAAAATGCATTCCTGCCTACTAGCTTCAGTAAACATCCTCCCCAGCTGCAGAGCCAAAGGGCCGACCTGTCTCAGTGCAAGTAATTCATAGCCTCTGTTACCATGCTTCCATGGAAGGCCCCGTGCACCACTCTTCTCATGCAGACACTCAGGCGCTTATACACGCATCCACAGTTAGTATAGAATGGCTTCTGCCCTAGAGACCTTTCCGTCCAGATAATATGGTTCCTAAACATCAGATATCAGATATGATAGAAGTACAAGTTGATCTGACATGCCAGACTTCTGTCTCTTTCCGTCAGTGTAAATGTCCAGTCCCCTGCACCCCTCCAGTTTCACGTCCATCACACGTCATGCAGCTGCGCGCGCATCCAAGCTTCCGATTTCTGCTGACATTGCAACATTTCTGTTAGTGCCACCCCTTTGTGACACCCATCTGTGACGTTTTCTAGCACACACCTCCAGTTCACGCCTAGTCCACGCCTTCTGATTACGTACTAGTAACACGTGTATACTGTTATCTTGTCTTCTCTCAGCTGTTACGCCTACTATACCGTTTCCTATGACATGAATTAAGTATATAAGCTATGTACTGTCAATAAAATGTAGCGCTCTATCCCTTCTTCCACCCCTGCGGTGGGAAGAACATGATATTATGGTCCTGACCATTCCTTTTTGAGGAATAAAACCCCTAAGAACTCTAACACCACGGACTCTGGTTCTTTCTTTCCGATTTGAGTTATTATTGATTAAGTACTTACCTGCATAGAAATTAAGAGAGTAAATTATATATTTACGTCATTTTGGTGCCCGAATAGGGACCCCTCCCCCACCTCACGCGCCGGTTGGTGCATTGCAAGCTCTGTTCCCTGCCAGCAGTTAGATGGAAACTACGCGTACCGGCAGGATTTCCTGCATCTCCCTCTGACCCACGGAGGTGACGAAGACTGCGATCAGTACCCAGACGAGGCGGTGAGGAGTGCGGAGGATCCCGACCAGAGCCTAGCCGAAAGAAGCAAGGTCCGAGGTGTCAAGAGGCCCACCAGTTTTCCGAAGTTTTCCGAAGTTTTCCGAAGTCGAGCTGAGTCGAGTCCAGTCCAGTCGAGTTTTCCGAGGCCTTCTGTTTCCGTGCTTCCCGGTGAGTACCATTGCTGGGACGTATCTAGACGGGTTTGGGTACACAAGTCCGGTCTGCACTGTTTTTAGGCAGTGTATCTGTACTGTTTAGCAGTATATCTAGTATTCTGAATTTCTGAATTCCTGCACTGTTACACCAGTGTATCTGTACTGTTTAGCAGTACATCCAGTATAGAGGGTAGTCATCTATGTCTCAAATGTCTTTTCATGTGATTAATGTCGTGGTATGAATGTGACCGTTTTAATGTGCATTATTGTGTTTCTTGTATAAAGTAGCTGTATCCAGTATTAAGTAGTAAGGATTGAGTATTCAGTAATAAGTAAAGAAGATGCCGTTTTTCAACAAGTTAAAGCAGATAGGAACTAGGAAAGGGATACTAGAGGAAGAAATTCCTATTCCCCCTAGGGACACTCCAGGTAACTTTATGTATCATAAACATGGCATAGATGCCATATTGTATCTAGAGTTATGGGCCGACTACACCAAGCATCTAGACGAAAGACACAGATGGCCTGTTACCGGAACATGGGATGCCGAGTGCATCATGAAGGTAGAGGAAGTGCTATGGAAAAAGAAAGCTAGACAATCTCAGAAAGACGCCATAGAATTTTGGCGTAAGGAATCACACAAGCGTGCTGAAAAAGCACTACGTAGAGAAGACAGGCTTAAAGAATCAGACAAGGCCCAAGAAAACGAATTAGTTACTGAAGGGATCCGAGTAAAAACAGAACAAATAGACCGTGCTCGAAACAATCTCGTAAACGGTATGTATCTCGCGGCCGAGGGTACACCTGAGGCCTTATCAGAAATACCGAAAAACTTACCGCCACCACTAGTTCCAACTAAAGTAATGCATAAGACTACTAAAGACATATTTCTGAATTCCTATCTAGAGGATGTAGCACCGGCTTACACCAATCTGCCTGTCCGTGCCTTGCCTACTGACAGGGACGGGGGTGGCACCCCGCCCCCAGATCATGTTCCGCCGGTACCGCGACAGACCTCCCCCGTTCCGCCAGCCCCACCACTTCCCGCACCCAAAATTGACCTACCGAAACCACGTCTATCTGATCCTACCAAACGACAAATTCAAGTTCAGATACAGACTCCACAGGGAGATAATGCCCAAGCATCCGCTTCAGGAGGTGCGACCGCGGGTCTTCGGACCCCGCCATTAACACACAGATTCAATCTCAGGGATATGCAGAGTCCTCTCACGTTCAGGTCACCCCGCCTTGACGCATTAAAAGAAAACCTTTCAGTTTGCAGATATGATCCAGTACCCGGAAAAGACGATCTAATGATATTGGCATCACTACGGTTAAGATCTGCTACCGATATCTTGCTGTGCTATGTAGGAATGAAGGACCGTCTAGATAGAATATATGAGTTTGTTCAGACGGGGAAAGACCCTGACAGTATCAAGGATGCCATGGAGAAACAGAAAGTTGACGTTCAAGCACAGATACTACGTTTTTTCATAAATTGCCTAATAAGAGAACGAGACAGGCCCGGAACAGATCAGAGTGAATTAGATGCACTGAACAAGTGGGGTCAAAATATAGCTGAAGGAAAACATGACAAGGGGACTTGCATAGCCAGTATGTACAAGAAAATTAGGAAAGCGGTGATAGCGGTACAGCAAAAAGAGAAAGAAAAAGCTTCCTCCGAGGAGGAAGAAGAACTTGAAGAACCAGAAAGGACTACAGATACTATAGCGTATGTAGGTAAGGGAACTTACCTTAGGAAAGGCATCCGTCCGGAAAACAAGAGAGTTTTTCTCTCTGCTTTAACAAACCCGAATTCTTCTGAACATCAGTTCCAGGAGACTGATAAAAGACTACGAGAAAGAATGGGGTACCATGTACTCAATTCGATGGATGAACAAGAACTAGCCCGGTCAGCCATATTATGGGCCGAAAATCCAGACATATATAATGATGACACCTTAGCACAGACGTTTCTGAACCTTTCCCCAGACGAACAGAAATTAGCAGGTGTATACATGATACAGCACCTCCTCACGAAATACAGAAACCAACATTCCGATCCAGGTCCCTTACACGAAACATTAGAAGCACTACTCATGGATAGATGGAGAGGTTTCAGTACCAAGTTAATACAAATAATTCTAGAACAACGACATAAATATAACACTTTCATAAGCCCTGAATATGTTCCGGCCCCGCCTCCAGAAAGGAAAATGTACCACATGCAATGCGGGAGTGGCATTGAAAGCCAGAACCCCTTACGAGAAGTACACCCAGTTATGGGTGCGGATCATGCCTTGAAACGTGTATATGTACACACGCCACTGACCAAGTTAGAACTGTTAGAAATGAAGAAACTAGTCCCGAGCCATGATAAAGACCCTGCAGGTTTTCACAGGGAGCTTAAAGACATGTTACTGATGGGGGATTACACGTATGATGATATTATGAAAATGTTAAAGGTACTGCTGCCCACGGGCATCTACGAGAAACTAAAAGAAAAGGAATGGGAGGTGGGAGAGAAAAAGATAGTATGGGCAGAAATAGAAGACGAAGAAAGTAAACGTGTCCCAGGGGTAGGCCTTGGGGACAGAACTAAAGCATTACCCGGTTTAATAGTACAGGTCCTGCCAAGATTATTGACAACTAGAAAGGAAGATTGGGACGCCATCTCGTCCTGTAAACAGAAACATGATGAAGATACTAGTGATTTCTATTCAAGATTCGAGAAATGTTTCATTATTAATAGTGGCCTGAAACCAAGTAGCGAATCATATCCGCACCTTTTTGTATCAAAATTAGTCGAGAACTCCTTACCATTAGTTAAAAACAGAGTGTACAAAGTTGAAAGTACTTGGCAGGCAAATACGCCATCCCAGATGTTACAAATGCTACAATATCATCAGAACAGAATTAGAGAAGAACAAGATCAGGAACAGAAGCGCATGAAAGATACAAAAATGAAAATGTTAGTAGCTCAGACGGTCCCAGCCGACGGTCAAAGAAAGGGTGGGACCCAGACAAGTCACACTACAGCTCCTGTTAAAGGAACGTGCAATTATTGCAAGCAGCCAGGTCACTACGTTCATGAATGTCCAGTTCTGAAACATAACATAGCAACAGGGAAAACTAAAGAAAGACCGCATCCGCCTAGACAAGATCAGGTCCAGCAACAGACCTCACAAAATGTACAGCCCATGCAGAATACACAGCCTATGCATGCTCCACCACACTCAGCACAGACAGTAGCAGGACCACAGCCCATTGCCGCGACTCAGCAAGTTTCACAACAGATGTACCAGTATGCCCAATCTGCATACCCAGATTACCCCCGATATACATGAAGCAGCCTAGAGAGGGAAGGTGGCTTGCCTCTTATTGAAATTCCTGTAGATCAAGAAGGTCCATATGTACACAGTCACGTATTAGGAAAAGACAGAAAGTTTTTAATTGACACAGGGGCAAGCCGCACAACAATAAGTCATAATGAAGTCCCAGGGGCACCCCTCTCAGGCTCACAGAATGTTTCCCTTGGTTTTTCAGGACAGCCTATTGTAAATGAAGTATCGGAACCAGTACCGTTGGCTGTGGGTCCATTATCACGAGTTACAGATTTGTTACTTACGAATTCATGCCCAGAAAATCTGTTAGGAATTAAAACATTGAAGGCTCTAGGAGCTATAATCTGCTGTTCCCCGGAGGGAGTTAGACTCTTTCTACGGGATTTCAAGGGTCACTATGTGTTGCGAGAATTCGATGTCAGATTGAGAAATGTACCAGATCACTTGTGGGCAAAAGGCCCAACTGATGTAGGTTGTATGCATATCACACCATACCGTGTTACACTCAAGACAGGAGTTGTTCTACCACGAATCAAACAATACAAGTTACCACCCGATGCTGTAGTGGCTTTACTGGAAATCATTGAAGAGCTCATTGCCCAAGGAGTGGTCGTAGAGACCGACTCCAATATCTGTAATTCACCCATCATTCCAATTCTTAAACGTACTGATCCCAAAGCACCGCCAGTATATCGGCTGGTGATTGATCTTCGAGAACTGAACAAATGTATTGTACCACAGTACCCTGTGGTCCCCGATATCTCTTCCCTGTTGACAACTATTGATTCAGAAGCAACGTTCTTTACTGTAATTGATCTCAAGAACGCTTTCTTCAGCATACCTATTGATCCAGAGAGCCAATATCTCTTCGGATTCAGTTTAAATGGACGAAGTTTCAAATTTTTCCGCGCACCTCAAGGATTCACAGAAAGCCCCAGCATCTATAGTCAAGCTCTGAAAAGGCAACTAGATTGTATTCAAATGCCAGTTAACACCGCTTTACTGCAATACGTCGATGATCTACTGATCACCGCACGAAGTGAGCACGAATGTGAACAAGCATCACTGACAGTTTTGCATTTTCTGGCCGACAAGGGACACAAGGTGTCTCCTTCGAAGCTACAATTCTGTGTTCAGCAAGTTGTGTACTTGGGTCACTTGCTGTCCAAAGTGGGGAGACAGCTCACTCCCGATCGCATTCAGTTAATTGTAAATATGCCACAACCCCAGACACAAAAGGAAGTGCGGGCCTTCATAGGCCTCACCTCGTACTGCAGACAATGGATTCCTCAATATGCATTTCTAGCTAAACCACTCATCCAGTTAACGACGCAGGAGGCAGCGACTTCGACTGCCCTCCCTTGGACTCAGGAACATACACAAGCCTTTGAGGAATTAAAGAAAGCATTATGCCAAGCACCAGTTTTAGCGACACCATGTTACAGCAAACCGTTTACACTTTTTGTTACAGAACGTGATGGTACAGCATTGTCTGTCCTCACTCAAGATCAAGCTGGTTCACATAAGCCTTGCGCTTATTTTTCAAGTACATTGGATTCAGTAGCCCAGGCACTCCCTGCGTGCTTAAAGTCAGTAGCAGCAACAGCGTTAGCAATAAGACAGAGCGATTCAATTGTTTTAGGCCATCAGTTAACAGTACAAGTTCCACACTCTGTAGAGGTTCTTTTAAACAGAACTCAGACTCAACACTTGACTATAGCACGACTGACAGGTTACGAATTAACACTATTCCAGCCACACATAGAAATCAGACGCTGCAGCATTCTGAACACCGCAACACTGTTACCTACAATTATGACAGATCCAGCCCCGCATGATTGCATAGAGATCATTAATGCAGTAACAAAGCCCCGACGAGACTTAACAGATGTTCCATTGACAAATCCAGACCTGACACTTTATGTGGATGGTTCATGCATGCGAACAAGTACAGGAGAATTAGTGGCCGCGTATGCCTTGACCACTGAAACCGAAGTTAAAGAAACACATCGTATCGACACACTGTCCGCTCAAGCGGCAGAGCTTATTGCTCTGACCCGAGCCTGTATACTAGCCAAGAACAGAAATGTCAACATATATACTGATTCCCGTTATGCGTTCGGAGTTGTACACGACTTCGGCATGTTATGGCAAGAACGAGGTTTTCTGACCTCTCACGGTGCCAAGATCCAACATGGTCCCCTCATTCAAGCACTGCTAGAAGCAATACATCTGCCTTCAGGCATATCCGTCATGAAGTGTAAAGCACATATTAAAGTCACAGATTCTGTTTCCCAGGGTAACGACCTGGCAGACCAGACAGCAAAATGTACAGCATTGACTCACACTCAGACAACTGACATGACAAAGACAACCGGACCGACACATTGTATGACAGTCAGAGATCCCACACTAGATGTTATCGATATTCAGACACATGCTACCCCGGAAGAAATAAAGAAATGGATTGAACTAGGAGGGATCCAGACAGATCAAGGTTGGATGATGAAGGGAAAATCTACATGGTTTCTCCCTGACTCTATGGTTCAAGTCATGATTAATACAGCACATAGTCCAGCACATCTAGGAGAGAAAGCGATGTTAGACAGTTTACAAAATCTTTGGAACAATAAACACTTACGAGCAGCAGCGAAACAGAAAGTGCGTACTTGCATGATCTGTTGTCAGTTCAATCCAGGTAAAAGCGTCCCTGTAGAGCAAGGTGGATTTCATCCTCCCGATCACCCTTTTGAAGTCCTCCAGATGGATTATATCCAGATGGACCGTTGTCGAGGATTTAAATATGTTCTCGTAGTTGTTTGTGCTCTGTCCCGCTGGACCGAAGCATACCCAGTCCCAGATTACACTGCTCCGACCACTGCCAGGCAGTTGGTTCGTGAATTCTTCCCACGATACGGCTTGCCTGGTGTCGTGTACTCAGATAACGGTCAGCCATTCTCATCCGCATTAATGAAAGAAGTTTCTTTATTGCTAGGATACCAGTGGAAATTCCATTGTGTCCGACACCCTGAAGCCGCAGGCCTTGTAGAAAGGCATAATCAGACACTAAAGACACGCCTTGCAAAAATATGTCAAGAGAAAGGGGTCGACTGGATAGTCGCCCTGCCAGTGGCACTATTCTATATGAGAATGGTTGCCCATTCGAGATCAGGGCTATCCCCGTACGAAGTGGTTTTTGGCAGACCACCGAATATGTGGGGGACGCCCATTCTGAAAAAGATTACTGATGTCGATTGTAATATGTTGACAGATTACCTTGCCTCCTTGATGTCTGCACTCCAATCATGTCGTTCACAGGTTGCCGCAGCCTTCCCTGACAACACTGATGTAAAGCCACATGATGTCCGTCCTGGGGACCTAGTATTGGTACGAAACTTTGATAGGAAGAGCCCGCTGGAGCCCCGCTGGAAATCGCCGAAGACCGTCCTTCTCACCACGAGGACCGCCGTGAAGATCGAAGGGAGAAAGGGGTGGGTCCATACGAGTCATGTGAAAAAATTCCATGAACTGAAACCAGACCGAGACTCGTCCACCCCCACCAAAGACTGTGTTGAGGCAAAAGACTTTACAGAATCTGAACGAGAAAAAACTCCCCAAGAGGAGTACCGATCGAAACTCCGATCTAGCAAGTCAGACAGTTTAATTGTTTAAGTCCTCCCCTAGGTGAATCGGTTAAATAGTTTCTGACATGTATCCCCTAGATCGAGATAGAGAGAGAGAGAGACGAATAAAGAAACATGCATATTATAAATCACTTCGTAGTCACTGTATAGTGACACTATTAATCATGTTTATTCTGAGTATTTTAATTATTGTTGCTAGCATCCTTCTACCTATCTACTACCCTATTTACAGGCGTGAACAATCTGCTTACAATGTCTCTGCTGAACACACTTTTAGCAAGTTGCCTCCTCATGAACTCTCCTACAGACTTGCGCTGCGCAACAATACATTCATTAGTATGCTACATCATTCCCATCAAACTAACAATGCTACAGACTGCTGGATATGTGGCCGACTCCCTCCCTACCAGAATTACAAGGGAGCTCTGCCCCTCTTTCCGTACCCGTTCACTCACAATGGCTCCTGTGGTGCATGGTTTAAAATAATTAATTCCTTAGATCCTGATATTGCTGTTTTCGATGGGGGCTGGGTTTGGGGAAACCTGAACTTGGTCCTGCTCGACGTCTGTTACCCTGATAAGGAGGGACTCCCCACTAGAATAGGAACTGATCTAGAAAATGAAGTATATGGACTAGGTAATTACACAATTAGCCTTATGATTCTTACTGTTGAATCCGAAGCCGCACCTGTTATACCCACTATGTCAGTATTGCCAGTCACTGGTGAATTATGCATCAGGAAGAAAGGTTCAGTACACTTAGGTCATAGTAAATGCACTACTGTGGTCGAATTCAGTGATCATGGTAAATCATCCTTCAAAGCTATTCGTCATTCTTATTTTGTTTGCGGTCATACCGCATACATACGCCTACCTCCAGATTGGGATGGTACCTGTTACATTGCATTCCTTCTGCCACCTGTTTTCCTAGCTCCTCCTGATTACCACAGAAATTCAAATCTAGTAAAGAATAGACCCAGAAGAGATATCCCACTTGTCGACTACACAGAAACGGCATGGGAACAGTACACCGATTTTAATAAAGGATTCTTTTTCTTCTTAGGACCAGTTCAAAATAGTAAATTAATACGCAGATTAACTAGAACACTTGAAGCAGTAGTGAATGAAACTGCCTCCGCCCTAGGTAACCTAACAGAAGAGCAGTCCGCCATGCGGGTTGCTGTCCTTCAGAATCGTCTTGTTATTGACGTCATCTTGGCAGATAGAGGTGGAGCCTGTAAGGTCATCGGGTCAAGTTGCTGTGTTTTCATTCCACAAAACGCACCATCTGTATATCAAGCTATTACCCGTCTCCATAAAATTGCAAATCAGATACATCAGAATCCAGGCACCTGGACTTGGTCCGGTTGGTTCTGGACAAAGTTAACTGCTTGGGGATGGAAGATCCTATCCTTCCTAGGCATTGGCCTAGTCCTAGTATTCAGTTGCTGCCTGTGCCTGCAGTGCGGGCCAGCGATTTGTGGACTGTGTGCCACATCTTGTATTGAACATTCCAGTTTTCTCTCAAAACGTAAAAGAAAGAAAGAAGAACAAATGATGTTACAAGAACAAACTGATCGATTCATGAGGATCGATATATCATGAAGGGTTCGTAGGGAACAAGGAGGGAATGAGGAAATATAAATTCTATGGTCAAGTTGTGTTCCCTAGCGCGTACCCCACCGACTCCATGTACCAGCTTAAAGTGCATGTAACTTCCCTCCTGTACCAGCTATGAAGACGCAAATACATTTGCGTCCAACGTTAACTTGTCCTCTTTCAGACCCACCCTGAATGGGTTAATTAGTCCGTTCCTAAGTATGCTATGCCAACGTCTTTTTGTAGTGTACCCTACATGTTTTTCCTGCTCTGGCAAAGTAGGCCCTGAATTTCTGCCATCGAGCCTCTTTTCTGGCTTCTGACTCTGACAGCCTCAGCCCAGGCTGCCTCTGTACCCGTGAACTCTGACTTACTTCCAGCGCGGCCCCTCGCGCTCAGCTCAGCCTGCTTTCTGCCAAGACTGACTATAACCTTCGAGTTATCTGTTCCGCTCCTCGAAAATGCATTCCTGCCTACTAGCTTCAGTAAACATCCTCCCCAGCTGCAGAGCCAAAGGGCCGACCTGTCTCAGTGCAAGTAATTCATAGCCTCTGTTACCATGCTTCCATGGAAGGCCCCGTGCCCCACTCTTCTCATGCAGACACTCAGGCGCTTATACACGCATCCACAGTTAGTATAGAATGGCTTCTGCCCTAGAGACCTTTCCGTCCAGATAATATGGTTCCTAAACATCAGATATCAGATATGATAGAAGTACAAGTTGATCTGACATGCCAGACTTCTGTCTCTTTCCGTCAGTGTAAATGTCAAGTCCCCTGCACCCCTCCAGTTTCACGTCCATCACACGTCATGCAGCTGCGCGCGCATCCAAGCTTCCGATTTCTGCTGACATTGCAACATTTCTGTTAGTGCCACCCCTTTGTGACACCCATCTGTGACGTTTTCTAGCACACACCTCCAGTTCACGCCTAGTCCACGCCTTCTGATTACGTACTAGTAACACGTGTATACTGTTATCTTGTCTTCTCTCAGCTGTTACGCCTACTATACAGTTTCCTATGACATGAATTAAGTATATAAGCTATGTACTGTCAATAAAATGTAGCGCTCTATCCCTTCTTCCACCCCTGCGGTGGGAAGAACATGATATTATGGTCCTGACCATTCCTTTTTGAGGAATAAAACCCCTAAGAACTCTAACACCACGGACTCTGGTTCTTTCTTTCCGATTTGAGTTATTATTGATTAAGTACTTACCTGCATAGAAATTAAGAGAGTACATTATATATTTACGTCACTCGCGGTCGAAGCCGAACCTTTGGATTGACTTTGCCTCGATGTCGTGCGACTCCTGTGGGGGTTACATTGTTGCCAAGAACTGTGATTTAAAGAAGAAGAGTTGCTTTTGTTACTAAAGACTTGGTGCTTAGAAGAAACTACACTTGAACTATTATTTTTTTTCCTTCCAAGAGTATTTATTAAGATTGGGGTATATTTTTGTCGTTATTTGGTCTTGTGCTAAGCCTTATATAAACATCCTTATTTTTATAATACTACTGTGTCGTGTCCATTTGTAGTGTATTCACTTTATTATTGTATATGGTCATAAATGCTTAACGCACTGCCTCTGAGATAAGCCTGTCTGCTTTGCCAAGCTACCAAGGGGGTGAGCAGGGGTTATCTAAGTGTGTGATCCCCTTGCCCTGACTAGAGGAGGTGAGTCCCTATTTGTCAGAAGTGTATACCTCTGCCAACTAGAGACAGCCAAGTCTGACAGTTTCTATGGGAGAACTTGTATCTGGTAATGCCAATACACATTTCAGGTGAAAAATGTCTACCAAAATCGTCAATAGCACAATCAAAAACGAGTTCCCATGACCACCAATAGTTTTAGACATCTGAGTGGAAGCTTTCAAACCTTCAGGACCAATGCAATGCAAAAAAATCTTTTGCTTTTGTTCAGGAGACATTTTACCTTGATCATCCAAAGTTTTGATATAATTGATGAAGAAAGGTTTCCATTCAACCCATTTCATACATGGGACTCCTCCAGCTGGCCAGAATGATTGTGGAGGATTAAGCGAGAAATTTTGTGCACATATGGTTAAAATGGAAATGAGTGAGGAAAGGCAGACTGTTCACAATATTACCGGAAGGAAATGCGGCAAAAACTTGTCTTTACTTCACCCTCCAAAAGTCTAGTGAACTGAAGGAGTGTACAATAAAATTACATAGGATTATTAAAAAAATCATACCCCAAGATGAAACACACAGTATTTTAAAGGTGAGATGTGTGAGCAGAAAGCAAAAATAAAGAATAAAATGCAACAAAAAAAACAAGCTTTCTGTGCAGCAATCGTTCATGGAGAACTACTCACGAAGAAACTCCAAATGAATGTTTCTTGACACTGCAGAGAAAAAAAAATGGAGTCACGTAACGTGACGCATGACGTGTAGAACTGGAGCGGTAACAGCAGGTGAAATCCCAATGTTGGACGTAAGCAAGCTACGCCATAAAGGAAGATGGACATGTTGGTTGTAAACAGTGTTACAATGTCTGACGTGGGTAGGAGGGAGCGAAGGCGATGCTGACGTCAGGACAATGGAGACAGGAAAGACTTCGCTGGACTCCGAGTCAACAAGAATCATGTGAAAATGGCATACATGCCAACAGACCCGATTCAGGCAGGAGACAACCGATTTTTCAAGCCAAAAATTGCATTATTTTAGTTGTCTCCCGCCTGAAATTGCATTTTCAACAATAGAAGTCAATGGAGAATTTTCATTCTCCCGTTTTTTTACTTTAAATCTCCCACGTCCCTGCCTAAAATGTTGGCATGTATGAAATGGCTAACTCACAATTGCAGCCTGCCAGAAAGCGGAGTAAGCCACTGCTGGAATCTGAGGAAGAAAGGCATGAAGAACAGGAGGTCCAGATGACTGTAAACAGAAGAGAAGCATAAAGCAGGTATCCGGGGCTGCGGGGTTCGTCAGGAGGTGTGGCAACTCGTCGCCAACTTTGTAAAATACAATCCACGCAATAGCTGTAGAATTAAGTTTTTATTCAAGGTAGAAACAGCTCCTGCAAAATGATCAGTAGTCCACCAACAGGTAAAGAAAGCAACTGACAAATCCCCTAATATTCCAAGTGGTATGAAACCCACATAATACATTGCAGCTCGAGCCAATCCAAGTAATACAAGGCAGCTCGAGCTAAGGAACACAACACGAGCTAGAAACCCACAGCACTACACATTACCTTTTGTTTTTTTTTACCTATTTGAATTCCCGGTTTTGCCAACCTCCCCACTGTTTTGTCTCCCCAGTGATGCTTGTCGGTAAAAAACATTGTGTGGAATACCATGTTTAGGGGTGCTACAGCAAACACTTACAGACCTCATTTGGGTCCTTTGACCTGGAATAATGACTTTTCGCGTATGTTTATTTGAGGTTGATCTTATAAGATAATTGGGTTTTGAACACTAAAGACCTTAAAATTCACTGGGGTTCCTAATAACTTTTCTCTCTGTGACATCACTGGACCTATACTATTGCTAAACGTTTCTGATTTCTCAGACTCAGAATCTATCTTCCTATTTTGTAATCCAATGTCATGCTAAGAAGTTTAATCCAACTACATCTTTACAACTTTGGAAACAACATGGGTAGTGGGTTCTCTTATTACAACTGTGTAAAAGTTTTATAACTTCAGATATTACGACTTTGGATACGGAATTCTTTACACTTTGTGCTTGTCCCTTTTCTTCATTCCTTTTTGCACGTTGCGTTCTTCTCTTTTCTACCTTTTTTTCAAGTAATGAATTGTTCTAATTTATACTTTATACTTTATTTTGCGAAATCTTGCAGCCTTGAAAAAGTCATTGTGTGATGAAACACATGTTGGCTGTTTCTGAAGAAATAAATTCTGAACATTTGATTGTACAGAAGAATATACAAGTTGTTGTATCGAGCAGGTCAATTGACATGTTTGCGCAAAACACCAAGGGCCAGATGTAGGTGGCCAAATACCGGTCGGTAACAGCCGAAATTCGGTAATTTCGGCCGTTTCCGACGGGTATCTGGAATTTGAGATGTAGGTGCCAAAAAATTTCCAAATCGGTAAATAAGAGTCGGTATAATTCCGAATCGGAATTCCCCGAATCCTTATTTACCGAGTTCTTATTTACCGATTCGGTAAATGAGAAATGGTAAAAAAGGCCCATTGAGATGTAGGAAAAGGAAAAAATACCGAATTCAATGAAATTCGGTATTTAAGAGTTGGTATTTACTATGGATTGAAAGCAGGTGGAACCAGGTGCAGCCTTTAAAAAGGGGCCCAAAATGCAACAGTTTTGCAAGAATGGCGGCATTCTATGTGATTGCGAGGCGGCAGCGGCAGCGGCTACAGGCAGCAGGAGAGAGGGTTTGGAGAAGGGAGGAGCAGGTCTACAGGCAGAGGATCACCCTATTCCAACTGACTGAGCCAGAGATACTGCAGAGGTACAGGCTACACTCCAGAACCATCCTGGACTTGATTAGGGACCTCCACCCATACCTGGATCACCCAACACCCAGGGCCCACGCCTACCCACCCCATGTGCAGGTGCTCTGTAGCCTACACCTGCTTGCCTCTGGGAGCTACCAGAGTAAGATTGCTGCAGTTGGTGGTGTGTCCCAGAGCTGCCTATCACGATTTTTCCGGAAGTTCCTGGAGGCCATGACACAGAGAATGGAACTTTACATCCGGTTCCTTGCACACCTGCGGAACTTGCAAAAACAAAAACTGATTTCTATAAACTGGCACACTTCCCTCAAGTGGTAGGCTGCATAGATGGCACCCACATTCCACTCTGTCCACCTGCAGCCACTGAACACATCTACAGAAACCGTAAGTCAACGCATTCCATCAATGTGCAGGTGATATGCAATGCTGCCAACATCATCACAGACATAGTGGTCAAATTTCAAGGTAGTACCCATGACACCTACATCTTCCAGAATAGTGGGATATACACACGGCTTGTTGCTGAGATTTTGGCGACTGATGTCTGCTAGGTAAACAATAGTGACACACCCTGATAGTCATGGCAGATGTATGTGTGATGCATATTTAACTAATGGCGCTCTCTTTTTCCCCATAGGCGATAGTGCATATGCCCTGCGTTCCTTTGTGCTCACACCCTACCTCAATCCAACTACCAGGAGTGAGAGGCGTTATAATGTGGCTCACAGGTCAACTCGCAACATAGTGGAGCGCACATTTGGACTACTCAAAAGCAGGTTCCGCTGCCTTCACAAGAGTGGAGATGCACGGCAGTACACCCCCATCCTGTGTTGCAAGATAATAGTGACCTGTGCCATGTTGCACAATCTTGTCACCAAAGAAGGCACAGAGGTGGAGGTGACACATCACAAGGACATTGATGATGACCAAGAACAGGCAAAGCCCCAAGCAACAGGAGCAGCAGCAACAGATGGTAGATTGAGACGGGCAGAGATCACACGTCGATATTTCTAGGTAATTAATGAGACACAGACAGGTGTAGTGTTTGAAGATGTGGATACATTTCACTACAGCATGGAAATGATCAAACGCCATTGTCCTACAATGCCTGTGTCCATGACTGCGTGTGCACAGGTACCCTCACTGTGAGCAGTCCTGTGGGGTGAAGGCAATGTTTAATTTTTACGGCCACTCACTACATTGGGGATTTACGAGGCTGGGTATCCATATCTTGGTTGGGGGCTGACTCAGCATTTCTGCGCCTGACGCTCCTGCGCATCTCTGGTACAGGTGTGCTGGAGCCACTCCTGCTGGTGGACCATTCTGTCTCTTCCACACTTGTGTCACCAGCAGTGCCTGTTTGATTCGTGTGAGCATCTGCTCCATTGCAGAGGTGACTCTACCCATTCCCCTTGTTAAGTTTGTGCAGCAGTGCACTATTGCATCCTGCATGGTTATCGAACGCCGGCACAGCAGTGATGTTGCTGTGGTAAAGCTGTTAAGGGCCTTGGACTGCTGCTGCATACACTGCCACTCTCTGCGACGCTCTAAGTGGTCCCTGTCCAACTTGTCAGACAGAGCACCCATGTACTGAGTGATGTCTGACATCCCCTTAGCAATTGTCTCCATGCTCCCAGCAATGTTGCCTATTCCTTTGTCAATGTGTGACAGTTTGTAATTGATGCTGCGCACCTGCCTGTGCACGGCTAACATTGCCTTCTCCTGCAGGCGCTGTACTTTCACCATTGTGGACTCCAGGCCACAGAAGACGCTCTCTCCTTCCTGCCCCTCGCCACTCTCACGTGCCCTTAAGCCAAGGACACTGGCCCGCGCAGCGCCTGCTGAACTCTGCTGCCTGGCCTTGTCACCCACAGGTGGAATGCTTTGTATTTCGCCCTCCTCATCCTCCTCATCTGAGGTTTGCAGAATCCTCAGAGGGGGCACATCAGGCCTCCTTGCCCTTCCCTGCTTGAACGACTTGGTCGTTGGTGTTGGCGAAAGCGGTGGTGCTTCAAACTCAGGGGTTCCGAACAATAGAGGGGATTGCAGCAGAGGTGTTATGGCTCGCTCAGGTGTTGAGGCTTCCTGGGATGTGTTGTTGTCTCCCTCTACAGCACTATGACCTGTACTTTTATTTTATTTTCCTTCCTTTTAGGTGCTGGTGCCCTCTCCTCCCTTTCTGGTGCTGTGCTGCGTGAGGACTCTCCTGTGAAAACATATGGATATAGGGTCAATGGTGTTGTTCACCTGTGTGTATTGCTTAAATAAATTGATTACACACATTTGCCTAGTGTACATTGTGTGCTTGAAGTTGTGTGTGGCATGAATTGTATGGTGTATGCATTGCATGTATGTAACTATGACTACGTCTCCCATGATGCATTGCTGGCCCCCAGTAAAAGCTGTTCAGGAGTGCAATGCTTACACACAGTGGGGAAGGGGGTCGGGGTAATGGGTGGGGATTAAGGTCCATGCATCTTACCTTGTTTCTTTGTTGCTCTGGCAGAACTATCCAAGTCAACAATTCCATGGATGTATTCTGACTCCAGGGTTAAATCTACGAGCTCCTCAAGCTCTGTTAGTTTTGGTGCTCTGTTTTTTCCACCTCCTATGACACCAGCTTCCTTTGTTTGGGCAGCAATCTTCTTCTTGATGATGATGCGCAGGTCGTACCATCTTTTCTTGATGTTGTCGATCTCCCTGTGCGTCACCCCAATGGCATTGACCTTTGCCTGTATGTCAAGCCATGCAGAGACTGTTTCCCAAAAATGTGGGTGTTGTGCTTTACAATTTCATCCACAAGCACCTGCAGTTCTGCTTGGCTGAATTTTATTTTTCTTTTGCGCTCTCCACCATCCTTTTGCCCTTCCTGAGACTCCATTCTGATGACCAGGTAAGCTCAGAAAAGCCAGCTCCTCTCAGTTTCCTCCTGCTCTGCAAATTGTTCAGTTGCTCTGCACCTGCATGGGTGTGGCCACTCCCAAGTACTGGGGAGGGGTGCTTCATTCTGATTGGTTGGTTACTCTGGGCCTTTGTTGTGGGGTGTGGTGGGTGTCCCTGATTGGTTAGCAAGCTCACATGTCAATATTTCAAACTGCCGATTTGGTATTTTCCGAATCGGTATTTCCAGAATCGGTATTTACCGATTCAGTAAATACCGATTCGGTAAATCCCATTCATTCCTATGATTGGATATTCCGATTGGTACCGAATCAGTAAATTTTACTGAAATTTTACCTACATCCCGTTTTCCGATTCTAAAATACCGATTCGGTATGAGTCGGTATTTAAGAGTCGTAAAAAAGGATTTACCTACATCTGCCCCCAAATGAATTAACCTTTCTTGGAGTACAATGAAACTGTGTTAAAATAATATAGTAAACTGAGAGATATACAGAAATCCAAAGAACAAATGTCACTCTTAAGCTTCTCCCAGCATTTAGGTGACTGGCAGTAAATGAATGTCCAGTGTATGGTCTGTGCCTGGTAAAGAAGAAATACAGCATACATTTTATGTAAGGCTCCGGCATTTCTACTTTTGTTGAGAATTGCAAACAATAACAAGCATTTGCACTGCAAAAGTTCTAACATTACTGAAAGTTTGACCTATTGGTGTTGCAAACAGTAATGTAACGCTAATAGCTCAAACTTTCATTAGGGCAAGACCTATTGCATTGCAAATGCTCCTTTTGTACACTATTAGATAGTTGTCATCTTTTCCCTGCCACTGTCCTTTAGGGTTAAGCTCTACATCAATATTTTCCCAATTTGTTTTGTTTTAAAATGAGGATTCGTGCATACAGTATATCTTATAAATGGCTTGATGATAATGTCAGAAGAGGGGTATAGTTGTTGTGAGTGAGCCTATCATCGCGTTTCCTCCAACATGCTGGCCCAAGCTCTTCTATCCCATCCATGCCAGCTGTCAGGCAGTCTCGAGGCTGATCTCGATCTCCTGCAAACATGGTTTGTGGAGAGACTGGGCGAATTAGCCCCTGTGACGACCGCCCGTAAAATTGTAGGGCCTCCGCCCCTTGGTTTACTGCTGCTTTGACTGAAAAGCGGCGACAGTGCAAGAAAGCTGAAAGGATCTGGCGTCGCCACTATGATTCCACCGCTAAGATGGCTTACAGGGAATCCATTAAATCGTACCATAATGACATTCTGTTGGAGAAGAAATCCTATTTTGCCAGAAAAATCGAGGCTGCCACTAACATCAGTAAAGAATTATTTTTGATTGTTAAGGAATTCACCTCTCCTACGCTGAGCACGCCTACATGCTGTCACTCCGAATCTTGGGTCACCCAATTAGCAGATTTCTTCGCCAATAAAATTAAGTCCATTCAGGACTCCTTTTCGCCCCCTGGTGCTGAGGTAGCTTCCTGCACTCCTGCTTTCCCTTCTCCGTCCCTGATTGCAGTGGGTCCCACCCTTTCAGAGTTCCCTTTTCTCTCTTACTCATCCTCGCTGGACTTTCTCACCAAACTAAAATCAGGCTGCCCATTGGATCCCTGTCCGGCCAAATTTTTCGCCAAAAGAGCACAAGCGATCGATCCCCTAATTAATCCTGTGCTCAATCTATCTCTCAGCACGGGAGCGGTCCCTCCAGCCTGGAAGCAGGCCCTTAGTTTGCCGCTTCTGAAAAAGCCAAATCTGGACCCTTTGGTATACGACAATTATAGGCCCATTTCTCTCCTTCCTGCATTTGCCAAGGTCATGGAGAAGCATGTTCATTCTTCCCTCTCCAATTTCCTTGAGACCAATAACATCTTGCATTGCACCCAGTCTGGCTTCCGTACTAATATGAGCACAGAGACAGCGCAGCTAGAAGTAAAGGAGGCAATTAAGGAGGTCTTGGATTCGGGCAGTAAGGCGATGTTGGTGATGCTTGATCTCTCAGCGGCCTTTGACACTGTCCCCCACAGCGGTCTCCTCTCAAGACTCAGGGAGATTGGTCTGCGGGGGGGCGGTGTTCAGTTGGTTCGCGTCCTTCTTAGCGGACCGCCTTGAAAAACGGTCCGGGCCCCCTCCGCCGCGGTGCCGCCTTTGGAGGTAGGAGTTCAGCAGGGCTCTATTTTGAGCCCTACTCTTTTTAACATCTATATGGCCCCCTTGGCAGCACTGGCAGAGTCTTATGGTGTAATTCAACATAGATGAGAGCAGAGGGACTGCTCGCGATTTCGAGGTGTGCACACTTTTCTGTGGACCAAAAACGGTCCTATTCTTTAAATCATCATGTTCAATAAAGAAATCCATGCAAATCTTTTTCTTATACCATCTTGCTGTTCAATTTTTAATGATAGTTTCTCATTAAACTCGTTTTCCAAATATTAGCAGATTTCATTTTTTAACGCATTTCACATTAACCCAATGCATTTCGGGTACAGATGGGCCCTTCGTCGGGGGTCTCTATGGAAAGATCAAAAAACAATTTTGAGCCCAAAGCTATGTTCATCATTATATACAACGTAATCACTTAAAAGTAAAACAGTATCACAAGTCACATGAAACAAACATGATTATCCATCTGGGATTCAAAAAATGTCAATTTCGTGTAATAAATATGCACACTGTCTCAGCGATACTCAAAAGGTTACACTCTCGACTTTGCCTAAAGAAATCTTTACCAACATAATATCTATACAACGAGTGACGATGCATTTGTACATTACACAGTTGGTTATAAAACGGAACGACCAGCGTTCCGTGTCAGTTACTCACTAAAATGCTGTCTTTCAAACCGCTTCACTTTCCCTCCAATGACTGCCAGGTTAAGATCACGTACTAAGTTCTGGTCTTATATCTATTCTTATTGGTTGGTTTCGCGGTCACATGATCGCCACAGTTTCAAAATATCGGCATTTACATGTCTATAAATCAGTGCATATAATGACTGAAAAATCAACGCAAATAATAACTGAAAAATCAAATGACCCTCCTAAATTGCGTATACTTTGCTTCCAGACATGCTCTATTTCATACCGCTATTTAAACTGCGTACATGATTCTCTCGTGTTTTATCTGCCTCATAAATTAGTTTCACGGTTAATGAACGACAAAATTCAAAAATGGGTGAAATAAAATCTAAACATTCTATCTAAACAGTATCTAGTGGCCAAACAACTTAAATGCCCGTCAAAAATGTGTCAGCCATGTTTGAAATGGAATGCAACCACGATGTTCAATACATATTATTGTGATCACTAACTAATGGGTTATAACTGTCGGCCATGTTCAAATGAAATGTAACCCTGGTACACAATGCATACTATTCAAAACAGTGAGTTATATTGTGACATTTAGTATTGTCCCAGGTAAACACTATTCACTGAGGTTATAACAGGGCAAATCAAATGTCTTTCTCATTGATTATAAAAAACATGCTAGTTCCAGTCTGTCATTAAGCCCATCCGGCTGAAGACTCCCCAACTTAATGAGGAAGTTGCACAAAATCAAGAGAATTGGTAAACATTGGCTACAACAAACAGAAAAAGTGTGCAACTGGTGGAAATTAAAAGATTTATTCATAGTCTTATGGTGCCTAGATCGTCTCGTATGCTGACGACACCCAGCTCCTCTTCTCCTGCGAGAAGGGTTCAGACTTCAAAGGGGAGAGTATTAGAGGTTGCCTTAAGGCTGATTTCGAATGGTTCCAGCTTAATAGCCTCAAGTGCAACTCAGACAAATCCGAGGTGCTCTTCTTCGGCTGCCCTTCCGACCCTCGTGGCAGTCTTGCTGGCCCGAGGCCATGTTTCCTCCCTCCGCCGCTTCCGATATGGCCAAGAATCTGGGAGTGAAGATCGACAATGGCCTTACCTTGAAGCCCCAGATTCTCGGCCTAGTTTGGAAATGCTTCGGCCTCCTTAAAATGTTAAGGAAATTTCTTCCCTTGCTTTCTCAGGCCCATAGAAAAATCACCGTGCAGGCACTAATAGGCTCTCGCTTGGACTATGCCAACGTGCTCTATCTTGGACTTCCGGAGTATCTTCTATCACGTTTGCAAATTGTCCAAAATTCTGCTGCGCCAGCCATTTTTGGCCTTCACCGGAGAACCAGTGCAAAAGACCTTTTGAACACTTTGCACTGGCTTACAATTAGAAAACAACTTGTTTTTAAGATGCTCACTCTGGCCTTCAAGGCTCTCCTCGGCACTGGCACCAAATATATCAGGAAACGGTTGTTTTTTTACCAGCCATCCAGATCGCTTAGGTCAGCCTCGCTGGCCTTGGCTTCTGTTCCGGGTATTAGGTGAGCCCGCATAGGAGGCCGCTCTTTTAGACACCTGGCTCCTCAGTTGTGGAATGCCTTGCCGGTTCCTCTGAGCAAGACTGTCAACCTGTTAGCCTTTTGAAAAGATCTTAAGTCCTGGAGTTTTTGTTCAGTAGTGTCTGGCATTTTTCTCCTGCTCCTGTTCCGCATTGGGTTTGAAGCACCGGGACACTCCTCGAAGTAGCTGAGCGCTATATAAAACTCACTATAACATTAACATTGTTTTACAGCTATAAGGAGTACTTGGTCATGACCCCATGTCGTTTTGGCATTGATGCAACTGAAACTTCGACATTCACAAAGTGATCCAAGTAAATACACATCAAAGATTTTTTGTCTGTCTTATATATGGCTTGAGTATTCAATACAACTTTTATGTTCCTTTTTTCTGTTTTTAGTTGACTTAGATAGTGATGCCACTTGTTGCTGTAAGATGTGACTCCAAAGTCTGTTTCTTTATATAGGAATCACTTTAAATTAACTTTTCCTGATGAATTTTGTGTAAAATATAATTGATTAATCTAGAATTGTATTTATATGTTTGCTCCTCCTGGGGGTCAAGACTGATTTGCATATGGCTGGGTCCAATCTGATATGGCATGGTTAGCAAAGAAATGATGGGCGGGATTGCTACCCCAAAGCTGTCTGCCACCGCACCATATCTTGGGCATTTATTTATTAATTAAAGAGGTTATGCCAACGGCATCTGTTTACCCCCTGATTAAAATTAACAAGAGTATAGTAATACTTTAACAGGGGCGTGGGTGGTAACAAAAAGCTCTTTTTACCCCCTGGGAATTGACTTGACAATTTTAGTATTTTGTATTGTCTCTTGGAAACTGTATATTGACTTGTTTAGATTGATTTGTTTAGAAACTTGAGAGCACATTTGTTTTGTATTCAAATACATATGTTTATTTTCATATGTTTTTCACTGTAAATATTCATGTTTTGTGTTTCAACATTTTGTAAATTGTATGGCAAAATGTGAAGTTGATAATGTTCTTTCTCTGGCTTAATATGACATAAGTTTTATAATTAATCAAAAAGAAAAACGACATAAATCAAGTGTCAGGATAAACTAATAAAGTTTGGTTTATCCTCTTTCATGCATCAATTGTTTGAACTAATATTAGAGGTATAGGTAAAAATCCCCTTTTTTGCACCGCACCTTATCAGCACGCCTCCATGACACCAGAATTCAAGAGAAGGCCCTGGCCTGGACCACATCCTTCCTATCTGGCAGAAACCAGAGCGTCCGCCTCCCACCCTTCCGCTCGAAACCCACCAAGATCATCTGCGGCGTCCCACAGGGATCCTCCCTCAGCCCAACTCTCTTCAATATCTTCATGGCACCGCTCACCCACGGTGCACAACAACATAACCTCAACATCATCTCCTACGCCGACGACACCCAGCTGATCATATCCCTCACCGAAGACCCCTACACCGCCAAAGCCAACCTTCACAGAGGTATGAAGGCCTTCACCGAATGGATGAAGGACAGCAGACTGAAGCTGAACTCAGACAAGATGGAGGTCCTCATCCTCGGACCCACCCCATCAGCCTGGGACGACTCTTGGTGGATCACATTGCTAGGCACAGCCCCGGAACCCACAGACCACGCACACAACCTGGGGGTCATCCTCGACTCCACCCTCTCCATGACCAGGCAAGTCAACGCCGTCTCCGCGTCCTGCTTCAACACCCTCTGCATGCTCCGCAGGACCTTCAAATGGATCCCTCCCGACATGAGACAAACCGTCACCCAAGCCCTCATCACCAGCAGACTCGGCTACGGGAACGCCCTCTACTCAGGAACAACTACCAAGCTCCTGAGACGACTTCAGCGAATCCAGAACGCTTCGGCACGATTGATCCTCGACGTCCCCCGTCGCAGCAACATCACACCCCACCTGAGAGGCCTGCACTGGATCCCCGTCAACAAGAGAATCACCTTCAAACTCCTCATCCACGCACACAAAGCCCTACACAACACCGGACCCATATACCTCAACACCCGTCTCAGCTTCCACACCCCCACCCGAAACCTCCGCTCAGCCATCCTTGCCCTCGCCACAGTTCCTCGTATACGGAAAACCACTGCCGGTGGCAGATCCTTCTCCTACCTGGAACACTCTCCCCACCAGTCTACGTCAGACTCAGGACCTGCTGGCCTTCAGGAAGCTCCTCAAGACTTGGCTCTTCAACCAGGAACGGCCCCCCTCCCCCCAGCGCCTTGAGACCTTCACGGGTATGTAGCGCGCTTTATAAACCCAGTGATTGATTGATTGATTGATTGATTGCCAGTGGTTAGCCTTATTGCAAGCAGCCTCCCATCACCTTTTGTGTGTTTCTTGTATCGCATTAAGTGGCATGCGTATACGAAGATGTGGGTCTCGTGCTCACTGTGTCACTAGAACCAAGCTGCACCCGGCTAATGAGCTCAAAACCAGGGTGAAACCAGTCCTGGGTTGCTTATTTTCTGGTTCAGGGAGGACCTGGCTTGGCGGTAGGAACGGACTGTTTCAATGAACAGGGTCAAAACTGATTTGCATATTTCGGCATCCAAACTTAGGTGGAATGGTGAGCAGAAGAAGGATGAGTTGGAGTGCCACCCAAAGCTATTAACAGTGGTTAGATTTATTGCAAGCAGCCTCCCATCACCTTTTGCCTGTTTCATATGCCTCCTGTTTTGCACAAAATTTGAGTCATGTACTTCATCTATATTATTTATAAGTAAGATATGCGAAGCTTTATCGGACACCTAGACTAACCAATTTGTAGTGCCCGGTTGTTTTTAGTGACTCCACTAGGAGCACTTTTGTTTAGCTTACACCTGTCCAAAAGGGCCCTTTACTTGCAAGACTGCTTCATGTATAGGATAGAATTTACTACAGTTTTGTGTTTAGCGCATTTTCGATCACATTTTGGATTAATTTTATGTAATACATGGTAGTTCTTGTGATCCATCCTTATTGATTTGTATCTAGAATGTATAGATGCCACTGTGCATCCATCATGTTCCCTTGGCCATTGTGCATTATCTGAAAGTGCTCCAAAATATGATTGTCAGTTTCCTCCCACTGTATTCATCGTCTTTACCGTTGTTGGGATGTTTACTCGGTATAGCACAGATAATGCCCGCCTTCCTCGTGTGTCTCTATTATATTTATTACTTTTTTTTTTTCTTCCTCAGTTATCCATGACCACACTTTGAGGAACTCTGTAAATCCCAAACCTTTACCGTTAGTATACATATGCAAACATTGATTTGATTTAAGAGATGCCAAGTGTGCAGATATAAAATCAGTACATTGTCAGTATAGGGCCTTCTTCTAGAAATGAAATATGGAGATGCACTTGTGTGGGCAAGAGGTACATCTGTGTAGTGGATAGCAGTGGTAAAGGTAATAGATGCATGAGACCAATTACATCATTAATCAGTTGTATAACCAAAGCCCTATCTGCAGCAGCTACCCATGGAACAACTGTTTGTATATCTAAGGCACATAATATTCCATGAAACCTGGGAGTAACATTCCCCTCCTTTTTCAGGAAAGCCCGACGCCACAGATGCAGCCCATATATAGCATCTCGAGATAACCACTCCATGAACCTACATAACTCGTTACAGACCGACGGCCCCCTGGTGTGAATACCCGTATGCGAGGTCAAAAGACTGCCAGGTCTGTAAAGAGAAAGAACCAACAAAAGGAAACTGCGTAACCTAAGAGGAAGATATGAAAAGTCTGACATAAGGAGTGGCATTCGTATGTAGGATTTCTTTACTGTCATTTGTTATTTGATGTAATTATTTACTGCAAGGCCATTGGCTCCTTGTGTGTTCTTTTATGGAACCTCATGTGTCTTGACTGTGGGTCCCTTATCGAGATCTCTGGGGCCCTTTGCACATGTTGCAGTGATTAAGATTCACTCCAAAAAATCTCTTGGTGAATAACTCGCTCAAAGCCGGCTAGTTAACAACGAATCGAATGAAAAGATGTTCCTTCAATGCAACTAAATGCAGATAAGAAAATGCAATGATTAAAAACCTCGGGGCATATTATCAAGGGGGTTTATCTCCGTTTTTTTGGCTTTAAAAGCCAAGAAAGCGGAGATTAAATTATCTCCCTATTACCTAGCTGTCTCTAACACTAGTTAGCGACAGCTAGTAGGAGATAGCGACCATCTTGGGCCCCACTTTGCATGTCAGTCAAATTTATCACTAATGACATGCAAAGTGGGCATGCCAAGATGTTAGCGACTGGCAACAGTCGCTAACATCGCTATCTCCTATTACCAACAAAGCTAACACCTGCCCTGAGCAGTTAATGTTAATGTTAATGTTATATGTGCTTGTATAGCGCTCGGCTGCCCCAGCGAAGGGGCGTCCCGGCGCTTTCTGCATGAAATAATGGACGGAGGATAGGGTCAGGGAGGAAAGAAGGGAGAACACTGTTTAACAGAAGAGGTCTGTTTTGATTGCTTTTCTGAAAGATAGCAGATCTTGTATCCCTCGGATCTGGTCTGGGAGGCCATTCCAGAGGTTGGCATCTAGATATCTGAATAAACGGCCACCCATCCTGGCTAGTTTGATGCGAGGTACAGTTGCTAGGTTCTGTCCTTAGCCATGTCATCCAATGGGAGGTGGATAACATGGCTAAGAGCATTAGCTCACTAATGCATGAATATCGCTGACTTTTCAGTGAAATTCATGCATTGCGGCCGATTTTTATCGCATTTGCGATAAACCTTGGTAATACCAAGGTTTATCTGCGATAAAAATCGCTGCAGCTCGGCGATAATTTTTTCACGCTAACCAAACAATAGCGATAATTATCGCTATTGCTTGGTAATATGCCCCCGAGTTTTTTCACATAGAGGGGTAAAAATATTCGTGGGTTGCATTGTTTAAAAAGTGTGCAATTGGGTTTGAAAGTAGTGTCTGCATCATCAACGGGTGCGCATGCCCGGGTAATAGCTGCTCTGAGACATTGCACTAAGGCGTAGTTCCATACATATGTACGTGCTAGAGATTTCCTGGAAGAACATTTTTCAAAAGCACTTAAACCCTTAAGGACATTCAAGCTCCTGCTACTTTTTTGGGAAACCCAAGACCCCAAGCTCACTTCCAGAACTCTGAACTCCTGCTTTTCTAAAGGTGAGCAGGTTCCTTTCTCAGTAACTTGACACTTGCTATTATGAAGCATCAACCTTTAAATAAATGCTCAGCTGGCATAATGCATAACCCTAGAGTGATAATAGGTTTAATCATTTCAGTGCTTCTGCCATTATCCTAGGACGGGATCACAATAGCCTGAAGGGGCGAGAGATGAATGCAGGTTGTGTAATTGATTGTCACTCTGACATCTAGTACTGGACAAGGGAATATTTAAGCATTTTACTCTGTTTCCTAGGAAAATCACCCGTCGTAAGGAACAATGTCTCATTTCATCACAAAATGCTTGAGTTACTGAACAAGTAGCATGTGAGCCACACCATCCACACCTCAGATACAGAACAAGTATAAAGCATGTGAGCCACCCCTCCAACACCTCACATACAGAACAAGTATAATGAATGCGAGCCACTCCTCCCAAACCTCAGATACAGAACAAGTATAAAGCATACAAGCCACCCCTCCAACACCTCAGATACAGAACAAGTATAACGCATGTGAGCCCCATGTGAGCCACACCTCAGATACAGTGTCATGGTGATTGCCTTTGCCTTTATACTGTGTTAAGTTAGCATGAGCTTGTTCGAAGTTTAAACGCCATTTTCTCCTTTATGTTGCTTTTGCACACGGCACATGATATTATAAATGTTTAGAGTTTAGCAGAATATTTTGTTTCACACAAGAATAATATGTTTTTCCTATGGTATCAGTCTTGCTTGGTAAGCTATGCCTGAACAGTGAGTGCCGAGGCCCTCAAGGTTACTTCAACACAGTAGTTGTTATTCGGTCTGATCAGCGCACGTCCTAGACATAACACATATGCAGCTGTGGGCACCTTGAGTTTTCAGCGTGCTTAATATTGCACTGCGCAGAGCATGTAGGCACAGTTTGAGAGAGCTGGAGTAGAATGATCTCATTCTACTAGAACATAAGGTATGGGGCCGCCCTTGTAATCCCAAGAGACCTTCTATAGATATCCATAGATATCCATACTAATATTATAAAGAGAGTGCCCAAACCTTTCAGGCCGGTAATCTCAGGAACCACAGCACCAATCACAACACCCAATACAGAGTTGGAAAGGGCAGTTGCAGCAGAAGGACATAGGCTATGCAGATGCCCACCATATACATTTAAAAGGTAAAAGAACCGTGCCAGCAAAGTATTCCCTTGTGGGCGTGTCTGCGTTGTGCTGTGGGCGTGTGCTGGGGGCGTGACAAACACTGGGGGAGTGTGGTACGTTCCGTCCTTCATGCCATGCCTCATATCGTGTGCTAATCCCACCCTGCTCCCTTTATATACCCCTGCACCCCATAATCATAACCCACCCATACTCCTTAAAATACCCCAACACCCTTAAACACTAACCCATCTTAACCCTATGAATATACCCTGTACCCCAAAACCCAAACCTATCCCTAAACCCTAAAAATACCTCTGTACCCCAAAACCCAAACCTAGCCCTGAACCCTATAAATACCCCTGTACCCCAAATCCCAAACCTACCCCAGAACCCTAAAAATACCCCTGTACCCCAAAACCCAAACCTAGCCCTGAACCCTAAAAATACCACTGTACCCCAAAACCCAAACCTATTCCTGAACCCTAAAATACCCCTGTACCCAAAAACCCAAACCTAGACCTGATCCTTTAAAATACCCCTGTGCCCAAAAACCCAAACCTACCCCTAAACCCTAAAAATACCCCTGTACCCCAAAACTCAGACCTAGCCCTGAATCCTAAAAATAACCCTGTACCCCAAAACCCAAATCTACCCCTGAACCCTAAAATATCCCTGTACCCCAAAACCCAAACCTAGCCCTGAACCCTAAACATATCCCTCTACCCCCTAAATCCAAACCTAGCCCTGAACCCTTAAAATACCCCTGTGCCCCAAAACCGAAACCTACCCCTGAACCCTAAAAATTACCCCTGTACCCCAAAACCCAAACCTAGCCCTGTACCCTAAAAATAACCCTGTACCCCAAAACCCAAACCTACCCCTGAACCCTAAAATATCCCTGTACCCCAAAACCCAAACCTAGCCCTGAACCCTAAAAATATCCCTCTACCCCAAAACCCAAACCTAGCCCTGAACCCTTACAATACCCCTGTACCCCAAAACCCAAACCTACCCCTGAACCCTAAAAATACCCCTATACCCCAAAACCCAAACCTAGCCCTGAACCCTAAAAATACCCCTTTACCCCAAAACCCATACCTATCCCTAAACCCTAAAACTACCCATGTACCCCATAACCCAAAAGTATATCTGAACCCTTAAAATACCCAAACACCCCAAAACATATACCTCAGTACCGCAAAACATATACCCCTATACCCATTCTTACCTTATCCAAACATAAAAAAACCATGGGCCGTATTTATGAAGGCCTTGCGTCAGTTTTGCGCCGCCGGTGCGTCACTTTTTGTGACGCACCAGCGGTGTAAAAAATGCGCCTTGTTGCGCCATATTTAAAAAGTGACGCATCTAGGTAGTTGAGTCACTTTTTAAACCCCTGCGCCACATTATACCTGCGTCAGGTATAATGTATGCAGAGGGGGCGTTCCACCGCAAAAAGCCTCGTAATAGTGACGCTGTTGCATCAAAATCTTGCGCCTGCCTCACAGCAGGCGTAAGATTGACGCAAGCCCTTTCACATGGGGCTTTCCCCATGTGTAAGGACGCATTGCTGGAGTTGCGTCATTCTTGTGACACACTCCAGCAATGCGTCACTTTTGCGGTTACAGATACGTCAGAAATACTGACGTATCTGTAACTCCTTGCGACATGATGCGTCATACATTAAATATGACGCATCAGGAATGTCGTAAGGAGTGCGCAGTGAAAAGTGACGCATCGCTGTTTTCACGCAGCGATGCGTCACTTTTCATAAATGAGGCCCCATGCTTTTAACATTCATGCCTTTACAACGAATTTCTTTGTAAATGTATGCGTTGTAAAAGCATATAAAATGTAATGCCATGCGTTATAATGGCATTGCGGAGTCATAGTACTTTCGTAATGAAAGTATGCGGAGTGTTGGTATGTGGAAAGAAAGTTGCGAAATAATGGGTGTTTACCCTCCCCGGTAAGTACATTGGTGGCATGGCGGCCCACATCTCCAGCAACATACTCATATTTTTCCACCACCCTTTTGAAAAATGCACAGGTCTCTCTCATTAATGGTCAGCACCGACATACACTTTTAGGCACACCTCCCGCCACAAGTTCTAGAATTGCGAACTTTAGAGCTGGGGAGCTACGTTCGAATCTCGGCATCAGCTCAACACCCTGTGATTCCAGGAAAATCGCTTTGGCTGCCCGTGCCTATCACAAATGAATGTGTTCTTCCGTAATGTAAATTGTGCTCATGCCATGTTGTTGAGTTCGCGCTATATAATATTGCAAGGAAAAATAAAGTAGGGAAACTCGAGTTCACACACTACTGAACGTGCACTCTTCAGTGCATCAGCAGTGCACTGTGAATCGGAGCATTTCACAGGCCTGTCACAGATAAGAAATGCTATCAAAACAAAATCCTACAAAACAATATACTACTGGCAGGCAGCAATTCATACCCGGATAACGTCGGGACAGGCTACTAGTAATATAACCTCATGCGCGCTAGCGGAATTCCGCTCGCACGCTGAGATTTTTAAAAACGCACTTTACGTGACGAGCTGGGCTCGTCATCAGCGTGCGAGGAGGCTACGCCATGACGAGCCCAGCTCGTCATCAGCGTGGAAGGAGTTAATATACTAGCAAGGGAGGGTAAGATTTAGGTGCTATTTAGCATTCTTCCCTTCAGCATTTTAACATGCTTTCTCCCTTTGTATTTTATGGAATTGTAACTATGCTGATAACCCTGTTTCTTATAATATGTTTGCTTGTATTAGCTAAGCTACTGTACTTGAGAACACAGTAGTAGAAATAAATATTTCAAACTTGCACGTGTCCTCATTCACTCATTTTGGACTGATCAGTGAGTATAACGAAAGAGTGTTTATGTGTTCCACGTTTCCTGAGGTGTACTAAGTTCATGTTCTGGGTTGTCTAATTAGAGAACAAATATAAAGCATGCGGGCCACACCTCCCACACCTCAGATACAGAACAAGAATAAAGCATGCAAGCCACCCCTTCCACACCTTAGATACAGAACAAGTATAAAGAATGTGAGCCACATGCGAGCCACACCTCCCACACCTCAGATACAGAACAAGTATAAAGCATGCAAGCCACCCCTCCCACACCTCAGATACAGAACAAGTATAAAGTATGCGAGCCACACCTCCCACACTTCAGATACAGAACACGTATAAAGCACGCAAGCCACCTCTCCCACACCTAAGATAGAGAACAAATATAAAGCATGCGAACCACACCTCCCACACCTCAGATACAGAACAAGTATAAAGCATGTGAGCCACACCTCCCACAACTCAGAAACAGAACAAGTATAAAGCTTGCGAGCCACCTCTCCTACACCTCAGATACAGTGCAAGTTATAAAGCATGCGAGCCACACCTCCCACAACTCAGAAACAGAACAAGTATAAAGCTTGCGAGCCACCTCTCCTACACCTCAGATACAGAGCAAGTTATAAAGCATGCGAGCCACACCTCCCACACCTCAGATACAGAACAAGTTATAAAGCATGCGAGCCACACCTCCCACACCTCAGATACAGAACAAATATAAAGCATGCAAGCCACCCCTCCCACAGCTCAGATACAGAACAAGTATAAAGCATGCGAGCAACATGTGAGCCACACCTCCCACACCTCCCATGGGAATTTCTTAGAGGGGAAGGGGAAAAGATCTCTCTCCTCAAGTTTTGTTGAAAAAATTAACTAGATTGGATTTATAGAACCATGTCATTTTACAACTGTTTTTACAAAGCGGACTAGTGTATACTGCAACTACACCTACCTTACACTTTTATTCATATTGCCTTGTCTGGCTACAGTTTGGCAGATCGGTTTGAGGGTCCCAATGATGCTCCAATGACCTCCCCGACCTTCGTGCTTTCACTCCCTCACATTCATGAAGTGCAATGTGGTTGGTACTGCTGCTCCTCGTATGGCTATAGCATCACCATCGTCAAAGGTCTTGTGACCCTGCCCTCGCTCCCACGTGTGACACTAAGCAGGCCCTCACACTATCATATGACCGCATGGCGGTGATCACCCTCTCCATCAGAACATGGGCTGCTTCCGGCCTCATGTCCCTGATTCATGTGAGCAGCGACACTATCACATTCCACACCCAGTCATCCCTTGAGATCTGTGTGTGGGAACATTGGTGAAGCTAGAATTTCTAACATTTTCTGACTGATTCGCATGTCTCGTGTCCTTTGTTTTTCAACCCATCGATGATACAATGGATACACTTCCATCTGCCTTGCACTGAGCTCTTACGAAATATGTGAAAATAAAAAATAAAAATGAATAATTGTATTAATGTGGAAGCCCAAAATAAAGGAAAGAAAAAAATGAAGAAAATGTAAACATTAAAAATGAGGACATTAAGTAAATAAAAAAAATAGAAGGTGGTGAACCATTAGTTAACAAATTACGGATTAAAAATACACACTCTGAAATTGTCCACCAGTTTGTCTTCCCATCTGCTTAGTTTCATGAGAGTCTCTTCAGCCACTAGTCATTCTTGCATTTCTCGGTGCCAGACTTCTGTTGTGGGGGTACGCTGACCGATCCAGGCGACGACTACTCTATGTTGGGCTAACACATAGGCCATATTTAAGGATTTATATGACATCTTACGTTTCTTTGTTTTTTGATGTGGCCCAGTAAACAGCGTAGTGGTAGTCTATCTAAATCATGGGTACTCATAGTACGGCCTGCGGGCCGTCAGCGGCCCGGCAAGCCTTCCCTGGCGGCCCACGGACCTTGCAGACAATTTACCTGTGTTAAACAAAAAAAAAATTACAGTGTCTGCAAGCACTGGGGGCCGCGACTCTGCTGCTCTGTGGGGGCCCGGGCATTCCGTGATAGTCAGAGTAGAGGGGCAGGGGTGCTAAGAGGTGAAAGACAAACGCCTCATTAACATACAAACGGTCTTTTAAAGACCTGTAAAGTGCTTGTGTGGCTGTGTCTGCCTGTCTGTGCCTCAGCCCGGGCACAGACAGGCAGGGAGAGATGAAGAAGGTGACAGAGGGAGGCAGAGGGAGGAAGACATAGGGAGTGAGAGAAAGGGAGGGAGACAGAGAGAGAGCGAGGGAGGGAGGGAAAAGGAGCGAGGGATGGAAAGGGAGGCAGAGAGAGGGAAAGCGAGGGTGGGAGGGAAAGGGAGGCAGAGAGAGGGAGAGCGAGGGAGGGAGGGAGAAGGAGGCAGTTAGAGGGAGAGCGAGGAAAAGGGAGGCAGAGAGAGAAAGAGAGAGAGGGAGGAAGGAAAATGGAGGCAGACAGAGGGAGAGCGAGGGAGGGAGGGAAAGGGAGGCAGAGGGAGAGCAAGGGAGGGAGAGAAGGGGAGGAAGACAGAGTGAGAGCAAGGGAGAAGGGGGAAAGGGAGGCAGAGAGAGGGAGAGGGAGGGAGGGAAGGAAAGTGAGACAGACAGTGGGAGAGCGAGGTAGGGAGGGAAAGGGAGGCAGAGGGAGAGCAAGGGAGGGAGAGAAGGGGAGGAAGACAGAGTGAGAGCGAGGGAGGGAGGGAAAGTGAGGCAGACAGAGAGAGAGCAAGGGAGGGATGGAAAAGGAGGGAGAGGGAGGGAGAGCTTGGGGGGAAGGGAGGGAAAGGGAGGCAGTGAGAGGGAGAGCAAGGGAGGGCGGGAAAGGGAGACAGACAGAGGGAGAGCGAGGGAGGGAGGGAAAAGAAGGCAGAGAGAGGGAGAGCGAGGGAGGGAGGGAAAGGGAGGCAGACAGAGGGAGAGCGAGGGAAGGAAGGAAAGGAGGGAGGAAAAGGGAGGCAGAGAGAGGGAGAGTAAGGGAGGGAGGGAAAAGGAGAAAGACAGAGGGAGAGTGAGAGGGGGGGAAAGAGAGGCAGAGGGAGGGAGGGAAAGGGAGGCAGACAGAGGGAGAGCAAAGGAGGCAGGGAAAAGGAGAGAGAGGGAGGGAGAGGAAGGGAGGGAGCGAAAGGGAGGCAGAGAGAGGGAGAGCGAGGGCAGGAGGGAAAGGGAGGCAGACAGAGGGAGAGCGAGGGGGGAGGGAAAAGAAGGGAGAGGGAGGGCGAGGGAGGGAGGAAAAGGGAGGCAGAGAGAGAGAGAGTGAGGGAGGGAAAAGAGACAGACAGGGAGAGCGAGGGAGGGAGGGAAAGGGATGCAGACAGAGGGAGAGCGAGGGAGGGAGGGAGGGAAAGGGAGTCAGAGAAAGGGAGAGCGAGGGAGGGAGAGAAAGGGAGGCAGACAGAGGGAGAGCGAGGGAGGGAGCGAAAGGGAGGCAGTCAGAGGGAGAGCGAGGGAAGGAAGGAAAGGAGGGAGGAAAAGGGAAGCAGACAGAGGGAGTGCGAGGGAGGGCGGGAAAGGGAGACAGAGAGAGGGAGACAAAGAGAGAGAGACAGAAAGGAAGAGGGACGGAGAAAGAGGGAGACAGACAGAGGGAGGGAGACAGACAGAGGGAGGGAGGGAGGGAGACAGAGGGAGACAGACAGAGGGAGGGAGACAGACAGAGGGAGACAAACAGAAGGAGGGAGACAGACAGAGGGAGACAAACAGAGGGAGGGAGACAGACAGATGGAGACAGAGAGAGGGCAGCAGACCGATGGAGGAGGGAGGCAGAGGGAGACAGAGAGAGGGCGACAGTCAGAGGGAGGCAGAGGGAGGAGAGATACAGAGTAAGGGAGACAAAGAGAGGGAGACAGACAGAGGGAGAGGGAGGGAGACAGAGAAAGGGAGAGGGAGGAAGACAAGGAAAGGGAGGGAGACTTAGAAAGGGAGAGGGAGGGAGGGCTGTTAAGACTTTTCTGTTCCCTTAGTCTTTTCCCTTTTATATGTCCATCTTTCTAGTTGTGTTATGTGGCCTCCTTGTCAGGCGCCGGGACGCTCCTTTGCTGGAGCAGCTGTGCGCATAATAAATGCTCGTAACATAACATAACATAACATAACAGAGGGTGACAGACAGAGGGAGGGAGGAGGGAGGGAGAAGGGTGACAGACAGAGGGAGGAGGGAGGGAAGAGGGAGGGAGGAGGGAGGGTGACAGAGGGAGGGAGGAGGGTGACAGACAGAGGGAGGGAGGGAGGAGGGTGACAGACAGAGGGAGGGAGGAGGGCGACTCAGTGAGTGGGTGACTCAGTGAGGAGGGTGACAGAGGGAGGAGGGCAACAGAGTGAGGAGGGCAACAGAGTGGGAGAGGGAAGGAGAGAGAGGGAGACATAGAGGGAAGGAGAGAAGAAGACAGAGAGGGAGAGGGAAGGAGAGGAAGGGAGACAGAGAGGGAGAGGGAAGTAGAGAGAGGGAAAGAGGGAGTGATACCGTCAGAGGGAGTGAGACAGAGGGAGTCGGGGAGAGAGAGAGGGGGAGAGAGAGGGAGTGAGAGGGAGTGAGACATTCTGAGTGAGACAGAGGGAGAAATAGGGAGAGAGAGAGAGGGGGAGTAAGGTTGAGAGAGGGAGAGAGGGAGATAGAGGTAGAGAGAGAGATGTGTGTAATCGGGGTCTGGTGGCTCAGTGGACGAAGGCATCCACTGCAGGGACCTGTGTTCAACCTGATGGTCACAGTTTTATTGTTGCTCTAGCCCCGCCCCCTCCTCCACTGACCCCGCCCCCACCGGTGCGGCTCTCGGACACAATTCACACTGTAAATTCTGCCCCCGAGAGAAAGTTTGTGAGTACCCATGATCTAAATGTATATGTGTGTCCTTCCGTAAATTATCTGCCTTCTGCGCAGTGGCATAACAATAACCCCCACAGACCCCGCAGTGCGGGGAGGTGGATGGGGGGTGGAAGCAAGCTTGAGGGTGGCCCCCTCCGGAACTCTGCATTGGCGGGCCAGATATCTCTAGACTGGTTCGTTAAACCCAGCCCTGCCAAGCATCATGGATTAGTCTAAAGCATTTAAAGGCATGTTCCAAATCACTGCAATAAAAAAGATTAGCACACATATATTCAGCACCTCTCCTTTTGTCAAGGCGCTTTGGAATCAATTAGGCAAGTGCGCAGCAAAAGCTCGACTATTTACTCATTTTAATGTTTCCCGGGTAGTACAAGCCAGGCCCAGACACCGGTTACTCTGGTTTCCATGGAATTCGCCTCTGGGCCTGGATTGCTAAAATTTTATTTCTAGCATGCCTTTTATTAAATAAATCTTGTCCTGACCCGGGACCTCTGCTCTGCTGTAAATGAATCATGCCCTCTTCACAGGATGTAATGGTTGGTGACTTGAGAACCCAGAAACATAACAGAAAGGTCACTGCCACACCGTGGCGACCACGTGTACCAGATGCACGGAGGGCACCGTCTCAGCAGCCTGTTGACAGCCAGCTCTTAAGTGAGAAGGTAAGTGCTGCGCCTAGAGCTCTGCTCAACCCTTTCTCCAGGGTCGGGTGAACTCTGAGCAGAGAACACACATTGGCATTCTGGACTGGATGCCCAGATTGCAGCAGGAACTAGGAAGCTCAGCCATCGCGGCCCCAAGACCATGTGCACAGTGGGCTCTGCTGAAAATTAGCAGCTGCAGAACAATGTAAAATTTCAAGAAAGCCAAAGCCTGAAACGAAATTCTCTTGTACAAAGAGTATTGGATTTCAGAATGCCCTGATATTTTAATCATTTTTATAAGAAAACAAGGGGGACCCAATAGGTAGCTAAGGACCAAGGGTGTATGCTATTTCAAGAGACAAAGGTCCTGAGCACATTGAGAAATGTAAACAAATGTAATATAGAACACAATAGTAACTATATAGTTCTCCTGTCCAGCCGGACCAGGGATTTATTTAGATAGAAGAATAAAATTGAATACAAAGGCAACAATAACTGAAAGTAGGGGACAGTCCTGTCCCGTACTTGTGAAGAAGACAGAGTAGTAGAGAGAATTCAAAAGTAAGAGTTTACAGGCAAAGAAACAGAGCAACCTGGACACTTTTAAAATCAGTGTAGGTAGTGTTCTCCAGCGTAGACTATACACAATAATACACAATAGTTACATGTATGTCCACTTAAAAAAAGTCGACGACGTTTCGATCCATTGCTCTAATAATTATTAGAGCAATGGATCGAAACGTAGTTACTATTGTGTTCTATATTACATTTGTTTACATTTCTCAATGTGCTCATGACCTTTGTCTCTTGAAATAACTGATATTTTAATCAGGCACATCAGAGTAGGGGTAGCGCATTTTTTATCACATGAATAAAGTCTTGTATAGATGCCAATTATTGGCCTACATGTCCTTCCAGAAGGTTCTTGTTTTCATTAACGTTTAGTTGTGTCATTTTACCCACAAAATGGAAACATTTCTTTTAAAGTAGTAGTTGGAACTCAAAATGAAGGTGCATTGCATGTGGAGGAATTTTCTGTTAAGCAACATCATTGGTGAACAAAATGTTTGGATTTAACTTGAAAACCAACATACAAATACAATTGGTAATAATAATAGTTTTCTCAGAAATTAAGAGAAATTTGCAAAAGAAACACTTCACAGCTTCCCACCCCCATTCAAAACAGCCGACCCCTACAATATTGCACAACTTTTTTTAATTGAAAATGTTTTCATTTTCATATGTGAAACATTCCTGAAAAGGTAACTGGCAAATATTCATGGGATGGCCAATGAATTGTGTTCGGTGAATAGTTAAAAGTACTTTATCTGCCCATAAAAGACTATCAGCCTTAAAAATCTCTAAAAGGCTGTCAGATGAACACAGGTCACCCAGCCCTAGCAGAACAACCAATGGGGTCAGTGCCTTTGGAAAAGTACAACGATTCTGCAAAATGTATCTGTAAACTCAACGGGTGTTTGTGGGGTAGGGAGGAGTGTGGGGATGCAGGGCCATGCATGCCTTTTGTGGATATTTTTATCAGAAGCACAATACACAGGTTTACATTTCAGTGTGCTGTCTGGACTGCTCTGTAATCGTGACGTGTGTAAGATACATTCTGTAAAGTTCTGCAGCTGTGGCAGAGTGGGAAACCACAAAATACATTCATGTAATAACCCAAGTCACGAACACACAATAAACAATTCTGGGCTATCTAGTTTTGAGGGAAACTCCTAGTTGTTTTGATGAAAATTTCAATGTATTTATTACATATGAGGGTGAGTCAAAGAGAGAGGCCATGAAATGGACAGAAATTATGCAATATCTGGGCAGGAGGGTTTAAGGTTTTCAAGATCAGGGGATGAGGGTTCTCTTGGTATTGTCAAATATGACTCGCGCACAACCAGGCCATAGGCCTGTACCATTGGATTAAGCAGGACGGACCGAGCCTATCGATAATCAGTGCAGCAGGTGATGTGGCACTGGGGCAAAAGCCTGTGAATGGACCACTGTACCTGAATTATTGCTAGATTTTGGTCACCATTTTGTTTAATGTGGTCATTGAGGCGACAAGAAATGATGGAAAAAGGCTCAGGCATAGAAATGACTCACAAGGTAGGATCTGTAGTCCCCATGGAGTGCTTCTGCTTTTTCTTTCTCTTTGGTCGGTCTCCCCTATCAACTTCGTAGAGGCAAGATTCAACATTTTATTTACTTTGTTCATACGACAAAAGCACAGACTCTTCACCAAACCCCCAGGTCTGAATGCTGACACACTGGGTATGAGGATACAGACTCACTGGAGGAGAGAGGGAATGGCGAGCCCAGATATGGATGGTGGTGGATGACTTCCAGTATGAGGTGGGAAAGGAGGCTGAAAATGGAAAGGCAGTTGTAGGGCTAGCCTTATATATTTGACTGCATTGCCTGAAAAAGTCTTCATTATTAACACTACCAGTTTGTTTGTGAATGAGAGATGATAGTCGGTGGATTCCAAAAACGAAGCACTGGCTTAAAATATAATGTCTTTGTTGTGCAAAAAGAACAATTGATGGACAGAATGCCGAAACAATGTCATACATTGACCCGAGTACAGAGATCTGGGCCTAAATCCATCTTTTTTTTGCCCCATGCCATTCCAGTTTTTACCCAGCCAAATGCAAATCAGTCTTGACCTTGTGCCCAATGAAAACAGCCCAGCCCGAACTGCCAAGCCATGTGCTCCCTGGATTGGAAACAAGCATTCTAGGACTGGTTTCAGGGTTACACCCCTCTTCAGCCAGGATGGCTTGACTCCAGTGGCATGGAGAGCAGGGGACATTGTTTCTGCCCATCAACTTTTCTTTTTGCATTTGTCACCCTGAGTGGGACGGGTATACCCAGACATGGGTCCCTTGCTCACTTTTGAGCTAGCCTGGCTGATGAAGGGTGTTACCCTGAAACCGGTCCCAGGATGCTTGATTCCAGTCCAGGGAAGACCTGGCTTGGAAGTTCGGTCTCGACTGTTCCCATGAGGCACAGGGTCAAAACTAATTTGTATTTGGCTGGGTTTGAACTAGGGTGGCGAAGTGAGCTAAAGAACGGTGATGGATTCAACCCTGATCTGTGACTAGGGGTGAGTGTCTGAAAGGCCTCATTGCTCCGTCCATCCTCTCCTAGTGTTTGTAATGTCTTGGTGGTACCCTCAACCTAGCTGTTACAGTCGCAGACTTGCTGTGTTTTTTTTACAGCATCTACGTGTAGCTGAACTCAGCACAAGGGGAAACCAGAGCTTACTACAGACAGCTGTATCGTGGCAAAATCAGTGTAGCCAGCCTGTTACTTGGGTTATTTTCTTATATTTTTATAATTTAGCCTGGGACACATGCAACACTCACCAGGCTATGTCGCTTTTGCAGAAAACAAGGACATTCCTACCTACATATGCCTTCACTCCACTCTTTCAGGGTTTCTCAGGACATTCTGAAATTAACATTATTACAAAGGCACAGCTACTGTGACTTGCGATAAAGTGTGCCTCAGTGTGTCACATATAATGCACTGCAAAGTCATACATACGCACACTTCAGCATTGAAATGTCACACATACACAACCTGGAACCTTGGCAGCGATGCATGGGGGACCCCTTCTATGTACTTTGCAGGGGGGCCCCTTCCAATTTCAGTACAACACTGCTTAAGCGTCCTGTATCCTGTACGGAGTGGCACCATCCAGTAAGGTGTAGAAAATTGGCACTACTGGCTTTATATCCTAGACAATTGTCAGGCCATATAAGACTTATGCTGTAGAGTGTTTTCGGAGTCGCGTATGTCAGATGTAGGAAGTTGTAGTGTACCATCTTGAAATGGGCATTGAAATGAACTCCGCTGCCACCTTGAAGGGTGCATTTTTCTTTTCCTGTCGGTAAGGCATGCCCCCTCTCACTTACCCAAGCCACTATGTCAGGACTGCATGTCATGGGAAGTTATCTCATCTTTATGGGGCGGGACCCTGGCAATGGATCTAATCTTCTCCTCTTCACCTACCTCAACTAATCAAGCAGATGGTCTATGGGCCCATACATTCTTATCCTATACCTAATTTGTTCTTTGCAAAAAGCAAGAATATTCCTCGGAAAAAGGCCTATGATAGAGAGTCGCAATTTCAGGACCTCTATATTGATACACGCTCCATCCCTAAGCATGCAATGGAGCTCTGTGACCTTCTATAGACACCTAAGGCAGACATATGTTTTATCACTGACATCTGGTTGCATGCCTATGCCTCTTCTTCTCTAGTGGTTGCATTTCCTGAAGGTTATAGAGTTACCAGACTGGATAGACAGCTAAAGAAAGGAGGTGGAGTAGCTGTTGCGCATAAAATACTCTAAAAATCAAACGTTTGGATTCCTGTTTCACCCCTGGGCTAGAAATGATGATCTTTCAATTTGAGACAGCCACCAATATAAGGTGGACTGGGGCACTGGTCTATCCCCCACCGGGTGACAAAAAAGACTTCAAGCCACTGCTCATGGAATGGCTAGCCCTCCATGTCTTACACGCAGATAACTTTTTACTGTTAGGGGATTTTAATTACCATTTTGATACCCAATCTGACCCTGCTTCCAACTGTCTGTTGGCTGCTATGGCATCCCTTGGTCTCTACCAAAAGGTATCTAGTCCTACTCATATAGCGGGGCATACTCTTGCCGTTATTTTTACCAATGCCTCAAATATAGCAGTTGATCCTCCCATGGCTTTGACGTGGACTAATCATCTAGTCTTAAAGTTTGTTTTAAACATTCCTAAATCTAGCACAACATGTCCTGATGCATTGAAACTCTAAAGACCGTGGACAAAAGAGTCCCTCTCCACTTTCCTTCCCATTTTTACAACGCCGGCCATGAATGATTTAATGGACAGTGAGCGCAGATTAAAAGCATTTGAAGACTCACTAACTAAGACCTGAGACACTATTACTCCTATGAAATTATGTAAGATCCAAAAGAAAAACTCTGCAGGGCCCTGGTACATCGAAATGTAAAAAAAATAAAATCTACATGCGGATAGTGGGAACAGAAATGGAGGAAATCTAAACTTAAAGAGGAAAAACTTACTTGTAAAACTGCATTCAGGATGTATTATGAAAATGATAATACTGCCAGAAGATTCTATTTAGGGGACTGAATTAGTGCAGCAAAACAGTTCTCAAATGAGATTTTCTAATTTCCCAAAGAATTTATGAATCTGAGTGTAGACATCACCTCAATCTCTTCATTTCAAAAGCTCTTTGATAATCTTGCAGATAACTTTGAACAGAAGATTAATAAGATTTATAGATCATTCAATAATAATTAAATAAAGATATCTTACAACCCCGTTGCAGTTTAAAACAAATCCTAATTCTCCTATACTAGAAACCTTTAACTCTGTCATTCCTGACCAAGTGCAGGCCCTGCTGAATAAGATTAAAGCAGGTTCCCCACTGGATCTGGCACCCCCACATGTTATCACTACTCTGGCCTCTGTCTTTAACCGCTTAATGTAGTAAATCCAATACACAAATGTAGGTTCCAAGAAGGTTTATTCCAGAGGAACAGCTTAACAACCACAGGTAGGGAGATAGGTCTTAACAGCTTCAACTCCACAGCAATCCAGTAGAAGTCAAGGCAAAACATTCTGTGAAACATAGAGTAGTTCCAAATGACATATGATAATTCCAAATGACATCAGGTCATGGAATACCACACACCTCCCCCCTTTTAAAAAAAAAAAAAAAATAATGAAAAAAAACAGAAGGGATAAAAAAAAAAAACAATAAAAGTAACATGTGAGCAATATTGGTTAATAATTAAGATGTAACATAATCCTTGAACTTAGAAGGAACACATTTGACACGCTCACTACGTCTTAAGGAAGTCTCCTCAAAGTCAGCATTCAGCGAAGAATTATCAATTTCAACAGAAGAATTAGGTAAAATGTCAGAATGAGTCCCTACATTAGAACTATTTACAAATTTATTCTCTAAATTGTCATATACCTCATGTGTCCCAGGAAACCCATTTGAGTTATGGTCTAAGTGGAACTTCTCGGTAACAATAGGTTTTTGAGTGGGAGGAACGTGTGTAGTACTGGTCTTGCATAAAGAAATCCGCCTCAAGTTCCATATTTTACCTCCTTCCACCCTGACAGCTTTGCTAAAAACCTCAATGACCTTGACAGGATCAGACCATTTACATACCCTCCTGTGTAGGAGTCCACCAGACTTTACTCGAACAAGGTCACCAATTTTGATACTGCAAGAATTGTACTTTCTTTTTTCAGAATGTTGGATCATTCTTTCCTGGTACTTGCCAATTTTATCCTTCAATTCCTTAAAATCTACTTCGTAAGAAGAGTTACTTCTTAGCCACCAAGGTAAAAGCCTAGAACCTGGTTTCCTACCGCGTAATAGTTCAAAAGGAGACAAACCAGTCACCGTATTGGGAGATAAGCGATAGGTCAACAAGGTCGCTTGAAGCGCTCTTCTCCACTTCAAGCCACTTTTCACAGCCAACTGGCAAGATTCCTTAATGACCCTGTTGAACCTTTCAACTTGGCCATTTGCCTGTGGAAAGTAATTTGAAGTTCTTTTGTGTTTAACACCACAATTACTTAAGAAATCTTCAAACTCCTTACTAATGAATTGTGGGCCATTGTCCGAAACAAGTTCTTCGGGTAGACCTTCTCTAGCAAAAATTTCATCAAGAAATTCAATGACATATTCTGAAGAAGTTCTCTCGACAATCTTCAATTCAGGCCATTTAGAGAAGTAATCAATAAGAACTAATGCAAACAACTCTTTTCCAGACTGGTAGCTAAAAGGTCCAATGATATCAATGGCTAATCTACGCCAAGGGCCATTGGCATATTCAATGGGAGTTGTGTCAACAGATACGCTCTTAACAGACTTGTCGCTCAGAGAGCAGGGAGAACAATTCCTGACCCAATTATCCACCATGGCATCGACACCAGGCCACCAGTAATGTTCTCTGATCCTCCTTTTAGTAGTGGACATTCCCATGTGTCCCTCGTGTGCCAATTTGCAAATAGTCTCTCTTAGTTTCAAAGGAGGAACAATTTTATCAGATCTAACAATAATGTCTTGTGACAACATCAAATCATCCTTAACTTTGTAGAAGGATGACAACTCACCAGAGAGTTTCCTCTCTTCAGGCCAACCTTTAATCAAGAAGTCCTTGACCTGAATCAAGACATGGTCATTCATCATAGCTTCTGACCAGTCTTTCTCAGAAAAACAGAGAGAACCTTCTTGATTCAAGATTACGTTGACATCAGCAAGTGAAAATGCAACATCGCAATCAACATTTTTACCAACAGTTACAGTAGCAGGAAAACGTGACATACAGTCTGCATGGACGTTCAGACGTCCTGGAACATACACGACCTCACAACGATATTCTTGTAGCTTGGCCGCTAACCTTGCTAAGCGAGCGGTAAGTACTCTACCACCACCAGCAGATAACATGGTGATCAGTGGTTTGTGATCGGTTCTTAGAGAGAATTTAGTTCCCCACAAGAATTGTCTAAAGTGCTGGGATGCCCAAGTACAAGCTAGTAGTTCCCTCTCAATGGTTGAGTAATTTTTTTCAGCATCACGTAAAGCTCTAGAGGCATATGACACTACAAACTCACCAGATTTGTCTTTTTGCATTAATACAGCGCCTAGACCTACATTGCTAGCGTCAACATAGACGATACATTCCTTACCTACGGAATACGGTTTCAAAAATGGGGCCTCTACAATTTTGTGTTTCAGAATTTCAAAAGAATCTTGTTGTTCTTTTTTCCATTCAAACTTTGCATTCTTTTTCAGTAAAATCCTTAAAGGATGTACAATGTCTGAGTAGTTTTTTACAAACTTGCCATAGAATTCGGTGAGACCCAAAAAGGAAAGGAGTTGTTCTTTAGATTGAGGTGCAGATGCATTCACAATACTCTGAACATGATTTACTTTTGGTTTGATGCCATTGCTCGAAATTTCATGACCAAGGTACTCTACTTTATCCTGTCTAAATTTACATTTAGTGAACTTTAATGTGAGTCCCTTAGATTTGATTTTCTCCAAAACAGAAAACAAGTTCTTATCATGTTCAATGCAATCTTGCCCAAAAATCAAAATGTCGTCTTGGAAGGCTATGGCACCCTTGCATTCCATTAGTAATTCTTTCATTAGACGCTGAAATACAGAAGCTGCACTTGCCAAACCAAAAGGCATGCGAAGGTATTGGAACATACCTTCTGGAGTGACAAATGCAGTCAACTTCCTGGAGTCCTCATGTAACTCCACCTGATGGTAGGCACTGGCTAAGTCAATGGAAGAAAACACAGTAGCACCAGAAAGCGCAGAAATAAGTTCATGTATGTTCGGTAAAGGGTGTTTATCTATCCATATTTCTTTGTTAAGACTGCGAAGATCCGCACATAAGCGCAGTTCGCCTGTGCTTTTAAGAGAAATTACAATGGGCGAAACCCAAGGGGAGGATTCGATAGGTTCAATTATGTTCCTTTTGACTAAGTCATCCAAAATTTCTTTCAATTTGGGTCTGTAGGCCAAGGGAACATTTCTCACTCTGTGTCTTACAGGCAAAGCATTATCATTCAAGATGATTTTGTGTTTGAAGTCTGCATATTTTCCTAATTCATCACTAAAAATCTCAGGAAATTTCTCAAGTACTAATTTAGTGAAACTACTGTTGGATACATCTACAGTTAAGTTCACCATGGAATCAGTAATAGACTTTTGAAAACGAGGTTCATCAACATAGACTGGAGGATTAGCATTGGGATCTAATTTGATTCCTAGACAACGTTGATGAGGCCAACCAAGAATGGATACACCTTTAGTGGATACATAGACTTTCCCCATCATATCCCAATTCTTAAAGTATAGCTTAGCCCAGAAAAAACCCTCTAAGGCGATTCTTTGTCCCGTGTAGCCACCAGGGTAAATGTCTGGACTTAATAATTCTCTATGACTCCACAATTGTTCAAAAATATTTTTGCCGATAATGGTGTACCAGGCACAAGAATCAGCAAAAATCTCAACAGGTTTACCATCCATAATAATAGTACAAGAAGGAAATTTCTGCTGAACACATTCATCGACAGAAAGTATACAGTTCAAACTGTTAAGAACCTCCTCTTCTTCAGGAGATATGTAGTTAATTCTCTGACCTGATCTGCATACATTACCAAAGTGCCCTTTTTTTTTACACTTTACACAAATTTTATCCCAGGCAGGACAGCCTTTGTAATTACCCACATGAGTGGAACTTCCACATCTGTAGCAGAGAATAGTATTCTTTTTGACAAAATTTCTATTGTCATAGGAATTTTTTACAAATTCTTTTTTAAAATTAGTTTTGTTACCAGAAAAACCTGAAATCGGCTGATTTTTGACAATGGCTACTTCAACATCAGGAAGATTTGATTTCTGATTTCTTCCTCTTATTTCGGACACGAATATTTCTGAATGTTCTATGCCTTTAGCTATGTTCACTACTGCAGATAATGTGGTTTCAGTCCCTAACCAAAGTCTCTCTTGGATCTTTTTGCTTTTAGTCTTCATCATTATTTGATCCCTAAGGACTTGTTCGTAAGATATAGTTTCAAATGCACAGGTGCAAGCAAGTGAACGTAATGCTGCCACGTAATCTTCAATTGTTTCATCAGGTTTCTGCTCTCGAGAATAGAATTTGAACCTTTCCATTACGGTGTTTATTCTTCTACCGAATCGAATTTTCATTTGTTTGGCAGCTTTATCAAAAACATCCATATCACCAGCATCATCTAAGGGTGGTAAATTGTCGAATTCTTTAATTCCAGCACCCCCTAGACAATGTCTCAAGAGAGCAAGTTTCCTTTTAGCAGAACAACCATCTTTTTCTAATACTTCTACATATGCAATGAACATGGGATACCAAAGATCCCATTCTATTGAAGGATCACCTGCAACTTGAAGAAAATGAGGAGGAGCAGAAATATTAGACATTTGTAAATACAGGTGAAAATAAACAATGTAAGTAATTAAATTATCCTGAAACCTGAAAAATAAAGATATTAATATAACTGGTGTGCAAATCACCGTAGTAATGGATTTGCTGAAGATGTCGATTTTTCCTCTTATAGGATCACTGTTACCTTTGCTGTTTAGTTCTTTATAAATCCGAGTTTATTTCCTTAAAGATCGCTTTTGAACGTGAGAAGTGGCAGGAATAAGTCTTCGAGTAAACTTTGAAAATATACTCGCAATTTCGAAGAAAATACTTCAGCCCTTTACTAATATGGCCGCCAAGAGCGTCACGCATGCGCGATGACGTCCGCAATGACGCGTGTATCCCAGGATGCAACTCCGCGTGAATAACAATGGCAGAGCGAAGGGAAACACGAAGGACGCCTCGTGAAAGAAACGAACTGTGAGATTCTCGAGGTGAGTCTCTTTGAAAGTAAACAACCAGGGAGACACACTCCAGTATGGAAAATTGAGAAAGTGTGTAATAAATATTCTCACGTTCGTAATGCTTTGAAACACACCGCTCGATAGATGCGGTCGAAAAAGCAACAAGTGGAAAGTTATAAAGTCGATGAGAAAACTTACATTTGTTCACGTTTCTCGTGTTATCAGGAAACGGATCTTTCACGCAATTGAAGTAGGATTCTCATCTCGTGTTTCAAATAAGCAGGTCTTTCACACCATGAGAATGTAGGTTTCCTTGAAGTAGAAAAGGATAAAAAAAAAAATGACCAATCCAGGAGAAAAAGAAGTGAACGCTGTTTCCTTCTGAGATCTGGATCCCCAATCGTCGCCAGCAATTATGTAGTAAATCCAATACACAAATGTAGGTTCCAAGAAGGTTTATTCCAGAGGAACAGCTTAACAACCACAGGTAGGGAGATAGGTCTTAACAGCTTCAACTCCACAGCAATCCAGTAGAAGTCAAGGCAAAACATTCTGTGAAACATAGAGTAGTTCCAAATGACATATGATAATTCCAAATGACATCAGGTCATGGAATACCACACTTAACACTTCAGCAATTCTGCCGCGGTGAGGCAGTTTATTGCAGTGGGCAGGGCCGCGACGGCCACGAACGTGCGCAGCACTGCAGAGGTAGTGCGCTCGATGGCTGTTGGCCGTCAGAAGCAGTGAAGGGGTCACAGTCCCTTTCACAGACATCTGTAACCTCTCACTAAGGACAGCTTCCTCTTGCTGAAATGGAAGACAGCACAAATCAGACCCATTCCTAAAAAATCCTTGGCTGATCCTATGGATATGCTGAATTATATACCCATTTCACTACTACCCTTCTTCTCCAAAATGTTTGAGTGACTGATGAATCACCAAGTGATATTCTATTTAGAGGCAAAAAATCTGTTAGATCCCTCTCAGTCAGGCTTCTGTGCCTCTTATAGCACAGAATCAGCCTTAACTAAAGTCACTGACACTATCAAGCTGGCTCTAGACAAGTGACCCCAGCCATGTTAATGCATTTAGATCTATCAGCAGCATTTGATATAATCTCCCATCAGATTCTAGTTCACAGACTGAGGGAGCTTGGCATCTGCAAGAACTCTTTTAAAAGGTTAGAACATTTTCTATCAGAACGAACACATGTAGTGAAGTTGGACTATTTTACCTCAAAGTCTATGATCATTGACAAAGTGGTGCCTAAGGGATCAATTCTTACTCCCACTAATTTTAACGTTTATGTATCCACTCTGGAAAAGCTCATCAGATCATTGGTTTCAACACCTATGCTGGTGATACACAATTGATCATCATCACTATGGACTCTAATCCAACTCTCACTAAGGTCAATTTAAACATTGTATGCTAAAGACTACTGCATGGATGACTGAGAACTTCCTCTATCTCTACACAAACAAGATTAACATTCTCTTGTTTGGGACAGCCCATGCAGTGTGGTCTTCAGACTGGTGGCCTCCAGAACTGGCACCACCCCAACTCCTTAAAATATGTGAAAATGTAGGTGCTCTATTGGATGACAGCCTATCCATGGATAAACATGTTAAAAGCATATCAGGCACGTGTTTCTGCCTGATGTGCATGCTTAGGAGGTGTTTTCTTGGAGTCCTCTATCTGCCAGAAAAACCCTGACCCAGGCTCTGATAGTGAACCACCTGGATTATGGTAATTCCCTAAAAGTCGGTATGAATAAAGGCCTTTTGTCTAGGCTTCAGATAGTGTAGAATATAGCAGCACGCCTTGCCCTCAATCTTCCTCCACGTTCACTATCTGAACCTCTATTCCGCCTTCTCAACGGCTGCCAGTAAAAAAAGCTGGCTCTATTTAAGCTCTTATGTCTGGTCTTTAAAACCCTGCCTGGAAGGGGATCATGATATCTGAACAATAAACTACAGCTATATATTCCCACCGACTATTCAGATCTAGTGACCAGTTTCATAAAACCAGACAGGGCGGTCGCACCTTCTATTTCTTGCATCCCCACCGTGCGGTGCCAGCCACGTTGACATTGAAGTGCAGGGGGATACCATAGGTACCCCCCATGTGTGCCCCCCACCTCCCAGAGTCGCGTGGGGGCCCGCAACCGGACACCGTAGGAGATTCCTGCATGTCTTTCGTTGACGCCACAAAAAAGAATGTTCCCGCTGCCTTCCTAATATGGATGGTGGTGTCTAACAGACACCCCCACTATATAGAACCCTTTTCCGCCCGGTCGACATGTCGACTGGGCGGAAAAGCGGTGGACGGTCTTTCCGTCTGCCGCGGTCACCCCGCCATAGTAATATGGCGGGGGGAAATGGGTGGCAGGTGGGGAATGATATTGGGCGGCTCACCACTGCCCGCATGGCGGTGGCAATCCGCCCGGCATACTAATGGGGCCCTAAGTGTAGCAAACTTCTCAAAACATGGTTGTTCCAATCCTTAACCTTGACATAGCTCTGCAAATTGTTGTCGGATGCTACAGCGCCAAGAGATCCCCTTGTGGATGATTCATACCGCATAACAAATGATAATAATAATAGCAAAGATATAAGTGCTGAGTGCGATCGTTTAAAAAACAGAGCATAGGACGAACGGCAGACTGCAAGTGGGGGTTTGGTGGAGGCCATGAGCAGGGGTGCAGTCTGGGGAGAGGGGGGTTGGGAAAGTTGTTTAATAGTTGTCTTTCCCTTTTTGTTTTTCTTTTGTATCAGGAGGCAGAATTATGATTTCTTTGCACCTTTCCCCCTTTTTTTCCTTTCTACATCAGGTGACAATGTTGCAGCTGAACGTTCTTTGTGTTGGTCGAATGTCGGATGTTAGTCAGGGAGTGGGGATAAAGGTGCTGAGCTGGAATGTGAATGGCCTGGGTGACAGGATTATGGGAGGGATGGTAAATCAGCTTGTTAGAAGGCACTCCCCAGATGTCGTACTATTGCTGAAGACGCATCTTGTTGGCAACCGCTGCATGGCCCTCCATAAAGAGGGGTCTAAGTTGGTGGCACATGCCGGGTTTACAACAGGGTCCAGAGGAGTTGGCCTTTTGACAAAAAAAAATGTTCCCTTGACAATCCAGGTCACATGGTCGGATCAGAGGGGCAGATATGTAGGTGTCTCAGGGCAATTGTGGGGGAGGACGGTGATCTTTTTGTCAGTATATGTACCGCCTGGCCTTCAGTGCGACACTTTCCGTGACCTGAGTGCCGTCTTTCTTACTCTGCCCCAGAGCCTCTTGAAGCTGGGGGGTGATTTTAACGTGGTGCTTAATGGGGAGATTGACAGGTACCCGGCGCGGACACTTAGGCCATCGCAGAGGTGGCTCTCAGACTTCCTTGAGACGTTAGGGCTGTTAGATAGTTGGCGGGTACGTAACCCGACATGGACGCACTTCACTCGCATATCCGCTGCGTATAATAGCATGTCCAGATTAAATTACATTTTGATACCGGCGGTTATGGCAGCTATAGTTAAAGAGACACAGTACCTTGGTAGGGGTATTTCTGACCATTCTCCACTATGGTTACAGGTTGAGTTTGGACAGCCAGCGGTGGGCAGGGTAGCCCCTATTAATGTGTGGCATTTAAAGGACCCTGTCACCAAAAAAGAGGTTATCCGGGTTTCAGAACGTTATTTTTAGGAGAATGTGGGCAGTTGCTTCAGCGCAGTCTTTGTGGAAAGCATATAAAGTAGTGGTGAGGTGTGAGTTTTTTTCTTTGGTGGTGGGGAGGAAGAGGAAACGTCAGGCGGAGGTGGCTAGGGTGGAGGCCGATGTGATAAGGTTGGAGGAAAGGGTGGCTAGATCTGCCACTCCGGAGGACATCCACCTTTTGAAGTTCAGACAATAAGGCAAGATGAGTATAAATGCCTTGCCAGGGAGAGAGCAATTGTCCAGAATAATGCCATACAGAGTCGAATATATGAACATGGAGACAAGGCTGGTAAATTGATTGCGTGGCTTGAGCGTGAGGAATGGGCATTGATGCTGGTGCCATAGTTAGAGGGAATAGAATCTGGCACATTTACGGACCCGCAGGCGGTTGCGGATACATTTTCTGAATATTACAAAGGGGTCTACACCACGGTCGGTGGATTTACAGAGGCAGAAAATAGTGAAATGATCAAGGATATCTGCATGCCAGGGTTATCTGAAGATGACAGGAGATATCTAGACTCCCCTTTCACTGACGATGAAGTTGCACAAGCAATTAGAAGGATAAAATCTGGGAAGGTGACTGGTCCCAATGGGATACCAATAGAATTGTACAAATTGAATGCCCATAAACTTGCCTCGTATATCCGGGCCATGTTCCTGGAGAGTAAAGAGAAGGATCAGCTTCCATACGACCAGCGGGTTGCAAATATTGCGGGTATCCATAAGGCAGGCTAGCCTAAGACACTATGCTCTTCGTATAGGCCCATTTTACTTCTTAATGCAGAGCCCAAAGTCTTGGCGAAATTACTCGCTACCAGGTTGGTCAAGGTAGTCACAACTTTGATACACGCCGATCAGTCTGGCTTCATGCAGCAACGGAACACGGCTCTAAACCTGCGGAGTCTACACAGGATTCTGGGTGGTTCCTCAAAGATACAGGAGCCGGTGGTCCTGGTGTCCTTGGATGCCACTATGGCATTCAATAAGGTTGAGTGGACTTATTTGTTTGCGGTGTTGGTGAAATTAGGTTTTGGAGCATAGTTTATTGGATGGGTACAATTATTGTACGCTAATCTCTTGGCTAGAGTAGTTGAGAACAATTGTAGATCGTCAATTTTTCACTGGGGAGAGGCACGAGACAGGGATGCCCACTGTCTCCGCTTCTCTTCGCTCTTGCATTGGAGCCTCTGGCGGCGTGGGTCAGATGGGATCGGTAGATTCATGGCTTGCGGTGGACGCCGGAGTGGGAGGATAAAATGTCATTGTATGCTGATGATATCCTGCTTTATCTCACCAACCCCAGGGCGTCTTTGATCAGTTTTCTGGACGTGCTAGCCATATTTGGTAGGTACTCTGGATTTGCTATTAATTGGTCGAAATCTGTGCTTTTTGTCCTAGCGGGCGAGCCACGGGTAATTCCGCAGTCATGCCCCATACAAATTTAGCCGGTAGGATTTAAATATCTAGGTATCTGCATAACACTTGACCCAATGCTAAGATAAGCCAACAACTTAGGTCCCCCCTTGAGCTGGTTTAATAAGGACGTGGAGCGTTGGACAGCTCTTCCGCTATCATTGCTTGGGAGGGCGGTGCTGTTTAAGATGATGGCCCTACCACATTATTTTATATGTACTTCAGAATACAATGGATCCCGTATCGGTCTCCTATTTTAAAGAAATTGAGACACTTCAGAGGCAGCTTCTCTGGGACGGTAGACCCCGAATAGCATTTGTTAAACTAACTCTCCCATGGTATGATGCGGGAATCGGACTCCCGGATTTAAAGAAATATTACTGGGCTTCGCAACTAGCAGCAGTGAATCAAGTTGTTTACGGTCCCCCAGGGGACCCAGGCTATGCCATGGACCGTGGGCAGGCACCTGGTGGCGATATCATCAGGGCTTTGTATGCAAGGTCTGGGCGGTTCTCTCTATCGGGCCCAACTGCGCATGCAGTGCATGTGTGGCATGCTGCTAAATGATATTTGGGCTGGGAAGGAAGATTAACTCTGGCCACCCGACCTGTTAAATTCTGAGACACTTGAGAGCTTGTGGAAGTCTAAGGGATTTGACAAGTGGGATCTCATAGGGATCACTCAGACTAAGGATGTGTGGGGAGAAGACAAAATACATACATTTGACTTTCTTAAGCAGCAGTACAGTTTGCATGATAATGAGCACTCCCGCTATCGTCAGGTTAGACATGCTCTCCTCGCTCACATACCTAGGGACACCACGCTTCCAGATGCCTCTCCTCTTGAGGATCGAGTGCTGGATAGGCACCTTCCCAAGAAGACTATCTCCTTAATTTATAAGAAGCTTGTTAACCCTTTGCCTGCTGATGACAGAACCGCTCCGTCATCAGCTGCGGTGGCGCTTTGCTGATGACGGAGCGGTTCCGTCATGGCCTGCTCGGCGCTCCTGCGCAGCCCGAATTCCGCGCCTGCGCTGAGCGTTCCATTGAGCGGGGCGGGCCATGACGGAACCGCTCCATCATAAGCACAGCGCAACCGACGCTGGTGACGGAGCGGTTCCGTCTCCAACATGCGGCCGCCGTGCGGCCGCCCGCCCCTTAGCACTGCGGCGGAATAGCCGTCGCAGTGAAGGGGTTAATATATGGAGGACCCTCTTGGACCTATCAGAACACAGTGGAGTGCAGATGAGTTAGAGTTAGAAGACGAAGACTGGGTGAAGGCAGTTTCCTCCCCGAAGGTCGTCGCAATTCAGATGAGGCTTAGACTGGTGCAGCTAAAGATCTTACACAGATCGTATATTACTGGACCTTGACTGGTGCGTATGGGGTGAATGGCGAGTGGAGAGTGCAGAAGGGGTTGGTGAGGAACATGGCACTTTTATACATATTCTGTGGCACTGTGTGGAAATACAAGAATTCTGGACAAGCGTTCATGACGAGATGAAAGAAGTATTGGGGCAGGGAGTACGACCAAAAGCTCAGAGATGCATTTTGAATGTGTGGGAACCCATGGATTTGAATATAAATCAGAAGCAATGGGTGACACTGGCATGCATGGTAGCGAAACGAAATATAGCTCAGCTGTGAAAAGCAAGGCAACCGCTTCGAGTTTCCAAGTGGGCTGAGGATTTGGACTGGTGTATGTTTAGGGAGAAATCTGTATACATGGCCAGGGGTTGCCCGGAGAAATGGGGAAAGATCTTTGGTGCATGGAACAGTCATCGGGGTGAGATTTGTGCGCATCCGGTGCGGCGAGCAGAATCGTAAGCGCAGAAATCCTTGTGATCCTATTAAGTATATACAGTTTCATGTAATTCTGTACAAGCGGTATTTTGACCTTTACAATGAGAAGATTGTTATTTCACCTGATGTTTCTTTTCCTTTTTGTTAATTTGTTAATAAAAAGAATAAAATTAAAAAAAACATCTTAGGGATGGGGCATAGCGAGTTCTGTAACAGGTATATGCAACGTGTAGTACTACCATCTTAGACACTGCAAGTCTGTCCATGAATAAGAGAGGTAGCATATTCCAGAAGGCGATCGACATCCGTAACACATCTATAACTTTGTCTATATTTTAATGCAGCGACTGAGCCTCAGTGTTAGTCACTTGTATGCCTAAATAACAGAAGTGTGCCACTTCCCAGTGCAGGCCAAGGGACGGGAGGTGGTCCAGCGGCAGGGCACCCCTTAGTATGCTAAGAAAACATTACAGATTTGGCTCGGTCAAGGCGAAGTCCTATCAAATCCACAAATTCATCTGAGAGTCTCAACAGGGTAGGCAGTGCTATGCATGGGAAGACTACATAAACAAGGGAGTTGTCTGCATACACAAAACCACATGGTTAGTACACCCCAGGCAGATGCCGGAGTTTGCCAACACATGTTGCACCCAGTCTTCCAAGAGGTCTTTTTCCAAAGCTAACAATAGTGGTGACAGGGGTCATCCCTGCCATGTTCCACATCCCAATGGTTACCCTCCTGAGTGACTTTGCCCAACTCGCACCCTGGCACTCGGGTCTGTATAGAGTAATTGAACCCAATGCGTATATTGTTCGTACAGCTTTCAACACATAACAAATGTAGTCTAATTCTACTGTCAAAGGACTTTTCAAGGTTATTCGACACCAGGGCCAGTTCCTCAACTCTATGTTTAACTTCATGGAGTACATGGGCTAGATGTCACAGATTCATGCCAGTGTTCCGGCCAGGAATAAATCCACATTGATCTTTGTGCACTAACTGCCACATGTGTGGCGCCAAGTGATTGGCAAGCAATTTACAAAGCACTTTGATGTCTGTGTTCATGGTGAGTGGCCTGTAAGCGGCGGGATTTGATTCCTCACCACCTGGCTTAAGGAGCATACAGATTTCCCTTTCCATCATTAATGGGGGCAAAGCACCAGTCTCATGGTCTTTCGTCAGGACCTGTAGGAGGCCCTACGCAACTGTTGTCTAGAACACACATATTGCTGCATAAGGACATGCCCTCAAAGTCCTCTGATCGCCACTCCAGGGTTTACGTGGTCAAGCTCATCTGGGCCATTTGCTGCTTGAGGGTGGTCACCTATCGCCGTAGCTCCATAATGTTACCCTGTGCCATTGTTACTTTGTATGCTACTTTCTACAAATCAACACTCAAAAGATTGAAATTTATCAACACTGTTTCTATTTGATGCTCTAATGTTCTGGAACCTTGTATTGTCACCATCAGATCCGCACAAGAGGGTTCCGTTTGTTTGTCCACCTCCCATTCATTATTGGGTTCTGTTTGCCTTGTGAATCTCGTGGAGTGTCAAGGCATAGTATATTGGGTTTTGGCTTTAGTGGATGTAGAGCGGGCTGCTTTCTCCTTGCCCATGGTGCACTGCACACTGGGGGGAGGTGGGGGGGGGTGTCTGGGAATCACTGACATAACCTCGACAGACCGAATATTGACTAGACAAAATATCAATGACAAATTATCGACTACAAAAATATCGACTCCCAATACTTAAACAAGAAATAACAAATATATCGAAACAACAATATCGATAAAAAAAGTATTGACTACAACATTATCGACCATCTATATTATCACATGTAAAAAACATCGACCAGCAATCCTTAACATAAAACACAGTCAAAATATCGACTATCACTACATAGAATAACATAATATCGAAAATTAAATATTATCAACTTTACAAAATACATACAAAATGCGCTTTCTAATAAAAAAAAACGTATTATACACATCACAAATATACATAATATATTTTTTAAAAAGGATACTACATACAATAAACATTTCTAAAATTAAAAAAAACATGCAAATAACAAAACATTTCTTAATACACATAATAATAATTCTTTCACTTTAAATATAAAAAACGCCTTTAAACATTGAAAAAAATGTGCTTTACCCATAAAAAAACATTAATTTGCGTCCCCCATTTAAGGAAAACAATTACCAAAACAAGTAAAAAAATTCAAATAAACCAATAAGAACAAGGTATCAAAGTGGATAACCATTAAACTTTCTGAAACAGTTTAACACATCCTGTGAAAAGAAAAATTACACCTGCTAAAATCGCAATCTAAAACACCAAAAAAAAGGAAGGAGAAACTCTGCCACTTTGCTGAAAGAATTATTCAGAAAAGGGGGTGGTGATGGACAGAGTGTCTGAATAAAGCAGACCACTTCTACCCAGTCCAAAGATCAGGGCTTGATCCATCACCATTTTTTAGCTCACTGCACCATCCCAGCTCAGAACCTGGCTACATGCAAATTAGTCTGTCCCTGGCCCAGTGCGTCATGGGAACAGGGCAGACCAAACTACCAAGCCAATTCTCATACTGGGAAGGAAACAAGCTTCCGGGGATCGGTTTCTGGCATTACAGCCGTCTTCGGCCCGGTTTGCTTGAATCCTGATGGTGCAGTGAGCAAGGGACTCACATCTGAATATACCCTTCCACGCTTATGGTGGACAAAACGATTCAGAAAAGGGGGTGGTGATGGACAGAGTGTCTGAATAAAGCAGACCGATCCTACCCAGTCCAAAGATCAGGGCTTGATCCATCACCGTTTTTTAGCTCACTGCACCATCCCAGCTCAGAACCTAGCTACATGCAAATTAGTCTGTCCCTGGCCCAGTGCATCATGGGAACAGGACAGACCAAACTACCAAGCCAATTCTTATACTGGGAAGGAAACAAGCTTCCGGGGACCGGTTTCTTGCATTACAGCCGTCTTCGGCCCGGTTTGCTTGAATCCTGATGGTGCAGTGAGCAAGGGACTCACATCTGAGTATACCCTTCCACGCTTATGGTGGACAAAACGATTCAGAAAAGGGGGTGGTGATGGACAGAGTGTCTGAATAAAGCAGACCACTCCTACCCAGTCCAAAGATCAGGGCTTGGTCCATCACCGTTTTTTAGCTCACTGCACCATCCCAGCTCAGAACCTGGCTACATGCAAATGAGTCTGTCCCTGGCCCAGTGCATCATGGGAACAGGGCAGACCAAATTACCAAGCCAATTCTTATACTGGGAAGGAAACAAGCTTCCGGGGACCGGTTTCTGGCATTACAGCCGTCTTCGGCCCAGCTTGCTTGAATCCTGATGGTGCAGTGAGCAAGGGACTCACATCTGAGTATACCCTTCCACGCTTATGGTGGACAAAACGATTCAGAAAAGGGGGTGGCGATGGACAGAGTGTCTGAGTAAAGCAGACCACTCCTACCCAGTCCAAAGATCAGGGCTTTATCCATCACCATTTTTTAGGTCACTGCACCATCCCAGCTCAGAACCTGGCTGCATGCAAATTAGTCTGTCTCTGGCCCAGTGCATCATGGGAACAGGGAAGACCAAACTACCAAGCCAATTCTTATACTGGGAAGGAAACAAGCTTCCGGGGACCGGTTTCTGGCATTACAGCCGTCTTCGGCCCGGCTTGCTTGAATCCTGATGGTGCAGTGAGCAAGGGACTCACATCTGAGTATACCCTTCCACGCTTATGGTGGACAAAACGATTCAGAAAAGGGGGTGGTGATGGACAGAGTGTCTGAATAAAGCAGACCACTCCTACCCAGTCCAAAGATCAGGGCTTGATCCATCACCGTTTTTTAGCTCACTGCACCATCCCTGCTCAGAACCTGGCTACATGCAAATTAGTCTGTCCCTGGCCCAGTGCATCATGGGAACAGGGCTGACCAAACTACCAAGCCAATTCTTATACTGGGAAGGAAAAAAGCTTCCGGGGACCGGTTTCTGGCATTACAGCTGTCTTCGGCCCGGCTTGCTTGAATCCTGATGGTGCAGTGAGCAAGGGACTCACATCTGAGTATACCCTTCCACGCTTATGGTGGACAAAACGATTCAGAAAAGGGGGTGGTGGTGGACAGAGTGTCTGAATAAAGCAGACCACTCCTACCCAGTCCAAAGATCAGGGCTTGATCCATCACCGTTTTTTAGCTCACTGCACCATCCCAGCTCAGAACCTGGCTACATGCAAATTAGTCTGTCCCTGGCCCAGTGCATCATGGGAACAGGGCAGACCAAACTACCAAGCCAATTCTTATGCTGGGAAGGAAACAAGCTTCCCGGGACCGGTTTCTGGCATTACAACCGTCTTCGGGCCGGCTTGCTTGAATCCTGATGGTGCAGTGAGCAAAGTACTCACATCTGAGTATACCCTTCCACGCTTATGGTGGACAAAAAGATTCAGAAAAGGGGGTGGTGATGGACAGAGTGTCTGAATAAAGTAGACCACTCCTACCCAGTCCAAAGATCAGGGCTTGATCCATCACCGTTTTTTAGCTCACTGCACCATCCCAGCTCAGAACCTGGCTACATGCAAATTAGTCTGTCCCTGGCCTAGTGCATCATGGGAACAGGGCAGACCAAACTACCAAGCCAATTCTTATGCTGGGAAGGAAACAAGCTTCCGGGGACCGGTTTCTGGCATTACAGCCGTCTTCGGCCCGGCTTGCTTGAATCCTGATGGTGCAGTGAGCAAGGGACTCACATCTGAGTATACCCTTCCACGCTTATGGTGGACAAAACGATTCAGAAAAGGGGGTGGTGATGGACAGAGTGTCTGAATAAAGCAGACCACTCCTACCCAGTCCAAAGATCAGGGCTTGATCCATCACCGTTTTTTAGCTCACTGCACCATCCCAGCTCAGAACCTGGCTGCATGCAAATTAGTCTGTCTCTGGCCCAGTGCATCATGGGAACAGGGCAGACCAAACTACCAAGCCAATTCTTATACTGGGAAGGAAACAAGCTTCCGGGGACCGGTTTCTGGCATTACAGCCGTCTTCGGCCCGGCTTGCTTGAATCCTGATGGTGCAGTGAGCAAGGGACTCACATCTGAGTATACCTTTCCACGCTTATGGTGGACAAAACGATTCAGAAAAGGGGGTGGTGATGGACAGAGTGTCTGAATAAAGCAGACCACTCCTACCCAGTCCAAAGATCAGGGCTTGATCCATCACCGTTTTTTAGCTCACTGCACCATTCCAGCTCAGAACCTGGCTACATGCAAATTAGTCTGTCCCTGGCCCAGTGCATCATGGGAACAGGGCTGACCAAACTACCAAGCCAATTCTTATACTGGGAAGGAAAAAAGCTTCCGGGGACCGGTTTCTGGCATTACAGCTGTCTTCGGCCCGGCTTGCTTGAATCCTGATGGTGCAGTGAGCAAGGGACTCACATCTGAGTATACCCTTCCACGCTTATGGTGGACAAAACGATTCAGAAAAGGGGGTGGTGGTGGACAGAGTGTCTGAATAAAGCAGACCACTCCTACCCAGTCCAAAGATCAGGGCTTGATCCATCACCGTTTTTTAGCTCACTGCACCATCCCAGCTCAGAACCTGGCTACATGCAAATTAGTCTGTCCCTGGCCCAGTGCATCATGGGAACAGGGCAGACCAAACTACCAAGCCAATTCTTATGCTGGGAAGGAAACAAGCTTCCGGGGACCGGTTTCTGGCATTACAACCGTCTTCGGGCCGGCGTGCTTGAATCCTGATGGTGCAGTGAGCAAAGTACTCACATCTGAGTATACCCTTCCACGCTTATGGTGGACAAAAAGATTCAGAAAAGGGGGTGGTGATGGACAGAGTGTCTGAATAAAGTAGACCACTCCTACCCAGTCCAAAGATCAGGGCTTGATCCATCACCGTTTTTTAGCTCACTGCACCATCCCAGCTCAGAACCTGGCTACATGCAAATTAGTCTGTCCCTGGCCTAGTGCATCATGGGAACAGGGCAGACCAAACTACCAAGCCAATTCTTATGCTGGGAAGGAAACAAGCTTCCGGGGACCGGTTTCTGGCATTACAGCCGTCTTCGGCCCGGCTTGCTTGAATCCTGATGGTGCAGTGAGCAAGGTACTCACATCTGAGTATACCCTTACACGCTTATGGTGGACAAAACGATTCAGAAAAGGGCGTGGTGATGGACAGAGTGTCTGAATAAAGCAGACCACTCCTACCCAGTCCAAAGATCAGGGCTTGATCCATCACCGTTTTTTAGCTCACTGCACCATCCCAGCTCAGAACCTGGCTACATGCAAATTAGTCTGTCCTTGGCCCAGTGCATCATGGGAACAGGGCAGACCAAACTACCAAACCAATTCTTATACTGGGAAGGAAACAAGCTTCCGGGGACCGGTTTCTGGCATTACAGCCGTCTTCGGCCCGGCTTGCTTGAATCCTGATGGTGCAGTGAGCAAGGGACTCACATCTGAGTATACCCTTCCACGCTTATGGTGGACAAAACGATTCAGAAAAGGGGGTGGTGATGGACAGAGTCTCTGAATAAAGCAGACCACTCCTACCCAGTCCAAAGATCAGGGCTTGATCCATCACCGTTTTTTAGCTCACTGCACAATCCCAGCTCAGAACCTGGCTACATGCAAATTAGTCTGTCCCTGGCCCAGTGCATCATGGGAACAGGGCAGACCATACTACCAAGCCAATTCTTATGCTGGGAAGGAAACAAGCTTCCGGGGACCGGTTTCTGGCATTACAGCCGTCTTCGGCCCGGCTTGCTTTAATCCTGATGGTGGAGTGAGCAAGGGACTCACATCTGAGTATACCCTTCCACGCTTATGGTGAACAAAACGATTCAGAAAAGGGGGTGGTGATGGACTGAGTGTCTGAATAAAGCAGACCACTCCTACCCAGTCCAAAGATCAGGGCTTGATCCATCACCGTTTTTTAGCTCACTGCACCATCCCAGCTCAGAACCTGGCTACATGCAAATCAGTCTGTCCTTGGCCCAGTGCATCATGGGAACAGGGCAGACCAAACTACCAAACCAATTCTTATACTGGGAAGGAAACAAGCTTCCGGGGACTGGTTTCTGGCATTACAGCCGTCTTCGGCCCGGCTTGCTTAAATCCTGATGGTGCAGTGAGCAAGGGACTCACATCTGTGTATACCCTTCCACGCTTATGGTGGACAAAATGATTCAGAATAGGGGGTGGTGATGGACAGAGTGTCTGAATATAGCAGACCACTCCTACCCAGTCCAAAGATCAGGGCTTGATCAATCACCGTTTTTTAGCTCACTGCACTGCTGAAAGAAAACAGATTTACTTCTACCAAAAAGCAGCTACACCTATCTAAAGTAAGTACTACCACCTTTAAATCTTTATAAAACGTAAATCTAAAACTTCAAACCGGTATTTAGAAAACAAATAACTGAAACATCTCTTTTATTCCTACTCTATTTTCTACAAATAAAAAGAAATTATTGAAAACTGCACAACATCAACACTTCAAAGAAAAAATATAAAAAGTAGGTATCTAATCTAAAAAATGACTAAAAACCTTAATAAATATAAAACTAAGGACAAACTAGGTAGCAGAGCAAAACAAAAGAAACATTAAGAAATATACATTCTTGTAGCACATCTTCTCCATCTTAACATGTACAGAAGAAATACAGCAAAAAGAAAAATTCGAAGACAACCAACAACTGAATTCAACAAAGAAATAAACTGGTAAATAATTAACGTGCAAATCAATGTTATTATAATACTAAATACATTATTTAAAAACTTTTCTAATAATGTAATGTTTAATTTCTCCTAGCACCAAAAAGCAAACATGACTGAAGGAGCAAAATTTGTGTATTCTCAGAAAGGCAAAATGCTTTTATGTTACATGGGATATGAATACACTCAAGAGAAACAGAAAGATATGAAAGTTTTTTGGAAATGCACTAAATACTATTCTAACAAATGTTATGGGAGAGCTATAACTCAGGAAACTACTGTAACTTATACTAAGGAACATAACCCCCCACCCAATGTTACAGAAATAGAGATTAGAGAAGTGCTTGATTCCCTTATAGAAGCTAGCACTACTAGTGATATACCAACAACTACTATTCTAAAACAGCAATTAAGTGCTCTACCCCAACATGCCTCTAGCCAACTACCAAGTATAGATTCCCGTAAAAGAACCATATTTAGACAAAAAAGAGCTACAGCAACTACTCCTCCCACACCTAACACTTTTGAAGAAGTGCAATTTCTCCCTGAACTCTGTGTAACTCATAATAATGAACCATTTATACTATATGACAACAACTCAAAAGATAAAAGAATAATACTGTTTGCTACTGCAGACAACATGACTAAACTAAACCAATGCCAAATTTGGTAATGGATGGTACTTTTGAAGTATGTCCTAAACCTTTTTACCAATTGTACACTATCCATGGTCATTTCCAAAATGCTAATATTCCATTCCTATATGCCCTCCTACCAAACAAACAACAATCTACCTACCAAGAAATCCTAACCAAAGTCAAACAACTAACTAATGACTCTTTCCCACAAACAATTATCATTGATTTCGAAAAAGCAATGATAAACAATATCCTAAAAATATACCCACACACAGCAATACAAGGTTGCTATTATCATTTTAATCAATGTATATGGCGACTTCTACAGAAATCCACATTAAGGGGCCTATTACAATTGCGGATTTCCTGCGGGAAAAGCGCAGCGGATGCTTGAAAGACCCACCGCCAAATTAGGATGGCTGGTGTGTCTTGGAATCTGTCTGCCGCTTTTCCGCCGTGGTCGCCTTCCGACCACGGCGGAAAAGCATTACCATGGCTGGCGGTGTCTATCAGACACCCCCAGCCATATTATGATGGAGTAGAAAGTATTCTTTTCCACGGCGGCTTTTCCGCCGTGGAAAAGTATACAGACCTTCACTTTGGGGGCCTGTTGCGGGCCCCCTGGGTGAAGGGGGTGTGGGGGGTGCACATGGGGGGTACCTATGGTACCCCCCTGCATTTGCGTGAACAAAGAGGCAGGCACCGCACGGTGCCTGCCGATTTGTGCACGCAAATGCCATGCATGCATTTTTAACATTGCGGCAGGTGCAGCTTGAAGCTGCACCCGCCGCAATTTTAAAAATAGAGGATGTGACCGCCACCATGGCGGTCACATCCTAATCTGCACGGAGGGACCACCACTGCCCCTGCGGACGGTCCCTCCTACTCTATGGTGGCGGAAGGACTCAGGTCCGTCCGCCATCATAATCGGCCCCTTAGTGTCCAATACTCCACAGATAGCACCTTTGCTTATCAAATTAAAAAACTTATCTCTCTAGCATATGTTCCTGTAACAGAAGTTGCAGAGCACTATAACCTATTAATAGACAGCCCCTACTATAAAAGAAACAAAGAAAGATTAAGCCTATGCTTGACTACTTCGAAGATACATGGGTAGGAAGGCTACACCAATCAGGTCATAGAAGACAACCTAAATATCAAATAGCCTGGTGGAATGTCTACCTTAGCACCCTAAATAAGGAAGCATAAACAAACAACGCAGTTGAGGGATGGCACAACACCTTCCAAGCAACCACAGGCAGAGGAACACCTACTCTTTACAAATTAATTCAATCCTTACAAAAAGAATAGAGTTACCAAGAGCTCCGAATGGAGCAATCAGTAACTCTGATAGGACCAAAACTAAACAAACCAAAAAAATGTATAACACACACCAAAGCCAAGTTACCCTCTATCCAAGTACAAGAGGACTAGAAAATCTCTCAATGATAGCTAAAACGATTCTATAAAATATATAACAACTATACAAACATTAGCCATTTATAAATACACATTTTCCTACATTTACTATATGTAACAAATTGTAATTAAATTATCAAATAAATTACAAACACATTTATTAAATTTATTTTGATAATTTACTTTCAAACTGTTACATATAACATAGAAATACAACAAATGTAAACAGATTTCCCACCCTAAAACATTTCTTTATATACATACAGTTTTTGTCGCTTCTTCAAAAGTAATCCAATGTTAAAAAATCCATACCAAATAATCCAAAATGTCCATACAATCCAAGGAGGCACCAAAAAAATGAAAACATACAAGCAAATCCATGATGACTCCTCTCCAATGTAATCCACAGAGTATACCCTTCAAAACCCAAAAACAGTAATTAAAAAAAATAAACACTCCTGGAAAACCGGAAAAACAAAGTATGTGTGAAAAAATCTGAGTATATAATACTCGTCACACTACTTTAAAAAAAGAAACGGACCTCCTCCAAAAACTAAAAGGGCGACGACAACCTAAAAATAGAAGAAACACATACCCACCCACACATATACACCCATACACATATAAAAATACATATTTATACTATGAACATAAGCATTTAGTAACATTTAAACATGTAAACATCTTTCACACACCTAGTACTAAAACGCGATAAATACTAAATATCGTAAACTCAAGCTAACACCTAAAACACAATGTACGATATATATTACAATCCTATTCAAGCTAAATACACCACACGTACACTTAAATTAAATTTACTACCTTATAAAATACACCAAAAACAAACTTACCCTCACCAACGCGACGCAGCATCCAACCGCGAGTTGTTCCAGTACCAAATCAAACAAAATAACATTACGCGGTTAAAAATTGTCCCTGTATAGCTGAAAAGCCTATTTATTTTCTATTTTACTAAACTTAAAAATTAAACATATAGGCTTCACATTATATATTCTTTTTCCCAATAATAGTTATAAATGTATGTTTATTTAAAAAAAGTATTTACAATATTATTTAATGAAGTATGAAAAAGAAAATATTATTATAATGTTGAAATTACTTTTATCATTCACCTTCTGCTAAACCTTATGCTTATAAATATGTTAATGTGATTATAAAATATATGTACAGTTTAAAATTAATTTCTCATTATTTACTTTTGTAAAGATTAATATTATTAATTTTTTCAATATTAATTATACTAATTTATAAAATAAATATTATCATTTTGTAACCATCAAAAATGTTACTATTTTGAGATCTGTTAAAAATGTATGTATCAATGATTTGTACTATAAAATACTAAAAAATGTATGTACAACAAATATAACAATTATTTGCAGCATGTTTACTATTAAAATATTTCTATTTTGTATGTGATTTAAAATAATTGGTAATAAATAGATTTTACACTATGTAATTATATTTGTTATAAAAATTGACATTTGCAATATATGTGAAATAACATTAAAAAGTTTCATTGCAATTTATGAATGTTTTTAATATACAAATATTGACTTGCAATTTTTTTATAAACTATTCACTTACAAAATTAAACTGCAAATAAAAACTTTTCCTCTAATTCCCATTTCTGTTTACATCTTAATAAACAGTTTGTAAATGTTTTCACTTAAACATGTGTGTGTCTCCTTTTTTCATAAAATATAATGCAAATATATTTTAAATTATTTATTAATTATTTTTATTAAATCATAAAAAATGTGATGTCTTTATCAATCTACTACTAATATAACAATAATTAATGACTACTATAGTTAATATATTTACATAGAAACAATAATTGTAATATTCTACCAACAAAAATGTATATCGCTACAAAGTTTTTGCTATTCCCACTCCACCAAGTATAAAGTCAGGGAAGGTGCTGGATATTCAACCCATATAAATTACTATTCCCACTCCACCAAGTATAAAGTCTGGGAAGGTGCTGGAGAGTAAACCCATATAGATTACTATTCCCACTCCACCAAGTATAAACTCAGGGAAGGTGCTGGACATTCAACCCATATAAATTACTATTTCCACTCCACCAAGTATAAAGTCTGGGAAGGTGCTGGACATTTAACACATATAAATTACTATTCCCACTCCACCAAGTGTAAAGTCTGGGAAGATGCTGGAGAGTAAACCCATATAGATTACTATTCCCACTCCACCGAGTATAAACTCAGGGAAGGTGCTGGACATTCAACCCATATAAATTACTATTTCCACTCCACCAAGTATAAAGTCTGGGAAGGTGCTGGATATTCAACCCATATAAATTACTATTCCCACTCCACCAAGTATAAACTCAGGGAGGGTGCTGCACACTCAACCCATATAAATTACTATTCCCACTCCACCAAGTATAAACTCAGGGAAAGTGCTGGACATTCAACCCATATAAATTACTATTCCCACTCCACCAAGTATAAAGTCTGGGAAGGTGCTGGATATTTAACCCATATAAATTACTATTCCCACTCCACCAAGTATAAAGTCAGGGAAGGTGCTGGACATTCAACCCATATAAATTACGATTCCCACTCCACCAATTATAAAGTTTGGGAAGGTGCTGGACATTCAACCCACATAAATTACTATTCCCACTCCACCAAGTATAAACTCAGGGAAGAGGCTGGACGTTCAACCCATATAAATTACTATTCCCACTCCACCAAGCATAACGTCTGGGAAGGTGCTGGATAGTAAACCCATATAAATTACTATTCCCACTCCACCAAGTATTAACTCAGGGAAGGTGCTGGACAGTAAACCCATATAAATTACTATTCCCACTCCACCAAGTATTAACTCAGGGAAGGTGCTGGACAGTAAACCCATATAAATTACTATTCCCACTCCACCAAGTCTAAACTCAGAGAAGGTGCTGGACATTCAACCCATATAAATTACTATTCCCACTCCACCAAGTATAAAGTCTGGGAAGGTGCTGGACAGTAATCCCATATAAATTACTATTCCCACTCCACCAAGTATAAAGTCAGGGAATGTGCTGGACAGTAAACCCATATAAATTACTATTCCCCTCCACCGAGTATAAAGTCTGGGAAGGTGTTGGACAGTAAACCCATATAAATTACTATTCCCACTCCACCAAGTATAAACTCAGGGAAAGTGTTGGACATTCAACCCATATAAATTACTATTCCCACTCCACCAAGTACAATGTCTGGGAAGGTTCTGGACATTCAACCCACATAAATTACAATTCCCACTCCACCAAGTATAAAGTCAGGGAAGGTGCTGGACATTCAACCCATATAAATTACTATTCCCACTCCACCAAGTATAAAGTCCGGGAAGGGGCTGGACATTCAACCCATATAAATTACTATTCCCACTCCACCAAGTATAAAGTCTGGGAAGGTGCTGGACAGTAAACCCATATAAATTACTATTCCCACTATACCAAGTATAATGTCAGGGAATGTTCTGGACAGTAAACCCATATAAATTACTATTCCCCTCCACCAAGTATAATGTCTGGGATGGTGCTGGACAGTTAACCCATATAAATTACTATTCCCACTCCACCAAGTATAAACTCAGGGAAGGTGCTGGACATTCAACCCATATAAATTATTATTCCCACTCCACCAAGTATAAACTCAGGGAAAGTGCTGGACATTCAACCCATGTAAATTACTATTCCCACTCCACCAAGTATAATGTCTGGGAAGGTGCTGGACATTTAACCCATATAAATTACTATTCCCACTCCACCAAGTATTAACTCAGGGAAGGTGCTGGACAGTAAACCCATATAAATTACTATTCCCACTCCACCAAGTCTAAACTCAGAGAAGGTGCTGGACATTCAACCCATATAAATTACTATTCCCACTCCACCAAGTATAAAGTATGGGAAGGTGCTGGACAGTAAACCCATATAAATTACTATTCCCACTCCACCAAGTATAAAATCAGGGAATGTGCTGGACAGTAAACCCATAGAAATTACTATTCCCCTCCACCAAGTATAAAGTCTGGGAAGGTGTTGGACAGTAAACCCATATAAATTACTATTCCGACTCCACCAAGTATAAACTCAGGGAAGGTGCTGGACATTCAACCCATATAAATTACTATTGCCACTCCACCAAGTATAAACTCAGGGAAAGTGTTGGACATTCAACCCATATAAATTACTATTCTCACTCCACCAAGTACAATGTCTGGGAAGGTGCTGGACATTCAACCCATATAAATTACTATTCCCACTCCACCAAGTATAACGTCCGGGAAGGGGCTGGACATTCAACCCATATAAATTACTATTCCCACTCCACCAAGTATAAAGTCTGGGAAGGTGCTGGACAGTAAACCCATATAAATTACTATTCCCACTATACCAAGTATAAAGTCAGGGAATGTTCTGAACAGTAAACCCATATAAATTACTATTCCCCTCCACCAAGTATAAAGTCAGGGAAGGTGCTGGACAGTTAACCCATATAAATTACAATTCCCACTCCACCAAGTATAAACTCAGGGAAGGTGCTGGACATTCAACCCATATAAATTACTATTCCCACTCCACCAAGTATAAACTCAGGGAAAGTGCTGGACATTCAACCCATATAAATTACTATTCCCACTCCACCAAGTATAATGTCTGGGAAGGTGCTGGACATTCAACCCATATAAATTACTATTCCCACTCCACCAAGTATAAAGTCAGGGAAGGTGCTGGACATTCAACCCATATAAATTTCTATTCCCACTCCACCAAGTATAAAGTCAGGGAAGGTGCTGGACATTCAACCCATATAAATGACTATTCCCACTCCACCAAGTATAAAGTCTAGGATGGTGCTGGATAGTAAACCCATATAAATTAATATTCCCACTCCACCAAGTATAAACCGAGGGAAGGTGCTGGGCATTCAACCCATATAAATAATATATCCACTCCACCAAGTATAAAGTCTGGGAAGGTGTTGGACAGTAAACCCATATAAATTACTATTCCCACTCCGCCAAGTGTAAACTCAGAGAAGGTGCTGGACAGTAAACCCATATAAATTAATATTCCCACTCCACCAAGTATAAACTCAGGGAAGGTGCTGGACATTCAACCCATATAAATTACTATTCCCACTCCACCAAGTATAAACTCAGGGAAGGTGCTGGAAAGTAAACCCACATAAATTACTATTCCCACTCCACCAATTATAAAGTCTGGTAATGTGCTGGACAGTAAACCCATATAAATTATGTTCCCACTCCACCAAGTATAAACTCAGGGAAGGTGCTGGACATTCAATCCATATAAATTACTATTCCCACTCCACCAATTGTAAAGTCTGGGAAGGTGCTGGACATTCAACCCATATAAATTACTATTCCCACTCCACCCAGTATAAAGTCATGGAAGGTGCTGGACAGTAAACCCATATAAATTACTATTCCCACTCCACAAAGTATTAACTCAGGTAAGGTGCTGGTCAGTAAACCCATATAAATTACTATTCCCACTTCACAAAGTATAAAGTAAGAAAAGATGCTGGACATTCACTCCTTACTAATTACTATTCCCACTCCACCAAATAAAAACTCATTAAAGATACTGGACACTAAAACCATATAACTTACAAAACTTTTACTAAACACTCCCAATAATTTAAATATTTCATACAATATAACATTTAAGATGTTATTACAAATTTACATTTAATATTAATTATTTTCTAAATTAATTTTAAATTATTTTCTAAATTTAAATAAATAATTTCACATTAATTTAGAATCTAGTGTCAAAAAATTATTTAAATTTAAATACAAAAATTTTAAATTAATTTAGAAATTAATTTCGAATAAATATCCAATTTTAAAATAATAATTTCTAATCATTTTCAATTTTAATTTCAAAGAAATATCTAAATATAAAGTAAAAATGTAAATTGTATCTCCTAATTATTTTCAAATAAATATCAAAATTGTTAAAAATAAATCTATTTATTTTCTAAATTAACTTCCAATTATTTTCTAAATTGAAATAAAAATGTTCACATAAATTTAGAAATTATTCTCAACTTATTCTCTAAATTTAAATTATCAATTTTAAATTAATTTCGAATTTAATTTCAAATCAATTTCTAAATTTAAATAAATATTTTCACAATAATTTCGAAATCAATTTAAAGAAAATTCTAAATTTAAATAAATAATTTTAAATTATTTTCTAAATTTAATTTATAAATATTTTAGAACACTTCCCACTCTATTCCCCTAAAAACCCACAACCCGCTACTAAAACATACATTTTTACAAAATTTTACAATAATTATACATTTATTTTAATTTACTTCTATATATTTTAAAACACTTCCCACCCTATTCCGGTAAAAACCCACAACCCGCTATTAAAATGTTTTTATTATTTTTTAACTACATATTTATTTATTTTTATTTAAATTATTTACATATTTTATTACATTAAATAACAGACATAAACAAAATTTTACAAAAATAAATTAAAAGTACAACATTATTAAAGAACAAGTCTTTTCCGAGCACTCTTAATATCAATAAACACAATCCTCTAGTAATGGTTCCTACGCTTGTGTTTTTTTCGGTTTATTATTTCTTCATAATTTTCCACTTCCTCACAGCGCAGCCAACACGTGTTTCGTCTAGTCAATATTATGACATCAGACTTCCTCAGGGCTGCAATTAACAATAGACATATTCTAAATCATATTATCTTCTTCTAACATTCTCTTATTTAACAAGATAGAGAGGGGATACACCCTAACAACTCCCTAGCGTGATAGTGACTAGGGTACAGTTCAAAGAAAGAAAGTCCCGAACCAGCAACACTCAAAAATCACCCAGGTGTATCAATAGAGTGCATATGTCACAAAAACTGTGACATCAGATATATTAAGTTACATTGAAAGACAACAATCTCTCGTACCATAGAAATATGAGGCATCATCTACATACCCTCATAAGTTCATCCGGGTATGCAAAAAAGTTCCAACTAAAACACGACCTTGTCACACATCTGTCCTTCATACGTCTAAAACACAAACATGACTGCTTAATCGTATGTAATGACTCCTATGCACCACGTCATTACATCAGTACAATCTCATCTCGCCTATATTAATCCTGCTTAGTACAAGAGGGACTGTCTATTACAGTTCCAATGTTAGGTGTCCTTTAATATAATCAAAGTTCAAGTCACATTGCCTGTTTCAAAAAATATAAAAATCCCCCTGTCTGTCAGTTTGATACCTGTTCGTTTACACCATTCATTAGTGGTCTCATCTCATCTCTAGACCTAATCAAAAGGACGTACAGATTCCACACAACAGCACTGCTGATAATACCTTCATTCAGGATAGATATCACTTTAATCAAAAGACTCACCAGTTTTCATATCTCTGGTAGTCGATTACATGTATCCAGGCAGCACGCTGAGCGCTCATCTGTAACTGTTACAACATTATTAACATTCTACATTCCACAAATCGATATTCTAACAGTCGATATTTTCTCTCTCGATATTCTGACACTCTATATTTTGACATTCAATATTTTTTACATATACAAAAACTCAATATTTTCTACACTCGATATAAACTAGTCAATATTCTATACTTCGATATTTTTGAAAACACTTAAAAATCGATAAAATTATCATCGATATTACTTACCTCGATATTACTGCCATGTCGATATTCTGTAGTTGATATTCTGTCCAGTCGACAAAAAAAACTCGATATTTAGACTGCACACCGTGTCTGGGACTCAAGTCTTATAAGTGTTCACTTGGAGAGGACTGATTATTAAATTAGTGATGCAGCCTCATTGAACAGTGCTATTGTGCATGATTTATCTCTAATGTGCCAGCCCCAGGTACCCTCTGCCACCCAGCTACATGCAGCAGTGCCAGTATAACCTCTGGTTTCCCCGCATCATAGCACATTTGTGCACTGCACCCTGGGCCAGCCAAAGTAAGGGCCCGTCTGGCCCGACCACCTCAATGTGAGTCTTATGTGGTGATCCTCCTCAACCGCCATTGATGAATGCAGGCCAATGTGTGTGTGTGGCAGTAATGTGTGGCCTCTGACCTAGGGCCAACGCATATCACCTTTAGAATCCAGCTGATGATAAACTGGCCAGGGTCATCACTTTAATGTACAGATGTAAGGCACAATGCGGGCAAAGGGTACTGCAGTATTACTGCATGTTCGCCACTGCCACTGCCCCCCTCACAGCCAAGCTCTAGGGCTGGCAGCTCAGTCTATGTGCCACACCTCCTTGATGTGGAAGGCAGAGGGGGTCAGCAGGTCAGCACGGCCCCTTGTTTTATGCCACCAGGATTGCCTCTATGCTCAGCACAGTGAACCTCCACATACACCCCACTGGCACAGGAAATAAAACTACGCGGGCTGTTTCTCAGTATCATAGAGAGGCCAGACCCCAAGCATGAGTGCCTGTGACATGTCCAGGCACAGTTAGGGACTGTCAGACCATGTGGACTGAGCAGCAGCACCTGAGAGTTGTGCAAGCACTTCCAGAGCCTCTTGGTGGGTGACATATCAGTTCCTTTCAATGGGTGCCTCACCTACCGGAAGATTGTTTCCTTCCCAGTATAAGAATTGGCTTGGTAGTTTGGTCTGCCCTGTTCCCATGATGCACTGGGCCAGGGACAGACTAATTTGCATGTAGCCAGGTTCTGAGCTGGGATGGTGCAGTGAGCTAAAAAACGGTGATGGATCAAGCCCTGATCTGTTGACTGGGTATGAGTGTTCTGTTTAATTCAGATACTCTGTCCATCACCACCCCCTTTTCTGAATCACCTACCACCAGGGCACTTTGCCTTATCAGCCATGTTTCATATGGGGTGGTGTGTTCATAGTTGTCTCTTTATTTTCATGTCCTCTCGCTGCTGAGTGGACACCAACAGTTTCGGTCGAGGGACTGTGATGTAGGGCTAAGGCAACCGGTCCCCCAACTGTGCACAAAGTTTGCCTCCAAAACTGGTACTGAGTGCCCTTCAGTGCTGGCCTCTGAGCCATGGATGAGCGTCACTCCACCTGGGTACCTGGTAACTCCGGCAGTGGTCTTCACTCATGACATGCCTCTCCCCCAAATGCCTGCTGTCTCTGGGGAATTGCTGGGTGTGCGTCTGGTCAAACATGTCTGTCTGTCCGCCACCTGCTCACCTCGCCAGGCCACTATCTCTGGAAATAAGGACAGCAGCACCACCCGCTCTGCATGGCTCATCAGGCGCACCTCTTCACTTAAATTGCCAAATTTCAGCTGGAATCCCACTCCCATATAATCAAGGTCATTAAAGTGACACCAATTGTCTTTGTGATTATGATTACATAGTATTTAACAGGATAAATGGTCGTGGCTGTCCGGGAGCTTGGACTTGCGCCCTATTGGCCATGTTGCTTGACCACGCCCCCTCACAGACCTAATTTAGAGGCAAAACAGTAGTAAAGTAAAAATACAACATAAGAAAAATCCCAAACCAATTTAGAAAAATAGAGGATATTTCATTAAATGAAATGACACCAAAACAACTAAAGTCCAATAAAGGAAAGGAGAGTCATCAATATTGAAATTTCCAGGTTCAAAATAGTGCAAAAAAAGAATTAAGTGCTACCCCAGGTCATGCAGCTACCTTTGACCAGTACCTAGGCGTGGGTTAAGGCTAACTGCGATGGAGTACGAGCCAGATACAGAAACCAGGTTTGACCTGATAAGAGTTTTACCTTTAGACTTAATCTCTGGATTGGAAGTAAAACATCTTTAGGCATGGCTAGGCTGTAGGCAGTGCCTGAAGAGGGGCCCAAGATAACCATTGAACGAGGTCCTGGTAAAGCTGATGACTTTTGGCAGGAAAGCTCTGAGTGGGAGAAATGTAAATTTCATGCTCTTAGAAGGTCTTTCATTTTAATTTCTTTATCATTTACCCCCCAGTCTCCCGTTATTATTTCTCCCTCTAGAGTACTGTCACCTTAATAATTCACATCTTTACACTTGTAGGACCTTTCGAACATTTTTTGGACCATCTACATGAATATTTCGTCTGTCATACCCAATTTGGCTTCCCAAGATAGGTAAACGCTTCATCTTTATCTTCAGTCCCCCTCTGAAATTAGGCATGCGCATTATTTACTATCTGGTATACTAACAACCTTACATATACTCCTTTATTATCTTCCTATATTAGCATCTCCAGACAGACAGTCCTGCTTTCCAGACAAATTTGACCCCCTTTCCTGTGAGAATCTGCATCATTTCAATCCAGGTACAACGCTGGTTCCCGTATATCATCCAAACCTTTCTCTCCCTTCTTCCTTTTTTCTCTTGATCTCTTTTTCCTAACCACACCTCTTTTCCCCCCCCACCCCCCTTTCTTCCCCCTTTTCTTCCCCCCCCCTTCTTTTACCCACCTGCCCTCCCCAGTCTTCCCTCTTTTTCGCCCTTTCCTCGTCCTTGTTTCCTGGCCTTCACTCTCCTTTCTCTTTTTATCCTCTTCTTTGTTTTCCCTTCTCCTCCCCCTCTCTTCTCCCATCCTTTTTCCAACAACACCAGTTGCCTGAGTTTACAGTTAGTCAGGATCAATATTGTAATATGTTGTATAGATAATCACTATGTGTGCCCCCCCTCCCCTTTTTTCTATCTTCCCCACTTTGAAACGTACTGCTATGTACCACTCCATGCAGTTAAGCCTATGTATAGCCAGTTAGGATTAATACCCAAGCATGTTATATATATATAATCACGCATGTACCAATTCGAATGGGCAATACATTGTACATAATTGTAAATATTAGGACAGGTTTTGAGCACCTATAGGACACTATTGTTCCCTTCTCCATTACTGTATAAATGTACCATATGTTTTCTGTTTTTTATTATGTAAATATCTAGGACAACATACTGACACTGACAAGCTTTGCTATTATTTGTATTTCTTTATGTGCATAGGTTCACCTGGACATTCACATGGCTCCCTGATGAAGGCCCTCAGCCGAAACGCGCGTAGTTGTTATATTTAGCCATGTTTTTATGTATAGAGTGTTGAAACAAGCTTCCATACAGTTCTCAAATCATGTTTTCCTTTGAAATGTATTGAACTGCACCAAGAACCAAACTATGTGTATATATATGTAGATCAACCATCACATGTATAGTGGAGGCACGCACACAGAAAAACTCGCAACAAAGTAAAAGTGTTTTTATACTAACTATAAACAAACTGTCATAATCTAATTAAATAAAGTCTATATTTTTGTACCATGCACTTTGTTTCCCTATAGTCATTGCTGTCCCCTGTCAGGTGTTGTCCTTTAGTTAAACCAGTTCCTAATTAACCTTTTTTCCAAATATTGTACCTATCCCGAGTTAGGAACTCTAGGCGGGGATACCCCCTCCTTCCTTGCATATACTTAGAAGGTCTTTCGCCAGCCAGATACTTTTTGCAAGTTCGCCCGAGGAAGATTTCAGACTTCAGGCCTGATTTAGATCTAGGAGGAACTGGTTCCACCTTCACTTTTCTGACAGTTTCACCGCCCACCTACTTGGTGGGCTGCCTGCTCGATTTAGATGTTGACATGTCTATAGACGAAAGACATTCCGAGTTCCACCAACTCTGCTAGATTTTATCTTCTGCATCGATGGCGTCATAGGCAAAAGCAGCTGTTGAAGGGAGTCCAGCCAAGATTACCATAGGGACAATCATGATGTGCCTTTCCGTCGAGGAAAATGTGGTGGGGATACCACCAACCCTGAGTTAGAGGAGTCAAAGGAAAATAGGTAGAAACATACCTTTTTTTAATGTCTTTCACTCTATGGTCGAGGTCTTTCCTTTGCTACTACCACTTAACCACATCACTGATCAACTCTGTTGTTGCTGGGATCTAAGGTAGATGTCTTATTCACTTATCTTACTATGAATCGTATGTTAACAGTTGCTTTAGCCACTTGAATTTTTACCTTGCCCGTACATGCAATTTGTTTCTTACTTGTAACGCAGTGGTGTTAATTTTACAACTTATCTAGGGAATATGAACACACCTAGATTGACACTTAAAAACTATTTGTTTTGTTACAGTGGTTGTGGGTGTTGTGGTGCCAGTGGGCGTACACTCAATAGTGTATATATGTTTTTTGTGTGGTATGCTATATATAATAAAAGGATCATAACACATTACCTACGTATATTTTTTGACCAAATGCTACATATATGTGTGGTGACACATTAATACATATTACTTACCAGTCTCCACTTTATCAGGAATCCGCAGCTGGGACAATGCCAGCCTAATGGCAAAATCAAATTAAGCTCATCACACACCCACCAGCATGACGGCGACAGAGTACTGTTAGCTAGCAGAGGATTCCGCTGCACATACCGAGGTGTGCCGCTTCTGCGATGGTAAACTGTCTGTTGATATGGACAGAGATTCAACCAGCCCACATCTACATATAGCGGATGGTCTCAATCAGCTCGACGGAGTACTTGTGAAGTTGTGACTGCCACCACTGAGGGACGACGGGAGTCATGCCAAGATTAAAATCAGCCCCTTAGCCACTTTTTTTGTGTTCAGATTTTTCCAGAGGGGCAAGGGGTCAGGCTGTAGCCAAACAGGGTGCCACAAAGCTTGATATCTTTTTCACGATGCCCTGCTGAATCGAATTTGCTGTTTCAGAAAAGCTCTAAGCAGGAGCAACCTGAATCTTCAGCTCAGTCACAATGCACCTTCATATGAAGGTTGGCCCCAGTCCTCCAGGTGTCTTTGGTGCCAAAAAAGTTTCTAAGTCCCAGGTTTCTGGAGATGTTATGAGGGGTACACTTTGGCACAGCCAAGGGTCCCAAGCCCTTAAGTCCGTTTTCATTGTTTGTTCAACTGAATGAAAAAATAGAGCATTGAATGTGCACAGGAGTGGTAAAAAAGTTAAGAGCCAAAACACGTCTTGACACAACAACGGTGATCTGCTGGGCTTGCTGAGATGAAATAAAATGAAATCAAGCATTACCTGGAGTGCCGTTCTGTTTATAAAAGCAGAAATGTTGTTATATATAGATATATGCATTAAGACTGTGCAAAGTAAAAAAAATACTCAGCGAAGTTCCGCGAGCTGCGGAATGGGTTACCTTGTGCTGTTCGCACAGATTTTTAGTGCAGGGTGTTTGTTTTCACAGTTCGAATGGCATCTTGCCCAGTGCAAGATAGGAGCTGCTTCTTCTGCAGCTCGAGTAGAAGTTCTACTCGAGCTGCAGCTTCCTCAATACGAATGGAAGGTTTCGCAACGTGTGTGGTAGCGACCATCTGCGACCCCTCACGTTCAGAAATCTTGCTGGGAAGAGGTCAAGTGTTGGCTTTTCCTCACTCGCACTCAACAAATTACCGTTGACGTGCGTGAGGGAGGAAAAAACTCTGCTCTGCTACGCTGAGCTTTTTAGAACTCTGCAAGCACCGTGGAGTGTCGAGTGTGAAAAATTCTACAAACTCTGCGAATGTCATGAGTGATGTAATATGTGCGGTCATAAGCAGTGCATTGCAGGGGTGTGAGTTATAGTTAGCTCAGCTAACTTTAATGGCTGAATTTCTCTGGTTTAGTACGAGTGGTGGGAAAGGGGGCAATGCTTGCTATCAGAACTCAGCAATTCTGCTATGTGGGACTTGCTAGAGTTAATAGGAGGGGTAGTTAGTCCCCAAGGATGTCCTTGGTTAATTTGCTTCCCCCTGGGCCAATATGATAAAGAGCCTGGCTGATCAGGGGTATTACCCCAAAACCGGTCTTAGGATGCTTGTTTGCAGTAGAGGGTCAAGGCTGATTTGCATATGGCTGGGTCTGAACTGAGGTGGCAAAGTGAGCTAAAGAATGATGATGGATTCAAACCAGATGTATGACGATACATTGCAAACTAAAACAACGCGTGCTTTTACAACGTGGTTTTTAGTTCGCATGTACCGCCACAATGCATGTTTTTTGTAGGGAAGTGAAGTGGGTACGTCAAAGTGTTGGGAGCCCTAAGAGGATGTAGCTAGGGAAGCGAGGTAATTCGGTTCCAAACATTTGATCTATATCGGCCAATACTTCTTCGCAATAACAATGTAGTTTTGGGAAATGCCACAGTAGATGTGTTAGTGTACCTGAGTTGCCGCAGTGGCGCCAATATTTATCGTTGCATCCCTGTTTCGAGTTAGACAGACCGGCAGGCATGTAGTATCAATAGTGCACTAGCTTGAGACGTGTCTCCTTCTCTGCTGTGCTGCATGCCGACGTATGTGCTTGGTGCAGTTTGTCTGTCCACTCTTTGTCTGTGAATGTGCATTCACACTCCGGTTCCCATCTTGACCTTGCTGGTGATTGTAAGGGGCTAGTGGAGGTGCTCACGAAGGAACAGATGTCAGACAGCAAAGCCGATCATCGCTCCGTGTTAGTAGCCAGCGCTCAAAGTGTGTGAGAGGTCTGCTAGTGTGGGGTCGTACATCTGACTGAGTCACCCAGTGGCGTAGTACCATACATCGCCAATCCTCTGACTCTGGGAGGCCGAAGTCTTGTTGGATCTCTGAGAAGTCCTGCAGTCCCTGCTCATCAAAGAGATTACCTACGGCTTACAATTAGCCACTTGCTGAATTTCCTAGGATTGGGTAAGCGGGGAAGTCATGGTAATAAGGCCCTTAACAAAGCTCAGTTTGTCCCAGACACCCATTGTGGCTCTGGCTACCGGGAAGATGTACACTCCCGGTGGGCAACTTTTTCGAGGCAGCTAAGGTATCTTTCAGATATGGATTCTGGCCACTGTCTGATCTAAAAAACACCAATGTTTTTCTATAAGTGGGTGTTGCCATTCCACCAGACACCTCAACTGCGCTGCCTGCTTATACCTTATTAGGTGAGGTATCCCCAATCCCCCATTAGAGATTGGAACATATGCACGCTCTCTAGCCATCCTGGCTTTTTTGCCACCCCGAATGAAGGACTCCAATGCTAGTTGCAGTTTCTTTATCACAATGGGGGGTGGCTGCAAGGGCAGAGCTTGCATTATATATAAAATAATAGGTAAGAGAGTTATTTGTACACTGGCTATTCGTTCCAACCAGGAGATAGGGCCCCCGTGCCATGATTGGATGAGCTAGTGTACCGAGGCCAACAGTGTGTCATAGTTGCGCATTATAGATTTATCCATTTCTTTTAACAGAGTTTTATATAGCGTGAACTTGACCCGAATCGGGTAGCAGTTTACATTGCACCAGTTGCATTACATGAGGACAAATTCATTTTTGTTAACACAGGGAGATAAAGTGATTTGCCCAGAATCACAGGATGTTCAGCGTCATTGACGAGACTCAAACCCAGTTCCCCAGATTTGAGTTTGGGCGCCCTAGCCATCAGGCCAACTCCTCTCCCTATTGTGGAGAGTAATTGAATGCCTAAGTATGTGATACCTTGCTCAACATAAAAGAAGGGAAATTTGGCACCCAGATTTGTCTGTTCGACTTGCGATGTGGTGAGGCTAAGGGCGTAGGATTTGCTGGCGTTCATCTTAAACCCAAATGCTTCCCCAAAGGCCGCCAGTTCCGCAAGTAATGGCGGCAACGACTGATATGGTTTACTTATTCTGAGCAGGACATCGTCGGCATATAATGCTATTTTGTCTACCTAACCACCCGTCCCCACTCCCTCAATGAGAGGAAGTCCTTGGATTTGCTCCGGCGACAACACCATATAGAAAGTGAATAGGAGGGGGAGAGAGGGCACCCTTGTTGTGTTCTCCTTGGGAATATTGGGGATAGAGTGTTGTTGACTCGGACCATGGCCTTGGGGTCTGTATAGCCCAAATCCACTGATGGAAGCAGGGTCCTAAACCTATGGATTATAGCACTACTTGCAGAAAGGGCTAGTGCACCTGGTCAAATGCTTTTTCTGCGTTGATTGTAATGTGGGTGAATGTGTGTGGTTGGTTTTATCGATAAGATGGAATATCTGCTTAGTATTGTCCCCGCAAGTGTGTCCCGGAATGAAGTCTGATTGGTCCGGGTCTTTTAGGACGGGCATGTACCTTCTCAGTCTGCTGGCTAGGATCCCCGTAAATAGCTTAGCATCTATGTTTAGAAGGGATATGGGGCAGTAGGAAGTGCATTGCTGCAGGTCTTTACCAGGTTTTGGTATAACCATTATTATAGCCGTTCTCATGGTGTCCGTGAGGACGCCTGTGAACCTAAAGGAGTTTTAAAATCAAGCCAGGACAGGGGAGAGCTGTTCTGCAAATATTTTACAAAAGGCCGCTATAGAGCCATCTTGGAATGGAGCCTTATCATCTTAAAGCCTCCCTATCGCCTCGAGGACCCCTTCTGCGGTTATGTCCTCTTCTAAAGATGCGGCTACAGGTTCCGTCAGTTTTGTTAGGGGTATATGCTCAATATAGGAAGTGCTGTGTGCAGGTTGTGGGTTGTCCTTTGTATAGATTGGGCATAGAACAACCCGAATTCTGCTACAATTTCGGAGTCCCTCGTCAGAGAGTGTCGGTGTTGATCTGTTATAGTTTGTACGTGGTGGGCCTGAGTTTGAGTGCTTAGTCTTTGTGCAAGCAGTCTACTGGCTTTGTTCCCCCCAGCATAATATCTCTGCCTTGTGCGGAGCAAAGCAGGCTCTGCTACATCTATATCTAAAGCTTTGAGTTGCTTTCTGGCGGTAGCCAGTTGCCGCTGTGTACTTTGTGACCCTGTCTGCCTGTGTACTTCTTCTAGTTCTTTCACTGTCCCCTGTAGATCTGTGCGCTTTGCCCTGCGCTCCATTTGGTGCCTCGCTGCTATAGCTATGAATGTTAACCTCACAACCACTTTTAGCACCTCCCACAGTGTGGAGATTGATATGTGAGGTGTATCATTGATGGCAAGATAATCCTGAATCACCCCTCGCATCTCCTTGACATTTGGGTCATATGAAAGTAGCTTAGGATTGAGGTGCCATGTCGCAGAACTCTGTCTGCTGTGTGGCACCAGGGATATGGGTGAGTGATCGGAGAGCGAGGTGACTCCGATGCCGGGTTGCGTTACTGACCCCAATAGCGAGGTGGAGACTAGGAAAAGTAAATTCTGGCGTATGACTGGTGCGCAGCAGAGAAATCTGTAAAGGATTCAGTATTAGGACGTCGGACCCTTCATATGTCCAGCAGTCCTGCATCTAAAAGCCATTAAGGCCCCTGTGGGGCGAGTGCTCCTGCTGGTCCAGCACCATGCCTTGCACTATTTTAAAATCCCCCCTAACTAAAATATTGCCATCTAGTGTAGCTAGTATTGAACCAATTGCCTGTCGGGTGAAGGGTTCCAGATGATTATTTGAGGCATAAAGGCTTACAATCATAATGGTGCATTGAGGCTTGGTGATTCTTAGGGCTATCATTCAGCCTGTAATCTCAGAGTGAGTCTGAATGACTCAACTTTGGAAATGTGTGGCAAGTATTATAGCTACGCCCACCTTCTTGCTTGGCTCGATAGACCAGAATTGCTGATCAAAGCATTTTGATCTCACAAAACTTCACTCCTTTTTAACAAGGTGGGGCTCCTGCAGAAGGCATATGTTACACTGAGTTGCCTTCAGTTGTAACAAGAGTGCTAGTCTTTTGGCTGGAGAGTTTAGGCCCCTCACATTAAGAGTAACAATCAATACTATAACAACGTTTCAATGGGAGGCTGAGCAGTGGCTCTAGGCTGTGACACTGTGTACCCTCACTGTGTGGTGGATCGGAACATGTGTGTGTGGAAGTGGCACATACGTGTGCATTAAAGAAAACATGCAATAAAATATAAATAACAAAGTCACCAAGTGGGATAAAACAGTTAAATATGTAGTAGGGGTCCATGTCGTCGGCTAGCCTCCCGGGTCGTCTAGGATGTCTCCGCTGATGCTTGATTTTGTAAAAACTCAAACTTGGGGCAGATCCTGGTGTCCTGCTTACATCATCCCTTGATGATGGCCTGCTGAGGCTTTCTACCATCACTCCAGGGTCAATCCATATCAATACATCAGAGTTCATAGTACAGCTTGTGTCCCATAGGCAATTACTCATCTTCTTGCTCTGGTGTGGGATCCTGCTTGGTAAGATGCTGGAGCAAGGCAGATCACTCCTTGATGCTTTCCATTGTGGTTGGCTTGCTCACAATTTGTGGGAGTCGGTTTTTGGGGGGCGCCTCTGTCGGTCAGATCCTTGCGCAGGTGAGGGGGAGCTACCTGTGCCAGATCATTCTCGCAGATCTAGGTGCAGCCCCAGGATTGCCGCTGCCTCTGGGGGTGCGAGTTGAGCATTTTTCTCCATTCCGTATGAATATCAGGCAAAATGAGTGCCCCATCTGTAGCGAACTCCTTTACTCCTCAGGAAGTCTGTAATTGGTTTCATAGCGCGAATGCGCTGAAGAGTGATGGGGAAAGGTCTTGGAAAAGGCACATCTTGATCGCTTCAAACAAGACATGAGTTCCTTCTGCTGGTAGTTGTGTAAACGAGTAAAAATGTCTTGAGGATTTCCTGGAGATTGAGGTAGATGACCCACTCTATGTGTGCGGTCCAGAGGGATCTCAGGGTCCTTCAGTTCAGGAATGATCTGGAGGAAGAGCCATGAGGTCTTCTTGCGGTTGCCATCGGTTTGGAGCGTAATCTTTCGATTCTGATATTGGATCTTCGAGACCTGTTTTTCCAGGTCTTCTTAGTAGAAGTTAAGGTCCGCGTTGTGATCTTTAAGCTCCAATATTTTGAGTCAGAATAATTCCAGCTCCTCTTCTCTGGCGTCGCCCGAGTTCTGCACTGTCACTCACTTTACGGCGCAGTTCCTTCATTTTATTCGCCATCTCAGTCTTTAGTGTCGCAATATCGTTCCTCAGTACTCCAACGAGGGATTCCAGGAAGCTATGTGTCACTGGGTCATCCTTACTTGCTTCTTCTACCTGTGCAGACCCCATTTACTGGCTCTCTGGCGAGGTTGCCTCCGGTGCCTGCCCCATGCGGATGGAGGTTTTTTTTGTGAAGAGGCCCTTGATTGAGGGGTCTTTTTTGATCCTGGTGTTCATCATTTCTCTGCCCCCGGTGATTTTGTGCGTATGTACGCTCTTGGTCGGATGGGCTGTATTTCTCTGTGCTCAGGTTGTTCCTCCAAGTGCCACTGTGCGGCGCGGAAGCGTCCGCTCGCCCGTTAGTGTCACTTTAGTGTAGCTTACAAAGGCAGACCAGGCACTGGGCGATTTCCATTTGGTCTACTGCACAGCTATTACTTGTCCCCATCTACCTGACCAGACCGGTAAGTCCAGGGCCTATTACGTAGCATTGGTCACTCCTCCACCACCTCACTCCTGCTACTCCCAACGGTCCTCACTGGATCTGCACTGCTCCTGCGGGACACTAGTCTTCTGTCACAGTGAGGGTGTGTTGCTGGGTAAGTGATGAGTTCCCAACATGGGGGCAGTTGTCCTGCCTAGTACTTGTTTTGTGGTCCTCCAAACCACTGTACTCCCTCAGGGGTAGGAGCTGGAATGTGTTTCCATGGTGCTCTCTGTCTCTCTGGGCTATGGCTCTCAATAGATCCCTGACGTGCCCCCCACCAGCTATAACCCATAGTGCAGCTACTCCAAGTCAGCGTGAGGTGGGGTCCTGCAAACGGCTGCTCCTCTGCCCATGTAGGGGCAACCGAGCTGCGTGTAGGCACTTGTCCTGGTGCCCAGCTCAGGGCATGGATTTATGCCTGTAGTTGAGCAGCTTGCTTGCCTTGCTAAGTCCAGGAGGTGCCAGTAGGGCTACAGAGCTTGCTTGAAAGTCTTGCTCACCCGAGTACTGCAGAATGAGCATGCAGTGCCAGTGTAGGGCTCCAGGTCCGGGTGCTGCTACTGACGGTCACTTGGGCAGAGCTACTATCTTGGCCTTCAGGGCAGAGGACGGTTTCAATGGGCTCTCTATCAGTAATGTGGTGGGGGAATCCTACAGCACTGGCAGGCCGACATGGTCAGCTCGTTCGTACAGTCTTGGCGCCTTAAGGCAGAAGGGCCATTTAACGCCCGAGGCAACTCTGTGTCTCACCTAGGCAGCCAGCATTTCCCAACATTACCTTTTAATGGATCTCCGCAGGGTTGCTCAGCGGCGTGTCCCACTGTGCTGCCAGCAGGTGCTACCACACGCCCATCTGGTCACCAGGCCTCCTGCCCATCCGGCTCACTTTTCATGGCAGCTACCTGTCCAGGTCTCGCCGCAGGCTTTAGGATCATTTAATTTGGCATTGGTCCCACAGCGAGCACGTCTCTCCAGGCGGGGGCTCTCCGTATATCCTGTGCCATGCCTCATTCAGGGCTCACCTTGCTCCAGGGGTGCCGTTAGCCCCTTTTCAGGGCCCCTCTGGGGATGCCATGATCTGGGCTGTGCTCCCACCACAGGCATGCGTCTCTGGCTACCGAACTCACAGCTGTCGTTCCACAGATCTAGGCGGGGAGGAGGGGCCATCAAATTTGATTTTTCCCACACCTAAACTATTACCAACTCTTCAACTCCATTGAATGGCTCATTCTGCAGATACGCATTTGAAAGGTTCAGGGTGGGATCTTTTGGAGTATCCCAGACTTAGTTGGGAAGGTCCTGGCATGCCGAGAGACAGTTATTGAGCAGGACCAAACTTCATGTAGCCTCATTTTTTCATTGACAGCAGCTCTAATGCCTCATTCCCCCCCCCACCCTACCCCACCTGCAGTCTCCAAGTTCATCTCTGATCCCTGTTTCCGCTGACACCCATCTGTTTCCTTCTTTCCATGGAGTGTCTGGTCCTGTCATGACCAACCATTTGATGGAACAAACTACCCCAAGACTTACGCCTCACGGCTGAATATACAGCTTTTGGAAAGAAACTTAAAATGTATTTGTTCCCCGACAGCCCCACCACACCCACTCGCAGCCCTACCATGGGTTTTCGCTACATAGCACCATGATATCCTTTGGGATGAATGCTGCACACTATAAATAAATAAATAAATAAATGAATAAATAAATGTCGGAACCACAGAAGGATTTATGATCCTGGTTTAAATAGACAGTGAGGATGGACAGTAACTTTTATCCCCAGGCCAAGAACCTGAGTTAGACACTCCCTCTGGATTGCGTGTGTGACTTTATTATAATTCTAAACAGTGGGATCTTGTGTTAGAACCCTTTATGGACTATCAACATTTTTTCTCCCCTTTGTAGTCAGACTGGGTCCCTTGACGCTACCTGAAAGGTTGTTATTAGTTGGAAAAAACCTTCAAAGCTAGCATTTCCCCAGTGATTATTAAAGACTGCATTTTCATTCATTTTGGGCCCTTCTCAAAGAAAGATTTTAATTTCCCCAAATTAAATTATGTGTTTTTTCTGTTCGCAAATTATTTTTCATACGTAAATTCAAAAATCTCTTTCTTGCATTTACAAATCTTACTGTATCATGCATTGTATGTCAGCCAAAGGAAATGTTTAGTTAATCAGAAGAAGCTTTCTATGCACAACACCATTTTTAAATGCATTACATTTTTTAAATAAATACAGAAGATAAAAATACATAACACTATCCTATTCAGTAAATGCAACATCAAACAATCAATACAGGTGATTATTTGACACAAGTTTGTAATGTAACATTTTTTCCAATTTTTATGAATGTGAAAGAAAAGAAGAGTATGAGGACTTAACGAAAGGTTGAGACCACCTTTTGTGCTATTCCTTCAATGAAAGAAAATACTGTGGGTGAATCAGGAGAATTAGGGTTCACTCCTGTGAGTGGGAATTGAACTCCGTCTGTTCTAGCTCACTTTTTCTTGACCTCCATTTTAGAGATTAAGGGCCTCATGTACTATTATTCCAAGGAAGAAATTGTAAATAGCGATATTTCCGATTTGAAATTTGTTTTTGTTTTGGATGTATTATAATGGATTTGATTAAAGTGGTCGCAATTTGCATACTGACTTGTACTGAATCTGTTGCTATTTTGAGAACCAAACAATGCATTAATAGGTTGATTCACAAAATACCGAACTGTGGTGGCCTATTACAGGCAAGCGGCAGGTCATGAATTACAACTCACTTTGATTGGCTAGAGTCACAGTCATTGAGGCCTGCTAGGGTCACCAGACCAACATGTCATTAATTGCTTTTAAGTAAATAATTTTTTAAGTGCAGCCGGGTTTATGAAAAGCAAAACGGGGTGCGTTTTAAAAAAAATGCGTTATGAATTTTTTTTGGAAAGGGCAGTGGTCCCAAGGAGTACTGCCTGCTCCTAAAAAATGTTTTGTCCACATTCAAAAAGAGGAAAGGCACTTCCGCAAAATGGGCGGGGCCACGTTGGTAGCGAGGTAGGGTTGCCGTCGGTCAATGGCCGACGGCAGCATGGAAGGGGTTAACATAAAACTTTAAAATTCTTATCTCTGGTTGCTCTAATTGGACTTTTGTTGGTGTTGTGCAATTCTGTTCATGAAATTATCCTCTATTTTTAAAAATTGGAGTGGGATTTTTTTGTGTTGACACCAGAACGAACATCATGCAGGCCTTCGTCACCAGCAGACTGAACTACCGAAACACACACTATGCAGGAATCACTGCACATCTCCGGAAGATACTCTAGACAATATAGAATTTAGCAGCAAGACTCATCCTTGACTTCCCCAGAAGGACCCACATCACACTCCACCTCAAGAAACTTCACTGGCTCCTAAACCAGAAGAGATGTCAGTTCAGAATGCTGACCCATGCTTACAAGGTCTTGCACAATGAAGGACAGGCATACATTAATATGCTACATCAACAAGTGCCTGACTTTCCACCTACTGACCAGACATCTTCGATCTGCTTCCCTCTCCCTTGCAGACACCCCAGGGATCTGCTGAACTAACAGTGGAGGACACTCCTTCGCGCATTTGGTGGCCAAGGCTTGGAACAACCCCCCTCTGCATCTCAGAACCACACAGTCGCTCCAGCAATTCAGGACACAACTCAAGACCTGGATGTTGGAATGACCAAAGCACCCAACTTCTTCAGCGCCTCGACACCCTCGCAGGTGATTTGCGGCTTTCTGTAAATGTTTGATTAATTGATTGATTGGTGTTGTGATTTCAACTTTTTAACTGTTGTGGTACTTATAAATACTTTACATCTTTTCTTAAGTTAAGCCTGTCTGCTCGGTGGTATAGCTACCAGGCGTGGAGCTCAGGTTTAAACCTCTGAAATCTTTACTGGACCTAGCAAGGATAGAGGTATTATTACTTGTGATAGACTCCTATCCACCCCAACTAAGAATACACTTTCTTTCAGAAGACTTTTGCCCCCAAAACGCATTTTTCGTGGATCCCATTTCTTAGATTGGCACAAAGCTTTCCATAAAGGAGCCAAAGTGAGCAACCTCCATTTTGGACAATTTCATGACAATTCCCCAAACGACATCAAAGTTATTATGGACACAAAAAATGGCTTTCATATGGAAACTATCACCCAGATTCATGAAGAACACATTTTGCGATTCCTTAATAGCGAAATTTACCGATTCGCTATTAAGGAATAGCAAAATGCTATTCATCAAGAAATCACTCAAGAAATAGCGATTTCTAATTATTCCTTAATTGCGACTCGCAAATTGCGAGTCGCAATTAAGGAATATCTCCCCATTCATTCCTATGGGCCTAGAGGCCCATAGGATTGAATGAAAAGACACTCCCAATTTGCTAATCGCAAATAGCGATTCGCAAAATGAAATTGCGATTTCAAGGGTGCAGGGGTGTCCAAAGGACACCCTGTAGCACCCCTGAAATGTGAATTCACACTGATGTTGTGCACACACATGTCCAAAGGACATGTGTGTGTGTAACATGCTACTTAGAAAAATGCATTTAAATGCATTTTTCTAAGTTTTCGCTATTTACCACGAGGTTTGACTTCGGGTAAATAGCGGTCCTAATTTGCGAATTCGCAATTTTTAAATGTTTCATGAATCGCATTTAAGGAATCTCTAATTGAGATTCCTTAAATGCTAATCCTCGCAAATTTGCGAATTCTTTATTAGCGATTTTTGCATTTGGGATGATGAATCCCAAATGCAAAAATTGCACTCGCAAAGGGCCAGATTCTCAGAATCTGGCCCTTTTGCGAGCGCATTTCGCTTGATGAATCTGGCTGTATGACTTAACTAATACTACAAAGGGGAGACTGACACTGTGTAACATTTATATATATATATATATCCACTGAGAAAGGTATTGTGATTTTTTAGATAGGTCCAATACCCACAGAAGTATACTGAGCTACTAACCCAATTTAATAGATTTGTAGCTGCAGCAAGCAAAATGTATGGCCCTCCATTCATGGCGTTTCACAGGGCTGTAAATTAAACTAAATCATAATGTAGTTTGGCATCTAAATCAAGAATAACAATATGCACCCGTTAAATGAGACATCTCATAACTTAATTCGTTTTACAATCACAAAACTGTTAAATAACATTAATAAATGACACCATAATATGCCGCTAAGAACCGTAATAATCCGTGATCGAACTCAAGTGTTCATAAATGCAAGCAGTGCTTACAACTCCTTCTTGCAGGACTAGCGGACGAACATCAACTGTCAGTGACTTGACAGTTTACTTGAAAACATGATTCGAATATAGCACATTGAAGCCTGATGTGTGAGGCGCAACACTGTTGTATTTCTGCAAAACGTAAGGTTTACTTCAGTTCTGATCAGTGCACTTCTACCACTTCTACGATTTTGCATATGCTCAGGTTCTGAAGATTGAAGAATAGAAAGGTCTGATCATGTTTAGTTTATGATAGAGCCAATTATATTTGCTGAGTTTAAACTTACTAATTGAAGCCGACAGTTTCAGATTAATAATGTCGTTTAGTGTTGCACGTGATCCCCCTGATTTAGTTTGCAACTGGATTTGCAATTACACAATAATATAATTAGCAATATGCAGGTTAATGTACTTCAAAATATAGACTATAGTTCTGATTTCATGTGACACATTCAGAGAGTTTCTATTATGTTTAAAAAAGTATCGATTAATGATGTTTGTCACATTTCGGATCAATCTGTAGAAAGGTTAGGTATTTACCACTACACATCTAAGGCATTCATATAGGATGAATTCCACGGAGCAGTGAAATATTAGGTTGTAGCAGCTATGAATTAGTGTTGTGCGCAGAATACGAGGCAGCAAACTGAGGTACAGCAGACTGAGGGGCGCATGTAGACCTCAGAGCAAGTATCCAGTTGTTCGCACCCTGGACTAATAACATTTACCCCAAGATATTAGGTGCAACTTCCTCTCAATTAAAGCTTTAACTGTGGCTGCACACTTGCATTATGTCCATATGTGCAAACCTGGTGATTTTTGTATGTGTGTGTTTTTTACTGGCATTCTTGCACAAGTACTTTTATGCTAGTATAAAAATCGTGCATGATCTAGAAAGTGAGTAAAAACACACCATTGTGAGCGGCGACTCCACAGTGCGGTTGCAGCATAGTCTGTTCCATAGCCATTTCTGGTGACGTGATGTTGCCAAACCATCAAGAAATACAATAGCTGAACTGTGTGAACAGTTTAAAATTCGGATATCTGCTCACGATCAACTGCCATCCTCCTTTTGCACCATTAGAAGAATGGACATCTGTTCCACAGCGGCAGCTATGCCCGTCAACATGCCAAACAAGCATTGGCATAGCCAATAGGTCTCGCCTTTGGGACCTTATAACTGTTTAGCCATGCAACAGTTAAAGTTGTTGCACCGAGGATATTGTGCTGCATAACTAAATACTTATAAGGTCCCAAAGTTGAGACCTATTGGTAGATACTCTGGAGATACACACACTATAAACAGAAAACATGCATACCGGTGAAGATGCAACATGAATGTTGGAACAAAAAGCAAAAATGTTTTTGTTTTGCGGGGGGCCTCTTTTACATCGGGTGGGTATGTACGTGAAAAAACATCCACAGTGAAATACAAACTGGTCATTGTTGTATGGAAGTTCAGAAACATCTCGTAGTGAAGTACAAACTGGTCTTTAATGTGAAGTCAATGCAAAAAAGCACAACTTTAGATAACGTCATATGCTGTTGTGCCCAATGGCCTCCATCCTTGGACATTATAAAGCTACAAACCAAACATTAAAGAAGCCCCATCACACTTGGATATATTGTCTGGTTTTTGCCCACCAGGAGCTAATGAGAAGCTTTTTTTCTGGATGAGCACATCTGACAGACTTTAATCCCATGATACCAGCACACGGGGCGTACAGTCAACGCCTTCTTACATCCTTACACCCAGCTTGTCGTCTCGCTATCCCACCATGAAAATGCGGCAGAAAGATTCGGGTGCTGTCTGACAGGTATCATGGCCTGGATGACAGAATCACGGCTGAAACTCAACGGGTCCAAAACGGAACTTATGCTGTTGGGTAACCTTTCCACCTCCCTTCCCAAAGCCATGTTGCCCCCCTGTCTGGGCGAGGCGCCCCAACCCAAGAATGAGATTAAGAGCTTGGGGGTATGGTTGGAGCCTGACCTGACGTTCAGAGTACAAACTAAGAAAGTGGCAGGTATCTGCTATGGTTTGTTACGCTCTGTCCGGAAGGTGTTGCCTCTTCTTCCCTTCAGCTCTAGGAAACTTCTGATCCAGGGGCTAATACTGTCAAGGTTGGACTACAGCAACGCCTTGTTGCTCGGTGCCCCCGAATCAGCCATTAACACCCTTCAGCGAGTACAAAATGCGGCAGCCAGAGTACTGACCGGCACGGCGAAAAGAACTTCGGCCAAACCCGCTCTCAGAGCACTCCATTGGCTCCCCATCCGGGAGAGAATCAAATTTAAGGCCCTTTCCATCGCCTTTAAGTCTCTCCAGGGAATGGGCCCCCCTATCCTCAGGGACCTTATATGCCCCTACAAGTCCTCGCTTTCCCTCCGCTCTGACGTGAGCAACTTGCTGACCATCCCCAGAGTAAGGAGAGCACGTTCCGGAGGCCGGAGGTTCTCTGTGAATGTTGCCAAGACCTGGAACGATCTTCCTGCCGCTCTTCGCCTGGAACCCTGTCTCCAGAAGTTTCGGAAATCTTTAAAGACCTTCCTTTTCCCACGGAGAGTTTGAGTCCGTTGTCTGAGGATCATGGAAGCTTGCAGTGTGTATCAGCGCTGGGACGCTCTTGGGCAGCCATGTGCTTAAGAAATCCATTTTCATTTCATTTCACTCATTTTCTAATGGGAGCAAGCAGCCACAGGTGGGCTAGGCTGGAAACTGATCGAGAACTTTCTGACATCAGAGTGCGCGGCCCTTTGACTTTGCCTGCAGGGCTGCGTGAGGCACAAGCTGAAAGGGAGTTGCGCACAAATTATACATTTACTATATTAACTATTTACAACAAAACAAATGTTGTTACTCAGTTATCTCAAACAGCTAACAATCATTGACAAAGCCAACAGACCTGGCTATTTTCGGGTGTATCTCAGGTGTTGTGTTATATATGTGGATGCGATAATGGAAATAAGGAACCAAAATACCAACCACGTGACACACTATGGGAGTCACAGAAATTTAATTTACGTGCTGAAGTCACGCCCACATTACAATATTACATGCACCTTTTACAGAAACACCCATACTCCCCCAACCCACTGTTTTCGTTCACTTGACCTGGAGACAGAGTCCAAACCATCCAGCACTGAAAGGGTGCAAATTGGTTACAAGCAAAAGCCAAAGTCCTCCCTCTTGGCTCGTGAAGGTGGAGAACCGGGCCTTATGGGCCGGGCGGCGCAGGGCACGCCTAAATCCCCGCATTCCACTGCCTTGTAACTAACAGAGACACGAGACACTCCGTTGAGCGTGGAAGCCAGGTTTGTTAGCTGCAGCTGAGCACAGTTGTCCTAGAAGTACATACAGGGTGTAAGTTCTAAGGAGACTGCCACTTCAATCCGTGGTGTACAATCTCTTATACTAAACACATTTACAATATCCCACTCCCCATACACTCAAAACGAACCAATGAGAAAAGTTGGAAAACAAGCCATCAGGTATCCGAGAATACGCCTCTTTCTCGGACCCCGTGTGTCACCCCTCCCAACAAATTAATCAGTGATGGTGTTCACAATCCCCTCTCGCAGGTGGCAGGACATGCTTGTGTGTCTCAAAGGATAGTGGTGTAATAGGAGCATACAAGGAGAGAATAGAGAAGGCCAGTCGGATAGGATAGTATAAGGGAAGAATAGGAGAGGGCAAATAGTTGGCTGAGACAGGGATCAATTGAACCAGACATAGATTAGCGAACTTGGCCAGACCCTGACATCGGGTTTCATGAACAAGGACAATAGAGTTACTTTTTAACTGAAAGGACACGTAGCAGCTGAAAAAGCAAAAGCATCGCGTTCACCATGCCGCCTGAGTGAGGGCAACACAAAATGGCGACAGAACACAAAATGGCGGCTAGATACGGGACGAAATCCGAAATCACAGAACCTCAGACCCTCCTTTTGCCATTACTCAGGCAATACATCAGGGACTCAAGTCAATCTGAGTCGATATCAATGGCCATGAGGTCCTCGAGCTGTTGCGGTAACATCATCCTACTGTTCTCTGTTTTTTGTGATGCAGGCTTCGGGACACACATAGCGGCACAAAGACCACATATTGCAGGTCCACACTGCACACAAAGGCATCAGGAGAAAATAATAGCTAAGACCATTCCATTCAAAGTTAGTATTTTCCATCCCCATGTGGACAGTAGTCCCCAAAACCATCCAATCACAGACCAATCTCCCGTGTCCTGATGTATAGACTCTGAGATGGTATGTAACTTAGAGATAGCTTGGTATACTGTGGGGGCATTATCAGGAATGTAAACACAGCAACTAGACCCGATCAATTTACAGACTCCACCCCTATCTGCAATGATAATATCTAAAACTATCTGATTTTGTAAAGTCATAAGACGATCCGCCTGACGCTCGGCTGTCACATTACTCAAGGCTCCGGAAGTTTCATTTATGGTAGCCTCAACAACACGAGCTAGGTGTCTGATGTCTCTGCTATTGGCCATTGGGCCCCAGAAAGGAAGCAACCCTTTGATGAAGTCAGCTGCTTCCTGTCCTGCTGTGTCCTTCTGGTCAAAGACTCCCCTACCATGTCTCTTTTTGTGATGACTTGAAGGAGCGGTATATGTTGGGGGAAGAAGGAAAGCCACATAACATGTTCCTGAGAAGTAAGTAGGGAGCCATGTATAGGCTCTATCATGACAGATGAAATATGTACCTTGTGATGGCACTAGAGGTGAGGGAATCTGAGGTGTATAAACATAGATATAATAACAGATACTCCTCTCTGGCTGATTCTTGACATTCTGTCCATTAATTTGTAAGCAAAAATTACCTCGATGAGGTACAGTCCAGATTGGCAGAGAGCTCCTTAGTTTAGCCTTTTCTGTAAGGCTAGTGACATATTGTGTTATGTTCCATCCATCATATGCCCTCTTCTCATCTACAGGAATCTTGCTAATCTGAGCAATCTTAGCCATAGTCACAATTCCCTTAATCAAAGTACTATGACTAAAGTCTGCTCCACCACCGTATGGATTGCCAGGAGGATATCGCAACTGATTTTGGTAAAGATTAGAAAACATAGCCAGATAAGCCCAGGCGTAACCTTCATAGGAGAATGTAAAAAACCAAATATGGCATGCCTCTCTCTGTATTATGAGGCATGAGCCTACAAACCCAACAATCAGTATTGTTCATTACTAACTGGTGTTGGTGTAATAGCTGAATGAACGAATTGTTAAAATATTCGGTCCTCTTAATCTGTTCATGTGCTGAGAGTGTGTAGAACCGGTGTGGGGAGGCAGTAGCAGAAAAAGATACGGGGACAGTAGGAACAGGTAACGGCTGTAGGACATAAACAATCCAACTTCCACATGCCAATAGAGTACATAAACATATCAAAATACATAAGGTTATCCCACATGGACTAACCAGGAGTTTCTTAAATCGCTGTTTTTACAGTCTGATCATTAATTTCCACTTTTGCATCCATTACTCTAAAGGCGTTGCTCGCGATAATCTTCCTAGATCACTTAGCTGTGGTTGTTAGCCGTCCTATGACACTGCAGGTCCTGTGAAACCGAGGTCACTACTCAGGTCACAGCTTAAGACTCATACCGTGACCCTGCAACTTGATGGATAGTGGAAGGAAATACATAAACAAAATGTCTTTTCAAAACAAAAAGGTATGACCAGAAAAATCATAAAAATTCAATTATCCTTGACCATTCTCGGTCGCAAGTTATATCGAGTCTTATAGGGGATCGGCTGGTCCTTAAACAAGGTTTCAGGATTAACAGCGTTCAAACGCAGATGTGTTTGGACGGCCTCCTGTAACACGTCGTCGTCTTCTTTCTCACAGTTCGTGTGGTCCAGGCGTGCACTACTAAATGGTACAAATCTAGGCACTATCTCACTTTCATTGTCCGCTATACCCTCTCGAACCCATTGATCAAAAGGCAAGGGCAGGGGTATCTTTTTACAGTGCACGCCATGGACCCAGTTCTTTTTCCCAAAAACCCTCACTGCCGTCCTTGTGGTTAGTAGCACTTGACGTGGGGGGCCCCAACGAGGTTCCAGATTCCGCTTCTGCTGAAAATTCTTCACGCAGACCCAGTCCCCAGGTTAGATGGAATGACCTGGGTCTGCAGAGGCCTCGGGCAAAGCGTTTTGAAACTGTTGGTGAAGAACACATAATTTAGTGGTGAGGTCATGCAGTAATCAATCAACATTGGGTTTGGAATGTCAGAATATTTTGTAGGTCGAGGCACTCCCCAGACATTTGCTGGTCGGCCAAAGACAATCTCATACGGACTCAGAGCTAAACGGGAGTGAGCAGTAGTTCTTGTAGACAGAAGTGCTAATGGTAAGGCATCAGGCCAGGCGAGACCTGTGGTCGCCTTAATCTTTGGCAATTTAAGCTTGAGGGTACCATTATAACACTCCACCAATCCCGCCGACTGAGGATAGTTTGCCGCATGGAATTTCTGTTTGATACCAAGACCTGCACATACTTTCTGAATGATCTCGCCCATGAATTCACTCCCATTGTCAGACCAGACCTCGGGAAAAACTCCTTTAAAAGAACTTTAGCAGAAGATAAGGCAGTATTGTCCTTTAGGGGGTAAGCCTCTATCCATCTGGAAAAGGCACAAACCACCACCAGAACATACGTGAGGTTATTGCAACGATCCATATGAATGAAATCGATATGCAATACCTCAAAAGGATATGTAGGGGGAGCAAAATGACCTGCTGGAGTCGGGGTTCCCTTTCTTGGATTATGCATTAGACAAACAATGCATTGTTTCACTACGTTTTCTGCACATTTTGGAATTCCCTCATTCTGCCATACTGGAGCCAAAACTTTACAAATGCCCTTCACACTAATATGGGCTGAACCATGCGCCATAGTTACTACAGGTAGCACATAGGCGTCTGGTAACAGCCATCGTTGATGCTCTGACAACTCTGTCCAACACCCATTCGCGTCCAACATTCCCGTGCGTTCTCTCCACTTACTCACTTCTTTCTCAGTAGCCTCTTCTTGAATCATTCTCACACTTTCTATTGTGTCCTCACATATTCCTCCTTCTCGGATCCATCTTGCAGGGCCCGCAACATACATTTGACTCGTAACATCTCTCGCTGTCTCTTTTGCTACCTCATCTGCAAAAGCATTCCCACGACCCACATCATCGATAATCTTCTTGTGAGCGCTACACTTGATTATTGCCATTTGTTTAAGCAAAGCAAGTGAATCGAGAAGATCAGTCACCAACTGACCATGCTGTATCTTAGTCCCATGGGAAGTAAAGAATCCTCTTTCCTTCCACAAGGGACCGAAGCTATGAGCTACACGGAAAGCATATTGGCTATCGGTGTAGATGTTTACTCTCCTTCCTTTTGCCAAAACACATGCTCTCGTTACAGCAATTAACTCAGCTGCTTGGGCTGAATTCTGTGTAATACGTGCTCTCTCCACTATAGTATGCAAAGTAGTAACAGCATAGGCTGCAGTTGTCTCTCCATTCGGAAGCTTGACACAAGATCCATCCACCCATAGGATCCCGTCCGGATCCATAAGTGGTATATCTTTTAGATCTATTCTGCCTTTCGTCTCCTACTCTGTTCGGAGAAAACAATCATGCTGTTCCTGAATGCCTTTCTCATCTGTATGGGCAACAATGTCACTGGGTTCAGAGTATTACACCGCTTGATATGTATATGACTAGCCAAAAGCGCTAGCTCGTATCCAGACAAGCGAGCACTCGTCAGGTGATGTGTCTTAGTTCAATTCAAAAGAGTATCTACTGTATGTGGTACCATAACAACAAGAGTGTTGTCCAATACCAATCCCGCAGATTGACAAATAGAAATTGCTCCCGCTGCTGTAGCTCTGAGACAACCAGGCAATGCCTTGGCTACTGGATCCAACGTAGCCGAAAAATAGGCACATGGCCGTTATTTGTCTCCAATTTGTTGTGTTAAAACTGACAATGCACAACCATCTCTTTCATGCACATAGAGTGTAAAAGGCTTACTGTAATCTGGAGTACCTAACACAGGTGCAGAACACAAAGCATTACGTAAATCAGAAAAACTCTTTTGGCATTCATCGGTCCAAAGGAGAGATTGTGGCGTATCCTTCAACGTAAGCGCCAGCAAAGGCTTAGCTAACAAAGAAAAATTCAGAATCCATTGCCTACAATATGAGGTAATGCCCAAAAAGGCACGTACCTCCCTCTGTGTAGTTGGCTCAGACATTTGTGCAATCGCTTGAATTCGTTCTGGGGTCAATCGTCTTCCCTCCTTCGACAAGAGAGGACCTAAATAGGTAACCTCTTGGCGGCAATATTGTAACTTAGAAGGGGACATTTTATGATGTAAATCAGACAAATGACGCAACAAAGAAACTATCACATCCTTACAAACATCCTTTGAATCAGCAGCAATCAGCAAATCATCAACGTATTGAATCAAAGTAGCACCTGAAGGCAAAGTGAACGCGTCAAGCTGGGATTTCAAAGCTTGACTGTAGATGGAGGGACTTTCACAATAACCTTGAGGAGCACGCTTGAACCAGAAACTTCGGCCTCCAAGAGAGAAGCCAAAAATATCTCTACTTTTCTCAGCAATGGGAATACTAAAGAAAGCATTCTTTAGATCGATAACAGAAAACCAGGCTGCCGAGGTGGGTATCATAGTAAGCAAAGCAGTGATATCCAGAACAACAGAAAACTGGGGGACAACAATCTTGTTGACCTCCCGAAGATCAATCACAAAACGATACACAGGTGGTTGAGAAGGATCAGTACGTTTAGGAACGGGGAGAACAGGACTGTTACAAACATTACCTCTCGTTTCCTCAACCACGCCCTTCTGAACCAGATCATAGATAATAGCCATCAAGGCTCGCTCACCACCATTAGAGATCTTGTATTGTGGAATAAGTGGCAGTTTAAAATTAGGCTTGATAGTAACCACATAAGGAGGAATCTGTAACAAACCAACATCGTTCGGACCTGTAGCCCAAAGCGTAGCAGGAAGAGACTGCAACTCGGGTGGAAAACTATCCATCGATAGATATATAGGAGAAACCAATTTCTTACCCAAAGTAAGACGCACACAAGAGGGGGAACAGTACAACGTTGCATGAAGACTTTTCAACAGATCCAGACCCAACAAATTCTCTCCGCAACTAGTTGTTAAAATAAGTGGAGCTTCAAGATCGTAAGGACCAATCGAAAAAGAGGCAAAGGACAAGAAACTGGGTTAGCAACTGGGGCGCCTGAAAATCCTACAGAAACGTTCGTTAAGCCAGACAAAGGTGCCCCAGGGAGTTTTGAATGGATCATAGAACTTCTCATTGCACCAGTATCCAAAAGAAATGGCTCTGCAACACCCAAAGCAACTACCTCAACATAAGGCCCATTCTGATCCACTGGAACTGATACGACTCCCTTTCTTTGTCCATGGCTGTCCTAACTAGATGAAAATCCTGAGCCTGACCTTCAACACAATAATTATCATTGTAATATTGCGCAAACTGAGTATTCTGCTGATCAAAATAATTTGAAGAATTCTGAGGGGGAAAGGAACGCTGTCCTTGAGGCAACGCACCTCGTCCTCTACCCCTAAGGTGCTGATTGAAAATCACCACAGCCTCGCGGCCCTTGAAATCCACCATTACGCTGCAATAAAACCGGACAGCTATTCTTAAAATGGCCTTCCTCTTTACAATAGGCGCACTGATTAGGACCCAGGAAAGGTCGCGGAACAAAAGGTTCATTTTTCTGCAGCAACCTTTGAGACTGAATAGGTTGCTGAAACTGACGCTGACCGGAACGAGGAGGATAAGCCTGCTGAAGAAGAACTTTCGTTTTTAAATCCTTAGTCTTTTTCTCAGCCTTATCTTTTTCCTCCTTGTCCCTATTCTCATAATATTGAGCAGTATCCAATATTTGAGCAGATGAAAACACAGCCCAAGAACTTTCCAAATCTTTTAACTTATGAGACAATTCAGGAAGCAAATTGAAAACAAATGTATCCACAAATAATCGCTGTCCCCCTTGAGTACTCAAGTCCTGACCACTATGGTCAATAAACGTCTCTTCAAACCTAGTGAAGAAATCGGAAACACTCTCATCTTTCTTCTGCTTGCACGCGGCCAATTTATCCCAATTAACACGTAAGGCAGGCATCATTGTCTTCATTAAAGTTATAATTCTACCAGGCAACTGTGTAATTAAATCATCTGGCTTAGCACCACCCACTTGTGCTGCATCTGCGGCAACTATATCATTCCAAGTACCACCTAAAGCTTGGTCATGGTCCTCTCTATGAATCCGAGCCCGCAATACTTGTAGAACTACATTACCCATCAACATATCAATATCGGCCAGATTCAGAACATGCATCAACAGTTTGGGACAACTCTTTATAATAACCAGCAGGATTTTTACGAGGCTCCGGCAAAGTCTGCTTAAGTGCTAAAACTTCAGCTCGCTTCCAAGGGATATGTACCCATACACGCTAAAAATGAGCAGGGACAGCTGGAAGAGCGCCTACTTGCGGAACCGCTTCCCTCCATACTGGAGGAACTTCTCTCATAGGATAATTCTTTGTTTTCTGTCTAACTGCAGGATCAGGTTCAGGAATAGTACGAGAAGAATATAAGGACCTAAAAGTGACAAGTGTCTGTATGGCATCCTGAACATCAGGACCCACTATAAGTCCCTTATCGAACTTATCCTGTATCTCCAATAAACCGTGAGGAGTTAGATCCAATTCCATATCCTCCCATCCTTTAATGAACATGTCACACATAAGATTAAAAACATATCTTTGTGTAGGTGCATTTCATTGGAGAAAGGTACTCAATATATCGAGTACACTATATAATGGACCATTCATCATCCACCTATGAGCAAGGGAGTCAAATACAACCCGTTCCTCAGAATCTGGGAGTTGACTACGGGTTTGCCTCCTAGAAAAAGCAGGAGTCCTATTAAATGAACCAAAGAGGGGAGAGAAAAGACCAGAAACTAACCTATTACGAATCGGAGAAGAAGTGGGGAGTAAAACTGGAGATGAAGTATTAAGCAAAGGCAAAGAAGGGCTACCTGTTACAAGAGAAACAAAAGGCAAAGGAGACTGAGGTACAGAAGTTGGTGGCAAAGGAGGTGCTGGTGGTATTACTGGAAGAACCAAGGGTGTAGGAGCCGGAGCTCCTGGCTGAACAAAAGGTTGCTGCGCAAGTGGCAATAATACAGGTGCATTAGCGCCTGGTGCATAAGGTGGAGGCAATTTCAGTAAATGAGACATTATAGGATCTTCTTCAATATCTTTACGTTGTGGGGGTAACATAGGATAGCATCTATCTATTGCCATCCGATGCTGTCTATCCGAGACCTCAATCGCTCGATCGGTCTCATCGTCTTTAAATTGCTAGGCAGCCTGTATAACCGTCATATCTTTCATTTTCCTATCTCTTTTTGCTTGTTTAATTTCTCTCTGTTTGGCTTCCTTACGCCAAAGGTGGAAAGAGTCAAACATTGCCGGCCGGGCTTTTCTTTTAAACAAAATCGACTCCAAATTATCTAATATGTCAGGCTCAAAGCTACCATTTTGTGGCCACCGTAAGACACCATCTTTCTTTGTGTATCGGATCCATGCATCATTAAAAGCAATAGGACCAACACCATGCTTAGAATAGACCTCATAAATGGGAGTTTCAACCAGAGGAATCGGACATGATTCCTCAAGCCGGGAATCCCTAGAACAGCAAAAACAACAGAGTTTCCTAAGTCCGCTCAGACCAGGCATTTCAAGCACACTGATCCGTTCACTAACTTCGATGAGTGAAAGCAAAGAACACAGTACAAAAGTACTCACCCCTCAGCTTCGACTATTGCAACAGGCGAATAACAAAAATCAAAAACAAAACAAAGAAGTGGGCGCTACCCACAAATACTTAACTAGATGGTCTTCTCACGCCAACGGAGGTCCGTCTAACGTCTCGCGATACCAATCATCACCAGAGGGTCCAAGGAAGGGCGGTAGTCAGGGCAGCATTCATCAGCAGCCGTCGGAAAGGAGTAGCCGCGCTGCAAAAGACCTTCGGTCCACTTCGACATACACCGGTCGCTTGGTGTGGCTCGCGAATCCTCTGGAATTTTCTTGCGGGGCTTCTCACGACCGTCGAGCTGAACCGCTACCACTGAAACCGCCCCATGTTGGGCGCCAGTTTGAGATCCGGGCCTTATGGGCCGGGCGGTGCAGGTCAAGCCTAAATACCCGGATTCACCTGCCTTGTAACTAACAGAGACACGAGACACTCTGTTGAGCGTGGAAGCCAGGTTTATTAGCTGCAGGTGAGCACAGTTGTCCAGGAAGTAAATACAGGGTGTAAGTTCTAAGGAGACTGCCACTTCAATCTGTGGCGTACAATCTCTTATACTAAACACATTTACAATATCCCACTCCCCATACACACAAAACGAACCAATGAGAAAAGTTGGAAAACAAGCTATCAGGTATCCCAGTATACGCCTCTTTCTCGGACCCCGTGTGCCACCCCTCGCAACAAATTAATCAGTGATGGTGTTCACAATCCGTTCTCGCAGGTGGCAGGACATGCTTGTGTGTTTCAAAGGATATTTGTGTAATAGGAGCATACAAGGAGAGAATAGCGAAGGCCTGTCGGATAAGATAGTCTAAGGGAAGAATAGGAGAGGGCAAATAGTCGGCTGAGACAGGGATCAATCGAACCAGACATAGATTAGCAAACTCGGCCAGACCCTGACATCGGGTTTCATGAACAAGGACAATAGAGTTACTTTTTAACTGAAAGGACACGTAGCAGCTGAAAAAGCAAAAGCATAGTGTTCGCCGTGCCGCCTGAGTGAGGGCAACACAAAATGGTGACAGGACACAAAATGGCGACTAGATACGGGCCGAAATCCGAAATCGCAGAACCTCAGAGGGCAGTCATGGAAGACAGATGTAACCGAAAGTATAAACTAAGCTCGTGTTGCTTAAAGTATTCAATTGAAAGCAGAAAGGAGCTAGGGGAGGCGGGGTTGAGACAAGTTCTGGGAATGCTTCACAGAGGGACCGGACAGAGCAAGCGGCACCATGGCCTAAAGCATGGGTACTCACAAACTTTCTCTCGGGGGCTAAATTTACAGTGTGGTTTGTGGCTGAAAGCCGCACCAGTGGGGGCTGGGCTAAAACAAAAAGAAATTGACCATGATGTTAAACACAGGTCCCTGCAGCAGACACCTTTGTCCACTGAGCCACCAAACCCGGCATACACACATCTCTCTGTCTCCCTCCATCTGTCTCCTTCTGTTTGTCTCCCTCCATCTGTCTCCCTCCGTCTGTCTCCCTCCGTCTGTCTCCCTCTGTCACCCTCCTCCCTCTGTCGCCCTCCTCCCTCCGTCTGTCTCCCTCTTTTGCCCTTCTCCCTCTGTCTCCCTCTCTCTGTCTCCCTTTCTGTCTCTATCCCTCTCTGTCTCCCTCCCTCTCTGTCTCCCTCCCTCTCTGTCTCACTCCCTCTCTGTCTCCCTCCCTCTCTGTCTCCCTCCCTCTCTGTCTCCCTTCCTCTCTTGTCTCCTTCCCGCTCCGTCTCCCTTCCTCTCTGTCTCCCTTCCTTTCTGTGGGCCAGATGCATCAAGCATCCATTTTGCGATTCCTTATTAGCGAAAAATAAGGAATCGCTAATAAGGAATAGCAAAATGGAATGCATCAAGCAATCACTATAAAAATAGCGATTCCTTAGAATTCCTTAATTGCGATTCGAAAATTGCGAGTCGCAATTAATGAATACCTCCCCATTAATTCCTATGGGCCTAGAGGCCCATAGGAATGAATGGGAAGACAATCCCAATTTGCGAATCGCAATTAGCGATTTGCAAATTCAGATTGCGAGTTCAAGGGTGCAGGGGTGTCCAAAGGACACCCTGTTACACCCCTGAATGTGATCTGTGCACATATGTTGCGCACACACATGCCCTTAGGGCATGTGTGTGCGCAACATGAAACTTTGAAAAATGCACAAAAGTGCATTTTTCAAAGTTTTTGCAAATTACCATGAAGTTGTACTTCGTGGTAATTTGCGTGCCCTATTAGCGAATTCGCTATTTTTGATACTTTCATGCATTGCATTTAAGGAATCTCAATTTGAGATTCCTTAAATGCAAACAATCGCAATTTAGCGAATTCTCTATTTGCGATTTTTGCATTTGGGATGATGCATCCCAAATGCAAAAATTGCACTCGCAAAGGGCCAGATTCTGAGAATCTGGCCCTTTTGCGAGCACATTTCGCTTGATGCATCTGGCCCTGTATCCCTTCCTCTCTGCCTCCCTCTCTCTGTCTCCCTCCCTTTCTGTCTCCCTCCCTCTCTGTCTCCCTCCCTCTCTGTCGCCCTCCTCCCTCTGTTGCCCTCCTCCCTCTGTCTGTCTCCCTCTGTTGCCCTCCTCCCTGTCTCTCTCTGTGTCTCCCTCTCACTGTCTCCACCCGTCTCTGTCCCCTCTGTCTCCCTTTCTGTCTCACTCCCTCTGTCTCCCTCCCTCCATCTCTGTCTCCCTCCCTCCATCCATCTCCGTCTCCCTCCTCCCTCTGTTGCCCTCCTCCCTCTGTCTGCATCCCTCTGTTGCCCTCCTCCCTGTCTCTCTCTCTGTCTCCCTCTCACTGTCTCCCTCTGTCTCCGTCTCCCTCTGTCTCCCTTTCTGTCTCCCTCCCTCTGTCTCCCTCCCTCTCTCTCTGTCTTCCTCCCTCTCTATCCCCGTCTCCCTCTCTCTCCCTGTCTCCCTCTCTCTCTCTCCCTGTCTCTCTCCCTGTATGTCTTCCTCCCTGTCTCCCTCCCTCTGTCTCCCTCCCTCCCTCCCTCTGTCCCCCCTGACTGCCTCCCTCTGTCTCCCTCCCTCTTTCTCCCTCCTTCTTTCTCCCTCTGTTTTCCTCCCTCCCCTTCCCTCCCTCCCTCTGTCTCCTCCTGACTGCCTCTCTCTGTCGCACTCTCGTCTCCCTCCCTCTGTCAACCTCTGTCTCCCTCCCTCCCTACATCCCTCTTCCTCCCTCCCTCCCTCCCCTTCCCTTCCTCCCTCTCCCTCTCCCTGACTCTGTCATCTCACCCTGTGTGTGTGTTAGCCTTCAGCCCGGGATGAGACACCTGAGCACTTCACAGGTCTTTAAAAGACCATTTGCATGCTAATGAGGCTCTGTTGTATTTCACCTCTTGGCGCCCCTGCATCTCCATGCTGACAATCACTGGACTCCCCCGGCCTCCACAGAGCAGAGTCTCTGAAAGTCCGGGCTGCTGCAAATGGCAGTGTTTGCTAACACAATTTAATGATTATTTTTTTTTAACAAAGGTACGATGTCTGCACAGTCCGCGGCCCGCCAGGGAAGGCTTGCCTGGTGGCTGGTGGTCCGCGGGCCATACTATGAGTATCCCCTGGCCTAAAGCAAGGTAAATTTGGATTTCAAAGGTAACCACCCACATCTTTGGTGAGACTATAGTGAATATAGCTGGGGGAAAGCGGCAGCATTTCAAATATAAAAAGTAATTCTAAAGCGCGAGACCGCGGCGCGCCTGAGTGTGGTCAAGAATGAAACTAAGTTTGCCTCTGAGAACTCCAGTTCCAGAAACTTCCACTGAAGGAATGGGACCCGAGGTGCTCGGCTTCAAGGCACAGGGTGTGGGAGAACATACCAGGGCGAAGGAAGTCTGAAGCGTCCACGTCATGCTAGCTAGGGAACGCATTATCAGTTGTATCTGTTCAAGGGGATTTTGGTTTCTTTTTCTGACTTCCGAAAGGCATTTACATACAAGCTGAATGCACCTGACCCCCTTTAATGTAATGCGGCCCTGGCCAGAAAGGTTAGGCTGGACATATTGTACATGTCAGATGCCTTTCTATAGCTAGGACAAACCAGGAGCTCGACAGAGAACGACCTGACCACTGATCACAACAAGCGCGCACGCCTCACGCTGGAAGCAGGGGGAGGGTAGAGAGGAGGGGACCTGTGCCTGTTTCCCTTGCGGGAGCTAGCAGGCACCATCTGTTAATTACAAACAGATGGTTTGAAAGCTCGCTCCTGCAAGGGAATCTCCAAACGTGCAGCATTGCCATTGAAAGCTATGCAACGCATGCACGTTTTTGCCTGCAAAATTGATCCCATTGCTAAAGGTTTTTTCCTAAGCAGCACATGCGCGCTGCGTAGGCGAGACCTAAAAAGAAGTTGTCTGATAAAAAAGACTTTTCTGGCAGATGTATTGGCCAAGGTATATGCAAACCTCTTCCAAAGCCTTGTGGTAAAGAACTCCACCCAGACAAGTCACGGCAGTGAGGGGTGTTAAGTGTTCACACACTCCCACAATACGGGAAGGTGTGGATGAAGCAAATGTCCTCAGGCATTGGACGTAAGAGGTCACTGATAAGCCGTCAAATGAAGAAGCCCGAGTCTTAGAACAGAAGGAGGCCCTTCGCCATTATTCACCTCAGGACGTGGGAGGAGACAAGACTGATGATACTCAATGTCACAGGAGTGAGAGGGGTAGAGAAAAGCCTGAAGAAGCATCAGCCTCACGATCAAATAATTCGATATTGCAGCAGGTGTAGGTTTGGAGGATTGAGAGGGAACATCTATGACTCAATTACGGATATTTTTCACAGTTTTCTGTCACCTAGCGGATCTTTTTCCAATGCTTACATTAGGAAACATCGCATCTTTGTTGACTGTGCTTAATTTGCAAAAGGTAAGTGCCAGGGCCCTTCAGGAGTCCACTGCATCTTGCACCACCCTGGCCTCTGCCAGAGCTTCCAATGACAGTGCCAAAAAAGTACTAGCTAGGGGTAAGCGGAGCTCATTGAGTAAATTCAGCGGAGTCACTGGTCAACCTCTGCGGAATTAGACGGAGTTCCAGGAGCAGGTGGAGTACTGATCGGCCACCTCTACTTATCATTTTCTCTTGTGCAGATGTGTAAAGGGGTCAAGGCGCCTTCCTCTGTGACTCCTCAAAACAAAAATTTGCTATTTTTGCATTTCTGGTGAGTACCAGATAAAACCCCAAAGGAAGGGTCTTCCCATTGAATCAGTTGCTGTGGAAACGCTGTCCATGGATATAGAGTTGCATGTCCTATGACTGCGATGCCTGACCCTAAAATGGCGGCTCACATCCTATGCCCACTCGGTTAACCCCTTCAGTGCTGATGACAAAGCCAGCTCGTCATGGGTGTTACCTGCCCTGTGCTTATGACGAGCTGGCTTTGTCATGTAAAGTGCGATTCAGAGTATTTCAGCACACAGCGGGAAAACCCCTAGCAGCCAAGGTGTTAATAACACTACCAATCATTTCTTCCTACCCCTCCTTTGTGTCTCCCTGATCCCTACGTCAACCCAGCACAGGCATTCAAAACAGCACTTGTCACCCCCCTCATATCTATGATTCCTGTACATAGGATATTGACCTCCTCCTGTTGTGAAGTCTCCCCCTACCCTCTACAGGAGTTCATAGCAACCCCCAAGCCTTCCCAAAACGACATACAACCATGTTGAATCAAAGGCTGAGCACCTGTTTCTTCCACATATAAACAACAGCCTATTCTCCGAACAGAATAGATAGTCCTATCCACACCCAAACAGGCGGAGCTGAACTCGAAAGAGCTACCTCCCCAAACGGTCACAATGCCTTCTATCACTCCAACCACCCTCCGCTCTCCCACTCTTAACCTCCTCAAACTCCACGTCCCGAACTCCTTCGCTATAAGTTTTCCCCCTACCCTCTCCGCCACAGCAAGAAGAAACTTAACCCCTTCGATGCTGGTGACGGAACCATTCCGTCATCAGTCACGGTTGAGCTGTGCTGATGACGGAATGGTTCCGTCACGACCACACCCTGTTCTGGAATGTCCAGCACCGGGGAAGAATCTGCCCCGCACGGAAGGTGTTAAAACACAAATTGATCAAACAACACCCAGAAACACTCTTTGCCAACATCTACCACTGCTCCTCAAGAGGTGAGCAAAAAATAGATCTCATTTTCCATACCGAGAGACCGGAAAATTGAACTCCATTCTCAGATCACATCTCCACATTTTCAAATCCACCAACACCCCCCACAGCTGCAAACTGATGTTCTCAGCACCCAATCGCCCTTTGTGCAACAGCAACACTTCGGTGACTATATACCCTAACAGCACAATCCTAATCCAAGCCAATAATGACAACCTAGAGGCATTCAACTCCCTCTTCCCCTCGCTACGCAATGCTCACTCTCATGCTCGCCTCCTCTGACCATCTCACCACCTAACCTTGGGCACATCAAACTACAATGGGATTCCTGAATCCTATCCCACACCCAACACCTATAACGCTACTCTTGCCCTCCTTGACACCTACCCCCACCCCTTCCCCCTTGATCCCAACACACACAGTCCTCACCCTCACCCTCTCACTAGCCAATTCACTTTGGAGGTACCCAACCCCGGATCATCTGATGTTCACCCCCGCCCTCCTCACAATCCCACCCCACCCCAACCAGAAACCACCGACACTATCCCACTAGATTCGACTCCCTGCCACATCCCTCCATCCACATGCATGAGAACACCAAATCCACAGCGCGATTCATCGCCTCCCTCTCCCATGGCCACCCACAGTGGTAGCAGGGACACCACTGGCAAAATAAAAAAGCTGAACTCTGACACCCCCCACCGGGTCCACCCCACCCATTCCCCCTCTAGGAAAACGACTCCGCGTCTCGCTATGCTAGAAAGCCAACTAGAAACTGTAATCCAGGGCCTCCAAAATATCCTACTAAACCTAATACACATAGAGAGCGCAACCCGTGCTCGCACCCGTCCCAGACTCTCTTCATTTCTAACCATCAAAGATCCACTAAAGTGCATTGGTGCAATCTGATCCCAACCCCTCTCTCCAACCAGACTCAGAGACCAAAAGATCAAGTACAGGCAATGTCCACGAGTGAAGCGGCGGAACTTGTCTCCTCGTAAGACACTGCCTCCTCTCTCTCCCCTAAAGCCAAGATCCAAGTCATCACAGGATTTAGAAGAGCCCACTCCCCTCCCAGAGACCCAAGACCCCCATCCTTCCTCACGATCATCCCCAGGGCCCCCTTAATGAAGAAAATCAATAATGAGATGCCTTCTACCAGATGTAGCTCATAAACTGCCGATCAGCTACCAAACATGCAACTGAGCTTGCAGAAACCATTCTTACTCATGACATTGACATCACCTTCATCACTGAATCTTGGCTCATTGAGTACTCCTCACCATTCATGGACTTACTGGTACCCCCAGGCTTTGCGATCATCAATTAAGACAGAAAAGATCAGCGTGGTGGGGGTGTAGCTATCATACACAAGATCAGCATCTTTCTGACCGAAAAAGACACTTTCAACCACAACACCTTTGAATGTCTAACCGCTACCATCAAGACAAGAGAGAACAAACCATTATTCTGCCACCTCCTCTATCATCCGCCTGGCCACACCGCCGCATTCGGTGAACATCTATCCTACCTGATTGCCCACTGCTCACTTACAGCCTGATTCATGAAGTAAAATTGCGCCCGCAATCGCTGCGAAAATGCAAATGCGGGCGCAATTTCCGTAATCGGCATTCAACAACAAAATAGCGAATTCGCAAACACATATTTGCGAATTCGCTAATATATTCGCAGAATCCCGGCAGGTGAGCATTAGCGAATCGGAAATAGCGACACACCACGGATCCTGCGAAAAGAATTGCGAAATCGCAATATAATCGCAATCGGTATTCAAAAAAAATCGCTATTAGCGAAAACCCCAAAAATCGCTATTTGCACCGCGCAAAATAAGGACAACTCAAAGCAGGTGGTAACCATGAAAGCCATGGAAAAAAAAACTTTCAAAAAACTGTTGTCCTATCACCAACAGGTACTGGCCTGACCAATTACACATAAGGACCATCATCAGCAGCAGCATTAGGAGTCCCACAATGCCAGGAATGTACATGGTGGTGAGGCGTCGCAGGCTAGAGCGATTAGCATGGAGGAGACGCAGGATCCAGGACAGGATATTCCGCCAGCGGGTCACCTTGCTGGGCCAAACCAGAGAGCAGATATATGCTAAATACAGGCTGAATGGGGAAATGATAATGCAGCTAATACAGGACCTTGACCCCCTGATGCAGCACCCAACAAGCCGTACCAATGCTGTGCCTACACATGTGCAGGTATTGTGTAGCCTGCACCTCCTGGCCTCCGGGAGTTTCCAGGGGATAGTAGCGGCTGCTGGGGGGATATCCCAGCCCACCATGTCACGCTGCCTCCACACTTTTGTTGACGCCATGCTCACCCAGCTACACCGTCACATCAAATTCCCCGCCAGCCAACAGGAATTGGACATGACCAAGCTACAATTCTACAATGTAGCCCATTTTCCACATGTGCTCGGATGTATAGACTGTACCCACGTCGCCATCTGCCCACCAGCTGGCATGGAGTATATGTTCCGCAATAGAAAGTCCTACCACTCCCTCAACATCCAGATGGTCTGCAATGCTAAGACATACATCACTGACATTGTCGCACAGTACCCAGGGAGTACACATGACTCCTTCATTTTCCGGCACAGCGGACTCCACACACGACTGGTCAGGGGAGAGTTTGGGGAAGGACACCTACTTGGTAAGTACACTTCGATTGAAATGTCACATTGCAAAGATGTAACAGCGCAGCACAGGCAATCACCATCTGCTCCTCTCATTCAGGTGACAGTGGCTACGCCCTCCGTGAATACCTCCTGACCCCATACCTCAACCCTGCTACACCCCAGCAACGGCGCTACAATATTGCACACATACGGACAAGGAATTGCATAGAAAGGACATTTGGCCTGCTCAAGAGCAGGTTCCGCATACTGCACAAGACAGGTGGGGCCATGTATTACAGTCCTGAAAAGTGCTGCCGCATTGTGGCTGTCTGCGCAATACTACATAACATTGCAACCAAGCGCCGGATACCTGTTGACATCTCTGGCAGTGAATCTGAGGGGGACAACCGGCCACCTGCACATGCGCGCCATGCACATGGGGAGAACCCAGCAGAAGGGCACAGACATCGCAACCACATCACAGTGAACAGTTTCTAGTACAACCACTTCCATCACCCCACAAATCAACAATGCATGCAAAATGTAATGATGACACAACGCTAATGTGTGTAGCAAAATAATTGTATTTGTTAAATTCACAAAAATAAAAATAAGGTTCCTGTCCAAATAAGTCCAACAAACAGTATTACGCCATACTGCTGTGCTTCACTACATGGCAGGCTTAACCTCAGCCTGTGCCATTGATTAAATGCAGTTCTCTAGGAGCGCGTAGTGCGCGTTCCGCCATAGCGCCTCTGAGGGGCATCCTCCTCCGGGGCTTCAGGCAATGGGGGGGCCTGGTGCTGTGGGTGTGTGGCGGGGCCTGTGAGGCATATTGAGAGCTGACGCTGGACGCCCCCTCACTCGCATCATCACCCCCCACAACAGATGGAATAGCTGGAGGGTGAAGAGCTATGACGGCCGTGGTGAGGGTCTCCAGCACCCTTGTCATGTCCTTGCTGCACTGTATGATTTGGTGCTGGTGGGTCAGGGAGCGCCGCGCCAACAGAGATGTAGCATTCGCTGACACGTAGCTTGCCCTGCTGTTAGTGTCAAGCCGGGTCATTAGTTGGCGGTGGCGCCGGCGTGTTCCACTGCGCTCTCTCCACATGGCCGCGGTGTTGGCCTCCAAGGCTGCAGCCATGCGGGCCAGTCCTTCTCCCACACCTGCCATGTCTGCCCTCATGCCTTCCATGTGGCCTGCAACAGACGCCACATTGCGCCCTATCATGTGCAGTTGCAGCTGTGTAGCTCCCTGCTGCTGAGCCTGGCGCTGGTGAATGCGGAGCATGCGTCTCTCGACGCTGAGCCGCGCCAGTCCATGAGCATTGGCCCGCCTTCTAGCTGCTGTGGAGTGCTGGCGTGACCTGCCACGCCTGCCCTGCTGGCCTGAGTGTGAGGCTGGCCGCTGTGTGGACCCTGGCGCAGCCCCGGATGTAGAGGCGACAGCTGCTGGGGGTATGACCGCCGGTGTTGCAGGTGCGCCAGACGCAGGGGGTGTGACTGACGGTGTGGCTGTTGTAGTAGATGCAGGGGGCACAGGAGTGACTGCCCTGGCTGCGGCTCTGGGAGGAGCAGCGGTGGCAGGAGGCACAATGGGAGCTGGCCTGCCAGCGGATGTGGGTGCTGCACCAGTTGCAGGGGGGACGCTGCAGGTGGTACTTGCTGCTGGTGTAGATGCAGCGGCAGGGGCTGGTGCCTGGGTTGGTGTTGGCACCTCCACCTCCGGGACGCCCTCATCGATCTCCAGCCTATCGCTGTCGCTGGTATCGCCACCTGTGGGGGTAAGTGGTGGATCATTAGTTGCATGTATCTGGCAGACGTGCAGTTGCTACATGCATGCTGGGTGACATTCCCTGAATGGCAGTGGCTTTGTGTGATTTGGGACCTGTCTGGCTGCATTGTGGTACTACAACATTGTGGCCAGACTACATCTCCCACAATGCTTCAGGACATTCCTTGATGTGCAACTATGGCATGCCTATGGGACATTGGGGGAGCCTATTTGGTCATGGACATCCATAGGGGGCAGGGTCGCAGACGCATGCCACTTACCTTGGGTGTCTTGGGTGGTGCGGGATGAGTCCAGTGATGTAAAACCGACACAGGCCTCCTTCTCCAGGGTGTTCTCGACCTGGTCCTCCATGGGAGTGTTGGGTGGTACAGTTGGTCCTCCTCCTCCAGTGCCCGAGGACTTCCAAGGCGCGCCACCACCTTCTCCTTGGCACGGCCTCGGAGGTCGTACCACCGCTTTTTTAATTCCTTCAGGGACCTGGCCGCCACTCCCACGGAGTTCACAGCCGAGGCTATCCCCTGCCATATGCGCCGCTTCTCCTGTTCTGGGACCCTCCCAGAATTTGCGCCAAACAGTCTGTCATGGTTGGCCACAACCCCCTCAATGAGGTGTTCCAGCTCCTGCTCAGAGAATTTCAATTTTCTCTTGCGCCCAGACGAGCTGCTGGTGCCAGGTGCAGGTTCCTCAGCCATGGTACCAGGGTTGTGGATCAGTGTAATTTCCAGATTAGCTGCAGCTCTCCAAAATGCTCCCTCTCTCTCTGCCTCAATGTGGAAAATGGTGGTGGGAACCGGCAGCTTCCTGGTTGTGATGTCATCACTGGGCTCGAAATGCGACTTCCCGTTTTCCCGATCTCGCGAGTTTGCGATCTCGCAAATAGCGATATCGCTAATAGCGATATCGCTATTTGCGAGCTCGCAGTCCAGGCGCGGGTAGCCGGAAATAGCGATTATTCTGCGATTATCGTTCATCGCTAACGGAATTTGCGATCGCGTGCGAGTCGCTTTTTTTATCGCAATTCTTCATGAATTCGAATTTGCGATTTCTGAATAGCGATTCGCTTTTTTTCGCTATTTCAGAATCACAAATGCCGATTTTCATGAATATGGCGGTTAGCAACAACACCAACCTAATTCTAGGTGACCTCAACCTGCACTGAAACAGCGAAAATAACCCGCTGATCCAAACCTTGAATGAGCTTCTACATAACAACAACCTCATTCAACACTGCAGTGAGGAAACACACAAAGGAGTATCAATCCTTGATGCCATTATTGCCCAGCTTGACATAGTCACGATCGACCACATCCTGCTCGTCGACTGGTCTGACCACCACATCATCTTATTCAATATCAACCAACTGCCCCTAGGCCAGCCCCCAAGCGGGACCCCCCTCAATGGGTGAGAAATCTATCTCAGATCCCTCTGGCAGACCTGAAAGTCAGGATAAGCTCTCTCCATCCCATTGAATCTTACCACAACAGATCTCGCCACCCACTACAACTCAACTATGACTGACATTCTAGATGAAATGGCGCCTTTGAAAATAAAAAGAGTCAGAAACACCCCATCAAGATCCTGGTTTAACACTGACATAATCTCAGAAAGAAGGCAATTAGGAGCCGCCGAAAGACTTTGGCGGAACAACCCTTCCCCAATCCTCCGAGAACAACTCAAAATAATACGTGGGATGTACAACAAACACATCAAGAATGAAAAGTCTTCTTTCTTTTGCAACGCTTTAGACAATGCTAAAAACAGGCCTAAGGAGCTCTTCAAGATCATTCTCCAACAAACATCCAACCCCCCTGCACCCTCAGTTCTCGCCTCCAAAGACTTGTGTGAGAATTTCGCTAACTTCTCCAATGACAAAAACTCAAAGATTGAGCTCTCCCTTGATGTCAATCGCAGTCTTCCACACCAGAGTGCGTCCCTTGGGACAGGACCTTCCACTCACAAGCTCCCCCCAACTCACTGGAAAACCTTCAACCCCATCTCCGAAGCAGAGATAGCCAAAATGATTTCCATCGCCAATCCCTCATCCCATGCCTCCGATCTAAATACCAGCCTATTTAGCCAAAAAGCTCAACATCTCTATAGCCCCACTCTGGACCAAGATCATTAACAATTCCCTTACTACTGGAGTCATACCGGACTGCCTCAAAGTCGGCCAAGTCACACCGCTACTACAAAAAAAATGGGTCTAGACACTAACGAATTAAATAACTTCAGACCCGTCTCCAATCTTCCTCTCCTAGCCAAAATCCTGGAAAGATGCGTCCTCCTCCAATTGACGCAAAACACAGACAGCACTAACCTCCTAGACACCCACCAATCAAGTTTCCGACAAGGGTGCAGCACAGAGACAGCGATCCTCAATGTCATCGATGACTTACACAAATCACTCGATGCAGGTCAATGCTTCCTACTCATTCTCCTGGACTTATCGTCTGCCTTCGACACGGTTGACCATAACCTACTGATCAAGGTACTCCGTGAGACGGTAGGAGCAGAAGAGGTGGTCCTCAAGTGCTTCTCCTCCTTTCTCCAGAACAACAGCCAAAGAATAAAGATCAGAAACTTTTCATCAGACCTTCACCCCGTCAGCAGAGGTGTCCCCCAGGCAGTGCTTAATTTGAGGCGGTGGTTTTCAGTGCTCTACACCGGCGCTTAATTGCCAACACCACGCTTGTGGCAGTCTGCCACAAGCACAAGGTGGGGCTGTCTTGATAATTTAGAGATGACCACAACATGAGGTAGTTAGTAATTTAATATAAATTAAAAATGACTATTGCCTAAGCTGTTCTTATAGCTTTGGGGTCTGATATAGTCCGAATTGTCACACTTAAAGGAGTCTGAGGGTTAGTAGTTGTGTTGGTGTGGTGCATGCTGCAGTGATCTCCTGCTGTGCGCCCTGGCACTTATTTATTTACAAATTAAGCACTGCCCCCAGGGTTCAGTTCTATCACCTCAACTGTTCAATATCTACATGGAACCCCTCATCACAATACTCAAAAAGTCAAACATGCCCTTCCACCTCTATGCTGACGACACCCAGATCTACCTTGAAACATCATCCGTGGAAGATATCCACACACTCAACGACACTCTTAGAGTAGCCCAACACTGGCTATCACACACCACCTGAAACTCAATAAAGACAAAACGGAAATCCTTCTCATCTCCAACAAAGAGGAAAACCCCCAAATCACAGAATGGCTAAAAGCAATCAACGCCCTAAACGTCAATCTCACCTTGGCGGATTCTGTAAAATCACTCGGAATCACCCTCAACCCCAAACTTGACGTGACCAAACACATTAAGAACTCCGCCAAGAGCGCCTTTCTTAACCTGAAGCTTCTCAACAAAATGAAACCCTTCATCCTGCCTAACGACCTCAAACTAGCCACCCAATGCCTGGTGCTCTCAAGACTGAACTACGGGAATGCAGCCCTCACAGGTACAGAAAAATCTCATCTAGCACCTCTCAGATCAACGCTCAAAGCAGCCAGAATGGTCACCGGAGTAAAGAAGTTTCACCACATCTCGCCAGTACTCAAAGAGGTAAAATGGCTCCCAATTGAAATGTGTGCCAATTTCAGAATGGCCTGCCTCACTCACAAAGCCCTCCACACAGGGAAACTAGCATACCTGGCCGTCAAACTCAAGAGGGCCGGCCAGACAAGAAGCCTTAGAAGCTCCAACACTCTACTTCTCAACCCGCCGAAAATCCGCAAACAAAAAACTGCGTCACGATCCTTCATTGGAAATGCCCCCAAAATTTGGAACTCCATCCCAGTCCATAGCAGAACTGCCCAATCCTTCTTACAATTCAAAAGACAATTCAAAGACTACTTCCTTAACCGGTCTCTCCTGAACGGCTAATTTTGGCTGAAAAGCCCTATCCTGCACTCGGCTGGTCAGAATCACCACCTCACCAAAACGTATACCTCTTTCCCTCCTGGCATATGCTCATTATTTTGACTTGGTGTCTCCTTGACCTGTATTTATTATTAAACCACTTAGGACCTCCTCTTATGCCTTGAATCAATGTATGTACATCCTCCTATTGATGCTGTGTTAACCCATGTTTATTTTTTTATTTTTATTTTATTTTTGGAGTTTTCTATAGCGCTGGCCAGACCTGAGGGTATCGGAGCGCTTTACAATCGAGCTGGAGGGAACGGTTGCATAATAGTATATCAAGGAAGAGAGATTAATGTAAGTTCAAGGATTAACATTGTTAATTGGCGCCAGAGGGGCGAGTTTGAGGTAGTGGGTTAGAGGTAATCATAGTTGCAGGGTGAGCTGCTGAGGTAGAGTTCGGGAATGCACGGTTGAGGTAGAGGATTTTGAGGCGTCTCTTGAAATCTTGAAATGAAGTCGTAGTCCTGATGTGGTGAAGTGCTCCGAAACCTTCAGGTCTGGCTAGCGCTATACAAAACTCTACAATAAATAAATAAATAAATAAATAAATAAAACATCTGCTTTTCTCAGCCTCGGCACCCCCTCTGCCAAATTTAGGTCTTTAACTTAACAAGCATGTAAAGGAGCGGGTGCGGGCTCCTAATGGGAACCCCAGGGGTACCAGGCAAATTCCAGCGCAGCGCTTGACAACTGTGCAGAGGAAATGGCCAAGCTGTTTACAGTTAGGGGGCAACCGAGCATAAACATAGCAAAAACATTCACTGCTGTGCTCCTGATTAGGAGGCTTTTCACAAACAGCCCAGCTGCACCCTCCACTGCCCACTTTTAACCGGCTCTAAGGTTACAAAAAAACAGCATCGCTCAGTACAGTCCACTTTTAATAGGCCTCACGTTCAAAAACACAGCAGCTGCATCCACCGTTGTGTTCTTGTATATTTGGACCTCACTGCACGGATTAGCAGGAACAAACACAGCCCACTTTACTTTGCATGCACAGAGAAGCACCATGGTCCACTTTTAATGGACTTCAGATGCACAGAGCAGCAGGCCCAACCACAGTCCACCTTTGATTGACTTTCTTTCACAGAAAACCATCGCCCACCACAGTCCACTTTCAGTGGGTGTCTTGTACAAAACAGCAGAAGCCCCACCCCAACCCTCTCCAGCCTCCCAGTGCACACACACGTTGCAGTGATAAATATAACAGCTCATTTGTAATGTGCTTCACCCTCACAAACAGAGCAGCAGCACCCAAAGTACCGTCATGTTGAACAAGCAGAGAGGCATCACCCCAAAAGAACGAAAAGAGGCTGAATCTTACTCTAGACTAGAAGGCATGTACATCCAACATTTTTCATAATAAGTGCATTATGGAACTGTGAAAAACCAAAGAGGAACATTTCCAAATTACTTTTATTTTCACTGAATAACTTGACCATATGCCTAGAGCATTTTTCTTTGCTGTGGCCTGTTAACAATTTGTCCTCTAGTGGCTCCAAATATATGTGTACACACACTCTGCAGAGTGTTGCAATGTCATGATCCTGCCACCAATGTAAAGGACCAACTGTTAGAGAGCAGTCTTACATTTGAAGTTCTTTATCACAAGCTCCTGGACAGATTCTGGCTTGCTGCTGGTGAAGCTGGAGTCCGTTGCCGAAGTGGTGAGGCTATTGGCACGGTGCGCGACCAGGGGAGTGTAGAAGTCTCTGGCTCTTTAGGTGCTAGGTGGTGCATGATGATGAGGAGGCAACAGAAGTCTCTTCTGCTGTCTCACATTGAGTCCAATGAAATCCAGTAAATCCTCTAAGCCTAACTGCTCTGGATGTGGATGGTTGTGAGGATTTGGTGTGCCACGGAGACGAAATGGATCACACTCTTCCTTGTCACTGCTGTTGTTGAGCTTCCTCTTCTTAAGGCCTATGGCTTCAGGCTGGACCTCCAGTACTCCTCAAACATGGCTACATTTCCTTTTGGGAGCAGGCATCAGACAACTCCTGATGCCGGGTGAATGGGCTTGAATCACATCTCCTGTATAAGTCAGATGGCCTGTGACCGCGTATATACAGTGTGTGTAGGCACATACAGGACCATCACCCACCGGAAGTGCTCTGGCCTAGTTCTTTAATAATGCTCCTCGCCAGTCTCTTCCCCAACTCTCTTTAGCAAGCACGGTGGCTCTGGACTCCCTGTGGCTTGCTCTACACAAACTTACACTCTGATTGGCTGTCGCTGTTTATTTATAACATCATCATTAATGTTTTATACTGGTGAGCGCTTAGCACACCAGTAAACTATGTTCCGTCAGTGGAGTTTTGCTAAGTGATGCACGGTGTGGGAAAAACTCCACGAAAACCACTGGCGGCCCAGAGTTCACCAACCACCCCTACTAAGCACCACAGTCCTTCAAGTGTATCAATTCAGACTAGTCCAGAAATAAGAATGGTATCAGCAACAGGGAATATTAATTTTTAATGTGTATTGAATTATTAAACATCTGTTGTTTTTCTCATCTCAAAATTAGACAACATGCTACCATGTGGCAAGCTGGTATTAGAGCTGGTACTGAGCACTGGAAACCACCGGCTCAAATTCAGCACTGCATGAATTGTCAGCCTGTGGCAAGAATGTATAATGCACACATCGCCACTGCTAAAAAATGAGAATATACCATCCACACTTACAGTAAATGCACTATAAATACACCAATCACTTTACATATCACACAATGACTGGATGAAGAGTCATATGACAGTACAGTCAAACCTCCACAAATATTGAGAACCACAAGGCCTTCACCACAGCCTATCCAAAATACTAGCTCAATCTCACTTGTGGCAGTCTCAATTAACATCTCTGCTTTTTGACACCAGGACCACTAACATGGAGTCATCTTTAATGTAGCTCAGAAAAAGGAACCCGGATGTGAATGAGGACATTTGAAAAAGCATCAGAAAATATTACAATTGGATCCAACAGTAGCAGCAATCATGGGCAGTCATCCAAATGTTACATTCAGAAGGGCAAAAAATCTGAAGAATACTCTGGTACACAGCCATTTTTGGAAAGAAAAGAGAAAAACAGTACAATGGCTGTGCACAACAGCTTTTGTGAAGTGCCACATCTGTAAAGTTTGTCAAATAGCGAACAAAACAAAAGAAGTATCATGAGCAAACAAGAAAGTGTGGAAAATCCAAAAACTAATCACATCCAAAACGCAATATGTGGTATGCGTGTTCGAGTACCCATGCACCCTAGAATATGTCGGAAGTACAATCTGCGAATTAAAAAAACATATTTTAGAACATGTAAGGGCTACCATCAACAAGGACCGCAGCAATGCTGTGGCAAAGCATATGGAACTGGAACATAACAATGAAATTGCTGAGATTTTATGGAATTGATTCTGTGGAACAACATGCACAACGCGGAAATAGGGAAATCCTATGTCCTCAGAGCCAAATCCTGGCTCTGAGGACATACACACTGTACGGCCTAAATCGGGACAAAGAATTGTTCATTTATTTATAATGAACGGACTCCATTAGAACATTTCTAAAAAAGAAATTGTTTTAACCTGCATTAATTAATGTTTGTTTGTGGAGGGTTGCTGTGAAAACGTTTTTTCACTTTGTGCTAAACAATGTCAGCATTAAGTAGTGCACAATTGAAAAATGAATGGCGGAAAAAAAAACACTGATGGGGCATATGAGGCAAAAAATAGAAGATAATAGAATCTGAATTAAAAATTGGGAATATTTACCCACTAGAGGGGGTAATCAAAACTCCATTTCCAAGTGTAGTAAGATTGAAGGGAAAAGAAGCCTCAATAGCTATTAATTTGCAAAAATATATGATGTATATGTATTTATATATATTGGAGGAGGTGAATGAAAACTTCACGGATTAGTTTAGTTTAAAGCACATTGATTTGAATTGCACTTTTATTTTGGGTCTGCGTTCCATATTCCGAAAAAACCTGCTTATTCCATAATGCCTAACGGTTTGAACAAACAGAAAGACACAAAATTGTGAATTTTAAATGTTTTGACTTTAAAAAAAACATGCAGTGGAACCATGACCAAGGTCTCAGGGAACCGAAGCGCGTTGGCTCCATTTGTTTCCCTGGAGGGAAGTATATATATATATCCAATGCTTAAAAGTTGCCCAAAGCAATGAGACGCACTCCAGCAGTGGCGAAAAGCAAGGTTTTTATTATTTGGTATGAACAGCATGACGTTTGTAGATTCCTGTGAACAGCTGTCCGTCCAGTCTGTGTCTGACGCGTTTCAAAAGGAAAACCTTCTTCCTCAGACTGAAAGTTACAAGTTTCATTTCAGGTTCAGTTCCCTTTAATTGATGCCTAATTCCACGCCCTCTGATGGGCTGCAGAGCTGAGTACTGTAGGGCATTTTAGGAGATGGGGTCCCGAAAATGTTAGTACACGTAATTTTCTGCCGGCAAGTATTTCAAGCCCTGTATGAACCTCCATGAGCGAATGCTGTCCTAAATCCTTGTCATTGCTTCCAATTCGCTGTTTATGACCTCGCATATTACATCCTTCATGAAATGGTCAGTAACGTCACTGATGACATCACTGATGACAGCTCATATGACATCATTGATGACATCATCTAGTAAATGTGAGTATTTTCTAAATGTTTTTGTGTGTTAAACATATATACTTATGTACCCCAAAAGTTAAATTAGTTATATTTTGTGTACTACTAATGAGTGATTCCTTTTTTACCATAGTGAATGTGAGTCACTGTGTGGTTATGTGCATCTGTGTGTAAGTGGGTATGTAAGTGACTGTACAGGTCTGTGAGTGGCTGTATGGGTATACAAGTGGGTGTCTGATTAGCAGTCTGGGTAACTTAATGGCCGTGTGAGTGGCTGTATTAGTGAGTTAGTGGGTTTGTCAGTGACTGTTTGGGTGCGTGAGTGAGTGGCTGTGTGAGTGGCTATATGGGTGGGTAATTGATTTGTCAGTGCGTGAGTGAGTGGGTGTCTGAATGGCTGTATGAGTGAGTGACTCAGTGTGTCAGGAGCTGTATGGGTGAGTAGCTGTTTGAGTATTTGGTCAAGTGACTTGGTGTATGAGTGGTTGTATTGAAGAGTGAATATCTGTGGGATTGGCTGTATGGGTGAGTGAGTGGCTGTGTGAGTGGGTGTATGGTTGTGTGAATGGGTATGAAAGTGGTTGTTTGGGTGTGTGAGTGAGTGTGTGAGTGGTTGAATTGGTGAGTGAGTGGCTCTGTTGAGAGGCTGCATGGATGGGTGGGTGAGTGAGTATCTGTATATGTGAATAACTGTGTGTATAGCTGATTACATGTCTATGTGAGTGGAAGCATGTGTGAGCGAGTGACTGGTTGTTTTATCAGGCTCTAAGAGTGAGTGAGTGGTTGTTTCAGTGGCTCTATGGATAAGTGAGTGGTTGTGTAATACTTGTATGGGTATGTGAGTGGTTGTGAGGTATATGAGAGGTTGCATGGGGTGTGAGTGGTTCTGTGGATGATCTCATCAGTGATGTCATCAGTGATGTAATCTGTGATGTCACTGACCATGCCATGAGTGATGTAATATGTGAGGTCATAAGCACTGCATTGCAGGGGCATAATTCATAGATAGTTCAGGTAACTAACTGCTGAATTTCACTTGTTTTGTTGAACTGAAATCTGAGCCTAACTATAACAGCCTTGCAACCTTTATTTTTTTCAGAACATTTTTAAGGTGATTTAAATTCTATTTCCTAACAATAACGTCCCTGTAACCTTTTGTTTTTTAAGTGAATTTGTAAGTTTAAAAAATAAATAAATATTTTCTAACTGTATCCACTAACCTTTCACACTGAGTGTGTGAGTGAGTGCCTTAGTAGATGTATGAGTTGGTTTGTAATTGGGTGTGAGACAGTATGAGTGAGGCTGTAAGTGGGTATATGAGTGCCTGAGTATGTCTGTTAGTTGGTGTGTGAGTCTCTGAGATAGTCTGTGAGTTGATGTGTGAGTCTCTGTGTAGATCTTTGAGTGCTTTAGAGTATGAGTGATTCTGTAAGTAGATACATGAGTGTAAGTCTATTCAAAGTAGGGTGATGATCTACCAGGTTGATTCCTGGCAGTCACTTACCACAGATTTGTACAATACTGAATTTTGTTGTGCTCCAAGGGAAGGAGGAATCACCCTACCTCCTTAAATGTAACAGTACATAGTAACCATAACCCTGAGCTCACATTAGATATTATTACATATTCAAGTATACAATATAATGCACAAGTCATCTTTTCCGCATTCTTCATTTTCTTTTGTTTTCCCAGCCAACACATGTTTTGTTGTATAGGGAGTTCCACACGACTTCTTCAGGGCTATAACAATAAAGTAAACAACTGGTTGTAGTGTGCATAAAATACACCATTCCCATGTGTACAGTGACTTTTGTGCTTAATAAAATCCATATCAAAATTGGGAATCCTTTGTGAAGAATGGAAACCCAACTTCATTGTATACACCAGCAGACTGCATGGGATTGCACGCCAGGAAGGAGTTTAAAGAAGCGCACTAGTTTGTTGGTTAGCTCTCCGCTCACACATTTTTGATAGCTTTCATGTAGCACATGATTTTGGCTGTATTAATGGATGACTGTCCTCGTTTTTGTAGTAGGACAATTAACATATAGATATCTGATTGGATTTCTGGAATTGATAAAGTGAAGCATAATCAAGGTCATTGGGGAATATACATTGCAAAAACAAGGGGTTTACCCAAATTCCTCCTATACCTGGGCACAGAACACTATCATATTTTTATTTTATCATAGGGAACAAGCAATTAACCTATATGTAGTGTAAAACTCTATGAGAATACATCGAAAAAAACAATTCACAACACACATATGCCATGGGACGGAAGTCTCATTGGCTGTTGATGGTCGTTGGGGGCCAAAAATCCCTATTATTGCCACCAGTTAGTCCCACACAGCAGGATTGCTGGTATCTCTTTGGAGGCCCTGTCCTCTTTCTCAACATTCTGCAAAGGGGCCTCCTGGTGAATTCCTCTTTGCTGCTGAGGGCCACTGGGTGCCAATAACCCCTATTGTTGCCACAGTTAAGTCTCCCACAGCTGGATTGCTCAGACCTCATCGGAGGCGCTGCCCCTTTATCAGCCACTCTGAGAATGGTCCCCCTGGTGCACTACTGGGTGATGGATGAAATCCCCTTGGCTGCGAAATGTCATTGGGACACAAAACCCTACTATTGCCACAAGTAAGTCCCCCACAGTGGGATTTCTGAGGACTTTCGCATTTGCTCTGCAAATGCACCTCCTGCTGCACTACTGTTTGGGGATAAACTTCCCTTGAGTTGGGGGCCAAGAACCTCTATTGTTGTGACAAGTAAATCTCCCACAGCATGATTGCTGAGACCTCCTCGGTGGTCCAGCCCCCTTTCCCAAACACTCTGCAAAGGAGCCTCCTGGCATACCACTAATTGTGGGATAAAGTCTCCTTGGCTGCTGAGGGTCATTGGGGGCCAAAACCCCCTAGAGTTGCTACAAGTAAGTCCCCCACAGCGGGATTCCTGAGGTCTTGTTGGAGGCCCGCCCCTTTCTCATTCGTTCTGCAAATGCACCTCCTGGTGCACTACTGGTTGGGGATGAACTTCCCTTGGCTGCTGATGGCTGTTGGGGTCCAAGAACCTCTATTGTTGTCACAAGTAAGTCTCCCACAGCATGAGTGCTGAGACCTCATGGGAGTTCCATCCCCTTTGTCAATCACTCTGAAAACAAGCCTTCTGGTGCACTAATGATTGAGGGATGACGACCCCTTGGCTTCTGAGGGTCAATGGGGGCCAAGAACTCCTTTTGTTGCCACAAGTAAGTACTCCTCATTGGGATTGCTGAGACTAGGGGTAAGTGCACTGGTAAACTCTTTTCTTTTAAACTTAATTTTGACTCGATGGGATGTAGCTGACTTATTTGACCGAACACAGTAATAACGTTACTACATATATAGCAGTAGGTTTCCTTAATTTTGAAGACTTTGATACGAAAACCCATACTGAAGTGTTAAATATTTTCATGTCATTATTGATGGACAGGGACAGAAGTATAACTGGACACGAGATTTGACTTGACTCCAATGCCTTTTGACAGCCCTGACAAATTCACGGGATTACTACAACAGCGAAGAAACACGTGTTGGCTCTGAGGTTAAATAATAAAAGAATGTAACTGAAGAATACGGACGATTTAAAGGCATTCTTGTATAATTTATAAATAACGTCCTATGATTGTTTTCACAATAACTATCAACATATTTGTAATATACAATAAGCGTGTGCTTGGGATACAGAACTACTCCTTCAGTGGGTTCTTCCTCTGCCAAATCAAATGCATGAGATTACCTGGGAAATCCATGTTGCTTCTATGGATATGGAAACTGATCTTCACTCTGTCACACCTTATTGAGCGTCTTTTGAGTTCAAAGGTAGCTGTGTAGGCACTAAGCAGCTGAAGTGCTAGCACACATGATGACCTTTGACTACCATCAATTTAATTGTCTTTTGGTGTTTCATTTTTCCCTAGCATGAATGTAAAACATCCTGCATATGCCTTGTTTATCTTGAAGGGTTATTTCTTGTAATCTTGCAGTCTTACAGTGGGAGCTGTCACAGAGTAGAACAGCCTTGCCAAGAACAGAATATGTGGGATGTGCATTTGAAAGCATGATAGAGATGTGTGGAATGTACTTTTTGGTCTCGAAGTGCAGTGTTCTGAGCAGTGGTGCACAAATGTGCATTGTGTTGTACATTGAGAGCTGAAATATGTGATGCTATAGGCAGTGGTGCACAAATGTGCATTGTGTTGTACATCGGGAAGTTTTATGAAGTTCTTACTATTGGCTTTGACATGGCCTCATGTCATCCTGAATTCTGAATCTGCCTTACTTGAGTTTTTCTGCGTGCACAGACAGGCCCCCAGAGTGTTTGCAAGTTATTTGGGTTAATCCTGTTAAAAGTTGTTTTCCAGAGAGATTGTTTAATGTACCCTGGAAGGCTTTTGTAAGCTTTATTAAGATAAAGGCTGGAACAGAGAGGGAACGTGGGAACTCCTTTTGCTCTGGAATGCCTGCATGGAAACTATACAGTTCCAGTAAGTTTCCTTGGCACAGAGGGAAAGACTCTCAAACATTCTAGTGTGTTTTGAAACTATAAAGCTGAGGGTTGATGACTTAGAATCCAGAATTTTGGAATCTGAATGGGGACAGACAAGTCTTATTTAGTACAGCAGAACCCTGGTTGCTGAGGCTCTTATCCCCAGCTGTTAAATCCCCTGGTCTGGAGTGGGATAAGATGAAGTGTTTGCACCAGGTGAAGTGTTTGAGTTTTGATTATTGCCATTGTGATGTGTGACCAGTGGCTAAGATCATTTTAGGTATTTTCTTTGTAATGTGTGAGTGAGTTAGAGTTCACATCCAAAGTAGTTATTTGATGTATGCAGTGTAGATATCTATAAATCTTTCTGATTTCTTGCAGGACGTCCAGTATTATTTGCTGTTTGTTTATTCATTATTATTATTCATGCATTTAACTGTTGCATTTACCAAGTGTGATATAATTGGTTGCATATAATACATATATATATATATATATATATATATATATATATATATATATATATATATATATATATATATATATATATATATATATATATATATATATATATATATATATATATTCATTTGAATGTTACTCATTTGATATCTGGGAAAGCCTTCCTGTTAGAGAGCACTGCATAAATAAAACCCCAAGCCTTATTCTAAAAAGAGAGTCTTTGGCATTTTGTAAAGTGAAACCCCTTTCTAGGTGTTGTGTTTTATGTCGTGTGCCTCGTAATGTTTGGGCCATTGTGTGGGGGTTGTAGTATTTTGAAGGAGAGGCAAGACAGCAGCCCAAAGTGGACCAGCCTAAGGAGGAGCTGAATATATTGTACCTGTGTTATTAAATACTTGGGCAGACCCACTGATTCAGAAGAATAGTAGATGATGCAAGACATAGCCAGAGTTTTCAACAGTAACTTTAAGGAACAAATGGAGATAAGTGTTCTGAATGTATGAGTATTGAAGAGCCGGTATAGGCAAGTTGTTGCAACAGAAGCATTTTCATGTGCCAAACTCAAAGAAAAATAAAAATTAGCGCTCAGATTCTGGACGATCACAGAAAATGGATTGCACTGGGGGCAAAAAAACAGTGAGAGGAACAGGATAAGAAGAAACAGCTGAGGAGAAAATGTGCTTCATTTTTAATGGGATTACATTTTGAGAACATGGTGACCATCCAGGCCTTGGTAGCCTGGTAGACAGACAACTGTCTGGGACTTCACTATATCAGTTCAGTGAGGCCAATCGTTTCCCCATGCCAATTTGTTTGGAGCATAGGGCAGTTTAGAGATTAGCCCTGTATAATGATGTCATTCAGAGATTGATATACAATGCGATTGTGCTATCGGAAAGTGCCTGACTGTCTGACCTGTACGGAGTCAAGCAATGCTCTGACTATAATGTATTATAAATAGCATGTTTCTTCTGTGTACAAATGTTATTTAGGAGAGTGCAAGTTGGGAGCCAGCAGAGCCCCAACACTCTAATGAAGGGGCCATCTTTGTTTCTGCCCTTTCCGAGGATAATGATTTCCTTGCGTTCCTCAAGGTGGCTTACAGAATGAGCATAGCAAAGAGGGAGCAGCTGCACCAGGTGGAACAGTCTCCTCCTTTTAGATCTTAAAAGAGTTGATGATGGTAAGAAAAGTGTCTCATATTGCTGAAGGTTATGAGGAAGTCAGGTAGTGTCCTCTTTTGACCCATACGCATTTGCAGTCCATTACAGGACTTCCACTAACCTAATGTGCATGTGTAGACCTTAATCTTTGGTGAGGTAGGAAGACAATGACCAAAACATTCTGCAGTCCCACAAGGATGAGGGTAGCAAGGTAGGAGTAACCTAACCAGGTGAGACTCAAGAGGAGTATATGTTGAATTATAAAGTGCTCGACTGGGGTGCACTGCAATGTGGGCTATATTTGACTACTAGTACCTGCCAAAGGAATTTGCTTCAAGCAATTCCTATAAAAATTGAACTTCAGATTTTCTTAGGGCAGTATGATAAATAAAAATACATACACAAATTAAATTTCTATGTTAAACAATGATGCATGCTTCACAGAATGATCATGTTATGCAGATGAGATATAATTAAATTTTGTCTACATGGCTGAACCACTAAGGGCCCGATGTAGGTGGCCAATACCGGTCGGAAACGGCCGAATTCGGCTGTTTCCGACCGGTATTTGGCCTTTTGAGATGTAGGGGACCTTTTTTTCTCCGATTCGGTATTTTACTGATTCGGTAAAATTACCGAATCAGAAAAATACCGAATCGGTAAGTTTACCGATTTTAAAAAATCGGGATGTAGATGGGACTACTTTCAGTCCCACAGGCCATTCAGATTCGGTATTTTACCACCCAATCCAATTGGGTGTTAAAATACCGAATCCAGGTGTGCATGCACATGTGTGCATGCACACCTATGCCATGTGACAGACAGACATGCCCTTAGGGCATGTCTGTGTGCCACATGGCACACAAGCCAGTATTGGGGGTGCTAGAGGGTGTCAAAGTGACACCCCCTGCACCCTTGCAGAAATCGGTAATTACCGAATCGGTAAATACAGATTCGGTAATGCACATTGATTCCTATGGGCTTCAAGGCCCATAGGAATCAATGGAGGATACCGATTCGGTATTTACAGAATCGGTAAATACCGAATCTTACAGATTCGGTATTTACCGATTCTGAAATACCCACATCTCCCCCCCTCCAATTTACCACTTCTTAAATACCAAATTGGTATGATTCGGTATTTAAGAAGTGGTAAATTGTAGTTTACCTACATCGGGCCCTAAGCCCCTTATTTTTAGTGGTCGAATTTCACTGTTAATGCCAGATGAAATTCAGCCACCCCAATTCCAAGTATCTCTGCCCAGGGAAATATTGGGTTCATAATCTCCGACCTAATAATTTTAGACCTGGAAATAACAGGCCCTTTTCCAGGATCCAAGAGCTGCAAACATTAGGACAATGCTACCCCTACCAGACCCCGTGGCATAAAGAGGGAAAAGACATTCCTCCCTCCTTGCCTAATGTCTTCCCTGACCCCAACTCCCCACTCAAACCTCACCCGCCAAAATCTCCACCTGATACTTTCCATCTGCCCTGAGAAGGCAGAAAACGCCATTAGTTTTCTCCCTCGAATTAGAACAACATGGATAATGTTATGTGTGGGTAATCCAATTCCAGGAGAAGAGTCATCATTGATGGTCCTCAGTTTGGGGACACCCATCTTCAAAACCTAGCATGCTCGGAATCAATCAATCAATCATAGACATTTATAGAGCGCTCTACTTACCCGGAGGGTCTCAAGGCGCTAGGGGGGGGGGGGGTGCTGCTACTGCCCGAACAGCCAGGTCTTGAGCTTCTTCCTGAAGGCGAGGTGGTCTTGGGTCAGTCGGTCGGGAGGGAGTTCCAGTCTTGGCGGCCAGGTAGGAGAAGGACCTTCCTCCTGTTGTCGTTCTTCGGATGCGGGGGACGGCGGCGAGGGCGTGACTGGCTGATCGGAGGTGTCGTTTGGGAGCGTAGAAGTTGATGCGGTTGTTGAGGTAGCTCGGGCCTTGATCGTGGAGAGCTTTGTGTGCGTGGGCGAGGAGACGGAAGGTGATTCTCTTGTTGACGGGGAGCCAGTGCAGGTCTCTCAGATGTCCGGAGATGTGGCTGTGTCGTGGGATGTCGAGGATGAGTCTGGCTGAGGCGTTCTGGATCCGTTGGAGTCTCTTCTGGAGCTTGGTGGTTGTTCCGGCGTAGAGGGCGTTGCCGTAGTCCAGTCGGCTGGTGACGAGGGCCTGGGTGACAGTCCTCCTGGTCTCGGTGGGGATCCACCGGAAGATTTTCCGTAGCATGCGCAGGATGTTGAAGCACGACGAGGAGACGGCGTTGACTTGCTTGGTCATGGAGAGGGAGGAGTCCAGGATGAAGCCCAGGTTGCGTGCCTGGTCTGTCGGTTTGGGTGCGGTTCCCAGGGCGGGGGGCCATCAGGAGTCGTCCCAGGCGGAGGGCGAGGATCCCAGGACGAGGACTTCCGTCTTGTCCGAGTTTAGCTTCAGGCGGCTGGTCGACATCCACTCGGCTACCTCTTTCATTCCTTCGTGAAGGTTGGCTCTGGCGGCGGCGGGGTCGTTGGTAAGGGAGAGGATCAGCTGGGTATCGTCGGCGTAGGAGATGATGTTCAGGTTGTGTTGGCGTGCGATGGCCGCGAGGGGGCTCATGTAGACGTTGAAGAGGGTTGGGCTCAGCGAGGATCCTTGGGGTACGCCGCAGATGACTTCGGTGGCCTTTGATTTGTACGGTGGTAGGCGGACTCTCTGGGTTCTTCCGTCGAGGAAGGAGATGATCCATTCCAGTGCCTTCTCCTGGATTCCGACGTTGTAGAGGCGCTGCACTAGGGTGCGGTGGCAGACGGTGTCGAAGGCCGCGGAGAGGTCTAGGAGGATGAGGGCCGCTGTTTCTCCGTTGTCCATCAGGGTTCGGATGTCATCGGTGGCAGCGATGAGGGCGGTCTCGGTGCTGTGGTTGGCTCGGAAGCCAGACTGTGAGGGGTCGAGGGATCCGTTCATCTCGAGGAAGGCGGCCAGTTGCTTGTTGACGGTCTTCTCGATGACTTTGGCTGGAAACGGGAGGAGCGAGATGGGGCGGTAATTCTTGAGTTCGGTGGGGTCCGCTGTTGGTTTCTTCAGTAGAGCGCTGAGTTCGGCGTGCTTCCAGGTCTCAGGGAAGGTGGCGGTGTCGAATGAGGTGTTGATGATGTCCCGCAGGTGGGGTGCGATGACAGCGTCAGCCTTGTTGAAGACGTGGTGAGGGCAGGGGTCGGTCGAAGATCCGGAGTGGATGGAGTTCATCATGCGGACGGTGTCTTCGGTGCTGATAGGAGTCCAGGCGCGGAGGGTGGTGGTGTGGGGCGGTGGTTCGGTCTTGTCGGACGTGGCATTCGTCGGTTGGGTGTTGAAGCTGTTGTGTATGTCCGCGATCTTGTTGTGGAAGTAGGAGGCGAGGGAGTTGCAGAGTTCTTGCGATGGGGTGATGTCGTTGTTTCCGGCGTTGGGGTTGGAGAGCTCTTTCACGATGTTGAAGAGTTCCTTGCAGTTGTGTGCGTTGTTGTCCAGTCGGTCCTTGAATGCAGTTTTCTTGGTGTCGCGGATCAGCTGGTGGTGCTTCCGGGTGGCAAGCTTGAGGGTGGTCATGTTGTCCGGTGTTGGCTCCCTTCTCCAGGCTTTCTCGAGGGCTCGGCAGTTCTTCTTGGAGCTCTTGAGTTCGTCGGTGAACCATGGGGCCTTCTTGCTGCCGGGTCTGCTGGGCGGGGTCTTCAGTGGGGCGAGTTCGTCCGCGCAGTTGCTGATCCACTTCGTGAGGTTGTCGGTGACCTGGCTGGGGTTTGCTGAGCTGGCGGGAGGGTGCTGGCTCAGGGAAGCGGCGAGCTGGTCGACTGTGATCTTGCTCCAGTTTCTACGGGCGACCTGTTGCTGGTGGTGGTGGATCGTCGTTCTTCTGAAGGTGAAGTGGACGCAGCTGTGGTCCGTCCAGTGGAGTCCTGTGGCGTGGCTGAAGGTGATGTCTTTGCTGGATGAGAAGACGGCGTCGAGTGTGTGTCCGGCGAGGTGGGTGGGGGTGGTCACCAGCTGCTTGAGTCCGAGGTTGGCGAGGTTGTCGAGCAGGGTGGTGGTGTTGCAGTCGTTGTTGTTCTCCAGGTGGAAGTTGAGGTCCCCCAGGAGGATGCAGTCAGCGGAGGGGAGGGCATGCGGGCTGATGAAGTCGGCGATGTCCTCGCTGAATTGTGTGCGTGGTCCCGGGGGTCAGTAGATCAGGGTGCCTCTGAGGGTGGTCTTCGGGTCGGTGTGGATCTGGAAGTGTAGGTGTTCGGCGGTAGTCAGGATGTCGTCGGTGTAAGTCGTGATGCGGATGGTGTCCCTGTGGATGATGGCGATGCCTCCTCCCATCTGGTTGGCAGTGCGGTCCCTCCGGGTGATCTTGTAGCCCTCTGGGATGGCGATGGCGATGTCGGGCGCTGAAGAGGCGTTCATCCAGGTCTCCGTGAGGAAGGCAACGTCAGGAGCTGTGGTGTCGATGAGGTTCCAGAGTTCGATGGTGTGTCTGTGGACTGAGCGGGTGTTGAGCAGGATGCACTTGAGGTGGTTGCTGCTGGTGTTCGTCTTGGCGGGTGCTGGTGCGAGGCAGGTCCGGATTGAGGTGAACTTGCAGGCGGTGCAGCAGAAGGGTCCGTGGGAGCGTCTCGGGGTGGCACAGTAGCATCCCGGGACTCGTCCGTCGTTGAGTGCGATGAGGGTGGCGGCGTCGTAGGTCCGGCGGGTGGGCTGGGATCTGCGGGGGCCAGGAGTCCTGGCACTGGGCGCGGTCCAGGCACGGACGGGCGCAGACGGGCTTACCTTTGGCGCACCTTCAGCGCTCAGTCGGTGCTCCCGCTGCGCGCGTCCGCTGCGCGGTCGCTGAGGGGGCGTCATAAGAAGGGAGCTGGGAGGGCGGGTCAGGCGGGAGGCGGGGAGCGCGTGGTCCTATCGGCAGGCGGGGGCGGGGTCGCGGCAAAAACCGGCGAGAAAATCCAGGCGGCTGGCCCTGCGGCGGCTGGGGCGCCGGGCTGGATCGGCGATCGAGGCGGGCAGCCCTGCGGCGGCTGGGGCGCCGGGTTGGATCGGCAGCAGGCAGGCAGGCAGCAGGTAAGAGGCAGGCAGCAGGCGGGGAGCGTGGGGGCAACCAGGCCGAGGGCACAGTGGTCGCTGCTAATCCGGGGTCGGGGTCCCCTTAAGAAGGGAGCCGGGAGGGCGGGTCAGGCGGGAGGCGGGGAGCACGTGGTCCTATCGGCAGGCGGGGGGGCGGGGTCGCGGCAAAAACCGGCGCGAAAATCCAGGCGGCCGGCCCTGCGGCGGCTGGGGCGCCGGGCTGGATCGGCGATCGAGGCGGGCGGCCCTGCGGCGGCTGGGGCGCCGGGTTGGATCGGCAGCAGGCAGGCAGGCAGCAGGTAAGAGGCAGGCAGCAGGCGGGGAGCGTGGGGGCAACCAGGCCGAGGGCACAGTGGTCGCTGTGGAACTTATATCTTTTTGCACTAGATATTCAGCCTCTGAGGGAGTTCCATCCCTGCATGTTTCTACACTCAGGGCACAGGACAAAATTAGGTGCGTACAAAGCAGATGTTCAAGTCCCACAGGCTGTAAAGTCTCCATGATAAAACTGTCTATTCTATGGAAATGTGGCAACAAGGTTGGACTTGGAAAATGTGGTATACTCATGTGACGTAGATCCAGCATTACATGTAGTCTTCACTTAGGGCCAGATGTTCGACCATATTTTGAGGGCGCAAATAAGAAATTGGCCCATTTGCAACCCAAAAATTAGTCTGGGCCATGTAAAACCCTATTTTACGAGTTGGTAACCTATTACCAACTCGCAATATAGGGTTTAACGACTCACTATTAGGGCGGGGCGTGCCAAGGGTGTTCCTTCCTAATAGGGAGTCTCACTTAAATGTATGATTGTTTTGCGACCGCAATTGTAGTTGCAAAACACTTGCAGTATACCACCTACTTTAAGTAGGTAGTAAGCAGTGCTTCATTTGAGCCAGTGCTTTCTGGTGCTGTGCCCCGGCGCTTAATTGGTTTCCGATGCTCGGCACCGACACCTAATTGTCAACACCACACTTAGGGCAGTTTGCCACATGGTGGCGCTGCTCATGTAATTTAGAGATAAGCAGTATAACAGTTGTTTAGGAAAATATTATACATTAAAAATTGCTAATACCTGTCTCCCCAGCCATTCCTTTAGCTTTGGGGACCTAGATTAATCTGAACTGTTGTATTTACATGCGAGAGAGATGGTTAGTAGTTGTTTGAGCAGCAATGACGAGGGCGATGGGTGGTGCAAGCTTCAGTGGCCTCCTGGTCAGAGCCCTGGCACTGATTAGTTTACAAATTAAGCACTGGTAGTAAGCCATTCACAAATGGAAAGGAGTCCCCAGGAGACCCCTTTCGACTTTGTGAGTGTGCGAAAATATTTTTTAAGAGCAGGAAGTGGTCCCACGGGCCACTGCCTACTCTTAAAAAATAAAATAGGAACGTTTCGTTATTCTTTTTTAAATGCATCATGTTTTCCTTTATTTCAAAAGCAGTCACAGACATGGTGGTCTGCTGATGCCAGCAGACCACCATCCCTGGGAGTGCTAGCCATTCCTAATGGGGTCGTAAATTGCACCTGCCTCATGAATAATATTGAGGCAGGGAATTGCAACCCCATTAGGAATTGCAAACAGTGTCTGAGACACTGTTGTAAATTCCTATTTGAGAGTCACAAATTGCGGGTCACAAAACGATGCAATTTGCGACTCAAAAATGGATAGGGTCGTACAGCTTGCCCTCAGTGTTCTGAATTTTAAAGTTTTCTTAGATGTACTCCTGTGCCTATGGTGGGACCAGTGGAACGAGAGGGTGTTCAACTGGCCTATGCCACATTCAGGAAACCCAAAGTGGCACAGAGGTTTTCCTTCAGTGCATGATGTGCTCGTTACCATGCATTAGCAGTGCTTATATGGCCTATGTTGGGATTTGCAAAGAAGGTGGTTGGGACAACCCATTCATCAGTGCAAATATACACTGGATTGAAGGCCATGTGCAAAATCTTAGTATTGTCAGTAACTTCATACCGGTTACCAAGGTCCATTCTCCATGTTCGTCTTAGGCATTAGGTCTTCCCAGTAGCACTGGTGCTGTCCCTGTTCCACAGGTACATTCTCAGCATCTGTATGTTTTCTGTTCTTTGGGTTTTACCTCACCTGGACGATCAGGATCTCCCTTCACATTGTTGAAACGTCGAGGGCTCTTAACCAATGTGCAGCCTGCTACTCATTATCCTCTTTTTCCTTTGGGTCGTGTGTTGTTCAAGTCGTGTAAAGACCTGACATCGCATGAGGGGGTTTTGTGCAGGAGTTTGTATTTGCTTTCTATGGCTTGATTACTGGTGCTGCATTTGTTGTGAATAGACAGACAGTCAAATCTGTTTGTGGGGGTATTGCTGGTTGCATATGGTAACAGGTTTTTATCTGAACTGCTTTTCTTCATTTAGTGCTTGTGAAATAGGCGTTATATGTGCTGTCATGGCACACTCGTTTTGTTGTTTGTTTCTTACATTTCCATTGATGTGCTGCCAGGGCCCTATTTACATAGAACATTGTGTTCTTTTGAGAAACAGATGTGGATGCTTTCACATGATTTGTCACCTACTTTGGGGTTGGTTGAGAATCTCAGTGCAAACTGTTGCGTGGTGACATCTGTCCCACATTGTGACCTTGATTTGTGCCTGTAGTTTCCCACCTATGACTGTCTCATTGCTAGATAGGGCGACGATGTTAAAATGTGCTGCTAAAAAAGTGAAAACAAACAATTGTAAATAATTACAATGGCTGTTTGTTGGTGGCATTCCTGTTCAGACAGATCATTGGGATTACCACTCGGGGGGTTATTTGCTTTCTGATGTCACAAAACTACAAAGTAAGCTATTCTACATCATATGACACAGGTGACCTATTTAAACCAAGCACGGACACCTACAATAAAACACACAAATGTGCAAGCACACACACTAAAAGTTTGTGTGTTTAAAAAATAGCATGCATTATATATTTATTCATATTTATATATATATATATATATATATATATATATATATATATATATATATATATATATATATATATATATATATATATATATATATATATATATTCACTAAAAAAAAAACATAGGTTTCACACCAGTTATAGTTAGCTGGTCATTTTACTCATACAAAACCTTTGAAATTCACCTGTTATAGTTAGTTCAGCTAACTATAACTCACGCGCCCGCAATGCACTGCTGAAGATGTCACATATTACATCACTCATGACATGGTCAGTGACATCACTCATGACATCACTGATGACATCTCAAATGACATCCCTGATGATATCACTGATGATATCATCCTTGTGGCAGACCTCCTCTGCTTTGATACACACGATCAAAAATAGAAAGTAAAATTTTCAAAAAAATGGAGATACCAATTCCAGTTAGAACAACCTATTCAGTATTTCAAAAATCTACATATGTATCCAGTCTTTCACTAACAGTTCTATATAGGCACTCATACATGTACTCACTCATCATATGTACTCATACACCTATACATCTCATTACACACCGACACTCATCTATAGAGTTACTCACACATGCAAATAAACTATCAAACATCCATTTACTTGCATATACAGCTATACACCCACCACTACACTCATTTCTACAGAATCGTACACATACTTACTCTCTAAAACAATCACTTATACAAACACATACTTATTTATACAGGAACTCTTACAATCTCTCGCTCTCACATATACTCATTTATATACATCAATACTCACCTATACTAGTTTAAAACATATGTAGTTACTCATAAAGATACTTTTGAGACAGTCATTCACTCACTAACACACTGACTAGCACACCCATACACACACTCATCCACCTATAAAGTCATGCACACATGCTGTCTTCAAAACACATACGAACAGTGAGTCAGTCATTCATGAATCTGTGCCCTAAGTAATACTCCCCACCGAACCATACAGACACTCATTCTGATACTTAAAAAAACTACTAATGTGGGACCCCTGAGCAGGCCTAGGGGGTCAGGGTGCTTCTACCCTGCCCCCTTTTTGAGTTCTACACTTTTTTTCTGCTTTCTTGTGCCTCAGTCTACTGAGGCACAAAGATGGCTGCCCTCAATTTCTGTTTTGGAGTGTTGACAGACAGCGGCAGCCAATCAGCATGAAGCTCGTGCACGGCAATGTGCGCGCACGGTGCACGCTTATAGATATATAATTGATTTCGACTTTAATTTTCTCAGCAACTACTGGAGGAATTTACACCAATTAAACAAAAGCGTGATCTGCGTACCAGACCATACCATTTTCCCAAATTTGGTGTAATTCCGTTCAGCGGTTCGGGCGTGTCTAATTGTCCTATGGAAATAAACATGGGGAAAACATGTTTTGGGACCCCCCTTTTTTCTCGGCCCCGGCTTGACGAATCTTCCCTAGACTTTTCAGGGAAGGAGAGGAGCGGAGCGGGCCATCTTCTTTGAGCAATTGGTGGAGATTCATCAACCGGCGCCAAAGCTATTCGCAATAGAATGTTGAATGTATGGAAACTAGGTCCTAACTGTAACTACCTATTGGTGACCGCCAGTAGGTAATATATATATATATATATATATATATATATATATATATATATATATATATATTCATATATATTTTCATATTTATTTATCTGAAGCCCAGCCTTTTCCGTGAGGGGCTGTTAGAACACGCTCCAGGCAAAGGGAAACCAATATCTCAACACCTGTCGGAGGAAGAGCAAAAAAAATCATCAAAACAATAAGTGTCTCGAACTGTAATATTAGAACTGGAGCTATGTAATATATAAGGCTAGTTTGAAATCAGTTACAATCAGCTACAGAAATGTCAGGTAATACCTGTCATTTTGATATTATTAAATTAAGAAGAACATTTCTGTGGTTTGAAATGAGCTGGTATGGCTGCTGACAAAATAGTCAGGTTGTCTTTTTGCAATCTTGCTACAGAAAGCTTCAGCTGTCTGTCGCAGGCAGCGTTATATAGAGTAATATATAGAGCCGGCTTTGGGCCAGATCTTTGCTCATGACTGGCTCTTAGGCCTTCTCAGTCCCCTGCTCTTTATTTGGATGGCTTGCCTTCTCATTTTGTGTTTGTCCCACCTCTGGAGTACAACTTTTTTACCCTTGTTTTTCATTGGATACAAAAATGTAAGCTTCCACTGCTGACATCAAGGATCCACTCTTTATTTTTTGTTTCCCCATTTAATTCTTTATTTAGAACTCCATTGGAGTGCTCATTGTCTCCTTCCTCTTCTTTAATGTTTAGAAGCATCCTTGCACTCGTTCCTGTACTTCAAACCACCTGCACTTTGTCTTTCTACTCCTACTCTTCCTCCCACTAGTCCTTTACGAATCATCAGGCACTACATTTGATGATACCTTGGATGTTTCACCAGTGTTGTGATCCTCTCCTACCCCGTCACTCCCACCCATTATTCTCACACTCACCTCTGACCATCTCCCACTCCATGTTGGATGCTGCTCATGGGATTTGCCAATGTCAAATCATTTTAATCCCTTCCACGCTCATGACGAGCTCAGCTCGTCTTGAGTTACGGCTGTCGTACGCTCATGACGAGCTGAGCTCGTCATGTAACGCGGCTTTTTGAAAAAGTCAGCGCACAGCGGGAAAACCCGCAGCGCGCAAGGTGTTAAAGTGCAATCAGATGATTTTAAAATGCAATGGCAGTGACTGTCCATGTCAATGCTCTAGGAAGTTATGTTTTCTGTGCTTGAAAGTTGAGAAAACATTGTTTTACAAACTTCCAAGATGCATACCACATTGCAAACGTGATGTGGTGAAGCTACCCAACAGCTGTCTTGCAGGCATATATTACATTTTCAAATTTTCAGAAGGGTTGATGCTTTGCATCACCTCCTACATCATTGAGCATAGTGACCATCTTGAAAATGTAGAAAACAATATTTTTAAAAAATGCCCACTTGTGGTGTCATCACGTTGCATAACACCAGGTGGCGGTGATCTTGAAAGTATGAAACTACATTTTCATACTTTCGAGATTGCTGTTATGTTACGTTGTCATATTGCTTTAAGCAATGTGGAGTCCATCTTCCAAGCATAGAAAACAATGTTTGCTATAGTTTTAAGATGGTCAGTTACTGCTATTGGCTTTGCCAATGCCGGTCTATCCAACTGCAACTTGAGCTCCTCCAAAGATAGACAATTATGAACACAAAATTGTCCTATTTTCTTTGACCCTAGGCTCGAATCCTGGATCCTGAATTTCTGGCTGAGGAAGCCTTCTCATGTGTTCGCCTGCCAACATGTTTCTGCCCATTTTGTATCCTTGCAAAAGGTCAAGGGCATTCATCAAGGCTAATCAAAAAAATTATCCTTACTCAAGTCTAATCGACAACTCCATGCAGGTGAAACGATTTCTTACCTTTACCTAGTGGAATGTAGTGACTACGGAAAGATTTGAGAGAAAAACTCATGATTATGAATGTTATCATAAAGACAGTAATAAATACTTCAGTGTAGGAATGCAATCAGGACATATGGTCCTTTTTGGGTCATACAAACAAAACACATACATGCATCCTGACTTGCCCCACTGTGGGCCGTCGCTTTCACAATGGTCAAGAACCAAGGGTTATGTTTCCTGCAGTCATTCACTTAAAAAAAATCATATATTTTGCAAGCATAAGCACTAGAACAGAGGCATTTTCTGCCTGTAAGAACATGTCGCACGTAGATTTCTTTATAAACAAGAGAAGAGGGGACTCAAAAAAGCAGGTTGTTCTGTGAATATTCCACATGGACAAGGATAGTCAGCTACTACCAGTAATGGTCTGCGGTATGAGTCTTGGTTTGCCACTTTGACAGTAAATCATCAGGCAGGTATACACAGAATGTCCCAAAATACTGGGTGCAAGACCCACAGTGGAGACAAGACACTCACACACCATACATGAGATTAGGGCAAAACTTACTTTATCAAAGAGCAGCGTCTGCCTGACCGCCTGCAGTGCTTCCCTCATTTGGCTGACTGTAAAGTGGAATGCAAGGGAGATGCATCATTAAAGAGGCGGGCGCCATGTTGGGGCGTGGTTTGCCAGTGTGTGCGCCACCGTGTCATAGTAACATGACGCATAGGCACACAGGTGGATGTGGAAGGCAGAGGACCGCTCTTACCAGTGAATATGCTTGTTTGTGAGTGTTTTAGGGAATCAGATGCTGTTACGTTTTGAAACCATCCAGCATTGGTAAAGCCAATAGTGGTATACAGCAAAGCACACAAAATACGGACACACAAATGCCTCTCTGCTCAGAAACGAACATTCAGACATCTATTTTATCAAGATCAGCATACATCTGGATGCCTGTGCACACAAGAGATTATACAGGCATCAACACACTCAGGCCCATCATCACACATTATCCTGTGCATCAAGGAATAGGTCCCAGTAGTTAATTAGAATCTCTCACTACATCAAGGTAGCTAATTTTTGTGAAAACTCCCAAGCTAACAACAAACACTTGATTAGCAGAAGCATGCAATCATTTTGTTTTAGGGCGTGTTGAAGTTTAGTTGCCTTTATGGCTAAAGGACCCAAATAAACTGCCTATAGGTTGTATACAATATTTAGACGCTGTTGATGCTATATGAATAAATATGCTGCCATTATGCGATTCTTATTTCCCACGGATTTGACCAGTGCAACCAATTTCCTATGTTCTCACAAGATGTTTAAGAGACATTGAGATGGATCTAATGAGGGTCATAACAACCTATATACCGCAGTTCGGCAGCTCTTAGAGTGTCCACTTTAAGATGAATCCACTAGTAATCACTGCATTATATGGACCCCCTCAAAGACCACACATCTTTTCAAAGCTCTGAACAGTCTTAACTTTAAATTCTGAAATCCCATCTGTGTACAATACTTCATCATGCTTAGCACTAGATTTATTCGCAAAAGCACGGCAGATGTCAAGCGAATTTGAATTGAAAAAAAATCACATTCAAGAAGCAGTAGTTTGAAAAAAGACGATTATGTTAATATGATATTTTTCAATATATTTGACAACAATGATTTAACATTTTCAATAAAATAGTTGCAAATCACAGTTACTTTTACAATGGCTATACACTTTTCATTTAAATCTGTTAATAAAAGGAACTTCTTTTCAGTATGTAGGGTCGTCTGGTTTTGCTCACTTGGACCTGTCGTTTTAGTATATAAGGAGTTTTTCTCTTCATTATCTCTTCTTTTTCGTGGTTTGTGCTGCCTGGATCCAGAAAGTCTTGCTGGAGCAACTGCAAGACATCAAAATCAGAACAAACATAGCGGTAAACATTTTGGAGTGCTGTGTTAAGTAGACTGTATGTTATCAGCGTGTCTGCGAAGTTATTTTCTCAGCTATACAAAAACAGTACCCAAATTATTGAATCAGGGTAGATGACATACATTTTCGTCGCGAAGGACACCTTTTTCCTGTTCAAAAACGGCGTTTGCACCCACTATTGGAAACTGTTCATTTTCCTGCAGCTGGTTAGTGCAAATTGTCCTTTGCACTGGTAGGCTTGTACGTGCAAATTCCAGTGCAAGATTGTGCTGGAAAAGTGCACGTTACGGCCATGTTTTTTGCCTCATTCGCACAGAATGCGTCTATTAGGTTTGTTTTGGTGCAAGATAATTTGCAGTATATTTTAAGAACATCACTAATATTGTAAAAAGGATCCACTTGTAATTTCAGACTGCTACACGGTAATTAGTCACTTGCCAATTTGTTTTAAAATATTATTTCTACAGCCACATACAGAACCCGTCGTATCTCAGTTCTCACTGTAATTGTGTCATGGTGTTTACCCCACATTGGAAAAAAGTTAACTGGGACCCAAAAATCTCCCTTTTTAGGATGTTGAGTAGTATCAACATAGAAATAAGTTGAAAGCCGGAATAAGCCTCTCTCTGATGCTTCCATAATATAGGTTACCTCCTATTCAGAAAAACAGATGAAGAATTTTAGTGCAATCCCGAATTTAATATAGTGTTAATATTTACTATTTACAGTTAAATATACACGTTTAACAAAATATGTATTGAGGGCAAGATTTTACAAAGCTCTTGTTTGAACAGCAAGGTGAAGCGAGGCAACACAAGGGCTTAAGTGAGATTTACTGAACCACCTAAAGCCATCTTGCATGGTTCCGCAAGACTTAGTAAATTCAGAGTAGCACAATGGGGTCCCGGGGGTGACACTCGCAGAGTGTTCGCCTCCGGGCTATTTCGGGCGATTGTACGGCCTAGACTGTCACGCGGGTGGGGGGCCGCAAGGATTGGTTGGTGGCGATAGCGCGAGCGCGGGCATTCCCAGCGTTCTATTGCGCAATTTGGGAGGAAAGGAGAGGTAGGGCTGGCAAAATTTGGGGCGTCGCTATGAGGTGCTTTTATTTCAAATTGTGCGCATATTCTTCTCAATGGAGCAGAATGCTTCGGTCAAAGAAGCGCTCCGTATGCTTGCTGAGGTGGGGTGGGAGGACTCATGTCCCAAGCATGGGTCGGGTTGGAGAGGGGGGGCGCCGTGCGGAGGATGGTGTCAGCAGCCATGGTTGCTTGTTTTTCAAGCGAGGGCTCGCCAGCACACTCCCCGAGGGGCGACCCCTCACAATTTTCCACTTTAGGTGAAAGTTACTCACCGCCAGCGTAGGATTGGTAACTCGGGCATTCGGGCAATGCCGAAGGGGCCGGTGTCCGAGTGTGCTGTGGGCCTCTTTTTTTAGCAGTCTGGGGTGGTCATTTGGGCTCTGTCTCCATTGTTCGAATACAGCCAGCGGCCCAGTAGGTGTCTGAGTGGCCTTTCTAGAGGCGGATGGGCGCTCATTACCTCCGTTTAGCAACAGGCAAGAGGTGTCACTCCCTTTGTCTCGCTGACCAGCCCATTAATGTGTGCACATACTGAGCGGGGGCAGGGGGCCTGAGTAGAAGTGGCCTAACTTGTTTCACCACTGTAAACTAGCGCGTGCATTTTTTTTACCCCTCCTCCTAAAGTTTTTTTTATATGATTACGCCATAGCAGTGATTTGAGGAGTGATTATACAAATATGGGCCGATTTTTTTGGGGGCGTGCGCGAGCTGATTTTCAATCCCAATACAACCCTGCTCACCGCTTGTTTTCTGTGCCGGCTACAGGGTCTCCGACTGCTGGGAAAATGTCCTTTGCTTCACAAGGGAGGGGGGACAAGGTGCGCACACGCACAGTCAACAAGTCCTCTTGTATTTTGTTTGCTCGCAATTGTCACTTTTACCTCATGTAACTTAACGTTTGCTTTTGTAAATTGCTCACTTGTAATTTGCTCACTTTTAATTTTCTCCTCATGTATCATTACTGTTCCTATTGTGAAGTGCTCTGACGCCTTCAGGTTAAATCCGCACTATATAAAAACGCATAAATAAACAGTACCCTCTTTTTCTATCAACAAGAGAGCTTGTTTTACAAAACGAACACAACTGAAACAGGTTTTTTCCTATAAAGCCTCTAATGTTACCAGTGCTCCACCTGGTGGTCAGAAAGAAAATAGGCCCAGCATACCTGCCAAAGTTTATACTCCTAGCTCGAACATTCCCATTCTGGCATGAGTAAGGTGGGAAAGAATGATTTTTCTCAGGACTTGAGGTCTGACAGGGGCTGGTCTCCTATTTTAACCAACGAAAAGGGAAATTCTTTTATGTATAAAAATGTTTATGCCCCAAACTGCGATGTTACACAAGCCTTACCTATGAGCAGTTGTTTCGTGTCTATGAGGTAGCTGCAGATTCAAGAAAATTAAAAAAGTGTTACTCCCTTCTTGTATATTTCTAATTAAATGGTATCCGATCAGCTTAGTACTCCCAGAGGCCCTGAAGAATCTGGTTAATGGTTTTGGATACCGCGAGAAATCACCGATCAAGGCAGACTATTTACAGTTAACGGAGACTGACATGGTTTTGGCTGCGAAATCTGGCGTTTCGCAGTCCAACGTGGGTTTAATGCTGCCAGGCACAAAAAAGGGCAGTAAGAGTGTTTCAGCTAGGCATCAAGCGTCCTGCAACGGCGGAAGTAAGAAGGACAGGGAATGTTCAGCGACTTTTCCCATTCCACTGGATGACGAGAGATCTGCGCCATTCAAAAAAGTAAAAAAATTGGATGGAGGGTACTGATGGTACACAGAATGTTTTAGCTCCTTTGCACAGTTACGGTCATAAGAATAAAGAGGGATTCACAGTGTCCAACCACGTTACAGCATTAGAATAGGAAAAGATGGCAAAGAAGACCGTTTCTGACAATGCCGCAAATGGCGTTTTCAAGCGTTTACCTTATATGGGTGTTTCCATGCCTTTAGGTGCGCAATTAAGCAACGTCACGAAGGATAAAATATGGAAGAAGAGGGATCCTAAGAGGAAGCTTGGGCACTTTTCAAAAGGCTGAGGGTACCAACAAATATAGATTCATGGACCTCTGCCTTTCTCATTTTTGCCAGTGTATATTGTGAGACATTTCCTGAAAGATCAGTATCTCTATTCGAGTACCTTGATATCATTAGGAAGGCAGCGACTGAATTTGGGGGGGCACGCATGGCTTCATTATGATGAGGAGTCTAGGGCCCGCTTAACAATAATGCCGGATAAGCCATGGGGGATAACGAGCTTTGGATACAGTGGATGTACCCCAAAGGCCACCCCCATCTCTGCTCACACCTAATGGTTTGGCAGTCCCTTACCGGCCCTTTCAGGTTAGGCCCACCATGGGGGGGCATGGAATAGACCTCAGACCATGGGTTCCGGTGCATGCTGGAATTTTAATGAAGGATACTGCCTTAGAAACCCTTGCAAATACAAGCACGAATGCTCCAGGTGTGGGGGAAGACATGCAGTCTCGCAATGTTTCGGGGAACAGACTCATTGGGGGAACGGTTTGCCGGGTAGAGTTTTTCAAACACAGTTTGACAATACGGGCTTTTACACCAATCAAGGTGGACATTTTATGTAAATGGTTACAGTTCTACACAGACCGACAGGCGGCGGCTTTACTACACTCGGGTTTTTGAGAAGGTTTCAAGCTTGGTTATCAAGGCCCAAGAAGCCCTAGATTTGCGCAGAATTTAAAATCTGCCAATATTTTCCCAGACATAGTTCGAGAAAATTATTGAAGGAGGTTCGAGAGGGTAGGATGGCAGGTCCTTTTTAATCATTGCCCCTTGGAAAACTTGATTGTGTTCCCGCTGGGTGTCGTGCCAAAGAAGACCGAAGGAGAGTCCTACAGGATTATTCGGCATTTATCATGGCCACAAGGTTCCTCTTTTAACGGTTTTATTTCCATGGAGGACTCCATGGTACATTTTGAATCAATGGATTTGGCATTGGTTATGATCAGGGACACGGGGGAGAGGGCACAGCTAGCCATATGTGACATTAAATCTGCTTTTAGGTTATTGCCAGTACATCCATCAGATTTTTCATTACTGGGCATATTTTTCAAAGGGCAACATTGTGCTGAGAGGGCTTTTCCCATGGGATGTGCCATATCATGCAAGCTATTGGAGGCCTTTAGTTCTTTTCTTCAATGGTGTTTTTCTTTCCACACAGGACATAAGGGCATTACACACTATCTGGACGATTTTCTCTTTATGAGTGCAGCTGATTCTCACCAATGCGACGCTGCTTTACATGTTATCAAGCGGTTTGCAGATACAGTGGGTTTGCCATTAGCAGAGGACAAAACTGAAGACCCTTGTTGATGCCTTTACATATCGCGGCATTGAGATAGACACCATCAAGATGCAAACTAGGCTTCCTCAAAAGAAGATATCAGATATAACAGGGCTTTTGGACCCTTAACGCACTGCACGCACACTGACTTTGGTTGAAGCACAACGGCTACTAGGACACCTCAATTTTGCCTGTAAGGTCATACGGGCGGGCAGGTCGTTTTGCAGGTGCTTGGGTTTCTCTATGTCAGGCATAACACTTCCACACCACAGGATACGGTTATCAGTACATATGCGAGATGATTTTGAGGTTTGGTCAAAATTTCTATCAGATTTTAATGGCATAACTCTTTGCTCCCTGGACAAAAATTTTGGCTGGAAATTCCAGCTTTTTTCTGACGCATCTAGTGCTCCTGGTTTCGGCCTGTTTTGGGATGGTAAGTGGTGTGCGGAGGAATGGCGGGATTATTGGGTTGCTGCAAAAAAGAGTATTGCCTTCTTAGAATTTTACCAACTCATAGTGGTTACAAACTGTCCAATAAAACAGTTCTATTCAATGTTGACAACAAGACAGTGGTGGATTTAATAAACGGGCAAAAGGCGAAAGACAGACAGATGTTGAAGTTGCTACAGATCCTTCCCCAGTGAGATATGGAATTTGGGGATATGAATGCTTATCAGCTCGTCGAGAACTCTCTAGCAAAAAGCACCAAATTAGCTTACAGAAGAGCTTGGCTGAAATTTTTAGATTCAGGTGCTATGTTTAGATTTTGCACTGGTTTAGGTGTGCAACAGCGTAGAGAGGACATAATACGATTTATTATGCTTAATATCAAGAAGACTGTTTCCTCTGCTACTATAGCTGGTAAATTAGCAGGTATCTCCTTTTACGGGAAATCCTTCTGGATTCTAGGGGAATGCTGCAGGGTTGGGCTAAATCAAGAAGGAGGGTTTCACACCAAAGGGATCCTATATCGCTAAAGCTATCATGCAAGATTATCACAGTCCTGCCCAAGATTTGTTTTTTCTGATTTCGAGTTCCATTTGAATAAATTGTGTATGGTATTGCGCCTTTATGGGGCTTTCAGGGTTGCAGAGCTGCTTGGTACTGCAATTCAGGATGACCTTAAGAGATATGTTTCACGATTTCATGCACACATTGACTTTTTTCTAGAATACTCGAAAACTGACCAGACAGGTAGAGGTTTCATGATAATATGGCAGGCTGTGGGAGGTTTACTATGTCCCGTGCATGCTTGGTCTGAGTTTTTAAGTATAGGGGGTGCATCTTCCACATTTCTCTATCGTCATCAAGATGGCTCACAACTTCAAGCTTCATAACTGTTAGCCATACTGAGAAAATCTCTGATGAATACTGGTGAGAACCCCAAAAGATTTGGTGCACACTCTTTTCGCATTGGGCGGCCTCAGAAGCGTCCAGGTGGGGTTTTTCTGTTGGTGACATTAAAAATTAGGGCGCTAGTCCTCCGATTGCTTATGCGCTACATCAGACAGTTGGATCCTAACATGTAAGCTGAAGGATACTAATTGTAATTTCTTTTTAGGTGTTCAGATTGCGCTCAAGCAAGTGTGGCTAATTGGCCATTCGTTCATCAAGTGGGCAGCTATACAGGCAGACACACGACATTTTGGCAGGAATTGGGTCTTTCTTCAGATGCAGTTTCTTTATCATGGTTGGGAAAGAGAGGGATGAAATGGGGCCAGTTTTGGCCGCTGGTCAGTGAATTTTAATCTAAAAGAATGCCAAATTTCCTTTTGATACATCTGGGAGAGAATGGCCTGGTCCAGTTGTCAGGTTTGGGGCTGATAATAGTAATGAAGACTGATCTCAAACTCTTCTTAAAGTCCTGGCCCGGATATCGTCTCATCCTGACAGCTCTTCTACCCCGGAGAGTGTGGAAAGCGGCGGACAGTTTCAAAGCAATAGAAAGGGCACGCTGGAAAGTATATCGGGATCTCCAATGTTTTTGCTTTATAAATCGTATTTCTTGGTTGGTGCATGAAGAAGTTAATAGGGCAGATTTTCAGTTTTTCCGACATGAAGGAGTTCATCTGTCTTTCATTGGCAATGAAATTTATCTGTTGAATATACGGGAAATGATTGCTGGGATTCTAAATGTCAATCTATGGTGTTAAGATTGTGCTGTTTTAGCGACAGCATATTTAGAATTAGAATTGTATACTGTGTTTTTAGACCACGGCTAGATCTTACCTCAGTGACTGTCAATCTCCCGCAGCCCCGGTCCGACTCGGCTTGTGCCGCTTGCTCGGAGGGCTGACACAGGAAACTTCAGACCTCATTCCACACTTCCGGCGGATTTCGGGGTTAGCGCTGCAGTGTCTGGGGACCGCTAGACTACTTAGGGCCCAGAACAAGCACAAGTACAGCGGACGCACGCAGCGGGCACGCCGGTGGCGAGCTAAAGGCAAGCCTGTCTGTGCCCGTCTGCGCCCAACCGGGTCCAGGGGCCACGACCCCTGCCCAAACCCCTACAATAATAACTGCCTACACCTCATCCCAACTCCATGCACTGAGGCAAAAGGGAAACCAAGGCTGCAATACTTTACATCCAGATACCCTGTGCCCCAGAGTCTGCAAAAATTGCAAATTCTTCTTGGACTCTCCTTAAATGTGCCGCCGTTTTCTCCCCGCCACTAAAACCGACTTGAACTTTTCCTTTCTTAGCCTCAATTGCCGTTCCCTAGCTACACATGAAAGGGATATCTTTGATCTCCTAATAAACAAACTACCTGATGCTCTGTTTCTCACGGAGACATTGCTGCACGATAGCTCGGGCCCTGACATTGCGGAGGCTCTCCCCTCCAGTTGTGTGATTGTCAGAGCAGATAGACCTAATAATAAAATGAGAGGTGGCATTGCAATAGTTTTCAAAAACACTTTTCAATGCAAGCCTGATCCGATCAACTCTCCTAACTGCGAGGCTGCATTGTTCAAACTTACTCTACATTCAAATTTCACCCTCACTGGATTACTAGTTTACATACCACCTGGGCCCTCAAGTTTGTGGGCCCTTCAATTTCCCAATCTCGTGGCCCTGGTACTCATGAATGCACCTAATTTCTCAGTTTTGGGAGATCTTAATCTGCATCTACAAAACGCCCAGAACTTTATAGGCAGCAACTTCATAGCTGACTTAGCTGCCATGAATATTTTACTGCACAATTCAGGACCCACGCATAGAGCCGGTCATTTACTTGACCCCATCTTTTCTAACCTTCCCCACATTCACTGTTTTCTGGCACTTCCTCTCCACTGGTCTGACCATTTTCTTTTCCGCTTTAACATCACTTCTCCTGCAACCACAATCACTTACAGTGTAACCACTAACATTGGAAAAAGAGACTGGAAAAAGTTAGACATGAATAACTTCATGCATGCTTTGGATGCTCTCCTCCCCCCTGATTTCACCAAGACCGAGGATGTCGAAAATGCATCCGCCATGATTGACGTCTGGCTTACAGATGCTATTAACACCAGTCTCCCCAAGTCTCAAAAAATGTTTAATATACATAAGACCCCAGCCCCCTGGTTCAATGAATCGCTAAAACTAGCAAAGTCCAAATGTAAAAGACTAGGACGGAGCTGGAGACAAAATTACTCCCTGGAGTCAGGAGTCACCTACATAAAAGAATTATAATCATACCATAAGGCATGCGCCACAGCGAGGCCCAGCCACGTCTCCAAAACCATCTCTGAGGCCGCTAATTAATCTAATACCCTTTTTACCCTGGTCAAAGAGCTAGGGGCCTCGGAAACCTCAGCTAAACCACCTCCCCTTAACAGCAACCAATGTGAAGAGCTAGCCCAGTTTTTTATGCAAAAAATTGACGCCATCTATCAAGACATAGCTCAACAGCAGTGCAACAGAGCTCAGTTTCTGCAATCACCAAAACAGAATTTTGTCCCCCTTGTGCCTCACGCTCAGGAAACCCTGAATGCATGGCCAAGCCTTAATCTGGAGACTTTTACTAAGATCTTAGGCAGTTTAAAATCAGGATCCCCTAATGACCCACTTCCCACTTCAATACTTAGACAACTTGACATTGGCCATCTTTCCAATATCTGCAAAACCCTTCAATCTCTCCATACAGGATTCCACGGTCCCGGCTAGATAGAAACATACCATGGTATTACCTCTTTTGAAAAAACCTACAGCCGACCCCAATGTCCCCTCCAATTTCCACCCCATCTCTCTTTTGCCTGCCTTCTCCAAGATATTGGAAAAACACTTTCACTACCATCTTGCCCGGTTTGTTGAGGACAATCTAATACTTCACCCTTCACAATCTGGTTTCCGTCCCGGTTTCTCCACCGAGACAACTCTGCTGGGAGTCACGGAGAACTTACACCAGGTTTTAGACAGAGGAGACACAGTGGCACAGATTTTACTTGATCTCAGTGCCGCATTTGACACCATCTCTCACACCATCCTCTTAGAAACGCTTACCTCTATGGGCATCGGCAAATCTGCTCGGAGCTGGCTGGCTTCTTTTCTCTCAAACAGCACTTTCCAAATCTTCTCTAACTCGGCTACTTCCAAGACCCATAAGGCTCCCTATGGTGTACCTCAGGGCTCGGTACTTAGCCCCCTTCTTTTTAATCTGTATGTCAAACCTTTAGCCCAAATAGCGGAACAAGAAGGTCTCATTCTTTTTACTTACGCCGACGACTCCCAGATCGCTTTTTCTCTATCGCAATCTGACCAAGGCTCTTCAGACCTCCTACAGTCAGGTCTGAGGAAAATTGCAGACTGGATGAACCATAATCTTCTGAAATTGAACGGAAGTAAAACCGAATTTTTAATTCTGGGTCAAAAACAGGATCTGTGGAGCTCCAAACATTGGCCTTCTGAGATGGGACCCCTTCCTTGCCCATCCGAATCTGTCCGCAACCGAGGCTTTATCATTGATAACGCCTTGACTATGCAACATCAGGTTAATAAGGTTTCAGCCATCTGCTTCACAATTCTGTGCTGGCTTAAAAAAAATTATCTAGATGCTGCCCACCGACACCCAAAAAACTGTGATCCAGGCCCTGATTACCTCGCGGCTGGACTACGGCAATGTCCTTTACTTAGGGGCCAACAAATCTGTGACCAGACGTCTGCAGTTAGTACAAAATGCCACCGCCAGACTGCTGTGCAAAGTCCCCAGATCCAGTCATATCTCCAGTCCCCTACGAGAACTACATTGGCTCAGGGTTGAAAGCCGCATTAAATTTAAAACCCTAAGCTACATGTTCAAGATCAAAGCTGGTGCAGCTCCCCGTTATCTTCAGTCCCTTGTCAATACATACAATCCCCCACGAACCCTCCGTTCTTCTTCTCTGGCATATTTTTCTGTGCCCAGAATCAGACTTGCTAGAATGGGTGGCCGGTCTTTTGCCTTTATAGGCCCCACACTTTGGAACTCTCTGCCTCCGAATATATGGACCGTAAACAACTATGCCCATTTTCGTAAGGCCATTAAGACATGGCTTTTCGACCAATATATTTCCACCTATAAATGCTCTTGTAAATTTCAGAATCTGGTGTCTTTCAAGCACCCTGCCTGTCTAGTGCCGGGAAACCCTTTTTGGGTAGCTGTCGCGCTTAACAAACTCAATAGAAAAAAAAAAATTGTTTTCAGTGAATGGGCCCCTTTAGTCTAACTACATCTTTTTTGTATCTTTATTTCTCCACCCTTCCGCCCCCACTCCCTCCTTCCCCCATTTTCCTCCCACCTCACCCTTCCTTTTTTCTTTCTTTCCTCCCCCCTACCACTTCCTTCCCCAAAAAGTTTTATACTTACTGTTCTATTAGTTTTATGTCTAGTTAACTTTCAGATTTTATTGGGGTGGTAGTTTCTTTGCTAAGTATATAATTTTTTGGAAGGTGTTTCTTTACTGTTATGGCGACAGCATATGACTTTTTTATTGTTTGGCACATGGATCACATTGGAATAGAGATTTATCCTGTTTGGCGACAGTGGTTTTTACAAAACAAACTTTTTTCTCCTCACAGCTAACCGACAGGGTGGGGGGACAGGAAAAACACCTGTGATCGGGTTTTTCCTAGTGGCAGATTTAGAAGAAAGCAAGACAGGCAGGAAGGGGTGGGGGCATCAGGAAGAGGTCCGTACAGAGGGAAGCAGGGGAGAGAAGTTGGAGTCAAGAGGTAGGCAGGGATGGAGATAGGCGTTTGGGGAGGAGGTTTAGGCCGAACAAGGTGGGGAAACAGTTGACAAGGGGGATATGGCTTAGGGGATGGGGGTGTTAGTTTGGGAAATGTTTCATATTATGATCGGGTATGTATTTATATTGTATATTGCCTACCTGTCTAATAAAGCAGACTTTTACCCCATTTTGGTCTGGGGCGTGTTTATTGCCCGATGGACTCCCGGCGGTGACACTCGCAGAGTGTTCGCCCACGGGCTATTTCAGGCGATGGAACGCCCTTGACTGTCACGCGGGTGGGGGGGCCGCAGGGATTGGTTGGTGGCGATAGCGCGAGCGCGGGCATTCCCAGCGTTCTTTTTTGCACTTCGGGAGGAAAGGAGAGGTAGGGCTGGCAAAATTTGGCCTGCCCTCCCACCCTCTTTTTCGTATAATTTCTGTATAACTTTCTGTATGACTTTGCCAATGATTGTTTTTTCATAAGCATTAAAGTTCGTTACGGGTCGTTGTCGCTTGGACAGGTGGCAGATTTGGAGGAAAGCAAGACAGGCAGGAAGGGGTGGGGGCATTAGGAATAGGTTCGGAAAGAGGGAAGCAGGGGAGAGAAGTTGGAGTCAAGAGGTAGGCAGGGATGGAGATAGGCGTTTGGGGAGGAGGTTTAGGCCGAACAAGGTGGGGAAATAGTTGACAGGGGGATATGGCTTAGAGGATGGGGGTGTTAGTTTGGGAAATGTTTCATATTATTATCTGGTATGTATTTATATTGTATATTGCCTACCTGTCCAATAAAGCAGCCTTTTATACCATTTTGGTCTGGGGCGTGGTTATTGCCCGAGGTAGAGGAAATCGTTCCTATTAATTACTCTGCATTAAGAAGGTATTCCATGGGTGGTGCAAGCTCCATATCTACTAAGATATGGTGCATTCCTGCCCTCTCCCTGTGCTGGCATACAGTGAACTGAGTAGCAATGCTTGCGTAACATGCAGGATTTGTTTTGTGCAGGAAAGGACACCTTTTTTCACAAAAACTATCCTTTGAGGCATTTTCCCCTTTCTACATCTTCTGAATGCAGCACACGTAGAAAGAGGGAATAAGAAGGAGATATCAAAATATTTCTCCTCCTTAGATCTCTGTTGGGAAGGAATACCATTCTGACGCATTCCCAGATTTACAAGTCTTTGTAACTCAAAGAATGCGCCAAAATCCATAGGTAGATGCATGGGAATACCTATTCCTGCTCTCTTCCAGTACGTGCAGCGAAGTGCAGCAAGTTGTCTTGCTGCTTTTAGTGACTTTTTCATGAATCTGCCTCTGAATGATTAGCAGGTTTCATTCAATTGATAGTCATATTTATGACAATCGGTTATCAATAAAGCCTCTAGATTCTGCTGGAAAAAGCTATTTATTCAGGAATTTATTTTGAAAATGTGCTCCAGGGAAAAGTCTTTGGAAAAAACGAGGGTGCCTGGTCTCGGATTTAAATGCTGTTTTTTATTTTTCAGCAATCATGAAGCTTCAAATTAATTAGAAAGCTCCTGTGTGTTTTCAAATGTTTACTTCTTTTTGCAACATTTTATAGTAGTACGAGGTTTGAACACAACCTTAACAGAAATTATACACATTTGGTGAAAACATTATAAACATATTATGCAAAATATTACATACAAAAATATGTATGTAAAAGACAGCATTTAAATCCGAGACCAGGCACCCTCGTTTTTTCCAAAGTGTATAATGTCCAGCCTGGCCCCGTAGGACAAAACCCCTGTCTTGACATATCCAGGGAAAAGTCTAGCATGTACTGTGAAATGATAAGTTATAAATTGTACTTCATTACCAGAATACATTTGTCACAAGAATGTATCTATTTGTCATTTTCATAATTTCAAAAGAAGTCTCTGACCCAAATGCAATAGGGGCTGTATTACACAAAGTGCCCCGGGGGCATAAAGGACGTTTGCATCCGCTTTGCGCACCCTCGGGGCACTTTGGTATTACAGAAGAGGCAGCAGACGCTTGTGTGGCCCCTTCTGTAATACAGATAGTGCTGGTGCACATAGAGCGCCGACGATATCTTCAGGGGCATTCCGTCATTTGCATAGGTATTTGCCCCATACAAACGAGGGAATACCTTTAGCTCTGCGCCTGGGCCGTGTTACAGACGAGGCACAGAGGCAAAGAAGCCCTCAGGAAGCGCACAGGCAGTGTGCCAAAACAGCCCTCTAGAGGGGGAAAGGAGGTCCTATTGACCCAAAGACATCCCCTTGCTGGCCAGTGACTGCACCCGCCTGCAAGGGGATCTCTAATCACCTTTAAAAGTGCAGGCGGGTGCCGCCTGCACTGTGCAAACACGGAGTGACTTCAAAGCAGCTGCTCAATTTCTCACATGAATGCACTGTTCACAGGGCAGCACGAGTTCACAGCTGCCCTGAGGGCAGCACATTCATCATATTACAGCGCATTTTCCTTTATTGTGCTGGGTGCACTTTTTAAATGGTATGCCCAGTGCAATGAAGGCAAATGTGCTACATGTATAATGCGGCCCTAGAAACACAACCGTTTTTATTGATATTCATCTAAATTTCGAATTTGTGTAAAATATCACTTTAAATAGCAGATAAATGCAAGAGAGTTCTTACTTTCTTCATATTTTAGAGTGTGAAAGGAATGTTATTTGTGAATATGTCAACTGCGCAATATACAGTTACTCCTTGCTTGTACTGAAATCTGGTGCAAAAATATGAATGGCTCAAGGATGGATATTGGTGCAATCGCTTGGGCCACTGCAAATCTATTATATCCTTTATTATTCTCTGTGATACTAGCCACTTCTATTATATAGATTGTAAAGAACGGGCAGAGACATTCCATTTTTGATACCTGCTAATGCCAAGGAGTCAAAAATCAAACTTTATGGGAAATGCAAATTTGTTCCTAGCATTTGCTGTCTTTTAAAGAAAAATAGCCTTTGTGAAACACCTTTCATCTTTGCTTATCACAAAAATTTTTGGACAATTTGCATTGTGGAGATGGTATCCTGCCATTCTCATCTTTAGAATGTAAGAAAACTGAAATGCTTGTTTTAATTAATTAATTGTTTTAATTAATTTGCTATTGATCCTCATTGAATAAGTCACTCCATACATCATATGCTCTTCGTCATGTGTGTGCAAATGCTGAACTTATTTAGATGGTACTCCCCACTTACATTATCAGTACCATGCCTCCTAAGTGGTAGTACTCCCCACTTACCCTGTCAGTACCATGCCTCCTTAGTGGTTGTCATTGGCGAGATATATATTGAGGATTACCTATTTTTTTAGCGAGGATCCTTGAGGGAATCTACCTGGGAGGGACACATTGTCCCATTTACAGTTGCTCTTGGGATGACTTACTCTGCTGTATTTTATTTAAATTATCCTACTTTAATTTTGTTTTCATTTGTGATTGAGCTTTGTCAAAAATAGTATTGACATGAAGAGTAGGAATGAGAGTGGGCTGTTGAATTTTAGTAATTTATTTAGCCTTGTTCTCAACATGAAGTTGTACTGATGACACGCTTTGACCAAAGGAGAAACCTTGATCAGAATCCAGCTGCTCTGGGACCTCAGCCAGTAATTTAGCACCTTAACAACATATATGTCTTCAAGATGATATCCAGTACCATGCTCCTAGGACCCCAAACAGCAATGGTAATTGAAGGCAAGCTACAGGATTATTTATTGAAAGTCACCTGAATACAAAAAAATAGTTAAAACATGTTTTAAAGATACATAAATTCATTGGGATCGTTAGAAACTGCATCATTTGGTTTAAAATTGGATGACAACATATTTTCCATACTAAAAGGCTATTTTTCCTGAAAAGTGGGAGAGTGAAATGGTTGTAGCTGAAATTGTTTTAGACCTGCAGAAAACAAACAAGTTATGTAGACCGCGTAGAACAGTAACAACTATGCTAAGCATAACCATAATAAGAAGATAGCTGAAAACTGTCATATCATTGCTGTGTGATTTTTCAACACATGGGTCATGTCCTCTTATTTACTTGATTTGCATTTATTTCATAGAAAAATTAGATAAGTGAGTGAATGTATATTTGCAAGAATTGATCAGATTATGTTACTGAAACTGAACCGAACCTGTGCCTAACCTCTTCTCTAATAATGTGTTGGAATGGTCAGTGGAGGGAGTTGTACTGTTTCCCACATTGACAGACCAGCAGCACATAGACTGCAAGCAGGTGCTGGAGCAGTTTGCTGGCCTGTTCCTTTTGACCCCAGGCATCACTGAGGGGTGTATACACCACATTGACACTGGTGTCAGCCCACATGTCAAACATAAACTGTGCAGGTTGTCTTACCATGTTAGAGCCAACATCAAGGCTGAGTTAGCTAGGATGCTGGAGTTTGGGATAATTGAGCCTTCTGACATTCCATGGGCCAGCCCAGTGGTGCTTGTGCCCAAAGCTAATTCTCAGGGTGGACCGAAAGAGTTAAGGTTCTGTGTGGATTACAGAGGACTGATTGCAATCACAAAGACTGATGCTCACTGGACCGCTCAGCTGGATGCATGCTACCACCTGAGTATGCTGTAGCCACACACCCCTCCACTCCCGCAGTCAGAGCTGACGCCAGACACGGGAGGCAGCTGAACCACGGGATGCAGCCGAGTCGCTAAGCTCTGCGAATGCGCCAGCGGGAGCTGGGAAACTAGAGCTGCACAGGATCAGAGTAACACGAGCCACTTTTTCTGCTCTCCCGAATAACCCAGATTTACCAAGTATGCCTACCCTGGCTATATGGTTATAGCAGATTTTCAACATGCTGGTTTTCAACATACTGATGCCATTTCAGCTCAATAATGACCTGAGGGAAGTTATCGGCTAGTCTGCATGCTCCATGAGCCTGAATACTTCTTGGATACTTCCTGTAGTGCTGGCACTTGAGCTCCTTGGAGGTGCAGCCTTTCTTTTTCGTTTTTCTTTCTTTATGCCATTGGGACCTCCAGGTTTCTCTCCAAGAGGGGGTAAGTGCATGTGTTTTCCTTACCCACCGGTGTTTGGGAGTTCCCTATGCCACTTGGATGAGGGTCGCTGGCATTACTTTTGGCCACGTTATTAAGGGATCAGTGTGGTAACTACATTATGCGAAATCTCACCAAAGGAGCTAAAGAAACTGTAACAGCCCACTCTGACTCTCCAAGCCTGGGTGAAAGGGTGGAAAAATGAGTTGGTCAGGCTGCTGCTCGGGCAAACCGCGCGGCGGCTCTTAGGAAAGATCTGGACTTGAATACTGAAACTGCTGAGATGGCAAGCTCTGAGGCTTCTAAACAAGACCCCCTTTGAGGAGCTTCTGTTGACCTAGATGCAAGCATTAGCCCTTTCTCCATTGCCTCTTCTAAGGCTGGTACCTCAATCCCATCAGATCCGACCAAAATAAAGACACTGACATTGATCGATTCAGCTGGGGAAACCAAGGATCTCAAAAAGTATCCTTTACTTTTCAAAGTTAATCCCAGTTTGTCATCTGCAGAGCAGGAGGCAGCAGGGAAGGGGCACCCTCTAGTCGACAACACTTTGGATTTGTGTAAGGATTGGAGTCTTAGGGATCCTTTGGATGGACGGCTGGACGCCACTCTCCCCCTCCATCCCCTTCCCTGCTTGTGCCCTCTCCTGGGGGAGCTCATCTGATCGATCTACTCCTGAAGATGCTGTCTTAACCATCCCAGTAGAGTCTATATCCTCTGACCCACAGGCTTTGCAGTCTGAAGTAAGGCCAAAATCGACTCAGGACATCTCCTTCCAGGATAACAGATCCTTCTCCATGCAATGGGACGTCAAGAGCCTCCTTAAGTTGATTCTGGAGGAGATTTGAGCTCTGAAAGCCTCCCAATCCGCTGAAATCGATGTAATCCTTGCTCGTTTAACTAAAATTTAAAAAACCATGGCTCAGGCCCCAGCACGGCTTCTTGGAGCAGAGACTAGGATTTCGCAATTGGAGGACCAAGTTTAAACTTTGAATAATAAAGTTGTCGTCTTCCAGAGTCAAGAGAACAGCATTGGAGTATACACTGGAGGAATTAGAGAATCATTCTAGATGCTCTAATCTCCGCATTCTGGGTATTCCGGAGGGCCTCTAGGGCCAACAGACTATACAATGGGTTGATTTGTTTATTTAAAAACATGTCCTCCCAGAGTTTAATAGTGATCTGACTCTTATGCGAGCACATCGGGTGCCAGCTTCTCCTTCTCAATTCTAAATTTACATGGACTATTTTGGTTAATTTTGGTGATTTCAGGGTTAAGGACAAATTCTAGCCAAGGCCATCAAACAGCGACAGTTCACCTCGACACCGCATCTTCCCAGACATGTCGATTTCCGCAGCCAAAAGGTGGAAAGAGTTTGTAAAAATGTTACATATGTTCAAGGAACAGGGTGCGCAGGCAATAATTGCCCAACAGAGCAAGTTAAAAGTGTTAGTCAAAGGCAGATTTGACGTATTTTGTAATGTCCCTGAAGCGCAGGAATTACTGCAACAAATTTATTTGGATAAATCCTAATGGTCTGTAGACTCTATAAAGACAAAATAAGGTCACAGTGTTAATGTTATGAGTACAAAAAGGTTTTCAAAATGTTTTCAATAACTTATTTTGGTCTGCAGCATACATAGAAAGAGGAAAAGACTTGTGACTATTTTTGTACAGAAAGGTTTCCCTTCCTGTACAAAAAAAATTTATTATCCCCGCAACACAGGCACCCTTTCACCATTATGCAAAGGTACCTGCACTGGCGTAGGCAGCCCATTGTGCGCCGGCGCAGGGAAAAAGGACAGGAATGAGCCGTATCTCATAGATATGGCACATTCCTGCCCTTTTCTTTTGCCGTAGGGAAGAGCAACAGGAAGGCCTACTGCGCTTCCCTATGGCAAAACCTCATAAATGAGGCCCTTCATATTTTCTTCTAACATAGCAATATTAATCAATACAGGATGAAATAGTATTTGGCCATACTCGCTGATTTCTCTGTATATCATTAAGGTTTCTACGGTCTAATCAATGGTTTAGTTTGTGTTAATTATTGGCAGTGGATGATGTTCCAAGATATTATGTGTTTTATTCTTTTTTTAATACTGGCTTTAATGTATATATTGTCTCCTTTCTATTGATTTTAGGATGTACTGCTTTCCGGCCAATCGGTGTTATTTACCAATTCTGAATTATTAGTCATATTTAATGAATTTATTTGGATGTATGTATGGATAAAAAACTTCTTGTTATATGGATTTCAATTTAATAAAAAGTATTTAAAAAAGACTGATGCTCGCCCTATACCTAGAGCTGATGAGATAATTGACAGGGCATGCTAAGTACCCGATTACATTTGATTTGACTTCAGGTTATTGGCAGATTGCCCTCACAGATGGGGCAAAGGAGAGGTTGGCATTCTCGACACCAAAGGGACATTATCAGTTCAAGTTAATGCCATTTGGCTTAAAGAATATCCATGCCATCTTCCTAAGGATGGTGAGCAGGGTCTTGGCTGGGCAGGAGCAGTACAGTGAAGCATATCTAGATGATATAGCTGTATATAGTTTTACCTGGGGGGGATCACTTAAGCCACCTGAAGGAAGTGCTTCAGGCCATGCAGCAGGCAGGTCTGACTATTAAGGCCAGTAAGTGCCAAATAGGGCAGGGTTCTGTTGTGTATCCGGGCCACCTTGTAGGTGGAGGCCATGTACAGCCTCTCCAGGCCAAAATTCTAACTATTTTGGATTGGACTGTTCCTACTACCCAGACACAGGTCAGGGCATTCCTTAATTGACTGGGTGCTAAAGAAGGGTTCTTCAGAATTATGGGACCATTGTGGCTCCCCTGACAGAACTGATTTCTAAGAAGAAGCCCACAAATTGGACCCCAGAGTGTCAGAAGGCATTTGACACTCTGAAATATGCTATGTGTTGAGCACCAGGGTTACTGGCCCCTGACTACACAAAATAATTCGTAGTTCAGACAGCTGCGTCAGAACAAGTGATTGGGGCAGTGTTGCCACAGGTGTATGAGGAAGGCCTTGAAAAAGCAGTTGCTTTAATTAGTCCCTGAAAAAGCTAAGACCATATTTGTTTGGTACTTATATTCATGTTCAAACTGACCACAGATCTCTCAGATAGCTCCTGCAGATGAGATTAGAGAATCCAAAGCTATTGAGGTGGTCCATTTCGCTACAGGGAATGGACTTTGCAGTGAAACACAGACCTGGGGTTGCCCAAGCCAATATGGATGGACTTTCCAGGTTTTTCCACTTAGCTGATGTGGACTACCAGGGTGTATGTTAGTGACACTCCACCTTTTATTTGGGGCTATGTTGCAAAGTCATACTGTGTGCTCTGTGCACCCCCATTTTGTGCTGACTGGTGCGTGTGGCAACTGACTTTGACTGTCCCTAGGCTCTGACTAACCAGACCCAGGACCAGTGCCCCGTTGAAAACACAGTGAAAACACACACTTATACATGAGGGTACACTATATATAAGGATACACTTATAATTGGAATGACCTACCCTATAAGTCCCAAGTACAAAAAAGGGAAGGGAGATTAAAACTGTCTTTGAGTTCCTAGTACATAATAGTGCATGGACGTTTAGAGGCCAGCAGCCTTTGTTACACTTGTATCCATGCACCTCTGAGAGCTTGAGGTAATTTTGAAAGCAGCCCTGTGTTGCAGCACTGCTTTAAATGTAAATTGTGTTCAAACTTGACTATGATGGTAGGGGCACTTAAAACATGATAAACTACAATATCTGGGCATTTTGTGTACTTCCAGGGTGTCCCCTAGGTGTCCTAGGGGCAGGGGGCCATGTCATTATAAGTAGGACCTTAATAAAAGATGTTTTATATGGCCTGGGGATAGGGAAAGTGCACATTTCATTGTCCCCATCTTATAAAAGTGCCTCCCAAAATCAACTTTAGTGCTTGGAGCACTGTGGAGTGAGGATCTACACTTTTGCATATGCAGGACCCTTAAAGTCTCCCCTAGGTGTCATGTAACTAAACGCAGTGGCCTTATACAATTTATTTTATATGCCCTGATGATGGGGAAATTGCACATTGCAGTTTCTCTATTGTAGATACTAGCCGTATAGGATACATTTGCAATAGTTCCTAAAATATACAGAACAGAAGTCTGTAAGCCAAAATGTAGTCTTCCTGTGGTCTCTGCTGATTGGTCAGAGCTAACAGGAGTAGCCTGTCTGCTTAGATGAAGTGATAAGTGGCTCACCCTGCGAGAGGCTATCTGTTGGAGAGAGCTCTGCTACACAAGAATTACAGAGCAAGGGCTAGGGGTCATAAAGGATGAGCTTCAAATGAGGAATTAGAAAGGCATTGAATCTCAGGTGCATCTATACTCCAGCCATTATTACCCAGCCAGATGATAGGCTTAAGGCAATAATTTGCAGATGGTATTGGGAGGAGAGCTATGTAGTGAGCCATACAGGAGGATGGTTTAACTAGTTCTTGCTTCTCTGCTGGGAGTTCAGCCATACAGAATCTTGGGGAAATAGTGCTTTCTGGGAGAAGATAATGCCACAGTTTGAAGGTAGTGGATCATGCTCTGGGGTGTTGCCCTGTACCTCATAGGACAGGCCTGCATTTCTGCTTCTCCTCAGAGAACACTGAATACATGCATGAGGGGTGCGGAGCCTCTCGGTTTTGCTGCTTGAAACTAAAAGAAGAAGGATTGCCAAGCTAGGACATTGATTTTCACCATCATGGCCTGATTTCTGACTGACTGCACCTGCTGTTTTATCTGGAACTACCTTGCTTCATGAGGAATAAAGATTTGACTAACTTCAAGCTGCAGGTTAACAGAGCTCACCTGCATCAACTCCAAGAGTCCCCTGCCTGGAGCACATCCAGTGGGTATGTCAAGGTGCATTGTGGTAATTGTGGTCCCAAACTTTCAAGGACCATCCTGAAGCTTCTATACCCTTGGACTGTGTTTTGGACCATGTGCACCCTCAAGAGGAACTTCAGGTAGAAATTCCAGAAGTTTGGAGCAACTTGGAAAGAAAACTCCATGATGTGACTAGTGCTAGAAAGTGTGTATTCTTTACAAATTCATATCTATACCGGCTAACTACATTGTTTTTTTTTGTGTCATTTTAAAAATACAAATATTTCCTATTTTTATAAATTGGTGTTGGATTTCTATTGTGCACTGTGTGTTAATTATTAACCAAATTGATGTTTTTAAATGCCTTGCATACCTGTCTCCTAAGTTAAGCCTGCATGCTTGCAGCAAAAAGGCTCAGGGTTGAGCATGGGAATAATTTATTGAGACCTCTACTGAGTTCTAGACTGTGTTAGTGGCCTTGGTGCCATTGGTAGATGCTTATGTACCACTACTAATAACCCACTTTACCCAACAATTAGAATCTTGCAATGCTGACGTTTTTGCTATTCTTGCTTTCTTAAACTGTTTTTTCCATTTCTAAAATATGTTCTACGGCTGCAATATCATTGATTTATCTGTCAGTAAGTTCTAATTTGGGGCTGAGAAATGTTCTTCCAAATATTAGTTGGAAGGTTGAGTGCACTACCTCAAGTGTAAATGCATCCCTGCATGTGGGCACTCTGTAGTGGTTCGTTTGTATGTGACCAGTAAATGTACAATTGATGTTCAAGATCAAGGTTTACTTGCAAGTTTTAAACTGATACACTCTCAGATTCCGATTTGTTCAAACTTTTTCCAAATTCATAATTCATGATGAAACCAAGGTTTAAACATGCGAGCTCCGATGCATTTCGAGCCGGTTGGCCCTTTATCAAGGAGCGCTAAAAAAGAATGCAAACATTATGTGCTCATCAATATGCGGAAATGCGGTCTTTAAATAATACAAAACATATTCCTATCGGTGATGCATTTGATGCATGCTTCTCGGATAATGCGGAGTGTCATGCATTTATGGAAAAATGTGAAGGGGTGAAGGGTGTGCGGGGTGGGTGGGGGAAAAGTGACCATCGCGAAAAGAAGTGATATAAACGGTGAGTGAAGTGGAAACGTTAGGTTCTCAAGCGGGACAGGATTAGTGCCTAGAGTGAAACCGACAAAATTGTAACGTGATGGTGCTGTGACTGGTGCTCGAAGGGATGTAAATAATCCGGGGTGCTTTAAGAGCAGGATCAAACACAAGGGTAAATAATTGCCTCGTCCAACCTTGATCTTGAACATCAATTGTACATTTACTGGTCACATTCATTGGAGTCGATAGTTTCATTACAAATGAACCACTACAGAGTGCCCACATGCAGTGATGCATTTACACTTGAGTTAGTGCACTCAACCTTCCAACAGTTATTTGGCGTATTTGGACAGTTACGTCACCTGCTGGAGCACCTGAAAATTACCTTAAAGAAATTTACCCCATAAACACTACCCTTTTCTCTAAATCCTGTGTTGTGCGTCGTGCCTACATACCTTCTTGATTCTACGCTCACTTCCAAATATTAGCCAGTCAGGATTGGTCCAGAATGCGGGTGCAGGGTTACGTTTAATAACATCAATTATGTGTTGTGGTGTGGTATTTTATGTTATGTTTTGAAAATGGACCAGTGATCCCCCAGTTTTTTTTGCTGAACTCTAGGTTTGTGCTTACATTATAATCTTAGGGGGGCATATCTGCAAGGCCACATAAACCCACCCTGCATGGCTTTGTAGATATGAAGTCAGCTGAGGCAGCGTAAGTCCTTGTCTTGTCATGGGTGTTGCTGTGGGTGCTCCCTCTCAACACCCATGGAATCTGATGCTTCCCCAGATTTACAACATCAGTTAAACCTGGGGCAATGCCAAAACCTTGTGCTTCCCTAAAGCACGCGTAATAAGGAGAAATGTTCTTCGTTTTTTTAATCTTTCGATGTGTGTTGCATTCTGCAGCACACATAGAAAGATACAAATACTGCTTGTTATTGTTTTTGTGCAGGAAGGAGCACCTTCCTGCACAAAAACAATTGTCCTAACAACGCAGACACCCTTGTGCCCTGGTGCAAGGGTGCGTGCAGTGACGCATAGCTACAAAATGTGTGCCGGTACTGCTGAAAGGACAGGAATGCACTGTATCTTGTAAATTTGGTTCATTCCTGCCTTTTCAATTATATTTGGGCAGCACTGCAAAAGGATTTGCTGCACTGACCTACGCCACTTTGTCGAAAATTTGTCCCCATGTCCTTTTGCATGCAGGGAGGACCATTGCTTTGTTTTTCTGTCCGTGATGACTGTGCTTGTCAAGGCAGTCATGGACAGGATAAAAGAGCACATAAATATAACAGCTCACTGATAGGCACTTTACAGATACGGAAATGAAGAGTTGACAACCTAGGATTCAAACTTTGGTCTAGTTTGGACACAATTCAGCAGCAGGTGGTGACTCACTGCAGTTATCCTTCTGGCTAATTATTGATACTGGGATAAACATCCCTACCCCACAAATCAGTGTAATTTTTTTAACGTTGTAAGCAAGTGAATATTTTTCCATCGTATTATATATTCTCCATTCATGGATCAAAAACATCAAAATAATGACACATTTTCAGAGGAGGTTTGGGGTCCAAGATTCAAGTGGCGTACTTCTTTGTTTACCTCCCAGTACTGCAGTCCCCTGCTGTGGCATATTTTCTGAAGTTGAATTACTGTCAACATGGCTTCCAAGTTAAACCCATCAACAGTGTTTTGAAACTGTTTCCTCATAACGAGCTCCTCGTCTGCTTCCTCGCCTGTTTCCTCTGCTTGACTGTTTCTGTTATTGATGAGACTGCAGATACGTAGCAGGGTCGTCTTCCAGTAGGGGGCTCCTGCTTTGTTCACCTAAAAGTCAGAGAAGATAGCATGAAGATAAGTGATCATGGCACCAGTGCCTTCAGCATAGCAGCAGTCATGTTTCTGATCAGGGATAAGCAGCTTCACATGGGAGATGCCCTGCTGTGTAGCTGCAACAAAGCTTCCTGGAACCAGATCAAGAAGAGCGGTGCTGCCTCAGCTGTAAGCAGCCTGCTTTTTTTTGCTTTTGAGGTGCCTAATGTTTATACATATGACTCAGAAATGCATGAACTTCAGACAGCGCAAGTCAGAAACAGTCATTAGCAGACACATAGGAATCCCTGCTCACAGTGTTAGACCTATGCTGTTTACATTTTTTAAGCATTAACTTGGAGAAATCCTGAGATATGTGTATAATCATCATCTTAAACCCGGTGCTTTGTTGAGGTTCTATTTATGCCTTCTTTCAATCACATTAATTCAGATTCCTTATGTTTCTGACATGAACAAAAGTCATTGTGCCCTTTAACATAATATCATAGTTAGTAGTTTTTTTTGTCAATCTCCATTTGTACTATTATAACAGGAAAATACCATTCCCTTCCGCTCCTTAAATATTATTCAAAAAAGTTTCTATTTTCATACCAAATCCATCTTGTCCTATACAGAGCAATTTTGATTTGTCAAAAGCAGTCCATTTTGGAGTATCATATATGAAATATGGGCTGCACGTAACGAAAGTCCAGATATCCTTAAGTTCCAAGGATGTCACAGCGCTCAATTATCCTAAAGCCTGCCAACTCAGGAACTGTATTTAAATTCTGTGGGCCAGATCTACAAAGGTAACTTACACTTTTGAGTAAGGTTACACTTTTGAGTAAGGTTACACTTTTGAGTAAGGTTACACTTTTGAGTAAGTTAAATACTTTTTGGTATTAACAAGCTCCTTGTTTAAGTAACTGAGAAGTAAATAGTCTGTAGGTACACCATGGCCAAACATCAGTACTGCACCCTCCCATAGAAAGTAATGGATGTAGGCATTTAAAATAAACCCCCTGTAGAAAATAATGTTAGGGTGAATTCAATTACTTACAATAGTTACAACTATAAATAAATAAAAAATAATGTTCATAAAAGTATAGTAAAAATAGTAAATATTTAGGATTTAATTATAAACTATTTTAATAACTTATTTTGAAATTACAAAAATAATCTGACGTAATATTTCAATAACATAACCAAATTAATTTTAATTAGTTCAATACATCACTTTTAATAATTATTACTGCACATTGACAAATAATGTTATTTTCCTTAGCTGGGAGTTTGTTCAATATAAACTTCAGAAAAATAGATCTATTTAATTTAATATATTTCCAATAATTATAGTTTTTATTTACAATTCATTTAATAGTGCTGTAACATTTTGTAGCATGTTTCACATTTAAAGTAAACACATAAGATTCATTTTTATTAATAACGTTATTTCTTTTCGACCTAATTTTTAAAAATAAATTCCCCATATTTTATCATAGGGAGACACATCAGTCAGGGTTGACGTTAGATATATTTTCGGAGGTTTAACTTAAAAAAAACATTTCTACCTAAAGATTCTTTTTATTTAATCATTGGTTATTAAAATGTATGTATATCATTGATTTAAATGAATGTAAATCTTTTAAAATAAAATTTAGTGTCACAGACTCCACCATTTACTACCATTGTTAATTAGTGTAAAGAGATCACAGAACCCAGAAGACTTAGGGGTCCATTAGGATGGCAGGCGGGCTTTGCCCGCCCGCCACCCTAACCGAGGAGAGGACCGCCCGCTAACAGTGCGGGGGTCCTGACATTTGTATTAGGATGCGTCCGCCACACAGGCGGGCGCATCCTGTATGTCTACCATTGCGGCGGGCGTAGCAGGAATCTCCGCCCGCCGCAATGGTAAAAGTGCACGTTTTGCTTGGCAACGCGCAACACGACAGGCACCGCGCGGTGCCTGCCATGTTGCACTCTGACATGCGGGGGGTACCATAGGTACCGCCCATGTGCACCCCCCAAGCCACAGACTCCCAGGGGGCCCGCAAGGGGCCCCCGCAGGAAGTCTCCGCATGCCTTTCCGTGGCGGCATTGCCGCCACGGAAATGCACTGTGTAATGCACATTGTAATATGGCGGGCGGTGTCTACAAGACACCGCCACCATGTTACAGGTTTTCCGCCCCGGCCGCTAGGCGACGGGGGCGGAAAACAGGCGGGCGGTGTTTCCGACCGCAGCGGTCCCCTCCGCCATCGTAATATGACGGGGGGAATGCAGGGAAGGATGGCGGGAGGATTGCCTCCGCCAGGGTGGCGGTGGCCACCGCTACCCTGGCGGAGGCAATCCGCCCGCCATCCTAATAGGCCCCTTAGTATCATGCTATTTAGAACCACTGTTGAAAGGTGCAGCTCAGTCCAATGAAAAGAAATGAGTGAAGGAGTAACTAACATGTCACATGGTGGTTAGATTGGATCAGTTTCTGAAATATTAATAATCAGTGTGCCAACAATGAAGTTTAATGCTGCTACTTCTACCTTTTGCTTCAGATCAAAGAGAATTCAGTTCTGAAAAGAAGAAACTAAAGGGCATGTTTCCTATGAAGTGATGGAGTGTGGCGTTAGTCCACTTCTGAAACGCTAGGGCAACACCATATTTACAACAATATGGTGCAGCCCTGCATTTTCCCCTGCGCTGGAGCAAAATTTAGCAGCCTAGCGCCAACGCAGACACCCTTGCACCATAGTGGAAGGGTGTCTACGTTAAGCGGAAGATTTTTTATGTACAGGAAGGTCCTTAAATGGCGGTTTACAACTTCTATGTGTGCTGCATAATGCAAAACGTCAATTCTTTTAAATTATTGTTTATGTTCAGGAAGGGAAACCTTGCTGCACATAAACAATAAATGGCGGTTTGCTGATTCTATATGTGCTGCACAACGCTACACACATGAAAACAGCAAAAACGAGGAGAAATTAAAATTTCACCTCATTTCGGCAGGTTAAGAACAGATTTTCCCTGGTCTTAATTTTGGGACTGCCTCCTTTTTATGCCTCCCTTGTAAAGAGGGTGCAGCGTCAAAATCAATGGGTGTTGTGGTGGAACGCTCACCACAACACCCATTGCCCACTCTATTCACGCAAAGTGTAGCGTGAAAGAGGGTCTTATTTACAAGGCAGCGTGAAGCCACATTAAGTAGCTTCACATTGTCATGTAAATAGGGCGATGCCCCCATCGCCACTACGACGACCTGAAAATTGACATTGTGATAGCGTTAGGGACATGTAAATACATCCCTAAATGAGTAGATGTCACTTGTGTGGCACATCAAACTAAGCCCACTGCTGCAGGGTAAAAGATTTTACCTGAGTTCTTTACAAAGGTTCTGAGCTGTAGATGACATGGTCTGCCTAAGTTAATGAAGCACACCAGGGGAAGGAAAATGATGGGGAACAAAACGAAGATTGCTGGAACAAATAGTTTGGCGAAGGAGAGCCAAGTGGAGGAAGAGCAGTGCAGGCCATACGGGAAGAGGGTGGCCCAAGTGGATATTGTTCTCTCTGGTTCTTTTTTTTGTCCTCATTCTGCCAACATTCTTGTTAGGATGTACTCTAATCCCTCTAGGTCCTACAAGGGGAGCTTGACCGGTGACCCATGAGGCAAAAAAAAGTAGTGACCCACAAGTGTGCTGCTGTATCCACTTCCATTTCCTAAAACCGCTGATACTGCCACATAGGAGAGACCGTAGCCGACAGCAAGATTGGCTAAATCATAGGACTCACATTGCCTTTTCCCTCCACCTTACCAATGGAGCCCAGATTTTCCTCTCACTCGTAGGGTCACATGCTAAATCAGACTCACTGGTGTATATGATATTCCTAAAGCACTCAATAAACATTGGTTAACTTCTCGATTTCCATGATCTACAAATCTACTGTCTTGCCAAGAGGATCACATAAAACAGAAACTTTGCGTTACTCGCTGAGAGCTGCACTTCTTCCGAATTTAACTTGAAAAATATTAGGCGAGTACTAACTGAAATCTGCGTCCCGATTGTTTCCCCAATAAAGTAACAAACAGAGTTCCAATAGGATGATATTTTGGACATAACATGAATAAATGGATATCATCTGCCTTTATCAGCATACATCTAGGGCAATTATATGAGTGACTGGAGATCTTAGACAGCATCGCAGGTGACCAATACACTCTATAGGTGGTGAATAAGTAATTGCTTTTGAGTGATGCTGGTTTAACTACTGTTCGTAGAATATCGTAGGAGTCGCGCCACATTTGCATTAGATCACCCTCTCCAAACTCCTGAGTTTTATGATTTCCATATCCGCTTCCAAAAAGGCCCAGTACCAAAACAACATCTCTTTTTTCACTGGTCAATTCTTGTCACCTTACTACATTTTGTCTCCTCTTCCTCCTCCCAATCTTGTGTGACCCTCCAGGAACTCAGTTGATAATATTTAAATCTTGTTAACTGCCCCTTAGACAAATTGTTCATGGCTTTCCAACTCATCATATGTAAGCCCTGCTTGAAGTCAGCCCAGTTGTAAATACCCCCTGCTTTCAGGGGCTGACTAAGTTGATCCCTCAAACAATCCGGGGTCCCTGGGGAATCTCTCTGATTCTGTGGCTCCCAGTAGAAATGTAAAGAGAGTAACGATTCAGAAGCACGGCTCAAGAAACCCAGGGGCAGAACCAGCACTCTGATGTCAACACTCAAGACAAAAGGCTCTGGGATTTCAGAATAGTGATGGGGGACTGAATATCTGAAGCTGCTGGGAAGTGCTTTTTCGACTCATGCATCTAGGTCGGTTACTTAAAAAGTAAAACAGAGAAGGGGGAAACCTTTATCATGGACAATTTAAGATGAAATGAGCATGAGAATAATGAGGGGAATAGTGGAGTGCACACACATTAAATACCCTGTCTTCCAGTGGGCAGGGCATGTTTGGCAATGAATACGCTTAAGGATACCAATGTGAGGTGCAAAATTAGTGCTAAATAAAGAATTTAGCATACACTCTGCCCAGTGCCACTGTCCACAGAGTTGGGTATGTAGGTATTAGGCTGGTTTGTACATTGTTGTGCAAAATAAAGGAGATGACCTTTCCCATCAAAGAATTCAGGAAAATATGAACATATCTACAGAAATAGGGCCTAGAAAAATGAAAGAGTCCCCAGCACATTGAAATAGATAATGGCAAAATGGCAGCCATAGAGGAGACAGAGCACTTAGAAAACCAAGTGGGGCAACAGGTCATTCATCAGAAGTGAATCTATGACAGAATATCGACGGACATAATATCGACCTAAAGAACATCGACACTGGAATATCGAAGGCAAGTATATTGACACCCTATCTACAACATGGTAAGTACAAAAATATCGAAACCAAAATATCAATGTTAAAAATATCGTAAATTAAAATATGTTTTGTTTTTCTGTTAAAAAAAAAGTAAAATAAAGTAAATAATACTTTTATATTAAAGAAACATATTTAAACATATAATGTTTAAAATTAATAAATAATATATATTGAATAATATAACTTTAACTAAAAATAAACATAACATATAATATATACTTACCTAATAATACATTTTATTAATTATTTTAATTACTTATAAATTATTAAAGTATACTATAAATTACAAAAATATCTACACACCTAAAAGAATAACATAAATAAAAATAAACAAATATATTTAATAAATTAAAAAAATTAAATATACTTTAAATATTTTTAAACTTAATTAAATACAACAGTATCTAAAATAATACAAAAAATATTAAATACATAAATAAATAAAACTACGATTTAAAGTCCAAAAAACTACAGTAATGAAAACATTGGATAGAGTAGAATGTAAAATTACTATTCCCACTCCAGAAAAATAAACAGTAGGGAAAGCGTTAAGTATGTAAGGGTAAAAATTACTATTCCCACTCCAGAGAGTGAAACTGTAGGAAAAACGTTGGATAGCGGGTGGGTAAAAATTACAATTCCAACTCCATAGAGTGAAACAGTAGGGAAAACGTTGGAGAGCATAGGGGTAAAAATTACTATTCCCACTCCATAGAGTGCAACAGTAGGGAAAGCGTTGGATAGCGTAGGGGTAAAAATTACTATTTCCTCTCCAGAGAGTGCAACAGTACGGAAAGCGTTGGATAGCATAGGGGTAAAAATTACTATTCCAACTCCAGAGGGTGTAACAGTAGGGAAAACATTGGATAGCGTAGGGGTAAAAATTACTATTCCAACTCCAGAGGGTGCCACAGTAGGGAAAGCGTTGCTTAGCGCAGGGGTAAAAATTACTATTCCAACTCCAGAAGGTGTAACGGTAGGGAAAACATTGGATAGCGTAGGGATAAAAATTACTATTCCAACTCCAGAGAGTGTAACAGTAAGGAAAGCGTTGGATAGCGTAGGGGTAAAAATTACTATTCCAACTCCAGAGGGTGCAACAGTAGGGAAAGCGTTGGATAGCGTAGAATTTAAATATAACATACTTATAAATTATTTTTATATTTAAAATAATGTATAATTACATTTTAAAATAAATCTACATCATTTACAAACAATTAATAATTATTAAAAGCAATTACATTTGAATAATTAATTAACAATAAATTAACAACAAATACCAATAAATATTATTTAATAAATATTACTCACCAAATAATAAATATTAAACAATAACATATTTTTCATTATAAAAAAATATGTTCTTAAATTAATTCACAATTAAAAATTATTAAACAATAAAATTATTTTTTATACCAAATAATACTTTTTAAAAAACATTGATTACCAATTAATCATAAATATTTTCCAATTAATAAGAAATGATTACCAATTAAAAATTGTAATTGCCAATTAACAAAATTATTTACCAATTAAATAATTACTTACCAATTACAAAAATTATTTCCCAATTACAAACATGAATTACCAATTAAAAAAATTAAATAACAATTAAAAACATTAATTACCAATTAAAAAAATAAATTATCAATTTAAATAATCAATTGCCAATTAATAATTAATTATAAATAAAATAATTATCCACAACAAAAAAATTATAAATCATTAATTAATTACAATTAAATTACTTCCCACCCAATTCCCCTATAAACCCACAACCCGCTACAGAAATAAAAACTAAAATTAGTTGAAATTAATTTATAATTCCTAAAAATTATTAATCAACTATGTATATTTTAATTACTTCCCACCCTATTCCCCTACAAACCCAAAACCCGCTCCGGTACTAAAACATAACATTTACTTAAAAATAACATTATTAATATATAAAAATAATACACATATAGTTTAAAAAAAAAATACTTAACAAAAACTTTCCACATACATAATTAAATACATAAAAATAATACAAATATCGATATTAGTAACATCGAAATTAGTTACATCGATATATATGCTATCGTTATTACTAACTTCGATATTACTTACATCCATATAAATAATATCGATATTACTTACCTAAGGGTCGATATTCTGTCCAACGATATTCTTGACATCGAAATTCTGTACCTTCGATATTTCCAACTCGATATTTGTGTAGGTCGGCAATTAGTAATCGATATTTAGACTGTGTACCATCAGAAGGATGTCCTCAAGTTAATAGCAATACCTAAACCGCATAAACAATGTTGGCTGACTTTGGCAGTCTCTGGACTGCCGCTGTGGCTGTGTCAGGGTCCCCCCACCGCTGGTTTGTTGGTCTCCCAGCTGTATTTCAATGTTGGCAGTCCCATACACATAATTTCGCCCTGTTCCTGCCACCACCGCTAGAATTTCTAAACCCCACTGCGACAGAGTAACAGGCTGCAGTGGCTGATGGAAGAAGTCTGGACACTATACCCACCATGCAGATTATGATGTGCCTTACAGTCAAGCCGCCTGTGGCGGGTGGGCCTTCACACTTGACCTGGGGGGCATGCAGGAAATACAGTTAAAACTAACCCTTTGTCCTGTTTCCACTCATCTTCTCATCACGGAACTCAACATTCAGGTCCCCCTTTTGCAGCTGACACTTGTTCATGCAGGAAATCCACACTGCAGTCGCTAAAGACATATACAAGGTACTCATACATTCCTGTGCTCTTCAAATCGCCCTATACCCGTGCTGCTGGACATTGTCACACATGCACTGTCTTCATATGTCCCATGCATATATGTGTATTTTTTACCTATGCACATTAACATTATATTTGTAATGAAATTGTGGGGAAAGCTATGGGCTACGTATCACGACTGTCTCTCTCCATTGGGTGATTGCCGCCATCAAACTGCCAGCACATTGGTAACATCCAAATATGGTGGGTGAGTGTACTTGGGACTGCGTCAAACTGGAGGGTATACTGCCAAAGTTGTAATGAGGCCCTTGGTACTTTATTAAACCTAGAGAAAAGACTGCCTCCAATGACCTACATAAATCTCCACACAATTCGGTTAAACTAGTGAGATCGAGAGGTAAAATAAATGGCAGTGCTCCCCTGAAATGTCTAGCAGGCCAGTGGCTGAAAAATATGAACAGTTACCAGAATGCCAGTACTGCAAGATAAGTCTGTCCTAACTGCAGCTCCAGAATAGACTTTCCATGAGTGAAAAGAAAGTGATCAGCGCATTCATCAGGTAAAGGTCATTGCTCAACGCGAAGGATATTGATAAAGCAAAAATTGTGCTAAAATTGTAGCAGCCAAAGTTCTCGTCCAGAGCCAATTATGATGGAAGATGCCACCTCCAACTACTTTTATCCTTAACTAAATTGGGACTGAAAGTCAGTCTATCTATGAATGCAACAGAAAGTGCGTTCAGTATCCTGGTCATTATCTACATCAGACCTATTTGACCTACCTTCTGAATCCAAAGGTAGAGATAAGATGCAAACCAAATTTGGCTCAAACGGGACAGTGATACTGGAAAGGAGAACAGAAACACTGAGAAAAAAGAACATTGAAATCTTCAGGGGAATGAAAAGAAGGAATGGCAAATAGAAAATGCTGATATGGACCTTTTCACTGAATATCCTATTAGAAGTACAGAATTCCAATAAAATGCAAAAATCATCAAAAAGAGAAATATAAAGAACAAACTGGAGACTTTAGATGAGAAAATGGAGCAGTTTGCAGGCGTCATTAGTACAGTAGAGAATACGGTGAATACTATAGAGTAAAACACTTCCAGAGGTCCAATCGTCATTTCTTAGGTGTGGAGAGGTGTGGCTCACTGGTTAGAGGCGGCAGACCCGAGTGCAGAGAACGGCCCGGGACCAGGGTTCGATTCCCGACGCGGCAGGGTCTTGGACCAGGATCAGCGGACTGATAATTCTCGCATCGGTGCCTACTCCGACCAGGGAGCACACTCGGCAACTCTGGGCATTAGCTTGCCTCATCTCCACAACGGCCCCACACAAACGCCGGGGATGCCTGGTTTCACCTTGGAGACCCCCAGGAGGGACTATCTCACAGGGAAAGCCAGGACGGGTTCCCCAGCGGTCTATAGCGCTACGAGGCCTCCGGGTAGCAGTGCGCTTTATAAGACACAACAATTTAATTTAATTTATTTATTTAGCATTCTGGCAGATGCTGATACGGAAATCACAATGGAAGAATACACTTAGCTCAGACAATAATGGAAGTTTAATTGATTAACCTTTGACCACAGTGGACAGATCTGACTATTGGGAATGCTCATGAAATTCTGCTTGAACGACAAACGAAAGATGGATTATCTCAAACTTCATTACTATTTCCTAGAGTAGAGGGTAAGAGTTTCTAAAAGCATCTGGTGCACATCGGCAAAGAGTGCAACGCCCTAAATTGAAAGAGGACTATTTGATGTTCGAAGAAGTGCTTAAAGTGCAGGAACTCTTGCAAAAAAAAGAAGAATAGATAGGAAAGGTGATCAATTAGACAGGGAATGGAGAGGAATTGGTCAGTGTGGCTGGATTCTTCTTCATTACAAAAATATTTTTTGCTTATAAAGCAGTACAAAACACCGACATAAACGCCTGTGCACAGAGCGTTGGAGCGGGTGTTAGAAAGGGAAATAAAGTTACAATGTATTCCACAGAGTGCTAAATCAGTAAACTCCTAAGGATGGCAGGGAGACTGGGCCACAGTGGTGGTGGGGTGAAGAAGCAAGAGTGTGGGAAGATGGTGTAAAGCCGGGTGGGCAGGAGAGCAGAATAATATAAGAGAAAAAAGAATATGGATTCAGTGGACATGGAAGGTGAACCATTCAGAATGTCAGGGATACACACATTTCCAGCACAGGGGGGAATACTTTTATGTTCAAATACATTGCACTGTATAGAGGAAGGATGTTTCCTCTGCTTTTATCTACTATTTTGCCTGTATATGTCATGTTCGGATTAGGAGGGCATAACATTAAAGGAAACCTTGGATGCTGAGTGATAATCACAGTTTAGATGCTGTCACAGCTTGAGATGTAAATTACAGGTCAAACATGTTTTGATATATATGGAAACTCTGCCAGGCAGGAATAGTATGGGGATATTTAAGTCCTTCCTTCACAGGAGTAGTGATATGAAAAGAAGCAAGGAAAAATGATTTTGAGATGAGCATCCTGTAGAAGCCCATTTTAAATGGGTCCAGGATCTGGCATCACATAATCGCAAAGAGAAAAATGTTACAGTTTTAATGATAGTGTGAGAAGGAGTTCTTCTGCAAGGGAACCAGATCCTGATGGTTTGAACTTTGATTTGCTTATATTATGGCTTCTAGGTGCAGAGAAATCCTTTGCTTTGATGTGTTGGATTACTTGAAACCTGCACTTTAGGAAATGCATTGTCCATGCCATTCCATCAAACTGACTGTAGATCTGTATCACTCTATCTTATGCTAAAACGACCAACTAAAGAATTTCATGAAACGATAGGAGTAAGTCAAATGTTGGTTAACAGTGTAATGAACTTGCAACCCTGTGGATGAGACCTTTAGAAATTTAAGTCGAAAAGTCATTTTGCAAAATAACCATGATACGAATTCCTCCTTGGCATGTCATATGTGTTATGACCGTTTTGTCAGAAGAAAATAATTGAATGTATATGCTTATTTTTTTACGAATTGCAAAACATTATTCATTTTCCACTGCTCTACCTTGAGAGAGGTCGGGATATGTTCTTAGTGAACAGCTGCTATGGGACAATCATAGATGAGGATTTCCCCCTGTTGGACCACTAGCCCTGGGTGGGGAATTTAAAGTCACTCTTGCCCACATGCATCAAGCATTTTTGGAGTCGCAAACGGTGCGATTCCTTAAAATCGGCCGTTTGCGATTCCAAAAATGCTTTTTGAGATGCATCATTTGTTTTTGTTTAAAATCGCTAATTTTGCGATTTTCTAAAATGTGATTGCATTTAAGGAATCGCATTTTTGCGATTCCTTAAATGCAATGCATCATTCTTAAAAAAATTGCGAATTTAAAGATAAAGTGCAAATTACGTAATTTGCGAAAAATGTTTAAAATGCTCAAATTAGCATTTTAAACATTGTCATGTTACAGACACACATGTCCTTAGGACATGTGTGTGTGAAACATCCATGTTAAAATACATTTCAGGGGTGCAGGGGGGGTCCTTTGGACCCCCCCTGCACCCATGGAATGCATCAACATTTTGCGAATTCCAATTTGCGAATTCGCTATTACCATTGATTCCTATGGGCCTTTTGGCCCATAGGAATCAATGGGAATTGCGAAATCGCAAATTGGAATTCGCATAATATTTGCGATTCGGTAAAAATTGCGATTTTTACCGAATCGCAAATATTATGCACTTTCAATAATGCATCCCGTTTTGCGATTCCTTATTTGCGATTCGGTAAAAATCGCAAATTTGGAATCGCAAAACGGGAGTTTGATGCATGTGGGCATCTATGTGGGTTGGATACAATCACTAGCTCATTCAAGCAGACTAGGACACAGAAAGGCTCTTGTGTGAGGGAGAAAATAAAGGTGCTACAATAGAGTTTGGATCTAGTGGACATTCAACAGGTGAAACATTCAGAATGTCGGGAATGCACACTTATCATGCACAGAGAAAACACCTTTATGTTAAAATACATAGCACTGTATTCTGCTTTTATGTGCTCAGGCGCCTTTGTATGTCATATTCTGATTAGGAGGGCATAACATCAAAAATCCCATCGATACTGGCTGACATCATCGTTTTAAGATCCTGGCATAGTACTGAGAAGTAAGTTAAGTGGGTTTTCTCACTGCTTCATTTTTGGAATTTAAAACTGACTATAGATTGAAGATGTATTGGTGATGTCACTGACCATGTCATGAGTGATGTAATATGTGACATCATCAGCAGTGCATTGCAGTGAGTCCAACTAACTATAACGTGGGAATTGAAATCGTTTTATGTCAGGTATCCCCCTCTTGACCCCCTAGGAATGTTGTTGGGGTTATTAAAGGGTCCCGTGGGGAAAAGAAAAAAAAAATGATTTTTCACGGTAGAAGCGCTTCACGGGCCGCGAACTGGGCCGCAAACTGGTAGCGAAACAGGAATTCGCCATTTTGTGCTTCGTTAATTAAATTACTAGGTATAAGGGGGTGCGGGAGACGTATCCTAATCCCCTATGTTTCCTGAGGGTGGCTGAGGAGGCTGATATATGTTGATACATCTCTTCCAGCGGCTGTGCGTGAGCTTTTTTTTTTTTTGCTGCGTGACAGTCCGGAGCGGCCGCCATCTTGTCTCTCGGTAGGATCGAGAGAGAAGAAGAGGTGAAAAACGAAGGGGGAATTTAATGAAAGGGGGCAAGGTATCACCCTGAATCCAAAGGTAGAGATAAGATGCAAACCAAATTTGGCTCAAACGGGACAGTGATACTGGAAAGGAGAACAGAAACACTGAGAAAAAAGAACATTGAAATCTTCAGGGGAATGAAAAGAAGGAATGGCAAATAGAAAATGCTGATATGGACCTTTTCACTGAATATCCTATTAGAAGTACAGAATTCCAATAAAATGCAAAAATCATCAAAAAGAGAAATATAAAGAACAAACTGGAGACTTTAGATGAGAAAATGGAGCAGTTTGCAGGCGTCATTAGTACAGTAGAGAATACGGTGAATACTATAGAGTAAAACACTTCCAGAGGTCCAATCGTCATTTCTTAGGTGTGGAGAGGTGTGGCTCACTGGTTAGAGGCGGCAGACCCGAGTGCAGAGAACGGCCCGGGACCAGGGTTCGATTCCCGACGCGGCAGGGTCTTGGACCAGGATCAGCGGACTGATAATTCTCGCATCGGTGCCTACTCCGACCAGGGAGCACACTCGGCAACTCTGGGCATTAGCTTGCCTCATCTCCACAACGGCCCCACACAAACGCCGGGGATGCCTGGTTTCACCTTGGAGACCCCCAGGAGGGACTATCTCACAGGGAAAGCCAGGACGGGTTCCCCAGCGGTCTATAGCGCTACGAGGCCTCCGGGTAGCAGTGCGCTTTATAAGACACAACAATTTAATTTAATTTATTTATTTAGCATTCTGGCAGATGCTGATACGGAAATCACAATGGAAGAATACACTTAGCTCAGACAATAATGGAAGTTTAATTGATTAACCTTTGACCACAGTGGACAGATCTGACTATTGGGAATGCTCATGAAATTCTGCTTGAACGACAAACGAAAGATGGATTATCTCAAACTTCATTACTATTTCCTAGAGTAGAGGGTAAGAGTTTCTAAAAGCATCTGGTGCACATCGGCAAAGAGTGCAACGCCCTAAATTGAAAGAGGACTATTTGATGTTCGAAGAAGTGCTTAAAGTGCAGGAACTCTTGCAAAAAAAAGAAGAATAGATAGGAAAGGTGATCAATTAGACAGGGAATGGAGAGGAATTGGTCAGTGTGGCTGGATTCTTCTTCATTACAAAAATATTTTTTGCTTATAAAGCAGTACAAAACACCGACATAAACGCCTGTGCACAGAGCGTTGGAGCGGGTGTTAGAAAGGGAAATAAAGTTACAATGTATTCCACAGAGTGCTAAATCAGTAAACTCCTAAGGATGGCAGGGAGACTGGGCCACAGTGGTGGTGGGGTGAAGAAGCAAGAGTGTGGGAAGATGGTGTAAAGCCGGGTGGGCAGGAGAGCAGAATAATATAAGAGAAAAAAGAATATGGATTCAGTGGACATGGAAGGTGAACCATTCAGAATGTCAGGGATACACACATTTCCAGCACAGGGGGGAATACTTTTATGTTCAAATACATTGCACTGTATAGAGGAAGGATGTTTCCTCTGCTTTTATCTACTATTTTGCCTGTATATGTCATGTTCGGATTAGGAGGGCATAACATTAAAGGAAACCTTGGATGCTGAGTGATAATCACAGTTTAGATGCTGTCACAGCTTGAGATGTAAATTACAGGTCAAACATGTTTTGATATATATGGAAACTCTGCCAGGCAGGAATAGTATGGGGATATTTAAGTCCTTCCTTCACAGGAGTAGTGATATGAAAAGAAGCAAGGAAAAATGATTTTGAGATGAGCATCCTGTAGAAGCCCATTTTAAATGGGTCCAGGATCTGGCATCACATAATCGCAAAGAGAAAAATGTTACAGTTTTAATGATAGTGTGAGAAGGAGTTCTTCTGCAAGGGAACCAGATCCTGATGGTTTGAACTTTGATTTGCTTATATTATGGCTTCTAGGTGAAGAGAAATCCTTTGCTTTGATGTGTTGGATTACTTGAAACCTGCACTTTAGGAAATGCATTGTCCATGCCATTCCATCAAACTGACTGTAGATCTGTATCACTCTATCTTATGCTAAAACGACCAACTAAAGAATTTCATGAAACGATAGGAGTAAGTCAAATGTTGGTTAACAGTGTGATGAACTTGCAACCCTGTGGATGAGACCTTTAGAAATTTAAGTCGAAAAGTCATTTTGCAAAATAACCATGATACGAATTCCTCCTTGGCATGTCATATGTGTTATGACCGTTTTGTCAGAAGAAAATAATTGAATGTATATGCTTATTTTTTTACGAATTGCAAAACATTATTCATTTTCCACTGCTCTACCTTGAGAGAGGTCGGGATATGTTCTTAGTGAACAGCTGCTATGGGACAATCATAGATGAGGATTTCCCCCTGTTGGACCACTAGCCCTGGGTGGGGAATTTAAAGTCACTCTTGCCCACATGCATCAAGCATTTTTGGAGTCGCAAACGGTGCGATTCCTTAAAATCGGCCGTTTGCGATTCCAAAAATGCTTTTTGAGATGCATCATTTGTTTTTGTTTAAAATCGCTAATTTTGCGATTTTCTAAAATGTGATTGCATTTAAGGAATCGCATTTTTGCGATTCCTTAAATGCAATGCATCATTCTTAAAAAAATTGCGAATTTAAAGATAAAGTGCAAATTACGTAATTTGCGAAAAATGTTTAAAATGCTCAAATTAGCATTTTAAACATTGTCATGTTACAGACACACATGTCCTTAGGACATGTGTGTGTGAAACATCCATGTTAAAATACATTTCAGGGGTGCAGGGGGGGGTCCTTTGGACCCCCCCTGCACCCATGGAATGCATCAACATTTTGCGAATTCCAATTTGCGAATTCGCTATTACCATTGATTCCTATGGGCCTTTTGGCCCATAGGAATCAATGGGAATTGCGAAATCGCAAATTGGAATTCGCATAATATTTGCGATTCGGTAAAAATTGCGATTTTTACCGAATCGCAAATATTATGCACTTTCAATAATGCATCCCGTTTTGCGATTCCTTATTTGCGATTCGGTAAAAATCGCAAATTTGGAATCGCAAAACGGGAGTTTGATGCATGTGGGCATCTATGTGGGTTGGATACAATCACTAGCTCATTCAAGCAGACTAGGACACAGAAAGGCTCTTGTGTGAGGGAGAAAATAAAGGTGCTACAATAGAGTTTGGATCTAGTGGACATTCAACAGGTGAAACATTCAGAATGTCGGGAATGCACACTTATCATGCACAGAGAAAACACCTTTATGTTAAAATACATAGCACTGTATTCTGCTTTTATGTGCTCAGGCGCCTTTGTATGTCATATTCTGATTAGGAGGGCATAACATCAAAAATCCCATCGATACTGGCTGACATCATCGTTTTAAGATCCTGGCATAGTACTGAGAAGTAAGTTAAGTGGGTTTTCTCACTGCTTCATTTTTGGAATTTAAAACTGACTATAGATTGAAGATGTATTGGTGATGTCACTGACCATGTCATGAGTGATGTAATATGTGACATCATCAGCAGTGCATTGCAGTGAGTCCAACTAACTATAACGTGGGAATTGAAATCGTTTTATGTCAGAAAAAATTTCCAGGTAACTATAACTGGTGTGAAACCTATGTTTTTTTTCAGTGAATTTAATAGGTTTTTTAAATGCTAATTCCAAACTATAACTGGTGTGAAACCTATGGTTTTTTCAGTGAATTTTATAGGTTTTTTAAATGCTAATTCCTTTCTATATCGAGTTTGTAACCTACGATTTTTTTTTAATTTGCTGATTTGTGTGAGTATTAATTAGTATTATTCTGGGTCCACGCACCGGTAAGCTCTCCGGAAAGCGCACCCAGAGCGCTACTTGCGTTCGTGTAAAAAAATATGAATGAAAAGTTAGTGATTACGCAAGACATTTAGTACCATACATATAAAAGCAGTTTTTTTGAATAAGGAAATGAAAATAATTTTGCATTTCCGTGAAACTATCAAAACGTCACTTCGGCGCACCGCATAAGCGCCCCCGGAAGCGCCTACGTTCGCGCCGCGTATGCGCCTCGGAAGCGCCTACGTTCGCACCGCGTATGCGCCCCGGAAGCGCCTACGTTCGCGCCGCGTATGCGCTTACGTTCGCACCGCATGTGCGCCCCGGAAGCACCTACGTTCGCGCCGCATATGCGCACCCGGAAGCGCTCCGGTGCGCGCAGCGTCAGAGCGTCAAGTCATGTGACCTTAAAATAACACTTTTCATTGGTTGCTAACAGTTTTTTTTACAAAGAATGAAATCCCCACCCATTTCCTTCACTTCTTCTTTCACTTTTGTGACTGAAAGACCTGCCTTTTTTTCTCTTCCATCTTGCTTGATTAATCATGGCTGCCAGACAATCCAGCAGTGAAGATGAGCCTGAATTCATCGATGAAGAGCCTCCTCAGCCAAAGGTGAAAGAGCATTTCATCTGGAAAAAAATTTCCATACCAGAAGGACAGAAAAAGGTGAATGCTCCAAAAGTGGAGTGCAGGATCTGCAAAAATGTCCTGTCACGGGGTGACCCCAAAAAGAAATATTCTTTTGGGAACTTCACAATGATACGCCATGTGGAGGGGAGGCACCCCCAGAATTTTGCCCGGGAAAGTGTCAGGGCTCTGGCACAAGAGGTTCCCAGTGATGGGGCCTCTACATCCACCGGAGGAGCAACTAATTCTGTGAGGGGGCTATCGCAGGAGCTGGTTCCAAATATACAACCTGCATTCAACAAAGGTGTCCTGAAATGCAGATACTGCGATCAACTCCTTACCTTTGGGGAGCAAAGTGTCCTGCTCATGGGTCGAGCATTGGAGAACCATCGCTGCCGTTCCCAGCCCTAATTTATTTTGTTTTTTTTGCTCGTTCGTTCTTAAAAAAGAAAAAAGAAGAAAAAAAAAGTTCTTTTCAGAACTACCTCCAATTCTCATCAAAGAGCTACATTCTTAAAAAAATGAAAAAGAGTAAGTAAAGTGGAGTGCATTGATAATGGAAAGGAAAATGAGTAAGAAAGAACAGAAAGGTATGAGAGGAGAAAGGAAGTGAAGTAGGGGGACTGAAAGAAGGTGAGTGTTGGGAAGGAAAGTAAGGAGAAGGAGAGTGAATATGGGGAATGTGGATATTCAAAGAAAATGTTGAAAAGGAACGGGGGTGTGGAAGGGTAAAAAAAGATGCATTGCTGGAGTTGCATAATTTTTGTGACACACTCCAGCAATGCATCACTTTTGCGCTTACAGATACGTCTGAAATACTGACGTATCTGTAAGTACTTCCGACATAATATGTCATATATTTAATATGACACATGACTAGAAGACTGAAGGCCTTATTTATGAGGCCATGCGTCACTTTAACGCCACCGGTGCGTCACTTTTTGTGACGCACCAGTGCTGTAAATAATGCACCTTATTCAGTCATACTTACAAAGTGACGCATCTAGGTAGATGTGTCACTTTGTTAGCCCCTGCACCACATTATACCTACGTCAGGTGTAATGTAAGCAAAAGGGACGTATTGACGCAAGAATGGGTCGTAGAGGTGACGCAGTGAAACCTATGAGATATCACTGAGTCACTTTTATGACGCTGTTGCGTCCAAACCTTACGCCTGTTTCACAGCAGGCGTGCAGGCCCTTTCACATGGGGCCAGGCCCCATGTGAAAGGATGCATTGCTGGAGTTGCATAATTTTTGAGACACACTCCAGCAATGCATCACTTTTGCGCTTACGGATACGTCTGAAATACTGACGTATCTGTAAGAACTTCCGACATAATACGTCATAAATTTAATATGACGCATGAGTAGAAGACTGAAGGCCTCATTTATGAGGCCATGCATCTCTTTAACGCCACCGGTGGGTCACTTTTTGTGACGCACCAGTGCTGTAAATAATGCACCTTATTCAGTCATATTTACAAAGTGACGCATCTAGGTAGATGTGTCACTTTGTTAGCCCCTGCGCCACATTATACCTACGTCAGGTGTAATGTATGCAAAAGGGACATATTGACGCAAGAAAGAGTCGTAGAGGTGACACAGTAAATAAACTGGGTTTTCCCCATGCTACGCTCCCCGGTCCGCTCCCCGGAGCGCGTACCGGGCGCTCCCCACACGTAAATCGAATTTATTTATTTATTTTTTTGCCCCTCTGGACCCTATTATAGCCCCCACATCAAACCTAGGGGGTCAGGGGGGTCTACCCTGCCCCCTTATGGTCATTTCTCCCTTTTTTTGCCACCTCTTGTGTCTCGATCCTACCGACACACAAGATGGCGGCCGCTCCGGACTGTTTCCAATGTTTACAGACACCCGTGAGCCAATCAGCTTTAAGTGCGCAAGTCGCGTAGCACGCCCAGTGCACTCCCCGGTGCGCGTACCGGGGCGCGCCTATAGATATATATATTTTTTGTGAACCTAAATTACTCAAAATCCACTGCAGCACATATCTTAAGACATAGCAAAGGCACATCGGGCTACCAGCCCCTACAATTTTGCCAAGTTTGGTGGAAAACCATTCAGCCGTTCGGTCTCAAAGTGAGTTTGACTGCCCTATGGAAATTAACATGGGGAAACCCCGTTTTGGGACCCCCCTTTTATCTTGGCCCCCGCTTGATGAATCCCCCCGAAAGTGATGTCATCAGTGATGTCATTTGAGATGTCATCAGTGATGTCATCAGTGATGTCACTGACCATGTCATGAATGATGTAATATGTGACATCATCAGCAGTGGATTGCGGGTGCGCGATATATAGTTAGCGCAACTAACTATATATGCGAATTTCAATGGTTTTATGCGAGTAAAATAAGGTTTTTTAAATGCTAATCCCTAACTATATATGGTCTATAACCAATGGTTTTTTCAGTGAATTTTCAAGGTTTTGTAAATGCAAATTCCTAACTATATATAGTCTATAACCTATGGTTTTTTCAGTGAATATATATATATATATTACCTACTGGCTATCGCCAGTAGGTATATATAGTTAGGATTAATTCCCTATGGGATTTTTGAAAATTCTATGTCTAATAACTTTGGCGTTCGTGGACGGAATCGGCTGAAATTTTCAGGAAAATGGCACATTTTGTTTCTGAGCAGCCCCTGAAAATTTGGTCGGGTTTCGTCAAGGGGGGGCCGAGAAAAAAGGGGGGTCCCAAAACGCGTTTTTCCCATTCATTTTTCCATAGGGCGGTTGGACTCACTTTTAGCTCGAACGGCTGAATGGATTTGCACGAAACTTGGCAAAATTGTAGGGACTGTTAGCCTGATGTGCCTTTGCTAGGTCTCAATATATGTGCTTCAGTGGATTTTGAGAAATTAACGTTTAAATCAAGATATATATCTGTAACAGCGCTCCGGGCAGCGATCCGGTCCGCTTACTTTTCACGTTTCGGAACTTTGCGCGCAGAAAGCTGATTGGCTCTCCGGTGTCTGTCAACATTCTAAACAGTCCGGAGCGGCCGCCATCTTGTCTCTCGGTAGGATCGAGAGAGAAGAAGAGGTGAAAAACGAAGGGGGAATTTAATGAAAGGGGGCAAGGTATCCCCCTCTTGACCCCCTAGGAATGTTGTTGGGGTTATTAAAGGGTCCCGTGGGGAAAAGAAAAAAAAAATGATTTTTCACGGTAGAAGCGCTTCACGGGCCGCGAACTGGGCCGCAAACTGGTAGCGAAACAGGAATTCGCCATTTTGTGCTTCGTTAATTAAATTACTAGGTATAAGGGGGTGCGGGAGACGTATCCTAATCCCCTATGTTTCCTGAGGGTGGCTGAGGAGGCTGATATATGTTGATACATCTCTTCCAGCGGCTGTGCGTGAGCTTTTTTTTTTTTTGCTGCGTGACAGTCCGGAGCGGCCGCCATCTTGTCTCTCGGTAGGATCGAGAGAGAAGAAGAGGTGAAAAACGAAGGGGGAATTTAATGAAAGGGGGCAAGGTATCACCCTCTTGACCCCCTAGGAATGTTGTTGGGGTTATTAAAGGGTCCCGTGGGGAAAATAAAAAAAAAATGATTTTTCACGGTAGAAGCGCTTCACGGGCCGCGAACTGGGCCGCAAACTGGTAGCGAAACGGGAATTCGCCATTTTGTGCTTCGTTAATTAAATTACTAGGTATAAGGGGGTGCGGGAGACGTATCCTAATCCCCTATGTTTCCTGAGGGTGGCTGAGGAGGCTGATATATGTTGATACATCTCTTCCAGCGGCTGCGCCATCTTGCTTTTTTTCCAATGCCACAATTTTGTCGTGCACGGCAGCCATTTTAGATGCCAGGCTGATCCCAGGCTATCACCTACCCCTGCGGATGTAGTTTATGGCCCCAGCTGTAGAGAATTCAGACATGCCAACCCTCCCGATTCAGGCGTGTGACTACTGATTTCAGTGCTAGTCTCCCGCCTCCCGATTTCTGCAAGCAAAAACCCGGGGGCATATTACGAACAACTAGCGATAATTTTTGTCTCTAACTTGTTTAGAGACAAAAATTATCGCCGCACATCGGCGATTTTTATCGCAGATAAACCTTGCTATTATCGCAGAAAAGTCAGCGATATTCATGTATTATCGAGCAAATGCTCATAGCCATGTAATCCACCTCCCATTGGATAACATGGCTAAGAACTGCTCAGGGCAGGTGTTAGATTTTGGAGATATTCGTGCTTAGCGCGAATATCTCCAAAAGTTGGTAATAGGAGATAGCGATGTTAGGGACTGTTTCCAGTCGCTAACATCTTGGCACGCCACCTTGCATGTCATTAGTGATAAGTATCACTGACATGCAAAGCGGGGCCCAAGATGGTCGCTATCTCCTTTTAGCTGTCACTAACTGGTGTTAGCGACAGCTTGGTAATAGGGAGATAATTTTATCTCCGCTTTCATGGCTTTTAAAGCCAAAAAAGCGGAGATAAACCCCCTTGATAATATGCCCCACGATTCCTTGGGGGTTTCAGCTGACAGGGCTTGGTATTGTGTTACATGGTAATTTTTCCAGGAAACGTCAGAGGGTCGATGCAGGGGTTCTAGAAGAGGTGATAAACCATTTAAGCCTCATGAACAAGCGCATGGTCTTTTAAAGATTTGTGAAGTACTCGGGGCGGCGGTGTGTGTGTGCCCTCTTTCAGGAGCGTGCGGGGGGGCACTGCCAGCAACTTGCCAGGTCAGGTAGTGTTCAACACGTGCATCACCCTTTCTCTGCCTGCTATTGCGCTCCATGCTTCGGAAAGGTAAGAAAAAGAACGTGCATTTGAGTTTGAAATGTCCGATCCTGCAGCAGCACACTTCCAAAGCCCACACATGACAATAACCCGATTCAAGGCCCTATTCACCCGTTTTAAAAAAAATAGATAACACTCCAACAAAGTAAGATTATAAAACTTTATTACCTTTTAACTATAATGAACGGAACAAAAACTAAAAACATTTAAACATTTTTCAACTCAAAAAGCAACAATGGTTAGAAGCTGTCTTTTGTGCGAATAGTCCCAAGGCAGCACAACGTGCAGAGTTCTGGACGGCACCCAGGTGATGTCGCCTGGGTGCCGCACTGGTTTTGGGATCCTACAATGCAGCACAGAAAAACAGCGTGGGGCGTCCCGGGTGGTGCGGGGGGAGGCCTCGTCAGTAGCGGTCTGTTGTGCGAATAGTCCCAAGGCAGCAGAACGCGTTGAGATGTTGATGGGACTGTGTCCAGTGTCCCATGGCTGACACAACATGTACGACAGGCACCCAGGTGATGTCCAGTAAACTGGTTTTGGTATCCTACAATGCTGCTCCGAAAATTGGCGTGCGGCGGCCTGGGGGGGGAGGGGGCGTGGGGGAGGCGGCGTGAACGGGCCTCCCCAGGTGGCGGCCATCTAGCTGAGTTGCGCCCGCTCTTGCGGCTACAGCGTCTCGCTCACCATGTTGTTGAGTTGCTCCCACTCTTGCAGTGCAGCGATAGGCGGCTGCCACATGGCTCTTAAAATGGCGGACGGCTCCTCGGTTTTGGGCCTGGTCCACTGAAATGGCCCTGGGACACCTTGGAACTCGGACGCTTGCCTGCTAGGGCTTGGGCTCCATTCTCGAAAAGCGTCCCCTCAGCCGTGAAGATTCTACAAAAGTCTTGGGGTCTCGTAGCTCCGTCATGGCCATTCCACGAGCAATCATGGCAGCCGCTCCCCACCAGAAGCCTGCGGGAGTCGGAGGCCCCCAAGACTTTTGTAGAATCTTCACGGCTGAGGGGACGCTTTTCGAGAATGGGACCCAAGCCCTATCAGGGAAGCGTCCGAGTTCAAAGGTGTCCCAGGGCCATTTTAGTGGACCAGGCCCAAAACCGAAGAGCCGGCCGCCATTTTGAGAGTCCTGTGGCAGCCGCCTATCTCTGCACCGCAAGAGCGGGAGCAACTCAACTACATGATGAGCGAGACGCTGTAGTCGCAAGAGCGGGCGGTAAACAGCTGAATGGCGGAAGAGGCACAGTGTAGCAAAAGCGGGCGGAATGGCAACTGAAACGGTAAAGGGGCGCCCCACTACAGCGTGTCTTCAGGTCAAACAGATTGTGGGACAAGGTTCAGAATTGAAGAGTCATCAAAAGGCAAAAAGTTCTGCCGGACCCCGGGAGCCGGCCGCCTATGTCGGGGGCGATCTCAGGCTACACCAGTGCTATAAGACTTGGGGAGGGTGTCGGAGCCAAGCGTCTTCTCCGAGTCCATGGCCATTACACCGCCCCTCAGGGGCCTCCGTCAAGCTGTTTAGAAAGGTAACATATCACATTGTTTTCTAATGCAGTCAGGTCCACAAACGACACTCACTTACTTTGAGAATAGTGAAGCTGCAGTAGGTGGAAATAAGCTTCAGACAGTGTTACAAGCACTGCTCAGAACTCTTAACTATGGCACCCAACATCCAGAACTTATGCCATTGAGAATGGCAGTGACATCGAAGCAACTCAGGGACCAAAACCATTAACGTACTTTCACGTATGAAAATCTTACTTGGGGAGGGGGCAGGAGCGAAGCGCCCCCTCCCAGTCAGCGCCACCACACCGTATGTTGAAAATTTGAAGCCATCGTTCTACAAAGTCAACCAAACTTGGATTGAAAAATCTAGAAAAATGTACAAACTGAAAACCAGTTTTGGTCTGCATAGCATCAGTAGCAACGCTTGAGTCAGCTTTGTGTCAAGCCGCCATTTTGATTCAACAAAGCACAGGCATTGAAAAAGGCTCAAACTCAGAACTCTGAACTATGGCACCCAACATCCAGGAGCTTGCCATCCGGATCTTGGAGCCTTGTGCTGCTTTCGACCTATTCACACATCGGTCCACTACTGACATCATCTTATAAACCAACTTTATGTAAATAGTTTTTTAATAAAATGTTTTACCCTGTTTCTTTGCTGGTGTGTTGTCTATATTTTTAATATTTGCATAGGGTTTGTCGTTATTTTGTGCGGGATGGGTGATGGAGCCGAGCTGTCTTGCAGCCCTCATGGTGTGGAGCTCAGTTCATCTCACTATTTTCGTATTTCTCATGAAGGGTTGTTCCTAATATTTCTATTTTAGCGAGGTCAAAAAGAGATCCAATTAGTGGCCTACTGATTTTGCTCGATTACTTTTATTTTTTTACACGATTTTTCACTATCTGCAAAGACTAAACAGAGTATTGCGACTTTGTGCTTGTTTGTAAATAGAGAATGATCCAAAGAGAACCAATTCTAAAACAGTAAATGCTTGGACAACAATCAATCAAATGGAGAGACAAGCAGGCACGACGGATTACAATGGGGGTAAAGGCCTGCGTTAACTACCCTTCAGTATCTGCAAAGAGAGAGTACTACTAAGACAAAAGAGGGGAGGGGGGGGGGTGCAGCGTTCAAAGCACATCAGCGTGCATAAATACGAAAATGTTTTTATCTATCACGTACTTGACATTTTAAAGCTTTTCATATTTGCTATTAAAAAACCAATGAAATTCACAGAAAAAACCATAGGTTATAGTGGATATATAGTTAGGAATTTGCATTTACAAAACCTTGAAAATTCAATGAAAAAACCATTGGTTTTAGGCCATATATAGTTAGGGATTTGCATTTACAAAACCTTATTTTACTCGCATAAAACCATTGAAATTCCATATATAGTTATAAGCGCTAACTATATATCGCGCACCCGCACCAGGGCATTGGTATTCAACATTACTGCACGGCAGCCTTGGCCGTGGAAAGTGCACCACTTACCACTTACCATTTAAAAAACCTTTGAAATTTACTCAATAAACTATAAGTTTTAGGGGTGTTATAGTTAGCTGGACATTTCACTCATACAAAACCATTGAAATCGCTCCTATATAGTTAGTTGGACCCGCAATCCACTGCTGATGATGTCACATATTACATCATTCATGACATGGTCAGTGACATCACTGATGACATCTCAAATGACATCACTGATGACATCACTGATGACATCATCCATGTGACAATAACATACACCTTTTCATACACTAGTAAAATCTTTCATCACTCTTTGTAAAATACAGAGTATCATATTTGAATCCTTTGACACAGCAATACAAGTATCTAAAAACCCACTCAGTGATTCCTAGATGTATACACACATCTAATCACTTACTTGTAGATTCAATCATACATGCTGTCAATGAAAAATAGAACACTATGAAAAATACTTATACACCTATATCGTCATTACACACCAGCACACAACCTATTAAAATATGAAGTTATTCTACTCACTTATGCAAAGAATGGATCATGCTTGCATACTTACTTAGCTGCACACTTATAAAAACACCACTTCATCTATTCATTTACATAGTAAGTCATACTTACTGTATTGTAAAATAATTATTACAAGTATACAGTCATCCATATAGTCACTTACAGAATCATTGAGTCTTATGAATACTTATTTATATACAAAAACTGACATATAAACTGACATATACACTGCCTTTTATTTTTCTACTTTGTTGGACATGCACCAAAGAGAAATATATTTGCTCATCACCACTCCCATAAAGATATTCACTCACCCAAACAACTATTATAACATGTAGTTTTAACCTAAAATATCTACTGAATCAACTATTCATACATCTTTAGGCACTCACACACCCCCCACCGAACCACACACGCATTCACTCTCCTATACAAAGACTCAGTTAACTAATTAATAAGTAATATAGACTTTCACATAGCTAGTAATCAACTGGAGAACCAGTTTACACAACAACTGACAAAGTGATACAGATACTCACAGAGTTTAGCCACTATCCACTATATTTAGTGAGACACTATACATTGTTAAAGTAAACAGTCAATTACATTGCTATAAAATCCTCAATCCAAATATTTGTTTTTATATATCCACTCATTCTTCAATGCAAATTGCTATATATAATGAATAATTAAATAACGAAGCAAACCACATTCACTGGATGATGTCATCAGTGATGTCATCAGTGATGTCACTGACCATGTCATGATTGATGTAATATGTGACATCATCAGCAGTGGATTGCGGGTGCGCGAAATATAGTTAGTCCAACTAACTATAAAGGAGCAATTTCAATGGTTTTGTACGAGTGAAATGTCCAGCTAACTATAACACCCCTAAAACTTATAGTTAATTGAGTGAATTTCAACGTTTTTTTAAATGCTAATTCCTAACTATATAAGGCCTGAAACCTATGGTTTTTTCATTGAATTATATATATATATGATAACTCCGACATGGACTGTCGCAGGAGAGGCGGAGGTAGAAGCCGACGAGGTTGGGCTGACAAGATGCTTCAATCAGAGAAGACCATTCTGAACTTTGAAATCATAAGCCCCCTGGCGACATATTATCTGTAGTGAAGTGGGCACTGAAGAGAGTCGCAAGGCTGAAACGTGTCTGCCCTAACATTTCACTATTTCAGCAACAGAGCCTCTTTTAATAAATTTCACTTGAATCACCGAGCATGTGTCGTACCCGTTCCTCTGGGATGGGATTTGGTTTGGAGATGTGAACTGTTTGCAAGTACCGTTTTTCTGGCACACCTTTAGTTCAGGAGCACTGCGTTCAACTTGCGAACAGTGTAGTGTAGTTTCTGGAAGAGACAACGTGGCGCCTCCCCAGATGGTCGAAAATACTCACATGAGTGCGAGACTGTGTGGGGAGAAAGCATACGGCTGTCTGTCACAGTCCACTGCGTGAAGGTGACTCAAGTTGCAATTTTACATCACCGCCCCCGCCAGGATTGCCGGAGAAGAATGCCTGCCATCGCCAACTTTGTTTGGGACATCACTAGATGTTTAATAAAGCAGTTCACTGAATCTGCATTTATCACCAACTATTAGTTGGTGGTAAATTCCGAATGCCTTTTAAAAAGCAATTTTGTCCCATTTATTCAGTGCCATGTGGCAGACATACATGCCCTCAGGGCATGTATGTGTGCCACATGTGCACCCATGCACAATTCAGGGGTGCAACAGGGTGTCAATGTGACACTCTGCAACCCTTGAAAGGGTTCCCCCTATTACCAATTCGATAAATACTGAATAGGTAAATACCAAATCGGTAATTCACATTCATTCTAATGGGCCTTCAGGCCCTGAGGAATTAATGGAAATTACTGAATCGGTATTTACGGATACGGTAAATACCGATTCCTAATTACGGAATCTTAACGATTCGGTTATTGTTACTGAAAAATTATCTACATCCCATTTACCTATTCATAAATACCGAATCGGTAAAATTCGGTACTTAAGAATAGGTAAATTGAGATTACCTACATCTGAATCTGTGCAGCTGACTGCACTGCATTCACCAATGTATTCTGGGGTGTCCGAAATCAAACATAATACCAGTTTATGGTTCATCTGACCTCACTTTCAGAGGATATCCAATACCATGGTCCACACAGAGATAGCGCAGAAAATGTGGAAGTTAAATACACATAGAGGCACTGTTGAGAAAATAAATCCAACAGATACCTTAAATTTGTATTTTCTTTCTTTATACATATAGATTTTTCAATTATCTGACAGTAGCACACTTAAGCATTTAATTAAATAAATTCACATTTAAGTAAAAATCGTGTGTCTTTCTCATTAAACAAAAAGCGTATATACAAGTGCAATTCACGAATGTCTTATTCAGTGACCACATCAAACTGAGTATTTTAACATTTTTTTTAATTCTAACACAAGTATAGATTCATGTAAGTTTTAATATTGAAACAATAACCCAATGAAAAATCAAGCTGTTGAAAAGTTCAAAGGTATGTGCATGAGTTCAGGAAAGGTTTTATACTGGAAGGACACTATTCTAATACAAAACTCTGTTTAAATTAGCTATGAAACTATTTTTAATTTGCAAATGTGCTATACAGTGCAGCTCACATGAAAACATTTCTCCTACTTGCTGACTACATCCATGAAGAGTAATTTGTTTGTGAAAAGCTCTGTCTACCATTACCATTAAACAGGGATTTTCAACAAACGCCTTGGAGAGTAGCAGAGGAACACCCACATACTACTCAAGGGATGTCCCTGTAGAGCAAAGTAATGCAAAACAGTGCACAGTTTTTATGCAACTTTCAATCACAAAACAAGCTTTGTGCTCGAAAGCAAATAACAAATCACTATTTTGCGTCCGTTTGCATACTTTTTAGTAATGCACTAGTGCAACGTCTTGCCCAGTCTGGGCCACAATGTATCAAAGAAGAGCCTGACTGATGCAGGATGTACATTAATAATCTTCCATTGCAGCCGTGACTTTCCCTTATGTGGAATTATATGCTTTGTTGAAATCCACAGAGCAGTGATCTGAGACCCAATAATTGTCACTGCTTATCCCTGTAGTAAGCCTGGAAGATGTGCTACTGGGAATGCCGATAAATACTAAAAAATGTAATAAGTGCATGCAAGGAGCGATCAAAATCTCCTTCCGGTGTTTAACATTTGTATTAGTGAATCGGGCCCAACGTATTCCTATGGTGACGTCCGCTTCTCACTTGTATAAGATCTCTCAGCTTTAATTACTTGTCAAACAACACACATACCTTTGTAGAATACATATTGTTCAATAAATCTGTTTCTAAGGCTTTAATATCCTCTTCTGAATCTGCAAAACAAGAACACAAAACATAGTTACAAGTGTGTTCTATGATGTACATACAGCATCCCTCCTGATGTCTCCTATAAGCCATGAGGTTCATCAACAGTACGACATAAGATACCACGTTTGCATGCTAATAAAATGAATGTACAATAGTTTATTTATGTATAACTGGGAGCAACAACTAAAAAGATTACTGTAATCTTCTTTTTACAAAAAAGGAATAATTTGCACCATTAAAACAGAAATTGTATATTCATTACAATACGAATGGTTTTGGGCATATTTCTCCCTTTAAAATATAATTAGACGGAAGCTCTCCGCTTAAGTCTTTATTTGAAAGCTGCAAAACACTTAAAAAACTTACAACCATAGATGGTGTTCTAAAGTTTAAGAATACCGTCCCCTATCTTTCAGAATGTCGAAACTGTAAAATTGATCTAAACCTTGACATGAAAAAGTTTGAGGAGACTAGTAATTTTATCACAATATCAGAAGTTGTTATTATGAAATTTCTAATTTTCGTTAGTATAATAAATAACATTGAAAGCAAATTGTTGATGAGTTAGAGACAGCCCCATGGAGCAATACATCCTGTCACCCTCTCTGTCTAAGATACTAAACAAATGAGCCTTAGTAGAAACTTACACCCAACAGGACCATATCATCAATCCACACTACGGATGACATTGGTCAGTCAAACATCACACAACTATACCAGTACAATCAATTGACACAGCTTATCAGAAAGATGCTCAATGAAACCGGTGCTCATATAGCAAGGCTAGTGAATTAGTAGAAAAAGAGCAAACACATACAGCAAATGAGTGACAAAGAAAATTGCTCTCTATCACCACCTATTACTGCATCGGTTTCATTGACAACACTGCCTGTGACACCACATCACAAGCATGACAGCTCTTACTGAAGGAGAAGACATCAGGCAGGGATGAAGGACAAAAATTCAGGTCTTCACCAAAGCATAGATGAATTTCCTAGCCAAATGAAATACCACCCTGCATAATAGAAGGCTCCACTTTGCAGACAACACACAGGTACATCAAAGGAGCACCATGTTCAGCTCATGCGTAAATATTACAAAATGTGACTGCCCATCCAAGCAACGACCTAGGTGATAATATAAATAAAGGGCACTCGAACAGCGCAGCAATATTAAGAAACAAGACAAAATGAGAAGAGGTGCGGAATTCTGTTGGGAATGGATTCTATGGTAAGAATCCAGTGATATTCTTGAAATGTTATGATAAGAGCTAAACCGGTAGTTACAGTGCCTGGCCAGTTGTGTTTCCATCTACTTGCATGAACCCTAATAAAGGAGTGGACATGTACCTGATGTCCCATGTACTTCCTTTTAGTGACAAAGAGGAGGAGAAACGGTTAACTATTGGTGAAGGCACCACTGATGCACAAGAATCCAAAATATGTCAGCATTTTGTCAGATTTTGGTACCTTCAACGCTGCATGCTGTGAGGCCGGAAGCATTTGTTTGCATTCTGGGATGTCTTAGTTTCCATGGCTTGAGGATTTTTGCTTAATTGGAGCCCGACAAATATTGGGAGTGCTCGCATTTTGAGAGCTTTGCATGAGGGTGTGCACGTGTGCATGATGCCTACACATTGGAGACAACGTTTCCAGGCCAATCCTGACACTCTTTGCTGTGCCCTTTGGTTGCCTGGCATCATGGCACTGCGCGTAGGAGCCGCAGAGATGCGACACAACATTTGCAGTTTACAGTGAATTACAGTGATCTGCACACCTGGCTGAAATCCAGATGCAACGCAGGATTTGTAATTGACATTGGATAGGAGTGATCCACACACCTGTGCTGCTGAAATTTTGAACTTTGTACAACTACTGTAACTATTTTTAAAAAAAATATTTTTATTGAGTTCTTGGCAAAGATTCAATAGCATAATGATTACAAAATATCCAAAAGATTTACAATCCCACAACTAAATCTAAGCATAATCAGCAATGATACATTTAAATCCCCCAAATAAGTACAAAAAGCATAAAGGATTATATTTAAACATAAACATTATATTCCAAATATCCAGTGTCGAACATTTTCTCAGTCAAAATAATCCTTCCAGATTTTAGTAAATTATGCACTGCTCCCATCCTTTTTGCATACAGATATTCATTACTCCTAACTCTATTAATTTTTTGAAAAAACTCATCTACTGTTGGAATTATTTCTGTTTTCCAGTAATTAAGAATCAGAGATCTGGCAATTGCAACAATAATATACAAGAGCTTCACTAAGGAATCGTCCAAATTAAGCTCTGGATCAACCCCAAGTATAATTAAATTATTATAACTAACAATCGTAAAATGTAAATATTGAGGCAATATAAAAACATATTTTCCCAAAATACCTTAATTTTGGGGCAAAAGGCAATGATATGCGACCAGTTAGCCAAATCCGGTTGAGTGCATCTAAAGCAAGTAGGCGACGTATTACTATACATTTTTGACATGACTGCAGGCGTATAATACAACAGCCATTTGCTAAAGAAAAGCATACGTCTCCAATTGGCACCTCTAAGAGCCGTGAAGTTAAATTTATTTAGGGTTTTCCAGGATGTATCCTTTAAGTTGAAGCTTTCATGCTTTTGCCATTTTTTAACCGCTTTGGCACTTAAATCCTCCTCCCTACTTTGCGCCAAACTTTTCTTCCATACTCCCGCCCTCTTGAATACTGTACCTGAACTACTATAACTATGATGCTGTTGCGAATTGCAGAGATTTGCACACCATTACTAGAGCTACAAGGCTGCATTTGAGGAAAAAGGTAGCTCTATGTAGCAGATTGCAGTGAAAAGATTCTAGTCTTTTTTTTTCTTTTTGTGTTTCAATGTTGTGTTGAAATTTATAAATAGAAAAAAACATATATTATGATAACTGTATGTATGATCATACAATAAATATATAAGATTTTTTATATATAAGCATGCAGTAAAACTTTCTGAATAACTAATCATATTATATAATTTATTAAATACATAAACGTATAAGAGCAAGGACAAATATTTAGATTATATTGAGGCCATAAAAAATGGAATTATTGGAAGGGGGGACGAGAGAGATAAGGAAAGAAGGAATCACAAAAGAAATCGATAAGTGAAAAATTTACAAATATGAAGCATATGAAGCATAATACAATATGAGTATGTTCCAAGGAGAAAAAGACACTCTAGAAAAGCAATGCGAATAGGTAAAAAGTGAATATAAGGGTTAAGTAATGGACATCCTAAAAGATAGATAAGATAATGTAAGATAAGGTAAGATAAAATACGATAAATACTTACCATAACATAAATGAATTATGCTGATTCAAAGAAAGAAAAAAAAGTAATATTCTGTGACATAAACAAAATTAAATAAATTACATTATATTACACGTATATGAATATATTGTTACGGACCCAAGAGAGATGAAGTAGTAAAGAGAAATACGAGATAAGGATAGAAAAAGAGAGCAAAATGGATAATATAGAGAAATGTACAAACAATAAATGAAAACGATAAGCATATTGTGGGGAATGTAAGTGTATGCAGAGAAACACACATGTGTAAATATGTGTAATAAAAGATACAGAATTACATGTAAAAGTTCTGGTGAATAGCTATTAAAAACAACAACAAATAGTAGATAACCTTTTCCATGCTCAGCATGGAATATATACAATATGTGTTAAGATTTATAACCACCAATAATTAATAATTAATGAGAATAAGAGGAAATAGAAATTAAATTACTGCGTAGAAGGGTCATTAACGTTAGCATTGGTATTTGAAGCTAGAAAAGGTGACCCTATTCGAAGAAAGAAATCAGATTGATCCTGTATGTTGTATATAATACGTTCGTAGGAAGCAGTTTGGATCACGGCCACCATCCAAGTTTCTTGTGATGGTGGTGGAGGCAATTTCCTTTGCCCTAATATTCAGATTTTGACAGTAGCTAAGGCTGTGTGTAAAAGTCGGGCTAGTGGCTTAGAAAGTGATTGTGATTGACGCGTATCATGCAGAAGAATGGTAGCATGCGAAAGTGGAATTTGTAGAGGCATCATGGAGCGTAAGGTTTTACCTACATAATTCCAAAAGGGTTGGATCACAGGACATCCACAGATGATATGAGAACTGTTACAATACGTACTATCAAATCTCCAGCAGTTAGAATGGGGAAGCAAGCCAGCTTTATGCAGTTTTGTGGGTGACCAGTGCCAATCATGTAGAATCTTGAATAAGCCAAATTTCAATTCTGCTTCACGATTGCTAAGAATGTCAGACCATTCATCATCGGTATAAGAGACCGATAATAAGGTTTGCCGTTTAGTATGTAAAGTTTGCGATAAGGGTTGAGAAAAGAGATGCGAAGTGAGAGTTTGGTAGAAGCCAGATGTAGCTCTTTTCATCTTACCCCAAGTGTAGAGATATGTCACAATTGGTGAGTCAGGCAAGTGCCATGGTTGAGGTCCTAGACTTCTTCGTAAGGATTGTCGTAACTGGTTATATTTTGAAAGTTGAATATCAGGCAAATGGAATTCTTCCTGCAGTTGGACAAATGGTTTAATATTACCTTTTGAAAAAAGTTGATCTAGGGTGGAAACCCCTGCTGCTTCCCAAATAGGCCAAAAAAATGATTTTCTATTAATACGAATTGCAGAATTATTCCATAATGGTGCTTTCCTATGGAGACGAGGATGTGAGCCCAGTAAGCAGTCTGCCCTTTGCCAAGTGGCACGCATAGCCAACAAAATAGGATTAGTGGAGTCTCAGGGATGAGATTCAGAGCCATATAAAATAGAAAGACCTGCTTTTGTTAATGAAAGGTAGTGTTCAAGATGTAGCCACTGTGGTGCATCCGATGAATGTGGAAGCATATAAGACCTTTGAAAAAGTTGTAATGCCAAAAGATTCTAGTCTTACATTTATTTAAAGTGTCTAATTTCGCTACTTCTGGTATGTGGATCCCGGTGATTTGTACATCATTTATTGTAAGTTTACGGACATACTTTCGGAACATATGCAAATCATTATGATTTGCACACCTTCTGACTGGTTGTGTTGAATAGAGCAATATGTAAGGTATGACAAAATATTTTGTGCATTGCACATGCACCTGATGTGCGTATCCTACAGACAGCGGTGATTCGCACACCTTTCATTTTGGGACATTTGGGGAAACACAGCATATTTTGTTGTGCAATTATATTTTTTTAGTGTGACTTCATATGTAAGTTACTTGTATTTCATAGGTAATTTAAACTGCACTTAGGATAACATGCAGCGCAGCTTCATTCCTTCTCCTGCCTTTTTGGCAACCCCAGGGTCTCCACAAATCGAACTGAAACAAGGGAAGGAGGGTTTTGAAGTGTATTTGGAGGCCATAGAATGAGGAGTTTTTACACAAATGCAGAAATATGCTATTTTAAGGCATTTCTTGGGTCCCAAGGGCAGGAAAGTATTAAAACATCTAACTAACATCGGTACCTTGGGGAGAGGGATGTGTTGGCTGAATATGCTAGGGCCATCAAAACTTTGGATACCTGGTTCAAGAAAAAGAAAAATATCACTATTGAAAGGCACACATTTTGTCTAGAGAACAGTTGTATGAGAATTCATTGATTCCTAATTCAGCGCATTAGTAATCTTACCTGCTGCCTGTAGTTATGGGATGTCTGAGGAAGAGATGATCAGGGATCAGACTGTGAAAAAAACTAAGAATAAAAAGATTCAAGGATGTTGTTGACCATGGATACCCTTACCTTGGATAAAGCTACTGAAATCACTAGTAGCATTGAAGCTACTATGACTTACATAAAACAGATGTCTCTTGGATCACACGTACATTTTATCCAGGGAAGGGACTCTGTAAAGCATAAGGAAAAGAAGTGGGACACTAAAAGAAAAGTCCTGGAATGTGACAGATGTGGAAATAGGAATCATTTAGGGAATTTTCCAGTGTGTCCTGCTGTGGATAGAAAGTGTGAGAACTGCAAGAAAAATGGGCATTTCGCTAAGGTGTGTAAATCTGGTAACAACAAGAGCCTATCCAAACAGATTAATTTAATTGAAAACACTATCATCAATGGTGATATTTCTGAATCTGATTATGAGAATGACGTGTCTTGTGTACAAAATAGGGGGGTTAGATGTGGACAATGGTCTGGACGAAGGTGTGATGCAAAGTGAATCTGGAAAGATCAAAACACTGTTTTTGTCTAGTGAATGTAGCTAACGTTTCTGTCAATTTGATGGCTGATTAAGGATCTTGTTTCACTTTTTAAATACTAAAGAGTGGGAAAGATTAGAAAATTATAGTTCATTGCTAGTCCAACATGAAACCAATTGTGTATGGAGGGAAATCCATGGAGGTCATGGAAAAATGTGATGGTTTGTTGAATTTTAATTGGAACAAAGCGCCGCCCTATGTATATTTGGCCAAAGTTGGATTGTGTCAATTGGGGTGGCTGGAACAAAGGAAGTTGGGGATAATCCTTGATCCCAATAGCCCGCAGCAGGGGTTGTTGAAAGACGTCTGTGGTAACTGTTTGTGAATGCCGTTGGTTGAAAGCATTTCTGGAACTTTTATTAGAAAAAACTGGGAAAACGTATGTGTCTCTCTTCAAATCATATTCATGTTCAAGTGTACACAAAGTGAGACATGTGTCACTAACCATCAGGAAGGAGGTTAGAAGTAAGTAAACAATTTATGTGATCAAGGTAATATTGAGGCCATGGAGAGTTCTGAATGGTTCTACCCCATTGTGCTAGCAAGTAAGGCCAATGGTGCATTGAGGATGTTCATTGACTTAAGGGACCTCAACAATCGAATTTGGGTAGATAGGCATCCTCTGCCCAATATAACTGAGATGCTGTCTTCTCCTAAGGGTGTCAAGGTGTTCACAACTTTAGATTTGACATCTGCTTATCACCAAATTGCGCTTAAACATGAGCTGAGGTATTTTACAGCGCTTACCACTCCAGAAGGTGTATTTAGATTTAAACGCATGACTTTTGGTTTCGCTTTGGCTTCTTCTGTTTTTCAGAGAGTTGTGTGGGCACTGTGCAAGGGAATACTCAACATCCGATTTTTTCAGGATGATATCTTTTTTTAGACAAGACTGGTATTCCCATGACAAGTCATTGCTATGGTCTTATCTGCTTAGAAAAATAAAGGCATGATGTTAAGAGGAAATAAGTGCAGATTTGCAGTCAAGAGTGTGGACTAGTTGAGATGCAAAATTTCTGGACAAGTGATGAAACCAAAGAAGAGTTTAGTGGGCGTAATTGCTGAATTTTTCAGAATGTTGGAATTCTATTCCCATTTTTTATCCAAATGTGGAGAGAAAACATGTAATGTGAGGAGGTTGCTCAAAAGAGATGAAAAATGTCTTTGGAGAAAGGAGTTTGATGACATCAAAAAGGAAACTGCCAGAGCTATTCCCTTGAGGCCTTTTGACTTTCACTGAACAGGGATGGGCCACAGGGAGAGCTGCTACCATCATGGGATTTTATATAATGCTAATCCTATGCCAAAGCAGAGGTCTGGCAGCGTTCCAGTGAATTGGAGAATGCTGCACCTCCCTTAGCACGTCCAACTCTCGAAGGCAGATCAGATTCATAGTACAATTTAGGTTGGACCTTGTAAGCACTGAGCGGTGCAACAGTAGATGTAAAAAAGCCAAGAAGAGCATTTCTAACTGCTCGCATCACAATGCTGTGACTCCATCAGCAGCCAGTATCACCATTTCCTGCTCCAATGCTCAGAATTCACTGCGCAAACAATTGTTGCAAATATAACTTATTGCACCTAAAGGGGCGGGCACCAGCATTTTTGCTAAAACTCGCCACCGGCAGAGCGGAGTTTGCCACTCACCCCTACTGCTAGGTCCTACAGAGTGATAAATCCATATATTTAGCTGACAGTGGAGTTGAACTGCACCAAGTGTGATGCTCCAATAGTGCAAACTCGATATTACAAGGAAAGCAAACTCTCTTTTCGGGGCATTTAGAATTATTCAGAAAACCACAGGAGACCTGTCTTATCATCCACTCTTCAAAATAGTTGCTGCTAAACTACTGCCCACTTTACCATATATGGTAGTGAGGCAATCAATGGGAATGATGCTGAGATCATTAATACCACTGTCGCTAAAACATACGGATCTTTATTCTCTCTCCCGAAGAATGCCTCACAAGCCCAGGTGAGGTTAAAGTTTGGGCTAAACAATCAACTTTATGCAAGGGAAGGGCATATATTGAATGTATGGAACAGAATAAAAAATGATCAGGATAACGAAATGTCTAGCTTATTGTCGCAAGAAGTAAAAAATAACTGAAAGCTATATGTTTGCTCCTATTTAAAAAGAGCAGTTGAAGAATTTGGTATAACATCGATTTGGAACACCACTATCACACAGGCGAGCTTCAAAAAAACAATAAACAAACTTACTAACCATCTTTCCTTGATAAAGGATAAAGACATCTTTGTGAAAAGAAATCATGCATGGCCGATTGTAAATGGATTTAAAGAAAAAAAGGTGCAAAAATACCTGGAAACATCATGGTCTAAGAAAAATAAACAAATCTTTATCAATGCTAGGTTCGGTTATTTGCAGGATTATGCCATTTACCACCATGGAAAAGACCTAAAGAAGACAAACTATGTAGGCTTTGCAAATCGGGACAAGAAAACATTATACACTTATTGTGTCTTTGTCCTGAACTGGTTAATGAAAGAAAAACTATCCTAAAGAAATTGTTTAACAAATGTGGTGTAAGGACATGTAGGCAAGCCCTGATTGCATGTCTAAATCCAGAAGATCTACCAATGAAGACAGCATATGTTAAATTCCTTAGTGCAGTATGAAAAAAGAGGCTTTTGCTTGACTAACTACTGTAAGGTGCAAACATGTAAAATATATATTCAAATCCTTGATCATAATCACAAATGATTAATTATCTTATAACCTAATGTGTATGATACATTATCAAGTTTTGGAAATTAATGGAATTGACATATTGTTTTATAATTTTAAAATTGTTGATATTTTAGCTACTTTTGTAAGATTTTAATTAATCAAACAAATAACTAAACTTGAAACTTGCTGACAATACTACAAACCTCACCACAGTATCCAAAAAGGACAGCATAGTGTAATCACTCCAGTGGTGGAATACACACAAAGTAACTGACAATGTTATGTCCTCTGCAGATAAAATAGCATGCACTGTTCAAGTGAGGTGCTGCTGTACTGCTCTTGAGCAAGGTGCCACATAGAGGGAGGAGAGAGTGAGTGAATCAATACAGCTATATTGCTAAACCACACAATGTGATATTCATAACCATTGTAATCCTGTAACATTGAATGATATCGAGCAAATGGAATACTTAGCCACAAATGTATGGTGTAATGAGTTTGATTGGCAGGCTGTGCTTTCTTCTTTTTTCTTTAATCCCTAGTGTAATGTTTATTAGTAACTCTTCCACAGCACAATGAACAAACCAGTCTTTAAGAGAATGGTATTCATGTAAGCGAAAAATACTATATATCCATAATCATTAAGTACATTTTCCACACAATTGGTACAAGCCATTTAGATGCATTTTATTTGCTGGCAATATTGCTGATATGGCTGAATGGGAGTCTTATTTATCTCAATGACCAGTACAGGTTGTTAGCTTCTGCATCATTGCAGCATGACCCAGAATATGATAGGGATAGAAAGATAGGCTCTCTTAGTTTCCATTAATTGCTCAGTGAGGCTTATATTTTTGGAATAGGCAGTAACAAGATTTGAGCTGGGTAACTACTTTTTATTAGTGAACATTTACAAACTCAATGGATTAGAACCGCATGGAAGGACCAAACGTGAGCGCTCTTTCTATAAACATTGTGGCTAAACGTTACTGCGGTATTGATATCAGACTTTGATAAATGCAAAGAAGATTTTTGTTTTTGTTTATTATAGTTCATTATTTATTTCACCATACACAAACCGATTTGCACTGTTTGAGAAAGGTGGGTTACTGCCGATATGCATTACAAATAATGTAGCAGCTATTTATTCTGCAGCTCAGAAGATAGTGATTTTTTCTGCAGTTTACTTGGCCACTGGCTAAAAGTAGAAATGATTTACTATTTGACTGGCAGCCTTGAATATAGCAGAGAAAAGGCACTATTTATTCAGCCACTGATTAAAGAATAGACCTCTTTTGGCCAGTTGACATGTAAATAGTAGAACAATATCACTATTTACCCAGCTGCTTGCTAAATAGTAGAGAGTCTGCACAGTCTGGCTGGTGGCCATGCAAAGAGCAGGAAACCTTCACCATTTGCCCAACAGCTGTCCGAATAGTAGAGATTCTGTCCAGTTTCGTCTGCAGCTATGCAAATAGCAAGAGAACTTCACTATATATTTGGCCCAGTCGGCTAAAAAGCAGAGATTTTGTTATATTTAGTCTGCAGTCAAGCAAACAAAAAAACTTCACTGACTGACGCAGCTGCTGACAAAACTGCAGTCAGGTACAATTAGGCAAGCAGCCATGCAAATAACACATAAACATAATTATTTATGTGACTGCTGGATAAATAGCAGAAATTATATATTACCTGACCAGTAACCTGACAAGTACCATTGAAATTTCAATATTTACCTGGCAGCTAGCTAAATAGCAGAAATGATGCTTCGTGTTGTTGATGTCCTTTCAAATATTTTAAAAAGAAACGTCATTATTCCCCTGGTGGCTAGGTACAACCTATTAGCCATGCAAATGACAGACAAACTTCACGATTTACCAGGTTGCAGTTTTATTATGCCATTTACAGATTTGAGCAGTTATGTACAACAGGTAGAACTTCAAACAAGGAGTGAATAGGTATTCATCTACTTATGAAAGTTAGGGTTTTGATGTATTACCTTTTCCTTCACAAAAGTGGTCGCAAATTCCACTCACACTTTTTGTAAATGGAATTATATTTTGTAAACTGACTGGTTCACAAAATACTGAATAACAGGGGGTTGCAGAACACCCTGCCTAATTAATATTCACTAGAGAGGGGTCAATTTGCTACTCTCTGTGATTGACTGCAATTGCAGAGATGGTGGCCTGCAATGGACGTGTGTCTGATCAATGAGAGGGAGAAAGAAGAAGCTGCGATCCATGCAGCTTCCTTGTTATAATACAAAATATCAAAGGGGAATGGATCACTTGTACCTGAGTAACCAGGGTTTAGTTTCTGTGCCTTATTAAAAAAAACTCATTCACGTACACAGGCTGTGAAGTGGTATATCTTGATTCTCTGCTTTATTGATAACATAACAGCATCATCATTGGGTTTCTTTTTTGTATTCTATCCTTCACCCGGAGGAGAAACTACTGGTTATTGCAGTAGCGATCAGTGATGAAAAAGTGAAAAGTGCTCAGGTGAGGTGAGGTGAGTTAAAAGGACCTTGCATTACCTGAACTGTAACTTTATTCAGTTCGGAATGGAGGGAGATAAAAACTGTGTTGTACGTGAGAAGACAATTATTAGTCTAACGAACTGGAATGTCCATGGGAGTCGTTGACATGTTTCAGCCCCATATTACTGCCCAAATTGGTTGTGGGGCTTTCTTCAAGACCTAAATAGTGGAGGCTGAGTGTTGTCGCGGCCTAGGTGAGTGTGGCATTGGCTCACCAAGTTCGATAGAGGTCATTGAGTACCTACCAAATGTAAAAGAAACAAAAAGAGAGGGGGGCCTGATAATGTTTACTTCACATCAATCATACTCTCACAGTGATGAATGCTGTCTCTTTATTCATGTGATGTAGAGAGAAAATATGCCAGTCATTCAGTCAGATAAAAACTTTATTTCAACAATACTGCCATAAACGCACGACAAAAAATCACATAGAGATAAGATAGCATTTTACATGGTATAATTAATTTCAGTAATTGTTTTTTACACATTTAAATGCTTGGTAATAGAGGCTATGCAATATGAAAAAGAAGAGCTCCCCCGCTTGAGTTTGGCCCTTGGTGACTTTTAGGGAGGAACAAGTAAATAGCAGTGTTTAAAATCAGATTAAAATACTATCATCATAAAAAATAGTAAAAATTTAGATTTAAAAAAAAATAAAGAGGCTAGCTTAAAAGGTAAAAATAAATACAGTATTGATTATTACCTTTTGGAGTCGGGAAAATTCACCGTTAGGATATCGACGCATACAAATTCCTAATCCAAAGATCTCACTAAACATCTGCGCTTACACCATATAGTAAATAAGAATTTCGCTATGGCAACGACAACAACCGGATACGAGTCATACTTTAGTAATCTATAGACCTCTCTGTAGTTCTTTGCTCCTAAATTCTTACAGAGTTGAAGAATCCAGTTTGGTCTGGACAAATGGGATGCTTGACAAAAAAAGATCACATGGATCTCCGTCTCTTCTTTCTCGTTGCACCCGGGACATAAAGGTTTGTTAGCTCCCACCCACTTATTAGTAAATGCAAAAAGGGGGAGCGTCCCGTGCTTGAATTGGACAAACAATTTCTTGGCTACAAGGGGTTGTATCATATCTAAAGCTGGCTCCAGAGTATAATGCGATTTAACATCCAGGAATTTAGAGGTTAAACTTGATGACTCTGTTGTTTGCATGATTATTGTCAATCTGAATTCCTTCAAAGCAGAGGTTAATAATTTTTTAGAGATAGAAGTACAAATCTCCTCTGGGGCAGACCACAGATCACTTCTCCCTATTTTACAGGCAGTTTCCCTAATGAATGACAGCCAGGGGATTGTACTCGCTCCCAAGGTTGACAGGACTGACTTTAGTTCTTCTCTATAGTCCACCAACTCTGGTGTACTCCATAACCAACACCAATAGAGTAGTGGACGGGAGGCAATCAGGTCAGCCATGGGGCGAAATCCCAAGTCTCCTCAATGGGATTAACGGGGTACTCTGGGGTAAGCCCAGTAAGTTCCATAGAAAGGGATTTTCAGTGACAGTCAAACTATTAGTTGAGCAGTGGCCCAAAGTTTTGCACCATATAAGGAAGCAGCCCTTATCTGAACCCTATATATTTCAGCTGGTGGGCCAATAACTTTAACCGCACATCTACTATACACTTTCAAAATTCTCCCACTGGCTTGGGTTAATTTTAGGTTCACCTTAGAGATCTGTGGACCCCATTCCATTCTCTCATCCACATAATCAAAAACGGGCACCCTTTCAAGGGATCTTAAATCCATTTTGGGGTGGGGACAGTTGGTGGAATCTGCATGAAAGACCATATACCTTTTTTTCGAAATGTTGACCTCCAATTTCCTTTTGTTGCAAAACGCGCCATGTTCATCTAGGACACGCTTCATCCCCAGAGGTGTTTTAGACAGGAGCAGCGTGTCATCCGCAAACATTAATTCTGGAATTCTACTGTTAGCAAGCTTTGGCGAGTCTTTATCTTTGACAGCTAAAAGGTCATTAATAAGTCCATTTAGGAAGAGCGAGCAAAGAGTTGGTGCGAGCACGCAACCTTGTCTCACTCCCTTCTCTACAGGGAATGGCACAGAGAGTTCCCTGCTTTTCCCAAATCCTATTTTAGCAAATGACCCTTCATGTAAGCGTTTGAGCTGTTGACAAAGATAGACTGGGGCCCCCATTTCAAGCAAAAGATCCTATAATTGGTCTCTATCTACCATATCAAATGCGGATTTAAGGTCCACAAACGTTAGATAGAGAGAACCTCCCTCCAGCAATATCGTTTTCCAGTAGATTAATTGAAGTCTAAACAACTGGTCTATAGTGGAGGTTTTATACCTAAAACCTGCTTGCAGAGTAGTAAGTATGTTATGGTCATCCATCCAACTCTGCAGTCTTCCCAAGAGGACCCGAGCAAAGATCTTTTGATTTACATCGATAAGGTTGATTGGCCTATAGTTTGCCGATCTAAGGGAGAGCCTTTTTTATGGATGGGAATAATCTCCACACCTGCCCACGTTTGCGAGGGTGTCAGGCTGCAAAGAATTGCATTAAGTAGGCACTGCAGATATGGGCCCCATACCACCAATTCAGATTTAAACAGGTCTCCAGGGATCCTATCCAACCCGGGTGCCTTATTTGGGAGAACTTTCGACAGGGCCACTGTAACCTCAGCCAGTGAACAAAGGGGTATATCTACCTGCGGTACAGAGATAAGATCAATGGTTGACAGCCCCATAGGAATGCCTTCTACTTGAGGCTTGGAATAAAACTTGTTCAAAATGAGAGCGCCAAACCTCTTCCCTGAGGTTTGGTTTGATGGCACTGCTGCCATCAGTCGTTCTTTTTTTTACCAAGTTCCAAAATCCTCTAGTATCCTTATCTTCTAGGGCTTTCTGCATTATCTGCCATCTGTCAATTTACCATTCTGCTTTGCTTCCAAAATACATTTTTTTAAAGATGCTCTAGCCTCCCTTATTCATACTGTGTCACCCTTTCGCAGGTGAGTCAGGAGGGATTTCTTTGCCTCTTTACATGCCCAATTGTACCAGAGGTTATTAGTTCTGTTAGGGATATTTTTACAGGTTGATACACTATAAAAGAACGGTGCTAGAGTATTGACCTTAGCCACATGGTTTTCCCCCAGCGCTTCTAGCAAATCGATGGCACCATTACTATCTGCAAGTACACTTGCCTTAACCAAAAAATGTATAATTGGATTATACTGGGACGCCTTCGCCTCTGGGGATTGCAAAAAGGTGCCCCAACGAATCCTTCTGACTCCATCAACAGAGAGCAATGAAGGGGGAGGGGAGGTCATCGCAGCCTGCCTCTCTGCCGAGTGGTGCCACTCCAAGGTGACAACCAACGGCTTGTGATCACTTTCGGCATGTGGGTGTACTAGGAAGTTTACAATCCTATACCACATCTCCACATTGATCAGGATATAATCTATTGCGGATGAATAACCTATCCTCTCAAAAGTGTTTTTCCCTGACATATCAGCAGATAGGCGACCATTACATGCTCTCAGGGAATAACTGAGAGTAAGGGTGGTCAGCTGCAAAGCTAGAGGTGTCCAAGCCCTTACTGGGTAGTGGTTACACATTGTGATTCCCCACAAGGAATCCTCATCACTTGTAACAGAGTCATAAGCAGTATTCAAAGGTTCAAAGTGGCAATTGAAGTCCCCACCAATGATGGGAACAACTCCATCCGGTAACATAAAAAGAAGAGAAAAAAGGTGGTCTAACACCTGCGAAGTCTGACCATACCTAACCAGACGGGTGTAGACGTTAATAATAGCCACATTTGGAAAATTAGAGAGTGAGAAAATAATATAAAGGATATCAGGGCATTTAGTTTCAATCATCCTAACTGTACAATCTAGGGGCCAGATGTAGGTCGGCAAATACCGGTCGGTAACGGCCGATTTCAGCCGTTAACGACCAGTATTTGCTAATGGAGATGTAGGGGCCTTAAAATATACTGAATCGGTATATTTACCGATTCGATAAATTTACTGATTCTGTAAAATACTGAATTGCTAAATTTACCGTATCGGTACATCCAGATGTAGGTGGCACTGAAAACAGTGCCACAGGCCATTACCGATTCGTTATTTACCATGTAATTCTATTGCATGGTAAATAACTAATACCTGTGTACATGTACATCTGTGCATGTACTCCTGTGCCATGTGGCACACATACATGCCCTAAGGGCATGTATGAGTGTCACATGGCACACAAGCCAAAATCAGGGGTGCAACAGCGTGTCAAAGTGACACCCTGTCACCCTTGCAAAGATCATACTAACCTTTCCTAGTTGTGATGGTCCGTGACCGCTGGCTCATGCTTGTCTAAGACACTTCTGGACCTCTAGTTCCTGCTCTGTCTGGACATCATCCCCATGTACTCCTGTCCCTGGCCGTTTGGATCCTGCATCTCCTGTTTCACAGAATCCCGGTCCTGAACCTTTTTAACCTCCTCCCCCTAATTCTCATCCATCAGTTCTCCTGGGCCTGCTCCCTTAGTTTGTCTAGTACCCTTGTTTTCTGTTCCTAGTCACTTCTGATCATGGCCCCCTGTCCACATAGTCCTGGTGTAAGTTCTGGTACTCCTTTGTCCAGTACTCATGTATCAGGTCTTCTGACACTGGTCCTACTGGCCTTGGATTCCCTAGCTCTCCTGGCCCCCCACTCATCCTGCCCCATGCTAATCTTCCTGGTTTCCCTGTTATTGCCTATCTGACCATGGTGCTTTTTATCATCGTCTTTTTACTAGTGGTCCTCCTGGGTTTGGTCTTCCATGCCCCTTGGATACCGGTACTCCTAGTTCCCTTGTTGCATGCCATCGAGGTTCAAGGAGTTCTTGTTACCTGGTTTAGGGTCCCTGTGAGGCTAACCCTTATACACTTTCTGATCCAAGTCCCACTTGGCCTGGTCTGGATCTAGGGTTTCCTGGTCCTGCTTGCCCTAATCCTATCCGGTCTTGGTCTTTTGGATCCTAGTCTATTCTCTTCTGGTCTCTTGGTCCTCCTTGATCTGATATGGTTGGGGCCCTTCCATGTCAGATCTTTCTTTCCATTGATCTCATGGTGCTGGTCCTCTTTGGTTTGTCTACCTGGGTCTGATACTCCTAGCCCTGGTTATCCGAATGCCTCTAGACATGGCCAATACACTGAGATAATCCTCATCCTCCTTGTTGTTATGTTCCAGGGCCTTCTGTTCCTCCAGCCTCAGGCCCTTCTTTTCCTTTGGTCATTATGCACTTGGTCGAGGTCTCTCTGTTCCACTTGCTCCTGGCCCTTCGGATCCTTCTCACCCTTGTTCCTGTACCCTCAGTCCTATTTATCCTTGTCCTTTTCCTCCTGATCTATTTTTCCTGGTCTACTTTGGCATTGGTAACCCTGGTTTTCTTGGATTAGGTCTCCCTTGCCCTGGTCTGCATAAATCTGGTAATTGTAGCCCTCTTTGTGGTCCATCTTCTGGCACGTATTCTCCTACAGGTATTATGCTCCTCTTACAGGTCCTACGGCTACCTTTGACATATCCCTCCACAAACTCTTTAGTCAGGTACAGCCTCTAAGCTTGCCACTCAGATTTGTTTATAATTTTTTAGGCATAACTGAGAAATCACTGTCAGTAGAGACATAACCTTGCACACTTAAAATACTTTGTAGCATTTTAAGAAACAAAATTACCATTATCAAGATACATTGTGCAGATGACTAAAATGTCAGTGTGGCTGAATGGCCACTCATGACATGGGAGCAATCAGCATCTATGCTTCAAACCAATTCTACTGGGTGAAAAGTGTAAAAAAAATGTTTAATCAGCAGGCAGTTGAGTAAACTGAACAGATGCATTATTACATGTCTCCCGCTTTCACTTCCCCATTCCACAGAAGCCCCATTACTGTGTCTTACTCAATACCTGCAAGTATTCCAAAGCACAGTGCCCCCAAGCACTAATTATCTACTGGAGGTATCCCTCTCTGTGTGGCCCTATCTTGCTGCATTCATTTTTGCTGCTGCTTGTCTGCTGCAGGTGTGTTGCAAGGTTTGAAAAACTAAGGTAGAGAAACACCCTTTACAAATAAGCCTGAAGCTATCAAAAGCCTTCCATAAAGAGGCCCAAAGAGCCTAGTTCTCAAAAATCAACAAAAGGAGCATCATGAACATTTAAACAATCCAATGTATTTGCATCAGACATTAAAATATGTATGTAACATGCTTTTAAACCAAACTGATTATTCTTTGCAGTTGGCAAAAGAATCCTTGACTGCAGAGCAAAATATCTGTGTGCCATATCTTGACACTCCTAAAACAGAAATTGTATTCTTGCATTTCCTATTTGAATATTAAAATAACATGAATGTTTTTCTTCAAAGTTGTTCTACTGTTTTTCACCTATAAACAGTTTAGCTTAATCCATGGACATACCTTTGTATAAACTGTGGTACATTGGTATGTGCACTTACTTTCACACATTTCATACATGTTGCATCCCAACTACAAGATGGCCACCACCCTATCATTGCTTGGAGTCGCTTTTTTCTTCATGCTTCACACTAATTATCTGTCCACCATTCAAATTGTACATCATCTGTACTATTTTGCGTTTTGTCAGGTAAATAGCAGAGATAATGAACTATTTCGCCAGCCACTGGGAAAATAGCAGAGATTTTGCACTATTTGGTCAGCGGCCTTGTAAATAGTCACTTCCCACGAATAACCCACCTTAATTCCACAACTTGAAAAGTGGAAATTTTTCTTCCTTGGAAGAAACTTTGTGATATGTGTGTGTAAATATATGTTTACATCTATACTTATATATGTTGTGATATATGTATTAATTTGAGATACATAAATATGTGATTTTTTTTAAATAAAATATTTTACAATAAGCAAAAGTTACTTCATTGTTTTAAAGTAATTTTAAAATTCATTTTATAACAAAATGTATGTAAAATTTAAGATGCAAATAAATTCATTGTAATCTGCAAAAATATTTGAATTTGAGGTAAAGTTAACATTAATTAAAAACGAATATAACACAATTATTGTTTTAGCTAAATTAAAATGATAGTAATAACATGTTTTGTGTATGTACCTTTGAAATATATATATAAATATATATGTAAATATGCATAACATGTTATTTTCTGTATATAACATGTTTTGTGTATGTACCTTTGAAATATATATAAATATATATGTAAACATGTTATTTTCTGTATCTATTCATAGAGATAGATAGACAGATATGTTTATGTTACATATAGGTATGTACATGTATATACACATATACACACAAATACATGTGTGTGTATATATATATATATATATATATATATATATATATATATATATATATTGTATTTTTTTATTGAATATCACAAGTTACTGGAAGGGTGGAGGGATGAAGGGATGCTCAATAAAAATGAGTTTGACTACCTGCATTGTGAGCACCCGAATATTCTGACATTTTACCACCTTCCAAAGGTGCATAAGGACACTAAAAATCCCCCAGGCAGAGTGGCAGACCTATAGTGTCTTCTATAGGCAGCCTCCTGGAGAACACATTAAGATTTATCGATACGTATTTGTCCCCCTTTGTCAAAGACTTGCCTTCCTATGTCAGGGATACTCAGGATTTTATAAGACAAATTGATGGTATCAAATGGGAACCTGATATGTTTCTCATTATCCTGGATGCCACCAGCTTATACACCTGTATAGGACACCAGGAGGGTATCTCTGCAGTGAAGTGGTTTTTAGGCAAGAAAAATATAAAATACCATCAACATAATCGTATGCTACTGAGGATGATGGAGTTTTGTCTCCACAACAATATCTTTCTGTTTGCAGGAAGCATGTACCGCCCAAATAAGAGGGACCGCCATGGGCACGTGCTTCGCCCCCAGCTATGCGAACCTGTTCATGGGCTGGTGGGAGAAGCACGTGGCCTGGGGTGGGACCAACGAAATATGGCTGGAACACATCATGATTTGGGTCAGATATATTGATGATCTGTTTGTCGTTTGGCGTGGGGACAGAGCCTCGGCCGAGGCTTATGTCGCTAGGCTAAACGACAACTATATGAATTTAAGATTCACTCGCACCATCAGTGAGACGTCGGTATACTACCTTGACCTAGAGGTCTTTGTAACTGGAAGCTCCCTACAGACCACACTCTACCGGAAACCAACGGCGGGCAACACCGTATTACATGCGGCAAGCCACCATCCCAAGAGCATGATAAAGAACATCCCATTTGGGGAACTACTACGCCTGAAGAGAAACTGGTCAGATCCTCAAGATTTCTCACAGGCACGGGATGAGGCCCTATTAAGATTCCAGGATAGAGGGTACTCCAAGCCACTTTTAACAAGTGCAGTGAGTAGAGTGGAGCTAGTAGAGAGAAAGTACCTCATTAAAACCAAAGTCAGGGAGGTTGAACCCGAAGGTATAGCAAGAATGATCACTAGCTACAACATGAGATCTAACGAACTAGTACATATTTTCAACAAGAACTGGCATATCCTAGGAACGGACACTATTATGATAAACAAACTACCACCCAGGCCGTCTATAACTTATAGACGCTGCCAGTCTCTTGGTGATCACCTAACTATAAGCCACTTTGAGGAATCCCCTAGAACCTCCAAATCCAAATCTATCCAGGGCTTTTTTCCGTGCATGCAGTGCAAAGCATGCAAGTACAGTAAAAAGCGGACGAAGTATGAAGGGAGACCCAATGACCCACGACCCATCAGAGAGATTACAAAGTTCTTGAATTGCAATTCGGATTTTGTAGTCTACTGCCTGGAATGCCCGTGCTCCAAAAGATACATCGGGAGTACAATTAATCCGGCAAAAAAACTTATCTTGGAGCACATGCGTGCCATCACTAACAGGGACAAAAACTACCAGGTGGCACGCCACTTTGAATCCCACCATAAGAGCAATAGGGATCTATTGTCCTTTTACCTCATTGACCAACTGGGGAAAAGAGAGCGGGGTGGAGACAAAGTGAGGGCACTAAGGGCACTAGAGTCCAGGTATATCATCGACCTCCAGAGTATTCAACCTAGAGGACTTTACAATGATGAGGAGTTGTGGGTCCACCTAGAATAACATGGTTCAACTGTATAGGTGACACCAATAGGTATAATAACATGCTTCTACCAGCAAAATGAATCCTTATAGATAATGCATTGTTGAATTCACTGCCATCCCGAACTCCTCTCCCTCACATGACTGATTTTGATATTTGACTATGATAAACATTGGGTAACACGCCCATAGAGGGCGCAAAGGTAGGATAAGGGGACTGACAACAATGATTGTAGGCCCATACAGGGCATGATAATATGTGCGCAAGTGTAACAGAGAATAAAAAGCCTGAGAGGTGGAAGAGGATGCCATGTAATGATGTTCATGAATGAATAAAACATAGTGGTGATGTATATATCCATCGTGAAGAACATAGGATCAACGGTCATATTTTTACAACACATGGACTGCTATAGCATGGCGCTTGGGAATAACAAAAGACATTAATGTAAATAATTTGTTTGATGGTTTGTCTTTCACCTCCACCTCACTCTCTAAACGTACGAGTACTTAGGCACACGAATGTAGAATGTATTAGATAATAACGGGTAATTCTGTGTTGTCTTATTTTTAAATGTGCACTATCACTTGAAGCTCACCATTTCCCCTGTATTACTGTTTGACATCTGTGTAAGAATTACAACATTGCACATTTAAAGATGGTGGCCGCAAAACTGTCAGCGGAGTTAGTCCTTTCTCTATACTTAGGGAAGGGAGGGGATTTAATGGTGGCTGAAATGAAACTGTAACTGACACTGACGAAGCCGAAACGGTGAAACGCGTCTGTCAAGGGGGCAGGGGGGTCTGTCAATAAACTCATCGTAGTGAAATACCGACTTGGAGTGCCGTCTATTATTCACTTTGTGGATTCGAGTGTGTGTCAAGTATATATATATATATATATATATATATATATATATATATATATATATATATATATATATATATATATATATATATATATATATATATTACACAAAAACAAAGTTTAAAGTAACAATATAAGTGTGATAAAAAAGATCTGTTTTTGGTTTTAAAAACATTAGCTTTGAAATTCACAGAAAATAACAAAGGTTAAAGTAACATTATAGTTAGGTGAATACGTTAGTGACAACCTTCATGTTTTGAACTAAAATAAAACACAGAAATGTATCAGTTATAGTTATCCGACTAACTATAATCTTGTCCCCAGCATGCAATGATTACGAACTCACATATTACATCACTCCTGACATGTTCTATGACATCATGTATGACATCACTGATGACATGTCAAATGACATCATTGATGACATATATCCTCCAGAATAGCTTTAACGTCAGACAGTAAAGATTGAGAAGTGTAAGCACTACACTCTCCAGCCCTAAATGCTAAATGTACACAAAATACACTTTCCTAATGGCTCGCTCCACCTTTTTTACTTCAGTATCCTTTAAGATATTTTTTTCTGCCATGGAAGACGTTCCAAACATGTTTGCAACTAACGAGTCCTCTTGTATAAAATTAGGTATACTGTCTTCAATTTTTTCCAAAAGGTACAATTTACCATAAACCTTGGGAGGTACATTTTATCAGGATCCTTCAAATCTTTCAAACGTTCCTTCATTACATCATCATGAAGTGGTATTCTTATACATGCAGATTTTTTTACATTTTCTTAACACGGAAGGCTTCGAGGTGCCAAGAATCTCATGACCAGAAAGCCCCTATTGTCCCTGACCTGCGGATGTCACTCAACGTAACATGCATGTGCATAGTATTCCAAAGCTCTTGTGCGTTTTCCATATAGGACGGAAATGCAAGTTTAGAATACTTACCGGCAAAAAGCAAAGCTTCCCAATTGGTGTGTGCATTTGAGAATCAAATAAAATGGAGAACATTGTAAGTAACCACTATATCTTCAAACTGAGCTGGGAATCATTTTCCTTATCTTCCATTGCTCACCTAAGATGGAAGCAATGTTTCACCACAAGCCTGGCAGGAGAAAACCTTTGTTTCATGAAAGAGACGCCAACCCAGGTAGCATCTAATCTTATCCTCATCAGCAAACAAGTCAGGGAGTGCTGGAGGAATACTAGCATATTATACCACACTGTTGAGGGTGAGTGGGGTTAGGGATAGCATTATTGCTTTGTTTCCTGTCCTGAAATGGATCAAATCTCAAAAGAGATTACTGGAATGAAGTCTAGAGTCTTAGTGGTAATATAAACAAGAAATTCTTCAAATACTTCACAACGGCCTCGAAGAACAAACGCTAACTCCATTTGCATGCACAAGAACTCAAATAGAGCCATGTTACTACCCAGATAAGGTGCATGTCCCTCCAGTGCTATATGTAATGTAAGGTGGATTTGTAGAGTGCTGCTTCACCTGGGAAGGTATCCAGGCACTAAGTAGGTGAGTGTAGGTATGTGGTGAGGATGGGCCTGAATACAAGCAGTCTTGCTGGTCCTGAAATATGACTAATTTATTAGCTAGGTCTTGCTTCCTGTGACATTCAAGAAGTGAGGAGGAGGCACTGATGTGTTGGGGGAGGTTGTTCCATGATTTGGCAGCTTGGTTGGAGAATGATCAACCTTTTATTATGCTTCTGTGGATGCCGCATGTGTGTGTGAGTGAGAGTGATGCTGAGTGAAGTTGTCTGGTGGGTTGGGGGAAGTAAAGTATGTGATTGAGGTATGCACGTCCTGTGTTGCGTAGTGACTTGATTGCATGTGTGACGAGTTTGAACATGCAGTGCTTCTGGAAGGGGAGCCAGTAGAGCTCTCCGAGGAGTAGTGTGGTGTGGTTTCTGTGTGGGAGGTCAAGGAGGAGCCTGGCAGTAGCCTTTTGGACGGTTTGAAGTGTGTGACGAAGATGGGTTAAGATACCATCATTCTATTTCTTTTTCTAACCATGTTATTGGGGAGAACACCTTTAACCTGACTGTGAAACAGCACCTCATCTCCCTTCAAGGCAGTGGTCATCAAACACCCTGCCCGATAAAAAGATAAAAAATAAGTTGCCATACTACTCTTACTCTGAGTGAAAAAATGTTTCCCTTTTCATTTATTCATACAATTCATGGTTCATGACACCATTTATTTGGGATTCAAAACACAGCAGTCAGACTTCTACAGAAAAATACCAATCTTGACCTACACGCATATCACACAGAACCAATAGTCAACATTTTAAAAATGCACAAAAGAACAAAAATCAGATGTGCAGTCATAGCATTCAAAACTATTCACAACAACACCTACCATCTCGACCTATTAGACCAACTGACACATTTTGGAGGCTACAGCAGTCTCAGAAATAAATCCACCCTGGGAAATCCAAGATGATTAGTTGGGTGGAAGGATCCCAGCATTGTTAAGTAAAACATTGTTAAGTAAAACAACTTCTCAATGAGAAAATACGGGTTTAAGCCATGTTAGCATTGGCACAAAGTAGCAGTTCTTTTATTTTACTTTTTACAACAAAAATGCACTACTTAGCGGTGACTTGGCTAATGGCAAAAGCAGCCTTTTATACTTTTCATAACAGTTTCCTCTTACATGTGCCTGCTGCAGCTATGGCCACAGCAGTTCAGAGCTGCTATAGTTGTCCTAAAGATATGCTTTTAAAGCAATTCATGTGGGTAATGTAAATCTACGCTCCAGGCAACAGATGACTTTTAACTTTTATGTCACTGATGCTCTCCTCTGTCATATTTCATTGGCCTTACTTAAACTATAAAATGTCAGCTGTAGCTGGCAAATGTTTCACAATGTTAAGGGATGACAGGATATGCTTTGGGGACAGTTGAGAAGTTATATAGTGGTATGGGTTGAAATAGGCCGTTAAACCCGGTCCCATATAAAATGTCAGGGTGGCCCCCTAAAAAAAGAGAATTTCCCCACACAACCTAGGACATGTAACTTTAAAGTTAAAAGCCAGTCTGAATCATTTTCAGGATCATCTGCTTCCTGTTAAAACGCCTTCCCGAGTACAATAGTGGATACTAACCCTATAAAATGCTGTATTTAAAAATCTCAAGATTTGTTTAATCCAACGATCCCATGAAAACATTTTTCGCGCTCTTATTTTCTTTTTATTTGCAAAGCTGTTGCTTGCCTAGATTTTGAGTGCTGTCCTAATGTCTTGTTTATTTCTGTTCCACAGTCTCTGAATAACCTAGCAGTTACCCTTCATACAATGTTCTTTCTAAAACGCTCTGATGTAGCAAGATAAATCGGCTCTAAATGTAGCATTGCACCATAAATAGCTACATAATTAAAAAATAAACCTCCTGCTATTTGCAGCAACTTTTTTTTAAAGTACACTTTATTTAGTTGTTTGCTGGTATTCAAAGCTTTCCACATTTAGGTGACTGCGGATTAATGTGCCTGCTGCAAAGATAGTTCTAGGGCCATTGGAGACAGACAGTCCCAAGGCAGGAAAAGCAACTGAGATGTCTTTTTATGAATTACTTGAAAAGAGTCAGTCAGCAACACTACACTGAGAAATAAGCGTGTTTTATAATACAATCCAGCTAAGCCTCTCCTTGTGCATGTGGATAGCTTTGCCTTCAAGTACATCTTAGTACTTTGGATGAGCTAACGCGGGCCCTTTGCGCCTCTCAATCACGATCTCTGAAGGGTAATTAGACTTGTTTTGTTTCAATGTTAACGGCTGCATGCTCCAGCCTCTTCATCGTGTGATTAGTTTTCCGCAGAGGCACTATTACTAATTCTAGTCTAATGCCATGTGTGAGTATGCCACTAGATTCTGCATTTCAGATGATAACTGCATTGCATTTTATTTTGGTTCAATTGTAAGGATATTAAAGCCATTAAACATGTTTTACCTTGAATGAAAAGGAATGAGATTTCTTTTAGCGTTTTTCACTCATTTTCTCTTATTTTTCAAGACCGGTCCCACAACACCTCTTATAACTTCTTTCTTTTGCCTTGTTTTTGCTTGACTCTACAAGTGCTTGTCATTGTTGCATGCTCTACTTTGGTGATCAGTGGTTAAATAATGTTTGCGAAGCTGAGCTCGTCATAAGCACACGAGCACTGTGCTGCATGACGAGCTGAGCTCGTCATTAGCAATGGAAGGGGTTAATCATACATTACAGTTGTGGGCCAGCTTTAAACTGGATTCAATTGTGGCAAATGTATTCTTTAAAATTGTACTATATGTGATTAGAACCAACATGCAGCATTAGACATCAACAACCAATTTCAAGAGGCAGTTGGAAATGTATTTAAAACGGTTTAGAAGATGTTCCGAAATCTATATGCAGGTAGCTGGACCAGCAGAAACCAGCTGCAAAAGACCAACTTGAAATGTTACCAGGAATAGTTGCCAATCCAGCGAATGTCATAAACGATGTAAGGCATGATTGTTCACAGCCCAAGGGGCACTCATTTACGTCACAGCATTTATTTGTCATGATACCATCTGAATCAGAAGCTATGTGGTCCCTTCCTTTGATCTGCACGTAATGTCATTTCTTGTGATGTCATCATCTGTACAAAGGTATTATTTTCAATCAAAAGACCCCATGGTGTCAATTTTTTAAACCTCATTCGGAGCCGGACTGGGGAATAGAAGCTGTCCTGGCAAAAATGCTCAAACCATCTCATCCGCAGACATCGATCCATTCCTGTCTATCCGTTCCCCGTTGGGCTACCAGGGTGGGGGCCGGTTTTGGACCCCTGGGGCTGATTTAGCTACCGGGCCGGTTTTGCAGCATAGCTGCAATATTGGCCCCCTGTAACAAAAGCAACCCCCACCCTCATAGCTCGTCCGACTGAATTGCCAAGGGGGGTTTGCATTCCCAATTTGGCCCTGATCCATCCATCCATCCATCCATCCGTCCGTCCATCCATCCATCCATCCATCCATCCATCCATCCATCCATCCATCCATCCATCCATCCATCCATCCATCCATCTATCCATCCATGCATCCATCAATCCATCCATCCATCCATCTCTCTCCTCCCCCATCCATCTCTCTCCTCCCCCCTCCCTCCCTCTCTCTTCTTGCCCCAAGTAACAAAAGAGGCCCCCACTCCTGCAAAACCACCCCCACCCTTCCAGCCTCCCGGGAAACTCCTGATGCCCCTATAGCCAGTCTAACCCTGCTTCTTTTGCCTGCTACAATTAACCTCGAGGAGCTGGGTGAAGCCACAGCACCAGGCGCGACAACTGCACTAAAAACCGGCCTCTAAGATCTCCAGCCCACTGGAAAAATGCCCGGTGGAGTAAAAGACCTGTCAAGTCGTGACTCATTCCAAATAGTATCATCTCTGAATACAGTGATTCGAAACAGGACGCGTACAACATGGCATCCCATTGAAAAATCAGATGTTATCAATCGCTGTCCCCGTTTAGCGTCATTATTTGTCTTTCCCACTGTTACTCGTCGGCCAGGTTCCCTGCCATACAGCTGGTCCTCAGCTCCTCTGTTGGTCTTGTGAGATATACATGCTCCATGATATGAAGCCGTCATTACAGAAGCTGATCTTATCCCACAGAATGCTTATCTCGATGGACGTCAAACAGAACTGATGTGAGGATTCCATGTCAGACATGTTTTTTCATGTCATTTCAGAAGCTAATCTAATCTCTTCCATACAGGTTTCCAAAGATGTAATATAAGCCGAATAGCAGGGCTCTTTGTCATCCGCTGTTATCAGAAAAATATAGGTTTCTTAATCGTGTAGTTCTGATAATTGACCAGGTCTGCGGTTACTGGAATGCCAGGAGCATCATCTACCCAGGGTGAGCCATCGGATTACTTTCTTGATTAAGCCTCCATTTCAAGTTACACCGAGAGCTGTGGGTGGCATTTTTAAGACTCTGCTGTCAGGTGAGACTACATCTTCACCCAAGTTTTACTAACATTGGTAGGGTGAGTCTGGCTCGTCTTAGCGAGCCATGCTTCTATGTACCTGGCGTAATACGTTTTATTACAACTTCAAAAGCAAAGTGGTGCTTGGATGTGTAGGCGGTCACTTATTTTTTAGAGTATTAAAGTATCCAACGACGTTTACCCCCTGCATTCCGACATGCTTTCCCTATCTTGTAAATACTCAGGGCCTATTTCACATCACAAAGGAAAATGTACACATTTGTGTAAGTTTACTTTTTTTGTATTCACAAAACTGCGTTTTAATAGTAAGCTCACAACTCTGGAGACTCCGCTCTCGGACGGAGAACTCAGCACATTCAAAAGATAGGCATGTCCTATGTTCCGATGTTTGGAGTTCTCTTCCCTTGCTGCGGAGGCTCCGCGGTTGCAAACTTACTATCAAAATGTAATTTTGTAAAAACCACACAAATCTAAACTTTAACAAATGTGTAGGTTTACCTTTTTGACACAGGCTCTGCCCCTCATCCATATCTGTAGTAATCGCCAAGACCGACCTCTCCTGCAGTCTCATTTTCAGCCAATATGCCTCCAAGACTTTGTCAACCACGTCTTGACTTTTTGGCTCAGTGGAGTATTCATCTCTCCCCTTTTGCTATTGGCTGTTTGGTTGTATGTTTCTACCCCGCTCAAGTGCTTGCATTTTCCCCTATTGCTACATGCTGTTTGTATCTTTCCGCCTCCACTCAAGGGCTTGCATTGAACTGAATGAAGACTACTTTACAGCAATAGCCCCCTCTATCTGCTCTATCACACTAATGTGCTGATACTGAAAAACCAAGCAAATATCTGCCTTATGCAAATCATTACTGACCCAGCTCCTCTTGGGATCAGTTCATTTCAAACGCCCAGGCGAGGACTCCTCTGGAAGGGTTTCAAAGCAGCTCCAGGCCGGTTTCAGTCTCACTAGGTGTTGTATAGCTTTGATCATGTTGCTCTGCATGCTAGGGAACCTTGTCTGGACATACCCTCGGTCATTTAGGGCATTACAACTAACACACGCAGAAAAGGTGATGGGAGGAATGCTTGCGAAGTGCCTACTCCACTGGTGATTGCTGTGGGTAGCATTCCAACCGTTCTGTGCTGCATGTCCACAAGACGGGTTGTGTTTGCAGGTGGTTCTGTCATAGGGCCAGCAAGCTCCCCTGGCAAGTCTCACTGTAATGGGCAGTGGGCTTTAGAGGAGCATCAATCTTTGTCCTGTAGCATTGGGATTCACACTGAGAATAGCCCTCTATTGGGCAAATGACACAAGGCGGGGGAGGGAATGAATCATTTTAAACAACTATTATGCTAAATGTGCCGGACAATGTGCAATGGATGGTAACCAAGAAAAATGCCATTTTAAAAGTTCCTTTCAGTAAGAGGGCTAGAAAAAAGAATAATTGATTAGCCTCAAGCACTTTTAGTGTGGTTGTCAAAGGTAATCATAAATCTGTCTATACTTCGACTGACTCTTTGAAAACAGGTTCGGCCCATAAGTGTGCAGTATATGACAACCTGGAAATGCAATTTTCATTCAGGCCCAACATGACATCTTTCATCTTCCTAATTTAACACCTCGTTTGCCTGTTAGTGTTAGTAAAAGTGCAACAACGGTCACAGTGCAACGGTTTCTAGCGTCTGCACATGACATGCAATCCCCACTCTGTCAGCACTTCGCTGATTAACCTTTAATTGTCTCCAAGAATGTTTCATTCCTGGACATGTGTTTTTAATACTGTCAGAAGGGACTGGAAAATTCAACATGCAAAGTGTTGCTGGCAATAAAGTCAGTATTTGCTGAAGGACTCACGCATGACACAAGCTCAAAAAGAAGCAGAGTTTTTACATTTTACAAAGTGGTCTAGTCCATTTCGACCTGTTTCTCATGTAAAACCAAGTATACATATTTACCACCAATTTCTGGAAGTGCCTATTTGACCTGCATCACGCATGAGATCAAGCATTGAACATTCCATGTGTTTCTTTATAACAGACATGTTCTTTGTAACAGACATGATAGGTGTAGCAGGGGCTGCAGTATTTCATACATTACTAGCACCACACAAATGTAGTATGCATAGGTGGAAGCTGCAGGATTTCCTCACTCATGCAGAACTCCTACAAAACAGGCAGTGCAAGCTGTCTTCCCTCACAGACCAGGAACAGATCAGGCAGCAGCAGCGCAAGCTTCCTTTCCATGCAGAACAAGCACAACCCAGCAGCAGCAGAAGCTTTCCTGTGAGTAGTGTCATCGCCACTGCAACTCCTGCTACTGTTAAGCCATAGGGCTTTTATGTCTGTTCATCAAGCACCATCCCTGGCTTGTGAGGACAGTTAAAGGATTTCATTACAAGAATGGGGGCTACATTATGGATTATTCTTTTAATGCAGTCCAAGCAGCAGCATACATCACAACATTAAAAGGTTCCATAATAGAACAATAGCAACACATAAAAGGCATGAGCCATCAACAATCTGCCTCTTTTAAATGCGGCTCCAAGCAGATAAGTTCAACTTTTCTTCTTACCAATAATTGTCTTTTATCACTATTTTTAAGTACCCTTGTGTGCAGCTTAATCCCACCCCCCCTTTACCACTACTTCAATACCGATCTCCAATTTACGGAGACCTCCTTACACCCTCACTAGCGGAGTCCAGATTAATATGCTTTTTTTTAGTTGTATATTTATTGTAATATATATTTTGCCTTTGATTATTTTCAGGATTTTTGCAGATTTAAAGTTTTTAGATGTTTTCTTACTATGTTTAATCTTCCGCTTCTTTGCTCTAATATTATGATTTGAGGTTCCCGCAAACTCCGCTCTTCCCCGATGCAGGCCCCGAACTCTAGCGCGGCTCTATATCGCGAAGAGGATTGCCCTTGGCAACTGGGACATAACGTCCACCCATTACCAGCAGCCTATTCACTAATCGCTATTTCCCGGGCCTCCAGCTGACCGCCTACGTGATCGCGCTTGAGGCCGGATTAAACATTGATTGCATAGCAACAGTTGATCATGAGCAAGCGAGTTTTAGTTACTTGGCGTGATCAGCTGCTCCATCTTCAATTACTGCAAGTGTCTTTTTCTAATTCCATTAAAAAAAGAAAAGAAATAGGGGATTACTTGAAGACAAGTACCGTTAAAGGACATTCTTCAACCTGTACCTTTCAAGGGGATTTTCACCCACCTTTAAAAAGGAAATCCACTTTTTCTGGCATCTCATAAACTGCTTTAACACTTCCAAATCTATTCTGGCATTTAATTGTTAATATTTGTTAATTGGTAATTATTTTTTTAATTAATATGTTCTTGTTATGTTGTTTTATATATTTTTTAATTGTTAATTATTATTAATACATTTGTATTTATTGGCCATTATTAATAATTTATTAGTAATTAATTATTCATTGTTAACTATGTTTTAAAAAATGTTGGGGTATTTTTAAATAGTTTATAGTTATCTAATAATTAATTCATTAATATTTTTTAATATTTTTATTATTTTTAAGTATGTTGTTTTTAACATCTACACTATCCAACACTTTCCCTACTGTTGCACTCACTGGAGTTAGGATAGTCATTTTTACCCCTACGTTATCCAACACTTTCCCTACTGTTGCACTCCCTGGAGTGGGGATAGAAATTTTTACCCCTACGCTATCCAACACTTTCCCTACTGTTGCAATCCATGGAGTGGAAATAGTAATTTTTACCCCTAGTCTAGCCAACACTTTCCCTACTGTTGCACTCTCTCAAGTTTGAATAGTAATTTTTACCCCTACGCTATCCAACACTTTCCCTACTGTTGCACTCTCTGGAGTTGGAACAGTAATTTTTACCCCTACGCTATTATTTTTAAGTATGTTGTTTTTAACATCTACACTATCCAACACTTTCCCTACTGTTGCACTCTCTGGAGTTGGAATAGTAATGTTTACCCCTACGCTATCCAACATTCTCCTTACTTTTTTTAATGTGTTTTACATTTTTATTTATTTTTTATATTATCATTTTAAGTGTTTAGATGTATTTGTAATTTCTAGTAAATGTAATTATAAGTTGATAAAATAATTATTAAAAGTTATTATTAAGTAAGTATATATATGCATCATAAATATATGTTTGATAATTGTTTTTATTAAATTATGTATTTTAATTATTAATTTTAAATATTATAAACTATTTTTAACTATGTTTATTACATTTATAAGTCTTATTTAATTTATTTTGCATCTTTTTTTAATTAAAAAAACAATATTTTTTATTTACAATATTTTTGACATTTGATATTTTTGTACTTACTTTGTTGGAGATAGAATGTCGATATTGTTGACATCGATAATTTTGTTGCGATATTTTTGTATGTCGAAATTTTTAGGATCGACATTTTGTCAGACATTCATCAGAACTAGCCTGGTGCCTTGCGAACCTAGACGCGTGGAATGGAAAAGCAATCTTTGGGTCAAAACCAGAGTTTTTTTTAGAATCCGATGCTGGGGAGCTTGCCTGCTCAATCAGAAAACAGGTGGTGTCTGGTCCCAAGAGGAATCCTCTCACCACATAAATTATTTGGAACTAAAAGCTGGCCTTTATGCCTTGATGAGCTTCAAACACTATCTCTAGGGGAGGTCAGTCATTCTAAAGATCGACAACATGTCAGTGGTATCCTATATAAATCATCTAAGAGACACCAAATCTGCGGACCTCTTGAATCTAGCAAAGAAACTATGGATGTTCTGTCTGGAACACAAGATCGCTCTAAAAGTGGAATACCTCCCGGGGAAATCGAACATCTCTGCAGACTGAAACTCAAGATTCCTGCTAGATCACAGCGACTGAAAACTCAATGTTTCTGTGTTCAGTACACTGAACAAGATCTGGGGTCCCCTAGAGATAGACTTATTTGCGAGTAGACTTACCTTTCAATTGAAGAACTATTTCAGCTGGATGCCCCACCCTGGTGCTCGGGCAGTCAACGCCTTCCTACAATCTTGGAAAGGAGCCAAGGTGTACGTGTTTCCTCCCTTTGCCAGGATTCAGAGAGTTCTTCAGAGAATGATACAGGATCAGTGCTTCCTTGCCCTAATATCTCCCTTTTAGGCCATCTCAGGCATGGTTCCCCACCACTCTAGAACTTCTTAATTCCTACCCTAGAGAATCCTCTTACAGACATAGATGGAGGAGTTCACCCCCAATTCAGAGTGGGGGTGTAACCTTTCTTGCCTGGAGAGTGTCATGAGATCCAATGAAATCTCAGGACTTTCGGCAACAGCTGCAACTCTCCTCGGAGAGTCTTGGGCCCCAGGCACTCACTACAGATATAACAACATTTGGAGAATCTGGGTACGTTTGTGCCTGGAAAGGAACCTGGATTCTTTGGAGGTAGCTATTGTTGACATAGTTAACTTCCTTGTTGAATAATTTGAAAGAGTTCTTAGCTGTAGCACTATCAATTGCTATAGATCGGCTATTTCTGCAGGCCATGTACTCGTCAATGGTAAAACGGTAGGAAAAAATGTCAATGCTTACAGTCATGAAAAACATTCGCTTAAGAAGACCTCTTAATCCTAAATATGAAAGTCTCTGGGATGTCAAGCTAATCCTTGATCTCTTTTATATCTGGCCTGCCAATTCTCTCCTAAATAGAAAAAAACTGTCAATTAAGCTGGCTACTCTTCTATGCCTAATTCCAAGCAGAAGGGTCTCTGATGTCAAATCCCTGGAAATTACGAATAGATCTTTTAACATTTTTGGTGCCAAGTTTGCGATTTATAGAATAACTAAGACTATGCCTGACTCGATCTTTTATCCTCATTTTGATTTATGCCCAATACTTTGCATTGTGGACTACATGAGAGAATACGATCACCAAATGTTTACTCTTCGTGCCGCCGAGTGTGAACCAATTACTTATTTCCATTGTAAAACCACACAAAAGTATAAAGTTGTCCTCTATTGCTAGATGGGTTACGACTCCTATGATTTTAGCAGTTATGGAGTTAAAGAAATTTCAAGCTCATTCCCTTAGAGGTGCTATGGTCAGTAAATCTCTCTGGTCTGGAGGTAAGTTAGATGACATTCTCAAAACAGCTGACTGTTTGAATGCCAGCACCTTTGCATGTCACTATTGTAAACCTATCAAACATATGTCTGTTGTAGTTTTACAAAGCTACCAACATGCATAATGTAGCCTCCATTCTTGTAATGAAATTGCGATTCTCCTATTATCATGACTAAAGAATCTGAATTTCATTAAAGACACGGAGGCTGACATTATCCCTCCATTCCCACCCCTTTGTGGTCTTTCAATGTATTAATGTTCCTCATTACAGTTAATTAATGTTCTTTTTATTATCAATGTATCTTTACTTCTCAATTAGCGTGATAAGTTTTACACCTTTTTTTGCATTCAGGAGGTATTCATTTCTCTCTCTTTTCAGGTAACCCTCTTTAACTGCGAGTCGTCTGACCTTTGGACTTACCTTTCGTTCTTCCTTCTCCTTCATCTGGTTCTTCAGAAGATTGAAGTTTCAAGTTTCATAAACTCATTCTCCTCCACATTTAGAAGAGGGAAAGGAAACAAGGGAACCCTACTTTTGGAGCCTGGGTGTAAAGTATTAAGGAAAACAACGGCTCCTGTGGATAGATAAGAACTTATGGTGATAAGTTTAAAGCACAATGGCAATGTGGTCGGTTCAAGAGATGTCAAAAAAAGAAGCTGAGTATACACTTTGAGATTCTGTTCATCAATTCATAAAGTTTATGTAAATATGTATCAACAGTTAATGCAAAATAACCACAACATTTATATACAAACAAATATTCACACAGGTGATGGCGTGTCCCAAGTGAATGTTACAAAAAAGGAACCTAAACTACTAAGAAGAGACATAATACTGTGTAGAAAACACAAGGTTTCAAGTTCACATTTCAGTTTGGAGGAGACGACTAAGTAATATATAAGCAATCAAAATACAGCAGTTGGAATGTATAAGCAACTGTTGTGCCAGACTGTCTCCTTTTATCTGTCGACGGTGTTTCGACCTGAAAAATGGTGTCAGGTCTCTTCAGGACTGGTCAATGCGGGACACCTTCAAAGGGCTTGCGCTGCTCTGTGAGCGAATAAACGTGGCACCATGAAGTAAAAGTGAATAAAAACTTACAGGGATCCCAGCTGGGACCCCTGGTAAGGGTGAAGTAAGCAGGCAAACGTGTATTAAAGTCGGTCCGTAGATCCGAGATGTAACCAGATTGGGAATGCTGGAGGAGAGGCATGAGACAGGATACACACGAGGGCGGTCCTGGTATGTTTGTGAGTGATGTTGCAGACAGAATTCTTCTACTCGATATACAATGCAAAAACCAGACGGTGCTGGCGCTAGGATATGGCGCGTAGTACGTGGACGGTCTCGGCGGCAGGTCCTCTCCTCTCTGTGTGATGACAGGGCTTGATACATATTTACATAAACTTTACGAATTGATGAACAGAATATCAAATGTATATGCAGCTTCTTTTTTTTACATCTCTTGAACCGACCACATTGCCATTGTGCTTTAAACTTATCACCACATTTAAAAGAGGCAGATTGTTGATTGCTCATGCCTTTTATGTGTAGCTATTGTTCTATTCTGGAACCTTTTCATATTGTGATGTATGCAGCTGCTTGGACTGCATTAAAAGAATAATGCATAATGTCAGCCTCTGTGTCTTTAATGAAATCCAGATTCTCTAGTCTTGTTAATAGGAGAATTGCAATTTTTGTCAAACTAGCTGAAGGGGCTAGGTTTTGTGCCACCCTCTTTACCAATGGTGCTACAATTCATACTGCAGGGAAATAGGACCTTCCCTGCTGGGAGTGCAACAGACTTCCCACACCAGTATTCATACTGCCATGTTCACTGCACACACCATTGTCTCTCTATAGTTCCTCCTTATTTTCATCACTCTTGCACCTCACACACATGCTCCCCATCCCCTCCTACCATCTTCCTCTCTCTCACATTCCTCTTCTCTCACCCTCTGCTTACAAATCACCTTCTTTTTCACTCTCAATCTCTGTCCATCCTGTGAACCCCGCCCTCACTCACTCTCCCTCCCACTTTCCTCTGGTTCACGACTCTCACATCTTATTCTTTCTTTTCCTCCCTCTTCCCCCACAATTTATTTTCACTCAAGTTCTAATATTATGATGAATGAAAACCATTCCATCACTAACACTCTCTTCTCTCCCATGCCCTCCTCTTATCCACTTCTCTCCCACACGATTTTACATCCTCCACTCACTAAACCCCCTCTCATCTCACATCGTCACTTACAGCAACCCACTTTACCTCAAAACCCTGCCCCTACTCAGCCTTCTCTTGCGCCCCATCTAGCTCTTTCCTCTTGTACACTTTGAACCCTCACCCAGCCCTCTCTCTTGCATATTCAGTAGATTCTCAAGCCAGTTTCTCACATGCACACTGACACTCTCGCCACTTATCACACAAAAACACATACGCTCACTTGCCAGTGATAGTTTCTTGCACTTTCTATTTACAGGGCAAGTGTAGAGGGTTCATTGTAAAATGTGCACTTGTGAAAATAAAGCCCTGATTCACAGTACAGTAACATTGATTAGAGAAGTTTGTGATGAAAACCCTATGCTGGGGTGGAGTGAGGGAGCAGGAGAGATCGTGAATTTTCTGAATGCTGTGGGGAAGAGCCTGTGTAGGTGAGCTGGCGAGGTGTGGAGGGACAGTAGGGATCATGTTTTCCATGAGTTGTAGAGAGAGTGGAGTGGTTGGGGAGCTGGGGGAGGTGTGGGGGGCAGTGGAATTCATGCACTGCCAATTTGATGTGGAGGCTGGGACGCAGTGTGATACAGGAGGAGACTGGGAGGAGTCCGGACGAAGTCGGGATATTATTTGTGTATCAAAGGGAGAAACTTGGATAGGGAAAGAGGGGTCGTAGGCTTTGGTATTGAAGCACTAAGGGCAGTGGTAATGAGACGAGTAACAGAAACTAGAGGGCAGACTGACAGCAGTATGGGCAATTACTTAGTGCAGAACAATGTACGTGTTCGGCAAGTTGTTCAGCTGAAAACTCAGTTTTGCTCTGGCTGATTGTACAAATGTAAGTGGTAAATAATGTCATATACAGATGAAAACAATTCAAATAACAATTAGGCCTGCAGGTACATAGAAAAATAAAATTGGTAGGTGACACAATAGAACCTAAAAAAACAGCTATCCCAGGTCAAAATTAATAAGACAATAAAGGGATAAGATGAATGTCGACGTTTCGGTCTCCTAAAGAATACTTTTCGAGACCATCCTCAGGACTGATGTCAATTACGTGCTGTATAGGACCAAATGTAATCTCAGTCAAAATGCTGCAAGTTTAAAGATGAAAACAAGGGGTTCAACCACGAAGTTGTGTTATCAAGAATACTGGAAATGCTCCTATTTATTTTAAGCCGCGCCACACATGGGTGTTGAAAGGTAGTGATCACGGTTTTCTTAAGCGATGACCAAATCGGAAAGTGCTTTAAATGAAGGTGAATTGGCCACCAAATGGTAATGAGGGTAGTCTAAACACCAAGCATTGATGAAGAAATAATCTTCAACCTTCATGCAGTTGATAACGAGGCTTAATCTAAATAGTCCACCAAGTCAGTATGGACAACCGTTAATGCCGCATCTAGTCGAAGCAAGTTTCTCTAATATCACAAGGTGGATCGAACTGCAAACGTCCGGCAGCAATGCAAAGGCAAAGGGCCATCAGCACTCCTTTTGTTAAAGTCTTCTCCTGACTGGGAGCTAGTTAGAGCCTAACAAATTGATGTCAGGAAGGAAAGACAAAGCTTCCCACTTCAGAAGTGCTTAAGAGAGAAACTGAGATTTGAGGACAGTTTTTTTTGTTTTTCTAACATTCGTATGTAAAAGATGCGCATGCACTGGAACAATGCCACAGGCATCTGGCTGTAAGAGTAACTGCACAACCAGCTACTCATATATCACTTACTAAAAAAGTATTTGTTAAGTATGGCTCTGATAGAGAGCCACTAGCATGATTGACTGAATTCTAAATCCAGCAGCTCACTGCTGTGACATGGCAATGACGGCTATCAGAATGTGTTCACCCACTGGTGCTACCTCATAAAGGAACCCAAGCCTGCTCTGGTAGGGCTGTCTGGCAGCATGGCGGTACAGAGACTTGTGGGTGTGAATTGCAAAACGTCAGGTATTTTTTTACATTTTAGAAATGGATTAGAGATTGTGTTATGCATGGCTCCCCCGATACTGCTCTCCCCCTGAATAGTAATTGACAGCAGGACCAGATGATTTTGGGGGAGACACATAACATAAAATTATATTTGGGGAAAAAGTGAAATAAGGGGACGTATTTCACCTTAGGGTTCTGAGTGACACCACAGACAAATGGAGATTCACTCTTCTTTTCTATTTGATGGTAGTCTGCCCTCCTTAATGAAAATCATCCCTGTATTTCACTGTTACCCATCTATGATTCTAAATATTACTTACTACCAAAAGGAACCATTTTTTATCAACCTCAGAATAATGGAAGATTGATGGACAAAGGAGTTCTAAATATATGTTTAGCAGTATGTATGCAATTCCTTGAGGCCAACAAATTATGCCTGACTCGATCTTTTATCCTCATTTTGATTTATGCCCAATACTTTGCATTGTGGACTACATGAGAGAATACGATCACCGAATGTTTACTCTTCGTGCCGCCGAGTGTGAACCAAATACTTATTTCCATTGTAAAACTACACATAAGTATAAAGTTGTCCTCTATTGCTAGATGGGTTACGACTCCTATGTTTTTAGCAGTTATGGAGTTAAAGAAATTTCAAGCTCATTCCCTTAGAGGTGCTATGGTCAGTAAATCTCTCTGGTCTGGAGGTAAGTTAGATGACATTCTCAAAACAGCTGACTGTTTGAATGCCAGCACCTTTGCATGTCACTATTGTAAACCTATCGAACATATGTCTGTTGTAGTTTTACAAAGCTACCAACATGCATAATGTAGCCTCCATTCTTGTAATGAAATTGCGATTTTCCTATTATCATGACTAAAGAATCTGAATTTCATTAAAGACACGGAGGCTGACATTATCCCTCCATTCCCACCCCTTTGTGGTCTTTGTATGTATTAATGTTCCTCATTACAGTTAATTAATGTTCTTTTTATTATCAATGTATCTTTACTTCTCAATTAGCGTGATAAGTTTTACACCTTTTTTTGCATTCAGGAGGTATTCATTTCTCTCTCTTTTCAGGTAACCCTCTTTAACTGCGAGTCGTCTGACCTTTGGACTTACCTTTCGTTCTTCCTTCTCCTTCATCTGGTTCTTCAGAAGATTGAAGTTTCAAGTTTCATAAACTCATTCTCCTCCACATTTAGAAGAGGGAAAGGAAACAAGGGAACCCTACTTTTGGAGCCTGGGTGTAAAGTATTAAGGAAAACAACGGCTCCTGTGGATAGATAAGAACTTATGGTGATAAGTTTAAAGCACAATGGCAATGTGGTCGGTTCAAGAGATGTCAAAAAAAGAAGCTGAGTATACACTTTGAGATTCTGTTCATCAATTCATAAAGTTTATGTAAATATGTATCAACAGTTAATGCAAAATAACCACAACATTTATATACAAACAAATATTCACACAGGTGATGGCGTGTCCCAAGTGAATGTTACAAAAAAGGAACCTAAACTACTAAGAAGAGACATAATACTGTGTAGAAAACACAAGGTTTCAAGTTCACATTTTAGTTTGGAGGAGAGGACTAAGTAATATATAAGCAATCAAAATACAGCAGTTGGAATGTATAAGCAAATGTTGTGCCAGACTGTCTCCTTTTATCTGTCGACGGTGTTTCGACCTGAAAAATGGTGTCAGGTCTCTTTAGGACTGGTCAATGCGGGACACCTTCAAAGGGCTTGCGCTGCTCTGTGAGCGAATAAACGTGGCACCATGAAGTAAAAGTGAATAAAAACTTACAGGGATCCCAGCTGGGACTCCTGGTAAGGGTGAAGTAAGCAGGCAAACGTGTATTAAAGTCGGTCCGTAGATCCGAGATGTAACCAGATTGGGAATGCTGGAGGAGAGGCACGAGACAGGATACACACGAGGGCGGTCCTGGTATGTTTGTGAGTGATGTTGCAGACAGAATTCTTCTACTCGATATACAATGCAAAAACCAGACGGTGCTGGCGCTAGGATATGGCGCGTAGTACGTGGACGGTCTCGGCGGCAGGTCCTCTCCTCTCTGTGTGATGACAGGGCTTGATACATATTTACATACACTTTACGAATTGATGAACAGAATATCAAAGTGTATATGCAGCTTCTTTTTTTTACATCTCTTGAACCGACCACATTGCCATTGTGCTTTAAACTTATCACCACATTTAAAAGAGGCAGATTGTTGATTGCTTATGCCTTTTATGTGTTGCTATTGTTCTATTCTGGAACCTTTTCATATTGTGATGTATGCAGCTGCTTGGACTACATTAAAAGAATAATGCATAATGTCAGCCTCTGTGTCTTTAATGAAATCCAGATTCTCTAGTCCTGTTAATAGGAGAATTGCAATTTTTGCCAAACTAGCTGAAGGGGCTAGGTTTTGTGCCACCCTCTTTACCAATGGTGCTACAATTCATACTGCAGGGAAATAGGACCTTCCCTGCTGGGAGTGCAACAGACTTCCCACACCACTATTCATACTGTCATGTTCACTGCACACACCATTGTCTCTCTATAGTTCCTCCTTATTTTCATCACTCTTGCATCTCACACACACGCTCCCCATCCCCTCCTACCATCTTCCTCTCTCTCACATTCCTCTTCTCTCACCCTCTGCTTACAAATCACCTTCTTTTTCACTCTCAATCTCTGTCCATCCTGTGAACCCCGCCCTCACTCACTCTCCCTCCCACTTTCCTCTGGTTCAAGACTGTCACATCTTATTCTTTCTTTTCCTCCCTCTTCCCCCACAATTTATTTTCACTCAAGTTCTAATATTATGATGAAAACCATTCCATCACTAACACTCTCTTCTCTCCCATGCCCTCCTCTTATTCACTTCTCTCCCACACGGTTTTACATCCTCCACTCACTAAACCCCCTCTCATCTCACATCCTCACTTACAGCAACCCACTTTACCTCAAAACCCTGCCCCTACTCAGCCTTCCCTTGCGCCCCATCTAGCTCTTGCCTCTTGTACACTTTGAACCCTCACCCACCCCTCTCTCTTGCATATTCAGTAGATTCTCAAGCCAGTTTCTCACATGCACACTGACACTCTCGCCACTTATCACACAGAGACACATACGCTCACTTGCCAGTGGAAGTTTCTTGCACTTTCTATTTACAGGGCAAGTGCAGAGGGTTCATTGTAAAATGTGCACTTGTGAAAATAAAGCCGTGATTCGCAATACAGTAACATTGATTAGAGAAGTTTGTGATGAAAACCCTATGCTGGGGTGGAGTGAGGGAGCAGGAGAGATCGTGAATTTTCTGAATGCTGTGGAGAGGAGCCTGTGTAGGTGAGCTGGCGAGGTGTGGAGGGACAGTAGGGATCATGTTTTCCATGAGTTGTAGAGAGAGTGGAGTGGATGGGGAGCTGGGGGAGGTGGGGGTGGTGTGGGGGCAGTGGAAATCATACACTGTCAATGTGATGCGGAGGCTGGGACGCAGTGTGATACAGGAGGAGACTCAGAGGAGTCCGGACGAAGTAGGGATATTCTTTGTGTATCAAAGGGAGATACTTGGATAGGGAAAGAGGCTTTGGTATTGAAGCACTAAGGGCAGTGGTAATGAGACGAGTAACATAAACTAGAGGGCAGACTGCATAAAGAGTGCACATGTACTATGCAAGTTTCACAGATATTTGCCTCAGCCAGTATGACAGCGGTATGGGCAATGACTTACTGCAGAACAATGTATGTGTTCGGCAAGTTGTTCAGCGGAAAACTCAGTTTTGCTCTGTCTGTTTGTACAAATGCGGTAGTAAAAATGCACGGCAGCAGCGCGTCGTGCAGGTAATCTGGCTGTCGGCAGTCTGTGCAGTTGGCAATAGACAGGCCGGTCGAAGCGGATGAGACGGCAGAGTTGTTCAGGGTGCATAGACTGCTGGCTAATTTCCTGGTAGTCTCTCGGACAGCATTAGGACCAATATTCCACAACTGTCTAGTACTGAATTGTTAAAAGGCTGTAATAAATGTCTGTTTGCTGAAAAAGATGATAGCCTATAGGCGGGTTTTGACCATTGGTAAGGGTGCGCAGGAGAGATGCTGTTAAATATTTCCAAATGTTGCTGCTCCACTAATTATTACTGCTCTGGATGCAGGAAGGAGCAGGGCATGGGATACATGTGTCTACATGTAAAAGGCTGCGAGGGGTGACCTTATCCCCCATCACCAGTAAAACCACCATGCTGGCCCCATTAGCAGATTTAGGAGCACACGGGAGCAGCCCATGGAGTAATAGGGGGTGCAGGGTGACCCAGTAGGGAACAAGAGCGTGGACTGCGAGGACTAGCTACTAGACATTTTGGAGTAAGCGGCACAAAGGCCCTTTGTGATGCTTGGCAAGCCAGGTGACTGACCAGTACAGAAAAGACATTCCACATCTGTTGGTTAGATCAAATGTTGGTACAACCTTGGAGTGCATAGAATCCAGCAGTGTCTGTGCATGGTTGCACCAGCACCAAGCAATGTATGTAATCCTATAATTTTGGCACTAGTAAACGTTATTCATGTAATCAGGCAAGGGTGCTACTTAATTGTCCAGGAACGATATAATCAGTGTGGTCTGGCACGGTGGCACCTTATTGTGTGTGTATCACTGCAATCTATGTAACTCTACTATGTCACTGCATAAAGTCACCAGCACCAGCCTAACTAAGCCAGCTGTGTTGGTGCATTTGTATACACTCTCCAATTAAATATATTTAATCCTGAACAGTAGGTCCACAACAATGCATTTTATGCAATCCTGCTCAACTGGCTATTTTCACAGAACCTTGTCAAGCGACTGAGAAGCCACAGTCCCTCTTGTCAGAGTATCACACCTCAGGGATGGAGGCCACTGACTATGGAGTACAAAACAAAATAAATGTAAATGTAAAAATGTAAATTGATACTTGTATAGCGCACTACTCACCCGCAAGAGTCTCAAGGCGCTTGTACGAATACCGCTGTGGAACCCATCCTGGCTTACCCTGTGTGGCGTCCACTCCTGGGCACCCCCAAGGTGGAGGGCAGGAATCCTTAGCGTTGTGGGGGCCATTGTGGAGATTAAGCAAGCTATTGCCCAGAGTTGCAGAGTGGGACTCCATGATTGGAATAGGCACTGAGGCGAGAATTATCAGGTCCGTGGAATTTTGCTTGAAATGGGCTGATCTTGTGCGAATGCTGACGCAGTAACAGGCATGTTGTGTGCTTCATGTGCATCAAGCTGCAGGAGTCAGGCACATGAATGTCTCACTATAGGGCCATCAGCACTCCTTTTGTTAAAGTCTTCTCCTGACTGGGAGCTAGTTAGAGCCTAACACATTGATGTCAGGAAGGAAAGACAAAGCTTCCCACTTCAGAAGTGCTTAAGAGAGAAACTGAGATTTGAGGACAGTTTTTTTTGTTTTTCTAACATTCGTATGTAAAAGATGTGCATGCACTGGAACAATGCTACAGGCATCTGGCTGTAAGAGTAACTGCACAACCAGCTACTCATATATCACTTACTAAAAAAGTATTTGTTACGTATGGCTCTGATAGAGAGACACTAGCATGATTGACTGAATTCTAAATCCAGCAGCTCACTGCTGTGACATGGCAATGATGGCTATCAGAATGTGTTCACCCACTGGTGCTACCTCATAAAGGAACCCAAGCCTGCTCTGGTAGGGCTGTCTGGCAGCATGGCGGCACAGAGAGTTGTGGGTGTGGATTGCAAGAGGTCAGGTATTTTTTTACATTTTGGAGATGGATGAAAGACTGTGTTATGTATGGTTCCCCTAATACTCCTCTGCCCCTGAATAGTAATTAACAGCAGGACCAGATGATTTTGGGGGAGACACATAACATAAAATTATATTTGGGGAAAAAGTGAAATAAGGAGACGTATTTCACCTTAGGGTTCTGAGGGACACCACAGACAAATGGAGATCCCCTCTTCTTTTCTATTTGATGGTAGTCTGACCTCCTTAATGAAAATCATCCCTGTAATTCACTGTTACTCGTCTATGATTCTAAACATTACTCACTACCAAAAGGAACCATTTTTTATCAACCTCAGAATAATGGAAGATTGATGGACAAAGGAGTTCTAAATATATGTTTTGCAGTAAGTATGCAATTCCTTGAGGCCAACTAATTAACATACTAAGCTATATTACAGGGATTGCCCTTTGTGACCTACTAGCGAATACAGGATGTTTGCAACAGAAACAGTAATACACTGGGACATCTACATAAAATACAAATCTGTGACCTGCCTGTTACACACTTTGCTTTGCAGCAGGCACACTAACACACTAAGCTATTTTATGACGAGTCAGAACAGTGACTATGCTGCATACAAATCTCTCCAACAACTCCATTGACCACTATAGTTAATTTACTGTTGTTACACAACACAGCCTGTTGGGTATACAAAGATCTTTGCAGCAGATGCATTAAACCCATATAGTGTTTTAAAATGCAGCTATTTGTGACAATTAAGTAAACCAAAACAGAATTACTGTCACATTTGTCCTGTTTACCAATTTCCTTGTGGCAGAGCTAAAAAAAATGTGTATGTTGACTGTGAGATTCTGCTCTTCGTGACAGCCCCTTGTGCCTCCACCACCCTCTGGATGCCCCTCATGCACCCCTGTTTGTGGATCCCGAAGTACACTTTCTCCACTTCCAGCAGTAATGATGCCAGCCTGGAATGTCGCTATCCTTACAGGATTGCGCGTGCAAAGGGGTGCGGCACCCCTAGGTTTCTGACAACCTCTTCCTTGCTGTGAAAATTCGAAAGGGACACTTAATGTCCTCGAAATGCCTAAGCTGTACCTTTGCTAGTAAGCAACGTGCTCTTGTCTGGCCAGGCAACTAATGTTATGAGGATGTGTTTGTAAGGCTTCAGTACAAGAACAACACCAAAATGCAGCACCTGTGATGAGATGAGACTGGTGTGCAAACAGTGTGCTGAGGTGTGGGTCACTTTGCTTGTTAAATATGCAAAATATGCAAAACATGTTCAAAACATGGCACGTGTTTGAGGGCAGTGTTTGGTCTCTTAATTGAAGGAGCAAATGTGTGAGATTCATTCTTTCCAGCGCGCATATGTGTGAAGAAAAAATATAATTCCTTGGTACCACAGTAGCTTGAAAATGTAAATACTTGTTCCAACACCACAGAAATGAAATTTAGAACCTGGCAGATGACGAAAGTGTCAATTTTTATTTTATTTTACTATTAAACGTGTGCTGACCTAGCTTCCATGCCAAGCTTTTTAAAATAGCGCCTAATACCCGGGGGGGGGGGGGGGGGGCTCTGTCTATGTGTTTCGAGGTCTGGCAGAATAGAAAATCCGTTGCAACGGATCACACGGTTTACTCAAGTGTGGAGTCAGGAGAGTGCCATAGATTCATAGACCACAACTTTGTCGCTAGACTGTTTAGTCGTGTGACTATCCTTCAATTGCCCAGTTAGAGTTTAAGCTCCCCAGGGCTTGGTCCAACCTTGCCCAATGAATGCATTTAGGTTAGTCGAATTATAAGCCATCCAAACCTACTGGTGAGACAGCTCAGTGGGCTAAAGTACCTGCCTAGAAACTAGCGGTCCATGACTCAGAACACTGACCTTGTTAAACTTTGAAACCAGTAGAAATAACACTTAAAGGGACATTGAAAGTGTTTGTACTCAGTATTGGAAACTGCAACAAAGGCATCAACACCTGCTGACAATGCAGCTCGGTCGGCTAAGTGCATGCGTAGAAACCTACAAAACCCACCTGTGAAACCTGGCGGGACTCAATCGACCTTTTATCCTCCTGGATTGATGAAAGGACTATCTTTAGGATGGATAATTATTACACCTCTGACTCGATGCTTAGAAAGCATTCAACTTGTGGTAGGAGCTACAAAAATATTCCTTATCATTACACCCAAGCCCATGAATCCAGGTGTACCATGCAGAATGGGGACATTTTGCAGCTTAGCTCACACACACGCGGTAATGAAAGGGTGTAGAATGAGCTTATGTAACATACCACACAAAGGACACTGAACATTAAAACAGCATGCCCACTGTAAGCACGCTGCAAGGATAGTATGCACAAGGTCCTTGTTCTGCTTTCATGCCACTGTCCGATTGGCTTTTCCCTCTCTGATTTTTGTCTTCACTGTCCGGTGCCTGATCCTACCACTGCTGGTTTAGAAATACTTAGACTGTAGTGTCTACAAACAAATATATTAAAAACAAAATGCCAAGATGTAAATAGATGATCGATGGATTGCAATGGCTAGGACCCTAGTCCTAAAATTAGATTCCAAAAGGAACAAAAAATGAATAGGCAAATCATTTATTTTAAGGAACCAACGCTAAGAAGCCTAAAGCTCACCCTGAATCTTAAAAATAAATCTAATGTTAGCATTAAATCTAAGCTTAACCATAACCGTAAGAATATCTCTAATCTTGGCCCTGACACATAACTTAGGGGCTGATTACGTCCGCCCGCCATCGCACCTCCTAAAGGGACCGCCCGCAATAGTTGAGGCAGTCCCACCAATTCAATTATGATGCGCCCGCCAGTGTGGCGTGCGCACCCTGTCTATTTTACATTGCGGCCGGCGGGGTTGGTAGCAGCACCTTCCGCAATGTAAAATACACATGTTGTGCTTTTACATGCACAATGTGACAGGCACCGTGCGGTGCCTGCCACATCTTACATGTAAAAGCAGGGAGGTACAATAGGTACCCACCATGTGCACCCCACACCCTGGGGACCCGCAGCGGGCCACCAAGAGCAGGAACCGCCAGCCTTTCCATGGAGGCAATGCAGCCATGGAAAGGCTCCTCTGAGCCTGCATCATAATATGGATGGCGGTGTCTTCCAGACACCGCCACCATATTAAACCCGCTTTTTCCGCCAGTCGACGCGTCGACCGGCGGAAAAGCGGCAGACGGTCTTTACGTCCGCCACGGTGCCTTTCCTATTCCCACCACCATCCTAATTTGGCAGTGCGAATAATCAGGATGATGGCGGGAAATCCGCGATCGCCATCGTAATCGGCCCCTTAAATCTGACCCTAAAGCTAACCCTAGACCTGGCCCTAAGATCGGCAATAACTAGATGTGCAGAAGTTACACCTAACAGTAACTGTCTGCCTGACACTAGCCATTAACCTAAAGCAAGCTCTACTGCAATCCCTAGCCTTGACCCTACATTTAGTTTAGTCTTCTAGCCCTAAAAGCAACTTTATACCCTGTCCACAACACAGTCCCCAAGCCCTGAACCTAAACCCCAGACTATTGCTAACTTGTAACTTGACCGTTAACTGGATCGTTATAAAGCAAAGGCAAGTTTTTTCAGCATAGCGTACTTTAAAATGTAAGAATTTCAAGCTGGGTTTGTCGGAAGTTGTGTTTTAGCTGTCTATGCGTAATTTACTCAGGCTGGGCGTCCTTCTGGGTATTTCTCGGTAAAAGGGTAACTGGTTCGGCATGCGGTTATTTCACTATTTGTGCATTGTGAATGAGAGATCACTTAGCGCATGGATCAACAAAGACACTTTTACTTGCAATAGAGGAGTTGGAATAAAAGTGGTATTGTGTCTAACCACCTGGTGGGATCCTGTGGAAATCGCTCTATCGCACTGAACTCAATATCTCCTTTCAGCAACAAAAAAAACAACAACAAAAAAGATCTGTGCTTAGAGGCCAGCCAGTTCACTTGTTGAGCTATATGAGAAAAGTGAATTCACTCGCTACAAAATGGTCACATCTTCCAATATGCTCTATTTCAACAAGATGAAAGGAAGCGAATTTCAGTGGCTTTTGGGAAGAGGAGCATTTTCCAATACACACGACGAGCACGAAGCACCACGCAACCTAAACTGAGCAGTGGAGGTAACCAGCAGCATTGACAGTGTAAAACCTACACAGATATAGAAAAGATATGACAAGCCACCCGGGCAGGAAGACATAAGTAGAACTCGGTACTTTTATAGATGGTTTATTGCAGCTGCGCGTCTCCTTCAAACTAAATATAATTAGTTTGGCAAATTCGCGGCATCTTAAACAGAAGCACCCCGCGCTTCTTCAGAAGCCCCACCGACGTCCCCTTGTCAGTGGAGACCCACTGGTGACGCACCACCCAGCCTCTGACGGACGAGCGCACGGCACCCCAGTACCTGCACACGTGCCGCAGGAGGTCAGCGCCAGGAGCGCCAGGCACGCGAGGGGGATCCGCAGAGACGCCATGGCCGGACTCTTAGAGGCTGAGGTCCATGAAGGAGTGAACAGGGCTGTGAGCTGACTGCTGCTGCTGCGCTGGCCTCCACCCCGCATGCACGCCTGGACCATAAAGGGGGCTCCCTCTCTTTCCTTTACTATATAAGCGGCCGAGTGACGTCATGGGACGGGTGCGTGCCACTTCTGAATGAATAGCCCGCCCCGCCTACGCCTCGTTCCACCCGGGAGCCGGGCGCGCCTAGTGCGTGAGTGAGTGACGCCCGTCTCCGAGAGATGCGTTCGTCTACGGGCTTTTGCGTGGGGGGGCTTGTGTGCGTGTGAGACGCCTCACACGTAGCAGGTGCATCTGGACATCGACATCTTTCAAGTAGGACACCTGTCCTGTATTCTTGCTTAAACGGGCAGCTTCTGCCAAGTATGCTTCAGGTCCTTCTCGGTGGGGGAGGGGTAATTATGTTAATGAGATCATACCGTAACTTCTCAGGAGCAAATACGTCTAAGAGATAATGCCTGCACTTTAAAAAAATGAGTATCGTGAATAGGGCAGTGCCGTCTTGGATAGATGGTGCCCCTTTACTGCTCTCCCTCCCAGCCCCGCCAAGCCCAAGAGTCCACGAGGGCACATCAGCTCATAATCCAAACACGAGAAGAACTATGTATTCTCTTGTAAGCCCTTTGTGAGAAATCTGCCCAGGATGCTACGTGTTATTTTTATCTAAATAACTATTATGAATACAGTGACAAGTGCTATTGAACCAAGACAGCTCTGTCATTCCCTCGGGTCTTTCAAGGGTCCTGTACGCCACGTACAGGTGTTTGGAAATAAACTCGTAAAATGTAATCTAACCGTGTGCCGCAAAGCACTGGCGATTACGGCATCTCTCCCGTTCATACAAGTTATTTTCTTGAGGAGCAGTTTGGTTTTATATCTCTCATTTTACAACTCACCTCCCGGTTTTCCTTTATGGCGGGGTGGTATTGATTTTCTGTCAACCCCAGTGCTTTCCGCGCTGATTGGCAGCAGTGATGCTTTCTTTTAGACTAGCTCACAACTTTCGTGACCGGTGTGCCTCTGGAGATCGGCGTTGAGGGATGTGCAGCTATAGCAGCTCACTACAGTTTATGACCGGTAGGTGGCGCGGCGTACATTGGCAATGCGGAGAGCTCTGTCCAGGGTGCTGAAGCAGCTCCGCTAAATACTTACACTGAAAAATGTCTACTTCCTCACGCGAACGTAAAAGAAATATATATCTCGCTTTTAAGATACCACGCTTTCACGTGATCTCGGAGGCTAATTTAGGACTGTGTCCACCGTGGTGGCATTGTTACATGTGAAGTGCAGATGTTGCAATCTAATGGCGCTAATACAGCATGAATGAAACATTCTAACGTCCACTTACGAATGAGTGACGAAGGTCACTTATTGGGAGCTCTGTAGCACGGTACCAACATACGAAGGCAAAAGTAGCAATCTTTGAAATAATTAGCACTTCAAGGACACTTAAGGATAGCTTAAAAGCTTAGATGTGGGTGCACATCTGACTATACGTATAAGTAAAGGAAAATTACCAGGTCTCAATAGCATTCGTTTATTCATGTCACAATGTTCACAGCTCGGGAAGTGTTTGCAACATATATCATTGTGACACTTTAATAATGCAGCCATCTGTTGAATTGACAAAACACATAAAGGCTTCCAATGCCTTTTCATTCACTCCCAGAACTTCTCCATGGGGAGTAAACCGAGTGTGCACCTTTCTGGGCTTTTCTAGTGCTCAATCTCTTTTGTGCAAAATTTAAAAAGAAACGCACGTAGAAGAAATTTTCAGGTATGGCCCAATAGCTCAGCTGACTGCCACAACTCATGTATTTAGTCATTTCGTACAGTGCCTGATCACCTAAAAAGCGCCCTGACGCTAAATTGAGAAAATCCAAACCAAAAAAAAGAAAAAAGTTCGTCCTGAAGAGGTACTGTGTTGGCAAGAGATTAGTCTTTGCGCCACCGGCATTCTACCGTATACCAGAGTGCAGTAGGATGAGATCAGTGGTAGAAGAGGATGAGAAACGGATGGTTGTATTTAGGGCTAACACTAACAGTATCCAGCCATTCAAATCCGTAAAGTCTTTTTATTAAAAAATAGAGGTGTGAATTGACGAGGAACACACGGTTTTAAAAAAAGCATTTGTAAAACCTTTGGCAGATAGTGTGGACCAGGCAATCTAATAAAGGACACCTAGAAGAACACCTAGCCACAGCCATGGGGAAATGTTAGCAGAAAACGACCCAAAAACGGATCAGTCGATGCACAGGGGGAAGATGAATTACACAAGATCAAACAATAGGAGTGAAAATGAGGTCCAAACAATGGCTGGCCATATGGGCAGGCCCTATTGCGATCTAAAAATATCTTGATGGCCTCCTGCCCCAGCTTTAAGAGACTCATATCATTGTAGGGACAGTTGCTTCTCCTCTGAAGCCCCAGCACCCTGAAATGGTCTGCCTATAAATATCAAAACAGCTCTCATCTTGCTGAATTTTAGGAAACTGCTAAAACTTGGCTTTTCAGTGCCTAGTACTCTCCTCTTGCCTATATTGCCATACCCAATTGGCGCCAAGACACCCTTGGATATTTGCATGCTTTACAAATTAATTAACATAACACCATAACATTTTTTGTAAGTTAAGATAATGCAGAGTCCGAACTAGAGGGTGTGTTCACTCATATGTTAAATTCACTGAATGCCATTAATAGGGAAGGACCAAGGAAGACTAAGGGAAGCAAAAACGTCAGCAAACACGTTTCCAAAGTCGTGCCTGGCAAGAGCAGCCTGATAACAGAGATGGCTCACAAGAGATAATGATGATGAGATCAGACTATAAAATTCAAATACTTCAGCACAAGGAAAAGAGTTAAGCTGAGAGGAAATTTTTTCAAAGACCTTCTAAAAATAATGGCAAAGCTGCCGCCTTTCCTATCAAGGTGAGGAGAATGGATAGCTTTAAATTGGTCAGGGGTGAAGCCTCTGTGTTCCAACACTCTGTAACGAAGAGTACATCTAATGAATAACTGAGTGAAAGGTCATGCACCTCAAGAGAGTGTTTGACCAGTGATCAGGTGTTAACAGAGTGTATTTTGATATGGTGGAATTAGCTATTTGTTGGCTGACATGGGACACATCCTTTACCACGCATCAATTACAATGCAGTATGTAACTTCGCAGTTTTGACAACGCAAGTCGTTATATCGACTTGAACTGGAGGGCACTCTAGACTAAGGAATAGTGTAAATTACTACTCCAACACCTTCCTTACTGTATGTAGACTGGAGTTGGAATAGTAATTCACACTGTTCCTATGACCAGCACCCTCCAGCCCAAGTCGATGTAATGACTTGCGTTGTCAGGACCGCGTTGTAACGTACTGCGCTGTTATAGAGAAGTTTGTATCGTCATACATCCAATATAACAGCATTAGCTGATTGTCTTCTTGCTAAAACCGAAAACGATGACTCAACCACCAATGGGAGCGGAGGGTCTGAAGCTGGAAGGACCAAAAAGACTGAGCGCATAATGCAAGAGGTGGAGCAGTAGGGCATACGTAAGAAAGGATGGGAAGCAAATGTGCCAGTCATATCCATTACTGAGGATTCCGGTCTATAGCAGGAGTTGAGAGAGAGCATCTCCTGTGTAGGAGGCAAGGCAGGCTTACCCGAAGAGAAGACAGGTACGGTTGACAGTAGGTGGTGCACCACGCAGCATGGCTAGTGCAGCACACAAAAGAAGCTCCAACAGCACATAGAGGCTTGCCTGTGGTGAGCCTTGTGTTGATGCTCTGTAGGGTGCCTAAAGTAGTCACCTGATGCTCTGCAAATTACACTTGGCGCCACCACATTTAGCACCCTGAGCAATATGGCCACTGTCAGTGTAAAACCAAGCAGAAGGAATAATGGCAGGTAGGCTTACAAGTCAGCCTAACCAGAGAATGTGGGCACAAACAAGAAAGGTGTGAAGGACAAGAAGTGCTTAAAAAGAGCAGTAAAAAAGTACATTTAAAAGCTGATAAAACACTTAGAAACAGTCCTAACCAACAATTGAGATCCATTCCAGTAGCCCCTAAAATTGACTACTTATAGCAAACTGACACAGTTGGTGAGTATTTAAATAAGATCCCTGATAAAAGAGATTTAAGCTGTACTAAGATTGTGTGATGCACTACAAGGTGCTTTAAGCAGTTACCTCATGCCTTGCAGTGCATGGAAGGTGCAGTGTCCATGCACTACATGAGAGGTGCATGGTTATTGTTAGACCTGTCATCCTGAGGGTGGTCTTCCCCCATATTTGTACCTGCTTACCTCCACTTCTTGCTGTATCTTTTTGTTGGCTATAGGACTCTGAGCACGTTACCACTTTTGACCAGTGCTAAAGTGCATGTGCTTCCTCCCTAAACATGGTGGCAGTGGTATATTCCTAATTGCCATATTTTCTTTTCTTTTTATAAGTCCCTTTTAAGGTGGTATACCATATACCCAGGGCCTGCAATCTAAATGCTACTAGTGGGCCTGCAGCATATAGCCACCCACACATGCAGCCTTTCAAACCTGTTGCACGCCTGCCATTGCAAAGGCCTGTGTGTATAGCTTACTTCCACTTTGACTTGACATTTAAAACCATGTTTCAAGCCTTAAACCACCCTTTAATACACATAGGTTTCCCTTAAGGTAGGCCCTAGGTAGCCTTAAGGGTGGGGTGATCTGCAACTACAAGGAAGGTCAGTTAATTTTAAGTTTTACATGTCCTGGTAGTGACAAACAGCTAAATTAGTTTTTCACTACTGTGAGGCCTACTTCTTTAGGCTAGCATTGGAAATACCTTAAAACACTTGTTGATGGCCACAATATTCATCGATGCATGCAGACTGTTGAACATGTCATATGGCATCCTAGGCCATTACAAGATGGCAAGAAAAATAGACCTATATCAGCTTTTGATGGCCATTAGATTGGATTAGATATTGATATGTTGTTTCAATTGTTTGGTCTAAAATGCAAGATGACATTTGGACCATTATAAGATGGTGTATTGAAAAGACTAGGATAATTCTAGTTTTGGTTTAATTCTCTTACTTTTGCTTGGCAGGATTGCAACAAACCAATGAGATTTTTCACACAATTGGCACACAAATGTAGTCATAGTATGATGTTGTTAGATTTGGGGGTCTCTAGTTGGCATAGATAGGGACAAATAGGGACCCTTGCATCTAGTCACAGTAAGGGGGTACACTCCTAAAATAACCCCTACTCACCTCCTTGGTAGCTTGGCACAAGCAGACAGGCTTATCTCAGAGGCAGTGTGTAAAGCATTTGTGAACACATACAGTAATCAAGTAATAACACTTTAGATGGACAACACAAAAGTTTTATATCAAAAATAGGTATTCTTTATATAGACTTATCACAAGACCACAAACGAAAAAAATGCTCAATACTGTACTTAAAATGGTAGAATTAGCTTAGTTCTCTTTAGATGTTAAAATGCAACACTTTGAGTTCAATGTACCTTTGGATGTGTAAAGCTATACAACAAATCTGTTGCAGGGAAGGTGATGCGTCGGTTCCTTACATGTAGGAACGGTGATGCATCGGTTTCTCACTGCACTTCGGTGGCGATGCAGCATGCAGCGCCGTGATGAGATAAAGATCTGGTGTGATGTAAACAAAGATGGCATCTTCGTCTTGATGCAACAAGATGCGTGCACACCCCACGGCTGTGCGGTGACTCAGCGATTCTTTTGAACCGTGACAGGCCCTATGACACGCTTCTCCGGTGATGGGGGACGCTCCGGTGAGGTCACAACTGCAGGGGCGACACCCTTGTTCAGTGATGCAATGATAGCGGCTGCGGCAATGTTCTCCGGTGATGCAAGACGATTCTGTGATGCGATGTGGCAGCTACAGCAGTGACATCCTTGTTCAGTGAAGCAACGGCAGCGGCTGCGGCGGTGACACTCTTCTCCGGGGATGCTAGATGCTTCTGCCATGCGACAGCTACAGCGGAGACACCCTTCTTCAGTGATGTGACGGCAGAAGCTGCGGCGGCGATACGCTTCATCCTCATGAGTCGTGCTTCCAGCTCCTTGCGACACGCAGTCCTTCAGAAAGCCCAACACAACTGCAGGCACTTCCAAAGAACTCTTGGGGAGCTGGTGGTTGAAGTCTGTTGTCCCTGAGACTTCAGCAGGAGGCACGCTCTTTCTCAAGCCCTTGGAGATCCTTCACAAGTTGCAGAAAGTACACACAAAGTTCCTCTCTCCTTTCTTTGGCAGTCAGGCAACCACTACAGGCCAATCCCCCACATAGCACTTAAACCTAAGGATAGTCTCTCCTCAGTCTCTCTGATTCCTCTCCTCAGAAAAGGTTTCTTCTTGTTTCCCAAAAGTGATCTAACTCTCTGGGGTCTGGGTCCCCCTTTTTATCCACAGTTTCTCTTTGTTCTCTGAAGGCAGAGAGGCCTTTGCCTAGTCCAAACCAGTTCTGGTAAGTCCTGGAGCACTTTGTTTAGTTCGCTCCTTCTTTCCTTTCACAGTGCAGGAAAGAGACATCAGACACACCACAGGAGGTGGAGCCAGCATTGTGGAGGGAAGGCACAGCCCTTTTCAGGTCCCAGGTGCAACTCCTCCCTCCCATCTAGATGTAGATCTCTCTATTCAGCACTGTGCTGACTCACCCTGTCTCCTGGAATCCCCCAGCCCCTGTCACTCAAACTCCAGACAAGGAATACACAACCTAGCACAGGCAGGCTTGGATAGTTAGCCCAGGAAATACCTACTTTCTAAAAATTGTATTTTCAAACACAGAATGTTAAAACCAACTTCACTAAAAGATGCATTTTATCATTCTGAGTTCAGGCATACTAAACTCGAATTTCTACCTAGTTCCCTGAGTCAGTTAGGATTATAAGATTAACCCTGGGCAAAGTACTATGCTACGCTTGCATAGTTTGCGCTACTTCGCACTACGTGAACTGCACGTAGCACAGTGCAAACACGCGTAGCAAGCAAAATGAAACCCGGCAAGACTTTTTTCTCGTTGCCGATCAGCAACATCAAGTTGCCGATCGCGAGCGTGGAAAACAAACCTCCCAGCGAGATTCTCTACACCTCGCACTGTGCAAGATGCTATTTTCAATTATTGGAAAGCGTGGGATGTTTCTCCGCACTGTGCAATCATTGAAAATGGCATCTTGCACAGTGCGAACAGGGTACTACACAGTTCTTGTAGTGCTACTTGTAGCCTGCAAAGTGCACCTCGCTTAGCTACGCATAGCGTTACTTCACAAATTACACCAAGCCTTATATAATATGTAATAATCAAACTGCCCATTATGCCCTATCGGGAACAGGTAGCCTTGCAATAGTGAAAACGAAAATGGCTGTAATTCACTACTAGAACATGTCACATACATCAGGGCTTGTCCTATCTTATACTTACAATGCACCCTGCCCTTGGGCCTACCGTAGGGGTGTCTAATATGAAGAAAAGGGAAGGTTTAGGGATTGGAAAGTGGGTGCACTTGCCCAGTCAGCAGGGCAGTGCCAGACTGCACACAGGCTCTGCAATGGCAGACCTGAGACATATTTAACAGGGCTGCTTCTGTGGGTTGCACAACCAGTGCTGCAAGCCCACCAGCAGCATTTGAATTTACATGTCCTGGTGCACTGTACTAGGATCTGACAAGTAGACCAAATCATCCAATCATGGGGTCACTAATCCATACACCAATTTACCATAGGGAGCACTTACACTGTGGCACTGGAAAGCAGTGGCATAGGGCCCAAAGCATCTATAACCAGCAAAAACACATGAGGCAACAGCAAAAAATGAAAGGCAGACCCACGCCAATGTGCCAGGTCTAACAGATGTGATATAAAATTACTTTAATAAAAAATGCATCACATATATCTAGGTCATAGATGATATGAGCATGAAACACTTTTTGTATAATAAAATTACTTACAACATACTATTTCTTTATTAGCTGTCTATTTTGGATCTGACCCATCCCTAGGTATTAGTTTTGGGCATATGACTGGTATTTCTTGAATTTTCTGTTGATAAATGGAACTTTGAAATTGACAACTCACAAGGGGTTGGAGCAGCTGCCGCCCGGAATTCTAAGGTTAATTACCAGCGAATACCAAATGGTATGGTCATGGGATGATATTTAATAAATGTCAATTTATGACAATTAAAGATATATAGTATTAGCATAGAAGAGAAGACAAACATCAGTACCATTGCAACATCATTTTATTCTTTCAAAGCCTCATCCAAAGAATCCCAGGCCTTTCAGGCGGGCTAACTAAAGACAAGATGCATAACCCAGGAGAAGTGGGGTGAGCTAATAATGCAAGGGCAAACTGTAAAGTGACCTGGTTTGACATAAAAATCCCATGATGTAGTGATTGAGCCATTTTGAGGGATAATTGTCTCGAATATGACCATTGCCCACTACCATCTCAGAATATTTTGCTCTAATATACTGCTATGCAGGCCCGCATACTATAGATTAGCTGTAAAATAGGACTCAATAATGTTCTTTCTGTGTCTGACTGTATCTTGTTTAAAGGCCGGGCTTACTTATTGGCTTTGGCATACTCTAATGCCATCTTGCATACTAATTCGGGCTCTTTGCGGGAATATTGGCCTATGCTTGTGCGACTCCATTTTCTAAGCTGTCGCCATCTTCTAAGCCTTTCTGGGTGAGGAGTCATGTTTTACTTCTCACTTGTTTTTCGCACTACTAGTAAGAACCGGTTCTTGTCGGAGGAATGTGCTTGCTCTGCCTCGGAGTCATAACAGACGCCTAGCTAGCTGAAGCTGTGACCTTGGCGTTTAGTGGTACGGAATCTGATCGGAACAGAGGGTGAGGCTTGCTAGAAGCTTCGACCAACGTTTCCACCTGTACTAAAGAGGGTGTTTGGGTCTCGACCACTGGTAGTTCATCACAGTACAGACGTGTAGCTGTTACGGTGGAGCAGAGAATCTTGATTCGGCTGGAGATACGGACTCCCCTCTGGGGAAGTGGAAACGGAATGTGCAGAAACTTGAGGGCATATTATCAAGGGGGTTTAGCTCCGCTTTTTTGGCTTTAAAAGCCAAGAATGCGGAGATAAAATTATCTCCCTATTACCTAGCTGTCGCTAACACCAGTTAGCGACAGCTAGTAGGAGATAGCGACCATCTTGGTCCCCGCTTTGCATGTCAGTGATATTTATCACTAATGACATGCAAAGTGGGCGTGCCAAGATGTTAGCGACTGGAAACAGTCGCTAACATCGCTATCTCCTATTACCAACTTTTGGAGATATTCACGCTGAGCGCGAATATCTTCAAAAGCTAACACCTGCCCTGAGCAGTTCTTAGCCATGTTATCCAATGGGAGGTGGATAACATGGCTAAGAGCATTAGCTCGGTAATGCATGAATATCGCTGACTTTTCAGCGATATTCATGCATTGCGGCCGATATTTATCGCATTTGCGATAAACCTTGGTAATACCAAGGTTTATCTGCGATAAAAATCGGCGGAGGTCAGCGATAATTTTTTGTCTCTAACCAAGCAATAGCGATAATTATCGCTATTACTTGGTAATAAGCCCCTTGGTGAGGTGTTCCACTACCTCTTATTTCCTGACTGTTCTTATCTAACTATTGTCTCTTATTTTAAGGTTCCATACATTTATTTACATATAAGCTCTGTATGTGTACATACTGATTGCATGTTAGCAATTGCTTAGGGATTGATCTGAAGAAGGCCTATCGTGACATAGTAGTAATGTCTTTCTTTTGCCATTCTATCATTGTGTAATAAAGAAACCCCAAAATATATCATCATTTGCTTGTGTTTCTTGGGATGGGAGGTCAGGGCCTTTCTGACCCAAATGCTGTAGCATCGGAAGGATGGTAAGTTTCCCTTCCTGCAGGTAATTGTTGAAGGGAATGTTCTGCTCTCATCCTGGGAAACCAAAACTGATAAGTAATCTACCCCGGAACATTGTTAGGAGGGGTATGAGCTGTTTATACAGTCCCACCTGGGTAGGCTTTGTTGCGTTGTTTTACAGAGTGGCGTTGTTTGCGTTGTTTTCAAGGGTTGTTTGCGTTGTTGTCACCACTGGTATTGTTGTTGCTTGCATTTTCGTTGTTTGCGAGCTCCTCGGCAATAACCATATATATATTCTAGGTAATTATTAGTATTATTCCTTTCTTAGGTAAGTATTATGAAGTGTTGTATCCTTTTGGGTCCCGAGAAGGGATAGGGTCAGTATGCCCTGGTGATTGGCAGAATTATCAGGTCATTACACATGATTTGGCTATTTTAAACCTGAGCTCAACCAATGGTACATATGGCACAGAGCAGACAGGCTTTTTAAAAAAAATATTTGTCATTCTTATACCTGATATACAATGCATTAAATAAATTAATTCATAGAAAAGCATTTCAACTGCAAAAATCAAAAGTGAGACTGATTAGAGATCGAGGGATCATAAAAAGTACATTACATGATTGCTTAATATGAGGATAAGAGATAAAATAGATCTTAGAGGATATATTCATATATATACACCAACACAATTAATACCCTTTCAAGGGATTTCTCTCCACGCAGCGAGGGGATCCCAGACACAAAGGCCCCACTCCCTCATCTTTCTTCCCCTTCTTTTATAGAGAGCAGCTTCAATATTGTGAATGCCTAGCAGCCTAACTAGCCACATTTGAAAAGTAGGAGCAGTATTATCCTTCCATCCTGCTGCCACCAGGATCCGAAGGACTGCTAGGCATGTGAACACAGAGGCCTCCTTATCCCATTCAAGTTCAGGATTATAACCAAGACCAGATATCATACGTGTAGCGGATAGATTAACATGGATACCTAACAGCTCCAAAAACTCCTCAATCTCTACACAGATTCCCCTCATTTTTTTACATTGAGAGAATATATGAATTAGGTCGGCGGGTCCCTCCTGGCATCTTGGACACCTATCGTCCTCATTTTTGCCCCATTAAAAAAGCTTGGACGGAGTAAAATACAAATGAAAGAGGACTTCATATTGTTGTACCCTTAAATTGGTAGAGCAAAATACTTTATTCGCTAGTTGGAGAGCTCTATCTAAATCAAAATCAGGATCCCCTAATTTCATCATCCATGATGATTCAACTTTATCCATGTCGTCTTGTATCGAGTCTATAAGGGCTTTATAAATTGTTTTAATTCGAGCTCCACCTCCTAGCAAATACTCAATTATTTTGATTTTACCACCTGGATGAATACGTGGTCTCATCCCATACATTGTTTGGTGAATCTGGAGGTACTTAAACGCGTGGGTAGAAGGAATACCAAATGTAACTTAAATATCACTGAAAGTGAGTAATTTCCCTGTGCCCTTATCAAAAATGTCCCCGATTGTTCTAATTCCTCATAGTTCCCATATAGCCCCCATCCTATCACTACTGAATTGAGGAAAGATATTAGAATCCCACATTGGTGTGTAATAGTTTATTTTAGGAATTAATAATGCCTTTTGGATAGCTTTCAAAGTTTTCCAAATTCCATCCATAATTTTATATGTAGTTCTATTATAGTATCCTCTTTCTGTTCGGCTTAGCAACAACCCATGAGCATCTCTACCCTCTAGTAATTCAAAGATAGATGGGGGATCTGAGGAGTGAATGGAATCAGGAGAGGTTTCAAAGAATATAGACATCTGACTCATTAGGCATGCCCACTGGTAGAATCTGATATTAGGGGCTACCAGGCCACCCCTCTCTTGCGGGAGTGATAGGTATTTTAGGGACCTTCTAATTTTGCCTAGCTAGCTGAAGCTGTGACCTTGGCGTGGAGTGGTACGGAATCTGATGGGAACAGGGGGCGAGGCTTGCTAGAAGTTTCGACCAAGGTTTCCACCTGTACAAAAGGGGGTGTTTGGGTCTCAACCACCAGTAGCTCATCACAGTACAGACTTGTAGCTGTTACGGTGGAACAGAGAATCCTGATTCGGCTGGAGAAACGGACTCCCCTCTTGCGAAGTGGAAACAGGATGTGTAGAAACTTGGTGAGGTGTTCCACTAACTCTTATTTATTGACTGTTCTTATCTAACTATTGTCTCTTATTTTCAGGTTCCATACATTTATTTACATATAAGCTCTGTATGTGTACATACTGATTGCATTTTAGCAATTGCTTAGGGATTGATCTGAAGAAGGCCTATCGTGACATAGTAGTAATTTCTTTCTTTTGTCCTACTATCATTGTGTGATAAAGAAACCCCAAAATATATCATTATGTGCTTGTGTTTCTTGAGATGGGAGGTCAGGGCCTTTCTGACCCAAATGCTGTAGCATTGGAAGGATGGTAAGTTTCCCTTCCTGCAGGTAATTGACGAACGGAATGTTCTGCTCTATTCCAGGGAAACCAAAACTGATAAGTAATCCACCCGAGGCATTGTTAAGAGGGGTATGCGTTGTTTATACAGTTCCACCTGGGTGGGCTTTGTTGCGTTGTTTTACTGAGTGGTGTTGTTTGCGTTCTTTTCCCAGGTTGTTGGCGTTGTTGTCGCCACTGGTATTGTTGTTGCCTGCGTTGTCGTTGTTTGCGAGCTCCTCAGGAATAGCTATATATATATTCTAGGTAATTATTAGTATTATTCCTTTCTTAGGTAAGTATTATGAAGTGTTATATCCTTTTGGGTCCCGAGAGGGGATAGGGTCAGTATGCCCTGGTGATTGGCAGAATTATCAGGTCATTACACATGATTTGGCTATTTTAAACCTGAGCTCAACCAATGGTAGATATGGCACAGAGCAGACAGGCTTAACTTAAGAAAATGTGTAAAGCATTTAGAAATACCATAACAGTTAAAAAGTCTAACCATTCTTTAGCTCACTGGTGTGTGAAGTCAGTGTCTTCCTTGTACAGATCCTGCATAAATACTCTGGCCTCCTCCCTAATGTGGTCATCATCATACAAAATGGTTCCTGTACTACTCAAAGAAAGACTTTTAATTTGATTTCCTACCCTATCTGTCCTGGTTTTCTAGGCAAGAAGAGAGCCACATCGTTCACCATAAGAGAAGTTTCGGAGCTTACTAGCATCCCACCTCTCTTTTAAAGTCTTGTCCATACTAGCTTGAAATTCAGCCCGCAGTCCATCTAACTCACTTTGCAAATGTGGTACTATATTCTGATAGGCTACTGAGGCCCTCTGGAGTTCTTGCTCTTTTTCCTTAATATTACAGAGGCACTCCTCCTCAAGCCTTCTCCTAGCTTTATTTTCCCGAATCATCATCGTACTTAATAGTCCTCTTAAAACGGCCTTAAAAGCCTCCCAAACAACCTGGTCATTTGCAGTACCACAGTTATGCCTAAAGTATTCCTCTGAATGGGTCACTAGATCCAGCTTGACCTCCTCCTTCAGTAATAGGGATCTATCCAGAGTCCACCTTCTCTGGCATTCTTTTTGTTTAAAGTTAACGAACAACTCCACCGCAGAATGATCAGAAAGTATAGCTGGAATATATGAGATGGAATCTACTGCTGAAAAGATGGTCTGATCCAGCAGGAAGAAATCAATTCTGGAGTGATGTCTATACTTCCGACTGTAAAAGGAAAAATCCCTTTTACGTCCGTTTTTGACTCTCCAAATATCTAACAGTTTGAATTCTTTAATGATATTTCTGAGCTCCAGGTGTGATTTACGAGGAGGGGTACATTTTGCTTTTCAGGTGCGATCTAATAATTCATCAAATATCAAATTAAAATCTCCCCCTAAGATGATGGGTGCTGCTGTACCAGAAAGGCTAGCTTTTAATTTCAGGAGGGCCCCTGGATTATCTTGATTCGGCCTATAGTAAACTGCACACACCAGTGGGGAGCCCCCTATTGATACTGAGGCCACCAACCACCTCCCAGATTAGTCCGTCTCAAATTTCTCCACTTTGATCCCTGCATTGCTTCTGATTATTATTGCAACTCCCCTGGTGCTGCCCTTTTGTTCGGAATAGAGAAGATCTTTGACCCAACTAAGCTTGCCGAACCCCAACTTGCACTCCAGTGCTTCTAGGTGGGTTTCTTCTAAAAAGCAAATATGGGCCTTACAATTGTTAAGAAATTCACTCACTCTAGACATCTTTCTCCGATCTCTTAACCCATTCACATTCCAGCTGATTAGCTTTATTTTATTAATAGTGCTATTCATCTTAGGACTCCCTTACATAGACTAACATCTGTTCCCACATGGCTATTGTAATTTTCTTTCTTCACAGTTGTATGAGGATTAATTTTTTCTATTTTCCCGCAATTACCCCTTTCCCCCATGCCTTCCCCCAACCGCTCGTGAGGAACACACGCTGCTTTCCTTTGGCGATCCTTGTTGCCTACTTGGGACCACCCTTGACCCGACACCAGGACCAAACCCCCCTTATGTGAAACATGATACCTAACATGCTGTAACCCTCTTATAATTATATACAAACTTTCTTTCCCTTCCCTTTTTTCCAATCTGCATTTTATTTAACTCCCTACACTATTTAAATAATTTGTTTTCTCCTTATGCTTAACCATATAAGATGTGAGGACCCCATGTAATGTTCCGCTAAAATCTCAGCTTCAAGCCTAACCCCCAACTAGATAGCCCCTTAGTGGGAGTTTTCTTTCATTAGGATCATAAATGTATCAACTTCTTGGGGGTAGTAACGTTGTGGAGCTTGTTTCTCCACATCACCTTCAGTAGTGCGGGGAACTTCATCTGGACATGGGCACCCAGGCTCCTTAACTCGGGCATTCTAGACCCCAGCTCCCATTGCCTTTGTACTATTATTTTGCCCACATCGGAGCGGATAAGATATTTCACAGAATCAGATTGGAGTGACGTGTCAGTAAGCGCTCTTCCCAATATCAGCTCCTTGATTGCATAAGTGTGGAAATTAACTAAAATTTTCCTAGGAGCTTTCCTATCAGGGTGCTGCCTAAAGGGATCTCTGTGGACCCTTTGGATTTCTTTCTCAAGGTCTAGATCTAGCCTGTCATTTTATATTCCCTCCCTGAGAAGCTTACAAATGAATGATTTAACATCCCTACTCTCTGCCCCTTCCGGAATCTTCAGAAATGTTAAATTGTTCCTTCTGGCATGAATCTCGAGCCTCTCGATGTCCATTTGGAGTGACTTATTCTGCGCCTTTAACCCCACTATATATTTTGCATGCCCATGAACTACCTCTGAGAGTGTAGCCACTTCTGTTTCCAAAACCCCAGTTTGCTTGCAGATATCATCCATTTTAGTTTCAGATTTTCACACTTCTCGTGGATTCCTTTCTGGGTTGCCTCGGAAATTTCAAATTTAGAAATTAAGTCCCCTCTAAGGGACTGTAGCAGCAGCTCCAGCTGTGATTGTCCGCTATTCAAGAGCGCCTTGGTTTATTTTTTTCCCCACCTTTTACATCAGTACACGATGTTAAGCATAGGACTGATGGAGAGCCGACTACTGTACAAGTGTTAATATTAGCACTAAAAGTAGGATCGGGGTCTAAATCTGGATACTGAGTCGGGGTGGTAGGCACAGATGAAACCGGGAGATTAGATATCTCTGATGTAAGGGAGATCTCCTCTCCAATATCTGTGTCGCAGGTTAAGGGAGAATACCGATTTTCAATGGAGATAGAGGGGGGAGACTGTATAGAGGAAGATAAAGGGGGAGTCTTCCACCCCTTAGAGATAGCCATTTGCTCCATTATCTTAAAATAGGATTTGAGCGAAGGCATGGTTTTTAGGGGGGGTGAGATCTTTCAGGGTCTTACGTTTTTTAATCTCCCCCACCTTCGTATTTTTTTCTTTTTTCTTTTTCAGAGGAGTCAGTGGGACAACAGCTCCCATTGACTCCTGGGCAACCTGTAAATCTTTTTTCTGCAGATCTAACTGGGATCAAAGCTGGTACCTGTTCTTGGCAGGAAACGCTCTCTCACCCCATCTTCTATAACTGCTATCTTTCCCCTAGCTCTGCGACTTGTGGCTGGGCATTGTTTCGCAACGGTATCTATACTCTCAAAACCTGTGTCAGTAGAGTCCTTTTCCATGGGCAGGACCTGAAAAACACTCAGCTCCCTTCATGGCGGCACACTGATGAGCCTTTGAAGATACTGCTGTATACGGCCCCTCCCTGCTCCCACTGACCGTATTGCAGCAGCTCCTTGCCCCTCAGGGGCACAGAAATCAATTTTTGGCACCGCTGACCTGATCTTCCTCCAAAGTCTTGCCCAATACTCTTCATAGCCTCCGTACAACTCGAGCACCTCTGGCTCCGCCTCCACCTCCGTCTCTACTCCCATGCGGATCTAGCCCCCCGGATCTCAAAGCCCGATGCGCACCACACACAAGCGAAGCGACGAGGAAAAAAGAAGAAAAACAAGGGAAAAAAATCAACTGGGCATCATCAATAGCGTGTGCAGAAGAACCCCCCCACTCTCACCTCCAGGATCAGGTCTATCCACGCCAAAGAAGGTCAATTTGCTCGGGGTAACTCCTGGTCTGATCAAGAGCTCCCGCGACCGGCATTAGCCCGCCGCCATGTTCCTCCACAGGCCAGATCCGGTGTCTGTGGACCCCTCTCTGATGAAAAAAAACAGTTAGTTCTCCCCCAGCTGTCTGTGGCAGATAGGGCATTTTTGCGTTCCAGTATAACAGATGGTGAAAATTCAGCTGAAGAAAATGGCCAGGGGTAAGGTAGCCAGCCCGGATGGGCTCCCGACTGAGGTATATCTCGTAATACTCGATAAGGTAGTCCCTGTGATAACAAATCTCTTTAACAGAATATATCTGTTGGGTGAGGCCGTCCCAAAGTCCTGGTCCAAAGCCACAGTAACTCTGATCTTGAAAGCCAACAAAGATCCGTTAAAAATGTAATCATACAGACCAATTTCGCTGTTAAATGCAGATTACAACATTTTTGCGGGCAGTTTTGGCAGTGAGGATAGCAAGAATTATTAAAACAATAATACATCAGGACCAAAGGGGTTTTATCCCCGGTAGGCAGTTGAATGAACTAACTTTCCAAGTTATCGGGGCAATAGATGTGGCGAGGGATAAGAAGCTCCCACTGACTTTAGTTGCCATTTTGCCGCTAAGGCTTTTGACCAGGTGAACTGATCATACTTATGGGAATCCCTGTCTAGTTTTGGTTTCCCTTGTAATTTTGTTACGGTGGTCAGGTCCCTTTATTCTGGCCCTCAGGCAAAAATTTTAGTTAACAGAGCTCTGAGGGACTGGGTTACCATCTCCAGTGGCACTAGGCAGGGGTGCCCCTTGTCACCTCTATTGTTTGATCTTTACATCAAACCTTTCGTCTGTCAGCTTAGGTCCAGCTCTCTGATTAAACCTTTTAAAATTGTAGATCTGGAGCTAAAATTTCCTTTATATGCTGATGATCTGCTTATGTACACAACCAATCCCACGGAAGCTATCCCCAGACTAGTAGATCAGGCCAAACTTTTCGGGGAAATCTCGGGTTACAGAATAAACAGAGATAAGACAGAGATTATGAAATGGAATCAAGATGTGGAAACACAAGGGATCAAGCCTCGAATGAGGTATCTTGGGATCTTGGAATCCATTTGGCCCAGAAATCTGAAGATATATCTAAGATCAACTGGACTAGGATTTCTAAAGACGTCTGTAGGTTCTGTTGTGGTCAAGCCTCCGTCTAAACATCTTCGGAAGGGTGGTCTTGATAAAAATGATTATCCTGCCAAAGATAACCTTTTTATTTAATTCAATTCCGCTATCTTTTATGGCATCGGATATTGCGAAAATGCAGGGAAAAATTGGTTCTTTTATCTGGAACACTAAGTCCCCTAGAATCTCCTGGAAAAAGCTTAGGAGAAGTTTAAACATGGGTGGTCTGACTCTACCAGATTTACTTATATACTGTAACACATTTCATTTTAAAAACTTTAGAATTCTGGCTAACAAGACGGATGCATCCTCATTGGGTTTATTGTTTCAGGCTTTACTACATGATATCCCTCAGGGGCAAGAGTTTTTTCTTTTCAAATTTGGAGACCCAAAGTTTTACAAGAAATTCAGGCTTAAGATGCTGGGTGCTGCTTTGAAGAATTGGCTTTACATTAGGAAAAGTCTTAAAATGTCCTTATTATGCATGCCAGGTCCCAATCTGGGACTCCCTGGGCACCCCTGACTGTCTTAGAGATCAACTATCCCGGCCACTGAAGGTGGCAGGCTTTCTACTCTGGGGTGATCTCCAGAAATCGCAGCTGTTGAGCTGGGAGTGCCTCTCGGGTATAACAGGTGGCACACTCACTAGATTTAAGTACTATCAGCTGTTAGGATGGTGGGCAACGAACTCCTGGGACCATGAAGAAGTAAGCTCCAAATTTGATTCGGTTTCAAGGAGGGGAGGATGGAAACAGGAGATTTCCTTTTGGTATTGGGCCCTTCTTGAAGCTGGGGGAGTGATTGAACCCAAACTTCAAAAACTATGGGGTAGTGTCCTTAGTGCCAATACTAACAATACCGGGGGCATCTGGGTGGATTCCTTCACTATGTTGCAGGCAGTGGTTAAACCCGCTGCTCTTAAAAGTAATCATCTTTATACTGCACATAGGCTATATTGGACACCTGGAAAACTAGCTAAGGTGACGGGCTAAGAATACGAGTGCCCTAGGTGTAAGCACCCGCCTGCGGACGATCTCCATATTTTCTTGGACTGTCCGGGGATTTCCCACTATTGGACTGATGTACAAGAATTCCTGGAGGATGTGCTCCATCAACAAGTGGAGGTTAATCGTAGGACAATTTTCTTTGGCCTTACAACAGATTACCGCCTGAACGATCATGCCTCCAAATGTATCTTTTATGTCATAATCCTGGCAAGGCAAGAGATATGCAGGGCCTGGAAAGCTGTAAATGCCTTAACATTTGTGGAGTGCCTGAAACATATAATTTTTACAAGTGAATCTGATATGGCCTGTGATAGTACGAGCTACGATAAGATCTGGGTGGCCCTAGTGGCCTGGCGAAATAAGTAACTGTGGTCCTATGATTTTGCCTGGGTTCTTTTGGCTCTTTGTCTCCTAAGTAAAACATGGTCTTGCTGGTGGTGTGAACCGGAGTGGATTAAGAAAACAGTACCGGCTTGAGGGAATTCCATCTTCCACTTTTCATAGGCCTTAACGCCAGGGTTGGGACAAGTTGGCCAGATGAGAAGGGATGTATGTTTCCCATCAAGAATGCCCTGTGTATGAGGTCCAAAAAGAAAAACAAAAAAAAAACTGTTAAAGAGTCAAAAACACAACTCAATAAAAAGCCCTCTTAAATTTATAAAAACTGAGTAAAACAAAATAAAATTACACAAAAAACCCAAGAATTCAATAGGGAAAACCAGTGATACGATTTAAAAAAAATTCTAGATAAAACTAGCACCAAAAAGCATCATGCGCCAACAGCAGTCATCTGGTTGCACCTGACCGGGACATAGGTGTGATTTAAGGCTGACTGCAAAGGAGGATAGGTTAGATATAGAAACCAGGAGTGACCCAGTTGGTAGTTTTACTTTCTGACTTAGTCTTTGAAATGGAAGCCAAAAATCCTAAGGCGGGAAACGCTGCAGGATATGACTGAGAAGGGATCAATGAGGCCGGATACCCATCATATGAGATTTAAGTGAGGCCACTGACTGTTGTCAGGGAAGCTCAGAGTGAGGGAAATTTTAAGTTTACTCCCAAGGATGAACCCTTCGTCGCCAAATACTTTTGGAGCCTTCGCCCAGAGAAAAATTTTATGTTTGGATGTAGTCACTTTTTTTGGGTGCTCTGGTTTCTCCAGTGGAGCCAGGCTGCAAGCTGTATCCAAACAGGGCTCCACGAGGCTGGATACATTCTCTGCGACATCCTGTTGAAATGGATTTTATGCTATAAAAAACTCTAAGCAGAAGCAACCTCAACCTTTGGCCCAGTGGCAACACACCTTCACCGGATTGACTTGATGGGTTTGTTTTAATCCTACCGAGAACATTGCAGACAAACATTTTCTGAGTCCCAAGTTTTTCTGAGTGTTAGGAAGAGTACACTTTGGCACAGCCAAGTGTGCTGGGACCACACTTGGGGGTCACGATTCACTTCAACAGAGGACACCAGAAGGACCCAGGGTAGGTCAAGTTGGAACTGGTCAGCAGGGCTCTTAAGGGTAAGGGCTTGTTGCCACTTGCTGTGTCCCTTTGGCTTAACAGGCGTTAGCCAGCTGGCCCTTAAAATTTACTTCTTAGGTTTGAGAACAAATGTGAGCAGACTAAGCCCTTTGAGTTTTCTCACAGGTTTCAATAATAGTTGCCATCCTTCTTCCGATCTTCCACTGGTTCATAATGTTCTGAAGAAGGTACCATAGGTGCCACATTTATACCTGGGGCTTGTGAGTGCTCCTTCTCCAACCAATAGGGAAAATGTTCCCAGTGGTAACCCTACTCACTTTTGCAGAAGTTCCAGTTTTCCTTACAGTAAACACTATCACACTGCACCCCCCTACCTAAAAATAACATGGCAGAACACTTCTCCCTCCGTGCAGAGCCCGTGGCCAGGGACATAAGTGTTACAACCAGTAATTCCTGCATCCAAGCATGTACCATATGTTCAACAACCTATCGCTTTATAAATCATGTAGTCGCTCCTCAATCTCACACCCCTTAGGTCAAGTATGTTTGCTAAGTGTGGTATCACTGTTGTTTTACCAAACTTTTAGACTATCTTCGTGTTTGCAATGTTCCATGTGCTTATAATTATCCCTAGGTTTGACTAAAAGGCCTCGTGTTTTTGTTCCACATGTTTTGACATGCTTCTTTTCACTGATTACCTTTTTCCAGTTGTTGTGATTATTCATGTACTTGATAATTATCCATGTGCCTGTAGTCAGGGTGATTCAGTGCTACCAATACAGGGACTTTCCAGTCTGGTACTTTCTAGAGTGAATAATGTGGCACCAATTATACACCTGTTGGTAATTATCCCTGTGCCTGTAGTCAGAGACTTTCCAAAATCATTGCGTGATAATGAAACACTGCCTTCTAGAAAGAACTGCTCACCTATAAATACTCAGCCAAACCCCAGACAGGTGTTGGGTAAATTTCCACAAAAGAGAATCCTTCTCCTCCCTCCCACTCTCTTGGAACATCGTACCCTCTCCCCCACTTCACCCCGATCCAAGGTTCCTCACTAGGCCCCAGGACATCTGCTATCCCCCAGACATCTCTGAGCAGCTCATTGGACTTCTCTGATCCCCACATTGTGGAAAAGACTTACCGTTGAGTGACGGCGGTGAATCCTCTCCATGGCTGCAGCTGTTCCTGAACCAGCCCATTGGTAACCCCGGCATTGTGATGGCATAACCTGCAATAAGAGGAAGAACAAGTAAAAGAGGAAATAAAGTTAGTGCACTATTCTGTGTTTCTTTTCAAAAACTCGCCAGCTATAATTCTACAAAAAAAAACTTCAAGACTTTTGAATATTCTCCACTTAAGAACACCACGCCATCTGCTGGAAGTTCTAAAGACAAGTTGCTAACTTTTAGAAAACAGAATAGGAGAATTCATAAAAGGAAGAACAGTCACATAACAAAATTGCAAAAAACACAGTAAATGGACAGAATGTAGAACAATGTCATACATTTACCTCAGTACAAGGATCTGGGCCTAAATCCATCGTTTTTTTGAACTCCACACCACCCTGGGTTAGACACTGGCTATATGCAAATCAGCTCTGACCCTGTGCCTCATGGGAACAGTCCAGTCCGAACTACCAAGCCATGTCTTTCCCAGACCGGAATCAAGCATCCAAGGACCGGTTTCTGGCTATCAGCCTTCATCAGCCTGGATAGCTTGACTCCAGTGGTGTGGAGAGCCTGGGACTCACGTCTGAGTATACCCAGCACACTCGGGATGAAAATTGCAAAAAACACAGTTGATGGACAGAATGTAGAACAATGTCATACATTCACCCCAGTACAAGGATATGGGCCTAAATCCATTGTTATTGCACTCCACACCACCCTGGGTTAGACACTGGCTATATGCAAATCAGCTCTGACCCTGTGCCTCATGGGAACAGTCTAGTCCGAACTACCAAGCCATGTCTTTCCCAGACCGGAATCAAGCATCCAAGGGCCGGTTTCTGGCTATCAGCCTTCATCAGCCTGGATAGCTTGACTCCAGTGGTGTGGAGAGCCTGGGACTCACGTCTGAGTATACCCAGCACACTCGGGGTGAAAATTGCAAAAAACACAGTTGATGGACAGAATGTAGAACAATGTCATGCATTCACCGCAGTACAAGGATCTGGGCCTAAATCCATCGTTTTTTTTCACTCCACACCACCCTGGGTTAGACACTGGCTATATGCAAATCAGCTCTGACCCTGTGCCTCATGGGAACAGTTCAGTCCGAACTACCAAGCTATGTCTTTCCCAGACCGGAATCAAGCATCCAAGGACCGGTTTCTGGCTATCAGCCTTCATCAGCCTGGATAGCTTGACTCCAGATTACATCCATTAAAAAAAGATCAACAACCATTGCAAATTAAAACAACCCGCTAGTTATTTGGGGCGCTCTTTTATTACGTGCAGGTTTTAAAACACAGACCCAAAGGGTAAAGTGTTTGTACTTAGAAGGAACTAACTTTCAGGCCCAGTTCCGATTTACACAAACTAAATGGACACATGAGAATGGGGTGAACTTAAGTCAGGCCCAGTGGTTGGAAGCTTCTGCCCTTACTTCAAGGATTTGCCCAGCCCTAATTTTCGTAAAATGCAATTATATGCCCCAGCTTTGTTACATAAATGAAATGTTAATATAACTGATCAATGCCCCTGATGACCTGAATCAGGCATCTGGATTCATATTATTTGGGATTGCAACAGTGTTCAAAACATTGGGGAAGATGGTTTGGAAGTGTTGTGGGATTCTTTGGCGAAATCCTATTCAGTGGATGTGAATGCTGTTTTCCTACGCTGCTCAAAGCATTTATGTGTTAGCCCGCTTTCAGCCCTGCATTGGTAGTACATTGCAATGCTGTTGACAAGGTCAACTATTACGGCTCTATGGAAATCTGTTGACCCACCCAAGCTGCAAATGTGGCTAGAGAAGATTAATAAAAAGAGTTGGGAACGGGAAAAGCTTTGCTAGTATTTATAAATGTTCTGCCCCATTTATACAGATTTCAAGTGTACAGGGAGTAGTAAAGGATATGTTTTTTTAATATGCCCCTATTATAGGTTAGTAAAAACTGGCAATTTGCTATTGTTTTTAGCTGTGATTCTTAGCTAACATGTATATATAGCTGCTACTAAGCATTGAGCAGTTAGCACTGCAGACTTGTATATTGAGTTCTTTAGAGAATTCATTTTGCCCTTGACCCTTCGAAACTGTATGCCCTTCAACTGCCATTTTAAAGTATATTCCCACCTACCCCTGCTTGCTCTATGCACTTGCACTTTATACTTTGCCGTTTGTATTGATGATGTTCTGGACAATATTCTATTAGTGCAGGTTGGGCTGCAGGTTTTGAACACCAGTTGCCAAGTTACAGCATTAAGCCTTGAGTTATGTTTACCTTGTCACACTGTGGGATGCACAGTAATGTTGTATTCCATAGGTAGAATCATAAATTATCTCTCTCTCTCTCTCTCTCTCTCTCTCTCTCTCTCTCTCTCTCTCTCTCTCTCCCTCGTTGCCATGGGGGCCTGCTTTTCTCCCAGTTATTCCTGTCTCCATATGGGCATGTGGGAGGAGCGGGTTCTCATGGCAACACATAGCGACACACTATTCAGGCATGTTCTGTGTTGGTATAGGTTCATTGACGACCTGTTTTTGGTGTGGAAGGGCAATGAGAATGATACGCAAGACTTTATTTCTGAGTTGAATAACAACAGCATAAACTTGCAGTTTACAGCAACAATGAGTAAGGAGAGCATAATCTTTCCGGACGTGGAGGCTTTTACCTCCAACAATAGGCTAGAGACATCCCTTCATAGGTGCTGCATGCTTCTAGTCATCATCCGCCTCATTTGATCAACAGCATTCCCTACGGGGAAATGCTGCAGATTAGAAGAATTGGCAGTACGGAAATAGACTGTATACAGGCCCAGCAAGCTTGCAGGGACTGGCTCTTGGCCAGAGGATATTCTCAGAGTGTGGTGGCTTCCGCCATTAACAAAGCCAATAAACAACAATGCTAAGAGATACTGGCTGACCGTCCCAAAAAGGAGGCCAATCTTTCTCAACCAGTTGACCAGCCCACAAGGCTGGTGCTGACGTTCAATCGACAGCACAGGCCTCAGAGAAAGATAGTGAATGAAAACTGGCCACTAGTCTTAAATGATCCTATCTTGGGGCAACAAATCTCTGCAACCCCAAGTATCACGTATAGGAAAGCACGGTCCATGAGTAATGCTTTAGTCAAGAGTAGCCCTGAGATCACCACCCCCAGAAATTGGCTCAGTAGCAGAACAGGGTTCTTTAAATGCTCTAGCTGTAGAGCGTGTAAGCAAGGGTACAACATCAAAACATATACCACCCCCTTCACACAGAAACCAGTTGCAATTACACAAGTTTTTAATTGTAAGACGGAATACGCAGTGTATGTGCTGGAGTGTCCGTGTGGCCTGCGCTATGTGGGTAGCACTAAGTTGCAGGTTCACAAACGGATACTCCAGCTCATGTGAGCAATAACCAACAATGATGCTGCGTATCCAGTGGCAAGGCACTTCAAAGAATAAAATGGCAGTGACATACAACTCTTGAAATATTTTGCCATTGACACAGTCTTGCCACGTAGAAGGGGTGGCAGCCAGGAATATCTCTTGCGCAAATTAGAGACCCAATACATATTAGAATTAGATTGCAAAGTACCGCTGGCCCTGAATGCAAGTGAGGATTTCTTCACTTGCCTATAGGACTCTATATCTCATGCTCTGGTCATTTGCACTCTCTTTTCAGCTGAAACAGTAGTATAATTTTTATCAGGAAAAGTATTTAGGTATAATATATTTGTGTACACATTTGGATCTTCATTGCAGCTGCAATTTAGTAGGGTTAGGGCACTTTATGATTTTAGATGCACTAGCACTTTAAGAATTATAATCATGGATTGAAGGCCACTGGGCAGGATGTATCTCAAAACACAATGCAAAGCATTTGCATTCATGTGCATAATTGACCTGAATTTACTATGAGCAAGGGTATGGTAACATAAAATATGTTATGTGGACTTGTCACAGCAGGTCAAGTAGCTGTGTACACATCAGGATGGATGAAAAGGAGTGTGGAGGCATTTTGTATATTGTATGCAAGTCCCAGATTCCTACATCTGATTAATAATTGAAAACTTCATACCCCGTGTTAGAACCGGCTGTCTCTAGTTGGCAGAGGTATGCACTTCTGACAAGTAGGGACACACCTTTTCTAGTCAGGGCAAGGGGATCACACCCTTCGATAACCCCTGCTCACCCCCTTGGTAGCTTGGCAGAGCAGACAGGCTTATCTCAGAGGCTGTGTGTTAAGCATTTATGACCACATACAGTAATAAAGTGAATACACTACAAATGGACACGACACAGTAGTATTATAAAAATAAGTATTTTTATATAAGGCTTAGCACAAGATCAAATAACAACAAAAATGTACACAATCTTAATAAATACTCTGGGAAGGGAAAAAGGATAATTCAAAGGTAGTTTCTTCTTTAGCACAAAAGTCTTTAGTATCAAAAGCAAATCTTCTTCTTGGCAATACAGTTCTTAGCAATAGGGTAGCTCACACGGGGGCTACACGACGTCGAGGCAAAGGTAATCCAAAAGGTTCGGCGTCGACCGCGAGGAGCGCTACGTCGAGCCCGGAGTCACACGGACTCCCAACAACACAGTACCTTTGGTAAATGAAGCACACGATGATCAGCGGCGTCGAGCAATCCGGCGTCGCGGCTTCAGTGTTGATCAGGCCTCAGCAGGTGTCGTTGTCGATGATGCGGTTGCACAGAGTGAGCAGCGCTCACGGCGTCGAGAGGGCACGAGGGCGATGCGATCAGCAGCGGTGCAGACACGAGGTCTCTTGGAGCTGGAGCCGTACTCCCACTCACTGGCGGTGCTGCTGGTGTCGGTCCGGCCCGGCGGCCGGTCCTCGAGGAAGCGGGACACTGGGGCCGTTACCCACTATGTCGACCTGGATTTGGCGACGTCCGTCGGCGTCGAGATTGCTGGTTCTTTCAGAGGTGCTGGATTCACGGTTCAAGCAAATAGCACTTTAAGCAGGTGAAGTCCTTTAGCCCTGTGACTTCAGCAGGAGACTGGCACTCTTCCAGCCCTTGGAGATTTTCTTAGCAAGCGTGAGAGTACACACACAGTTCCTCTCTCCTGGTTCCTTGGCAAAAATAAAGAAGCACTGCAGGATTCCCCCCAGCAAACAGCACACTGGCAGAAGGGGTAGGCAAGTCCACAGATCAGCAGGCCTCTTGTCCTTGGTTACAGGGTTCCTTGTCAGAAGTGATCTGATTTCTTAGTTCAGGGGTCCTTCTCTTATACCCCTTTTCGGCTTTGATCCCTTTGTCCATGCCGGGGGCTTTCCCAACATCCTGGGTCTGTTGTGGGTGGAGCCAGGCAGAAGCACCTGGCCTATTCACTGAGCAGGGCTGGGTCCTCAGACACCCAGCAGGAGGTGGAGCCAGCATTGACACTGGCAGGAGAAGAGCTATCAGCCGCTTGGCAGGAGGTGGAGCCAGCATTGTATCAGGCAGGGCAGGCTATCAACAACTACTCTCCCCCTACTCTCAACGCAAATGTCCCACTCATCCCACACTGACTCATCCAGACCTGTGGAGCCACCCAGCTCCTGTCACACACACGCAAGACCAGCAGAAACCAGAAATGGTTAGACAAGAAAATAGACACTTTCTAAAAGTGCTATTTCCAAACCCAGAGTCCAAAAACCATCCACACCAACGGATGCGTAATTAAACCCCGAGTTCAGGGATACCAAACTCGACATTGCACCATGCTCCCCGAGCCAGCTAGGATCATAGCATTAATAATCCCGGCGGCCCATTCTAACTAATGGAGAGCCGGCTACCTCGCAATAGTGAAGAACGAAGATGGCTGTAATTCACTATTAGGACATGCCAACTTGGTCAGGCGTGTCCTACCTTATACTTACAATGCACCCTGCCCGCGGGCCTACCATAGGGGTGACTAACATGAAGTCAAGGGAAGGTTCGAGGGGCTGGCAAGTAGGTATACTTGCGCAGCCTGCGTGACAGCACTAGGCTGCACGAGGGTCTCGCAATGACCGACCCGTAGACATTCTTTTACGAGGCCGCTCCAGTGGGTGGCACAACACGTGCTGCAAGCCCACGAGCGGCATTTGTATTTACAAGCCCCGGCACTCCTGGTGCACTAGACTAGGGACTGACAGTAAACCAAATAAGCCAAACATGGATACAATAGATACATCAATTTAACCTAGGGAGCACTTGCGCTATGGCACTGATCAGCAGTGGCACGGCGCCCAAAGCATATACCAGCAAAACATCGTAAAACAGTGGAGGCAAACAGAAAAAATGGAGGAGAGACTCAAGCCAATGATGTCAGGTCTAACACGTGTCCCCTCCAGCTGAAATGTGGGGAGAACTACCCTTGACCTAGGAAGTCCTCATCACGAAGGCGGAAAAATCTGGACAGACCATCAGCATTGGCGTGATCTGTACCAGGGCGGTGTTCCACCGTAAAGTCCATCCCCTGTAGAGAAATGGACCACCTCAACAGTTTCGGATTCTCACCCCTCATCTGCATCAACCATCTGAGGGGCCTGTGGTCTGTCTGAACCCGGAAGTGAGTCCCAAACAGGTAGGGTCTTAGCTTCTCCAGCGCCCAGACCACAGCAAATGCTTCTCTCTCTATCGCACTCCACCTTGTTTCCCTGGGAAGTAACCTCCGACTGATGAAGGCTACAGGCAAGTCTCGGCCCTCTTCATTCACCTGAGCTAGAACAGCCCCCACGCCATGCTCTGAAGCGTCCGTCTGGACAATAAATTCTTTCGAGAAGTCGGGTGCCTGGAGTATAGGTGCTGTGCACATTGCAGTTTTCAGGGTGTCGAAGGCCGTTTGACAGGCATCAGTCCAGATCACGTTTCGTGGCTGCTTCCTGGAAGTCAGCGAAGTCAAGGGGTGCACAATGTTACCATAATCCTTGACAAACCTCCTGTAATAACCCGTGAGACCTAAGAAGGCTCTCACCTGAGTTTGGGTTTTGGGCGGCGCCCAAGCCAGGATGGTATCGATCTTGGGTTGCAGGGGGGCCACCTTGCCGCTCCCTACTTGGTGCCCCAAGTACACCACCGAACCCTGCCCAATCTGGCACTTACTGGCTTTGATTGTGAGGCCTGCTCCGCGCAGGGCCAACAACACTTCCTGGAGGTGGCGCAAGTGTTCCTCCCAGCTGGCGCTGAACACTGCGATGTCGTCCAGGTAGGCGGCACTGAAATCCTCCAGTCCAGCCAAGACCTGGTTGACCAACCTCTGGAAGGTGGCAGGGGCATTCTTCATCCCAAAGGGCATCACCCGGAACTGGTATAGCCCATCTGGTGTGGAGAATGCGGACCTCTCCTTTGCCCCATCAGTCAAGGCGATCTGCCAGTACCCAGACGTTAAATCAAACGTACTAAGGTACCGGGCAGCCCCCAACCGATCGATGAGCTCATCAGCTCTGGGGATGGGGTGCGAGTCAGTCTTCGTGACCGAATTGAGTCCTCGGTAATCCACGCAGAACCGGAGTTCTGGTGAAGCACCAGGCGCTGCAGCCTTCGGGACCAAGACCACTGGGCTGGCCCAAGGACTGCTAGAGGACTCAATCACCCCTAACGCAAACATTTTGGAGACCTCCTCCTTAATGTATGCTCGAACCTTGTCAGTCACCCTGTAAGCCTTGTGCTTCACAGGAGGGCTGTCTCCGGTGTCAACGTCATGGACACACCAATGAGTGACACCCGGAACCAAGGAAAACAGATCCGGGAATTGCCCCAACAAGTGGCGACAATCCTGTTTCTGCTCAAGGGTCAGTGTGTCAGAGAGGACCACACCATCCACTGACCCGTCTTGCTCTTTAGCACACAGGAGGGCAGGAAGAGGCTCACTCTCCTCCTCCACTCCAGCATCTGTAGCTAGGAGCATGCCCACTTCGGACCTTTCTAAGTGGGGCTTTAAACGGTTGACATGCAGGACCCGCAAGGGGTTCCTGGGAGATTTCTAGTCCACCAAGTAGGTGACATCGCTCTTCTTCTCCACAACCTTAAACGGTCCAGTCCACCTGTCCTTGAGCGCACAAGGTTCCACAGGGGACATGACCTACACTTCCTGACCAGGCTGAAGCTCTACCAGAGTGGCATTCCGGTCGTACCAACGCTTCATCTCCTCCTGGCTGGCCTCCAGATTTGCCTGAGCAAGTTCTCTGAAGCGCCGAGTCTGGTTCCGAAAGGCCAGCATGTAGCTGTATACATCCTGGGGAGGTTTCCTGGGAGATTGCTCCCAGCCTTCCTTGACCAGACTCAAAGGCCCTCTTATCGGGTGACCGTACAAAGCTCAAAGGGGCTGAACCCTAGGGATTTTTGCGGCACCTCTCGGTAAGCAAACAACAGGCATGGCAAGAGGACGTCCCATTTCCGCCTCATTGGTTCTTCAAGACCCATGATCATGCCTTTAAGGGTACGGTTGAATCTCTCAACCAACCCATTTCCTTGAGGGTGGTAAGGAGTGGTGAACTTGTAGGTTACCCCACACTCCTTCCACAGAGACTTCATATAGTTCGAAATGAAGTTGGTGCCTCGGTCTGACACCACCTCTCTGGGGAACCCCATCCGGGAGAAAACACCCATCAGTGCCCGTCCCACCACGGGGGCCGTCACTGTTCGGAGAGGGATGGCTTCCGGGTACCGTGTGGCATGGTCCACCAAGACCAGGATGAACCTGTTGCCCAGGGCTGTCTTGGGGTCCAGGGGCCCAACAATGTCAATACCCACCCGGTCAAAGGGGGTACTGACCACTGGAAAAGGTTGGAGGGGAGCCTTCTGCTTCCTCCCGCTTTTCCCACTTGCCTGGCAAGTGTGACAAGTCTTGCAATGGATGTCTACATCCCTACGCATCTGAGGCCAATAAAAATGGGTGACAAGCCTGTCATAGGTCTTGTCCTGCCCCAGATGTCCAGCTAACGGAACGTCATGAGCCAAACCCAGTAGGAAGGCTCTAAAGCGCTGGGGTACCACCAGCACACGGGCTGACCCAGGCTCAGCAGCCTTAGGCTCGCTATACAGGAGGTCGTTCTCCCAGTACACAAAATGTGACCCTGACTGATCACCTGAGGATTGGGCTGAGGCCTGCTGCCTCATGCTCACAAGAGAAGGGCACACCTTCTGTTCGGCACAGAATTCCTCCCTGGAGGGACCACCATCCTGCTGCCAATGGGTCAGCTTGGGCAGGTCTCCCAGTTCGGCAATTTGTTCCCCTGTGGGCTCCAGGGCACCCCCATCGGGGTCTACCTCCTCCTGGACCACGGGAACTACGGGGGCCGGTTTCCCGCGCCTCCTGCCTCTTCTCTTCACAGCTGGATCCTGGGCCGTACTTTCAGGCTCCGGGACCCCATCAACACCCTTACTCGCTGTCATCGATCGAGTGGTTGCACACACCCACTCTGGCACACCCAACATTTTCAAGTGCGCCTCTCTCTCCACCTTAGCCCAAGGGGAGTCTTCTAAATCATTGCCCAGGAGACAATCGACAGGCATGGCGGGCCTCACAGCGACCTGAAGAGTACCTGAAACTCCCCCCCATTCAAAGGAAACCTGAGCTACTTCACACTCTTTCTGGGAGTTGTCAGCAGCTATCACAGGGTAGAATGCGTGGGGAACCACCTGCTCTCTGGTCACCAAGTGACACTTGACAGCTGTCACACTCGCTCCGGTGTCTCTGAGAGCTTCCACTCTATGGCCATTAACGGTCACCCACTGCCTATATTTACTAGTGTTACTAGGCAGAGGGGGTGGAGGGACCATTTGCATGTCTCCTAGCGAGACCAGGGACATTTCTGCAGGACCCCTCCCACCATGGACAACCATCTCCTCCCCTCCCAGGGCTACACTCGCCAGCTGACGGGGGGGGTGCACTCGGCGGTGCATTCGATTTCTTCATGGGACACTGGGGATCGTAATACCGGTGTCCCAACTGCCCACAAGTGTAGCAGGTTAGGGGGCCCCTATGAACAGGTTTACCCGTCGGGGCCCCTGGCTTCTTCTCAGGGGGAGGCTGGGAACCTTTCCCTTGGTTCCCTTGGGGATTACTTTGGGGCCCTTTCTGAGACTCCTTCTGTTTACCCTTGTCCCCCCCACTCTTCGGCTGGGGACCCTGCCCACCTTTGGCTGAGTCTCCCACTGGACCCTTGTGGACCCTGGTACTGACCCAGCGGTCCGCCTCCTCAGCAAGTTTTCTAGGGTTAGATATCTTGCTATCAATCAGGTGCTGGCGCAGCTCTGGAAAACAGTTATTAGACAAATGCTCCCAAGCAAACAAATCATAAAGAGCTTCATAACTTTCCACTTTGCTGCCCTTTACCCAACCATCCATGGCTCTGCAAAAATAAGACACATATTCAACCCACGTCGTACCAGGCAACTTCTTACATTCTCTAAAAGCTTGTCTGTACTTCTCGGGGGTTAGGCCATACCGCAACATTAAAGCATCCTTCATATGAGCATACAACATCCTATCCGCAACAGGCATGTCTAACAGGGTATCTATGTGTGTCAATGATGCCCTATATTTATATTGCTCAGAGAATAAGCATTTATTTATTTATTCATTTATTTATTGTCAAGCACATTTTTGCACATATTTATGTCTATTTAAGAACTATTTATGTGTATTATCGTGTTAAGCATTGGGGAACTACAAAAAGTGTTTTGTTTATTTCCATGATGACAACATTCACAAGCGTTTTACTGAGCACTGTCACTTTAAAAATGAAAAAACGACTCAGTTTTGTGTCATGTGATCAAGGCCTCATGGGAGGCAGAAAGGCATCATGGCAGAGGTGCAGGAGTTTATCTAATAAACTAAACATTTGCACTAAATCCTGGGTCTGCTATTTCGTATATATATTCACTGAAAAAACCATAGGTTTCAGGTACGTATTAGGTAGGAATTAGCATTTAAAAAACCTTAGCAATTCACTAAAAAACCCATAGGTTTCAGGGACGTAATAGTTAGGTGAACATTTGACTCATATAAAACCAGAGAAATTCACTTGTTATAGTTAGCTGAGCTAACTATAACTCGCGCACCCGCAATGCACTGCTGCCGATGTCACATATTACATCACTCATGACATGGTCAGTGACATCACTGATGACATCTCAAATAACATCACTGATGACATCACTCATGGCATCATCCACTTGACAATCTGATGCACATACTGATGCTGTAATATAAACTTTGATACACCCATTCTAAAACGTTGGCTACTACGTTTGAAACATACACAGAAGAATGCCATATACTACATAGCACTCACTGTTTCCTAGGTCTTCACACACATCCGGTCACTTATACATGTAGTTACTCATCAATACAGGACCATAATATGCACTCATACATCTATACATGCAGTCACACTCTGGTCACACACCTAGCCAGTAATGCAAAGAATCAATCATATACCCACTTAATCATGTATACAGTTATATACACCAACTCCATTATTTATAGACAAACCACATCAACTATTTATTCAGATACTAACACATATTTACTGTCTTATAGAATCACTCATAGAAGCAGACACTTATTTATACACCCACTCTTCAAATAACTTAGTCTCACATATACTCATTTATATATAGTCCAACACTCACATATAGTGCCTTAAAACATATGTAGTTAGTCACAGATATACCACTGAGACATTTATTTACTCGCCAACACATCCATAGACACACTAGCTCACCCATACAGCCCTTTCCAGATGCACTTTTTAATCCATACAACCACTGAATAACCCAGTCAGAAATCTATGCACAGGCTAATTCACCCACCCACCCAGACAGACACTCAGGGACCTATGTAGAAACTCAGACAACAAATCAATAACCTACATAGACACTCATGTAGCTATTCAGCAACCCATGCAGTTGCCTACACACCAATGGAGAGACTAATATAGACTTTCACACAGTTTAGTCACTAACCTATGTATTCAGTAAGACATGTTCAATCACTCACTTATACAGTCAGTCTCGCACCTACAAAAAAATTCCTTTAGGAACTTGTAAATGCATTCATTCTCAATACACCTTGGCATATATATATAAAACATATTTAAACTTTACAGAAACACACATTTACTGGATGATGTCATGAGAGATGTCATTTGAGTTGTCATCAGTGATGTCATCAGTGATATCACTGACCATGTCATGAGTGATGTAATATGTGACATCATCAGCAGTGCATTGCGGGCGCGCAAGTTATAGTTAGCTCAGCTAACTATAAAAGGTGAAATTCTCTGGTTTTATATGTGTCAAATGTTCAACTAACTATAACGTCCTTGAAACCTATGGATTTTTTAGTGAATTTCTAAGGTTTTTTTAAATGCTACTTCCTACCTATAACATACCTGAATCCTATGGTTTTTTCAGTAAATTTCAAAGGTTTTTAAAATGTTAATTTCATATTTTAATGTTTCTAAAACCTATATTTTTTCAAATATTTTTTTTAATATTTTGGAACTCAATTATACATGTTTTTTCTAACTTTAAAAAATATGTAATGTTTTATATCTTCCCAAAAAATATGATTTTTTTTAGGAGAAAACTGCACTCCCATACCGTTAGCGTACCAAGCTCCATCACCACACGAATCCTATCTGCCATGGTGCTAAACTCGTAAATGATGCGCATTTCATATCCAACAACTTTGTGTCACGTGTCCAGCGTAACATCATATATGCATGAAGTCACCCTAGTGCTACTTTGGTGTCCGACGGGTACGCAGTACCAAGCCAGGCAATATGTCATGTACGTATGGGGTCGCGCCCGCTGCGCTTTGCGTATTCGATGAGTACACGCTGCCAGGCTCTGTGTTACGTCAAAAAGGTATAGTATCACGCTGAGTACGCCATTCCCTTTTTTTGGTCTCTAAAGTATATTTAAATAACTTTAAGCAGTATATGAGAGCAAGCAATAATCTAAAATCTTTCAAACATTTATATATTTCCAACTGTAATAAACTTATATCATGATAAATATATTTTGTCAAAATCGCGGCGGATGCGGCCTCCTTGGGCAGTAGGTGCGCGATTGCCATGCGACTTTAAAAAAAGCATTTGATTGGTTCATAACTTTTCCCACTGTAACAGTTGGATGACCACACTCATTTAACTAATTCTCTCTACAGCGTTTGATGAGAGACACCTCTTGTGCTTAGAAAGCGTTTTTTAAAAGTGTTTTCCTGTATACACAGATCTTATACTGCACACAACATGCAACAATCGTCTTGATCAATATTCATGCTCTGTACATTAGCCTTCCACGTGTGATTGCCATGCATCTCAAACGTTTCATTAAAAAACAAGTATGTGTTACACGATGCCCCTGGTGTCTGTGCACATTATTGTGCTCCCTTTTGGCCTCAGTATTCGTGGCTCTAAGAAGTATCAGGACCCAAGGGCAGAGCGCACATCCGAGATCACATGTGACAAACAGTAAACAGCAATGTGTAGATTTCTTTTGCTGAATGCTCTGTTGTCAGGCTTTAACAATATAGTACTATGTTGTTTGTGAGACTTTAAGATTCACATTTGACATGCATTGCTTAACTGTAACGATAGTTTCCGCCCTCCCGACACATGCTACACTGATCTAAATTGCCCACTCTGCGAGGTCAAAACTACAAAAGAAACACACATAAGTACACTTCCTGAACAACGCCCAGGTCCCTGGAATAATTATTCACAACCCTATGCTGGCCTAGCGTACGCAAGCCCAACCTACTTTGCCTACGTATAAATAGGATAACCACAACGCCAGGCTTCCCTCTTCTTCCACACTGCCTCAGGTGATATGTCGCATCCACCTCGCATATCACAATGTGCAATAAAAAAAAATGGATCCATGAGGTGTACACCATCCTGGCAATCAACACAGGCTCTAAATTGTGAACCCTACTACCCGTCGTCTATGAAAGGAATCCATGAGGTTTACACTATCCTGCGGGAGGGGTGGGTTACATCAGCCTGAGTGCGCTGGTACGAACAAGCAATGTTGCCGTGTGTAATGATGTGATCTCTGACCTCATTCAGTCTCATCTCTATCTCATTTTAAAGACCTGCTGTACCATACTGTAGGCCTGAGCCTACGGACAGTGCTGCCCTACACCCACATGTTGAGTGCGATGCTGCGGGAGGGGTGGGGTGCATCACCCTGAGTGAGTACGTACAAAAAAGCGATGTTGCCATGCGTAATGATGTGATCTCTGACCTCATTCAGTCACATCTGTCTCATTTTAAGGACCTGCAGGACCATACTGTAGGCCTAAGCCAGTGGGCAGCGTGCCCTACAGACACGCTGCTTGGGCTTTTAGGACACTGTAGTGAGCTTGTTACTAAGTGTATATGCACACAGGCTTCCACCACTGCATTACACAGACACATCATGCTTCTAGCATGCGCTCTGTTCCTCTATATGTGAACCTTGGTATAACATGTTATTATTTAACTTCTGCACACCAACTCCTCTTTGAACCATGATTACCACTGACAGTTGGTAGATCGCACTTCTAAAAACGAAGATTGCACTGAACTCTTATTTTCTATCAAGCTTGAAATAAACCTTCATTTACCTCCAGACGTTTTCACCATTAAATTATTTCTCCCTTTTCAGACAATTCATTGATTGCATTAAGAAGGGCGGAGCGGGAGCTGACCCCGATATGATGACCTGGACATTCTGACACCTTCCACTGTGGTATCAAGACACAGTCCCCGACTGGAGACCTTGTCTACTGTACAACCGTACCCCAGCCTCAGTGTGCAAGTCTTACAATTGAGCATAGTGCGGGGAAAGGGGCTGGGGTGCACCACCCTGTGTGCACAGGTGCATGCAAGAGATTTTCCTGTAGCTAATAATGTACAACTATATTATCATACAACGGCGATAACATTATCACCACTTTAGCGGCAGGAAACTGCTGATAAAACGGCTATAATGGGCTTCATAATATGCTCTTGTGAATTCCCATAGAAGCCAAGGTTCACACCAGAACCTGGGCTTCCATGGGAATTCACAAGGGCATATTATCAAACCCTTATTGCCGCTTTAGCGGCAATTTCCTGCTGCTAAAGCAGCGATAATGTTATTGCCATTCCTTGATAATATGGCCCATGATCTGTGGCCTCATGAGATTTTAAGGACTTGCTAAACCACACTCTTTCGCGCGGACCCCAGCGTCCTATACAAACGAGTGACAGAAGAGTAAAGACTAAGGGTTGGGTGCAGTAGGGACCCCAACGTCCTAGACAAACGGGTGAAGGAAGGGTAAACACTAAGGGCTGGGTGCAATAGGCCGATGCTCTGTCTCCTCCTCCCTCTCTTCTTTTGACTCTCCCTCCCCTTCTCCCTTCAACCTACTCCCCCTCCCTTCCATTCTCACTATGGTCTTTTAATTCAGACTACCTTTCTTTACCTCTTCCACATAGCACACATACTTATGTTTAATTTTTGTCTTGCAGGTTTCCTACACTGCTTCCGCTGGAGTCCAAACAACGTTTTTTAATTATACTGTTTCTTCAATTAAAGTTATGTTTCTATTCATTTCTGTTTTAATAAAGGTTCCTTTTTTTAAATAAATAACTGAGTGTATAGGTCTTCTTAATCTGACAAAACTTGTCTATTATTTATTGTGAAAACCATCATTTTATAGGAGATTTTAAGGACAAACTTACGTAATATTAGAGTGCACCTACCAAACATAATCTAACTGAATATTAGACAAATGAAGCCTGGGTAATTATACAACTGGAAGAATTCTATGAGTGTATCACTTTATAACACCAGAAGTACTGCCCATGTGATTACAGAACCAATAAGGCACTGTCTAGCACCACCAAGGCTTCAGGGACAACCGAGGCCCACCCTACATATCTAAATAAAGCCTCGGAGGGTGGCGATCCCCGGACTTCAGTTGGCCTCGAACCTCCCGAACAGTTAGTAAACAATACCCGGGAAGATGGCGGTCCCCTGGGCTGCAAAACGTCTTTGTGCCCCTCTGCTCCTAATTTACACTTGAAATTAAGATCCCCAGTCTTACAAAGACCCCGCAATATTATAATTGGATTGGCCACGGAACATTAGACACCAGGGGCCTCATTTAAAAGAACAGGTGAGACCCAGCTTTTTTTTTGTTCGTTTCTTTTTTTCTCTCCATTTTCACCATCTGCATCCCTTCTATTAAAGCGATACAAGGTTTTCCTCCTCTCGAGTCAAGTAGTCAAACAAGTATTTGCTATCACAGGGTAGAAGCCATGCACCAGCCCTCTAATAGCAAACACAAAAGTCCAGTGAATGCACACCTAGGGAGATTGTATGCCCTGCACTTGACATGTCGTCCTCCCTAAGACCATGAAGCATTTGTTAGTATAAACCCATACTAATACTACTTACACATGTGTAGTGCAGCTACCAGAATGTAGTGAAGAAGCAGAGGAAGCCCAAAATGTAATTCCTGCAAGAAGTCGGATGACAGTTCAATCAGCCGACGACCCTGGCATGAGTAGAAACAGCTACGCGAAGAAAATGGGTCTTCAGCACAATGAAAGCAACCTCGAAATATTAGTAAGTGCTGCCTTCTTTTTACCTTCTCCAACTCTTCACCAAATTTATGTACTGAAGAGGCAGACAGCAGTGGATTCGATTAGTAGATTTATTGCAGGAAAACAAGACAGCTTAAACAGCTACCAACAGGAGCAGACAGCAAGGCAACCGTCTTCTCCAGCACAGTGTACAAACTGTGCAAGGTTCCCCTCATGACAGCCCTACATTCTAACATTGCATACTTAGATTCTAGTAGAATTACATACTAACATTCCGCTATGACTTACATTGGAATACTACACAGAGCACATGACTTTACAGCAATGAGCTCATGCTTTCATCCACGAGTCTTAAGACCGTAGGGGTAAGTATTTCCCTTCCCACTCCCTATATTGTATAAACGTAAACTAATACTTCTTCCACAAGTATGCTACAGCGCCAAGAGCACATCACTTAACAGCAATGAGCTCACAATTTAGGCTCCCAGTTTAATCCCTGAGTCTTCACACCAGTAGGGGTGAGTATTTTGCTTCTCACTCCCTATATACTATAAACACATACTAACACTACTTACACACTTATACTACAGCAGCTAGTATCCTACAGCACCAAGAGCCTATCACTTTACAACAATCAGCTCGGTTTGATCCAAGAGTTTTCATACCGGTAAGCATGAGTACTTTGCTTCCCGATTCCAGTGTAGTATACACACACAGTACCAATCAGTAGTTTGCTTCCCACTCCATGTATGGTATTAGTGCCTACTAACACTACTTACACATGTATACTAGTGCACCCAGAGCCCATCCTTTTACAACAATCACTTTGATTTCATCCCCAAATCTTCACACCTGTAGGCGTAACTTCTTCGCTTCCTTCTTCCGGTATACTATCAACACACAGTAGCTGTCAGTAGTTCACTTCCCACACCCTGTATGGTATAAATGCCTACTAACACTACTTGCACACTGACCTCACGGTTTAGGCTCTCGGTTTTGTACCCGAGTGTAGCACCATGTCATATCACCACCATGCCACTCTGACCAACACCCCACTTTCAGACCAGTAACAGTGATAAATACCTACTGGCGACTGCCAGTGGGTAATAAAGAACAAATTCGAAAAATTCCTTGATTCTTTTAACTTTCAAAACTTCTCTCTATTACTGTCTTTCTAATTTTCTATGTAAACAATTTTATTAATATTCAAGTACACATAGAAGTCAGAAATGCAACGTATTCTATCAGCACACGCTAAAACATTCTACAATGCGTGGAGGTTAAAAGTTCATCAATTTTTTAAAACCTAACGATATTGTTTGGCAACATTTTCTCAAACATTTAACGGCACGTGCAGGTTAAAAGTTCACAATTGTTTTAAGTTCGAACAGTACCTTCCAAATGCAAGTAGCAGGTGTGGTTGAGTTGAGCAAATTTTATCCTATAATATGTACAACACATGCAAACTGCCTTTTCTTAACCAATCACAAAGACGCTTTTCCACAAAACGAATGTGTACCCTACTTTTAAAAAACAATGCTTTTCATCTCCCAATCAGGTACCGTTATGTATGCAAAAACAAACTACTTCCCCATCTTTGAAAATATCTCTTATTCTATGAAGGAACTACATGAGCAACAGACATCTTTCCATACCTTCTAGCCATACCTTCAAAATGCTAGTGTTGATCGTCGGACATAGCTATGTTTTCTGGTGCAAGAGGTATGCAGAACAGAGACGTGTTGACTTGGCCTGAGGTTTACAAAATTGGATATTAAATGGTTTGGACAGAGAGGATTGAAGTTGCACCAATTGTTGCTTTTGGTTAAAACCTGTTTGCATCTCCAACACCCTTACCTCATGATTGTGCACTGTGGTGGAAATGACCTAGGCACATTGACTGGGGTAGGTTTGGAAATGCTCATGAAGGACACCTTTGGACAATTGATGTTACTTTGTCCTCAAACGGTCTTTGTATATTCCAATATATGCCAAAGACAGAAGTGGAAATGGTCCAATCAATTTTGTCCTCAGATTGAAAAGTCTCCGAAAAAAGTCAACCAAGCTGTCTCTGCATATCTCAGACACCACAAAATGGAGTCCATATACAATAACAATATATGTTTTGATATGGCGGATATGTACAGAAGTGATGGAGTACACTTCACAGATCATGGAAACTATGTTTTCCTGAATAACTTGAAGCTGTGCATTCACACTTATATGTAGCTCCACCTAATAAACACAAGGGCTCTTTTTAGAGCCACCCTATACCTGACAACTTAGGCCTGCTATTTTAGGGCCAGATAACGACAACTCCCAGACCCTCGCCAAAATGTATTCCCCAAACAGCTGTGGCACCGTGGCCAGACCATCTCACTTTGCAGCATAGAGCTCTCACTTTGATCCCCGGCTCTACTCACTCATAAGGGTCAGTAGTTGCCACTTTACAAATACTGTATTGATTTACTTTCACACTCCCTATACAACACCACCTAAGCACCATATACAAGTTGAACACGTGTGGCACAGTGCCCAGAGCACATGACTTCACAGCATACCACACCCAGTTTAGGCTCACAGTTTCATCCCTGACTCCAGCAGCAGCTCAATTTAACAGCATGACACTCTAGTCAAGACTTCACTTAATTTCTGTACCCCACACTTTCAGACCAGTAGGGGTCAGTAGTTCAGCAAATTTACCCCGAGTCCGTCAGCACCTCAGCTTACGCCCCCAGTGCCATCACATCCGTTGGAGGGAGTAGTTAGCACTTCACAAATACCGAATTGATTTGATACGCACAAATTTACCTTCGCACTTCCTCTATAATGCCCCCTGATCACCATACACAAATTACAATGTTCAAAACAAAAGTTCATCCAAGTAGCGATAACTACATGCTCACACTACTTGGACAGGTATTGCACAGCGGCCAGAACACATGACTTCACAGCATATGACACACAGTTTGGGCTCATGGTTTCATCCTAGAGTCCGGCAGCAGCTCAGTTTAGCAGCATGAGACTCTAGGCAGTACCTCACATATTTTCCATACCCCAGGACTTTCAGACCAGTACGGGTCAGTAGGTCGTCCAACACATGCTGACACTACTTCCACAACTGTAATGCAGCGTCCACGACACATGACTTCACAGCATAAGACACACGCTTTGGGCTCATGCTATAATCCCTGAGTCGCGCACCACCTCACCTTAGCAACATCACATTCTAAGCAATACCTCACTTAATTTCTGTACCCAGCACTTTCACACCAGTAGGGGTGAATACTTCACTTCACACCCCCTCTATAGCACACCCTAAACATCCCACAGAGGGTACAGTGCTCCTACCCTTCTCTTTCCCACTTTTGTCACCCTTTTTTCCTCATACTTGCTTCAACAGAATCACAAAATGGCAGCCAACACTTCCTAGTTGCAACCGATCGCACCGCTCGCAGCCAATCAGCATCAAGCTTGTGCTCGTAACGCCTCAGCCAATCAGATGGTAGAATTCCCAAATATCAATATATGTAAATTTCAATATTTCTCAAAAACTACTGAAAGGATTTACACAAAATAAACAAAAACGTGCTTTCTAGACCAAGCCCTTCTCCCTGCCAAATTTGTGGGTAATTCCGTTAACCTGTTCGACCTGTAGCCTTGTCTAAAGTTTCCTATGGAAATTAACAATGAAAAAACATGTTTTGGGACCCCCCTTTTTTCTTGGCCCCCCTTGATGAATCACCCTCAAACTTTCAACATAGGAGCTGATATCAACAAAGATTAGTTTTGAAAATTTCTCAAAGATTCGTCAATCGGCGCCAAAGTTATTGGAATAGAATGTTGCCATTTTCCATGGTAACTATGTCCTAACTATAACTACCTACTGGCGACCGCCAGTAGGTAATATATATATATAACAGTGACAGTCACCAACAGGCAGTTATAGTTAGGTCAGTGTTTCCATAGGAAGCAACTTTTTGTTTTGCTAATAACTTTGAGGCTGTTAGACGAAACTCCTCCAAACTTTGCTTAAAGTTTCCCTTGTTTGTCTAGTTTGTGCATGGTAAGTTATGGGGTGATCCTTCCTGTGGGGGTTGAGAAAAAAGGGGAGGACCCAAAACACAAAATCCCCATGCATTTTCCATAGATTTTTTAGGAAGCTCTACCGCAAAAACTACTCGAAGGAGGGGGCCTCACCTTTCCCCAATGCAAATATGTTTGGCTTCGGGATGGTATCCCTGGGGCCTCTTAGAGCTGGCGGAATGGGGCTACATGCTGCCTAACATAAGTTTGCTTTGCCCCGGGGTCCCTGTGGCTTCTTAAGGTTTGAGGAGCGGAGCCCCCTGTCCACTCCCATATAATTAATGTATGTCTTAGAAGATGATGTCCCTGGGGCCCATGTGAGCTTGGGATAAGGGGCAGTGCCCCCTCCCCCTAATATAAATGTTTTTGGTCTAAGGATGCAGTTCTCTGGGCCAATGGTGGCTTGAGGAGGGTGCGAGTGATGGCAATGCCTGGCTTGGGTTGGCTGCCTGTGGAGGGTAATTTCCAGGGCCAGGTCACGGGCTAGGCCCTGTGAGCAATCACACAGCCTTACTTTCTCGCAAGGGGGTGGCTGTTGGGCAGGAATACCCTGACCCCTGGTGGTAGGGAACTCCACCTTGGGCCAAAACTGTTCTAAGATCTGCAAATCCTTTGCAACATTTAAAAAATATATATATATATATATATGGTCTCCTGCACTTGTATTTTTAAACCCTCCAGGGGATGCCAGGTACTAGGGAGAACAAATATCTATATCTTGGGGAAAGGGGTTGCATGACCACCCCCTCCTGAGGCCGATGTTTGCCCCGCGGTCCGGCCACGTTGTTAAGGGGGATTGGGGCAGGGGTCCCCCTCCCCAGGCTTATTTTGGCCCAAGGACCTCATCTCCGTGGACTAGGCTGTTTGTCAAAAGTGAGAGGGTGGGACGCGGCCCACCGACCCTGGGCTGATTCCCGGCCCAGGGACCTCATTTCTCAGGGCCCGGCTGCATACACAAAGGGAAGGGAAGCTTCACCTCCCCCTCCCTGAGCCAATAATTGGCACGGGAATCGCATCCTTCAGAGTCAGCTCAGGCCATGCCTTGGGAGCCCAACTTCCAAGACATAGCAGTTTTTCTACCTGCACTGGTGCAGAAGGGAAACTTGTGTTTGCTCTCGCTTGGTGGGAGCAATTTCAAATCTCACATCAAGTAGCCGCAAATACCAAGTCCGATCTTAGGAGGCAGGAGCTTGAAAAATGTTCCCGCCCAGGACTTTTCATCTGTCTACCTTCCAGCAAAGAAGCGAGCAGGGAAGCAGATGAAAAGATTCCTACCACCCACAGGGAGCAGCAATTTTAGCTCGTATCTGCAGGTGAGAACAATGCCTGCTCCTGCTGGATGCAGGAGCTGGCTGGGGCCATGGGGGCCTTGGGGCTCACCCAACTGCGCCCAATGATTCATAGCTGCAAAATGTGTAGTTTACTTACATGTGCCATTTACACATTTTCAGGGTGTTTTTTTTAATATTTTATTGTTTACGCTTGACACCTTAAGTGGCACTTTATCATCAATAGAACAAGGCATTCAAGTCCATGTGGTGAGATACATTTCAGAAATAAACCACATTTTTGCAATGTAATAGCTTAGAATTAGCCTTAAACAGATCTCACATTCCTAAAATGACTAGCTCACTCACTCGACTCTGCCATTAAAACACTCATCTCGCACAATTCCTCCAGCTAGATTATCACCTGAGCTACATAAGTGATATTGTTGGCATTGACTCCTAGTTTACTCACGGGCGATACATTGAATGCACTGTACCATTGTTTCCTTTTATTTGTTTACTGTATTAAAATGAATAATAAAATGTTAAAATAAAAAAAATAAAAAACACTCACACAAAGTACATTATTCAAGAATAAGCAATGTCTTTGTATGTTTAAGTTGTATAAAAAAACTTCAAATGGCAGAAGGGTTTACCTCAGACCTCTGTGGTAGTTACTAATGTTGGGGTTACAATCACTTTTAAGCAAAAAAGAACTTATGGAAATGGTTGTTTACCAATAGATTTTGTTAGATATGTAGCTAAAGTAATGCTACATAAAATCCTTTGTATAGTTGAATGTTCAATTCATAATGCCATGAAACCATGTTCACAGTTCCATTATTTTTGTTGTAGTTTTATATGGGTTGGGGATATAATCCCTTTTAAGGAAAAAAGAACTTATGGAAATGGTTGTTTACCAATAGTTTTTGTTAAAAATGTAGCTAATGTAATGCTACATAAAATCCTTTGTATAGTTGCATGTTCAATTCATAATGCCATGAAACCATGTTCCCAGTTCTATTATTTTAGTTGTAGTTTTAAATGGCGCAAACTCGACCAGAAGGTATTAGAGCACTATGCATGAGCACAGTCACATTTCACTAGGTCACATTCATTTTTTTTTTTAGGCATGGGGAGATTAAGTAATTTGCCAAGAATCACAAGGAGTTTGAGCAGGCGCAGAGACTTGAACCCGGTTCCCCCATTAAAAAGTCGATAGCTCTGTTGTAGCGCCATACCCTCTCCTCTAAACTTTGCTAAATCTGCATGTGATGTGTCAATTTTTTCAGTATAAGTTAAGAAGGCTACAGTTCCCAGAGTGCCACAGGTTTTGAAAGGACTGTCTACAGCTGTAAACAGCAGGCTGCTCATGTAGAGTAATCTCTCATAATTGGTAGTAGCCCCAAAACCATCCTGTCAGAATGTCAGCTATTTTCTATTGAAGAAAACAGCTCAAACTTGCTCAGTGATTATTTGAGATATCTATGACATTTAGTATCAAACTTCCAGTAACTTAGCTTTATCTTGAGTTTCTTCTGTGAGTATCGTAAGTGAAAATGTGATTCTTCCTAATTTTGAAGGGTAATGAATTCCTGGAGGGATGGGGTCAATAGTAGAAGGTAGAGAAAAGCACAGAGGAGGTTTGTATGGGTGTAGTTTCAAGCGTAAAGAGCCTTTATTTGTCCTAACAGTATAATATTTTTCTATTTTACTTATTCACCTGTGAGTGGGTATGGGATTGACTGTATGGCCAGTGCTATTGATATCCCCAAGAAGGAGCTTAAACTTACATATCTGGGGGAAAAAGCCAAACGGCGTAGGGACGCCTAAAGCCAGCTCTTAACCCATCAATTTTATTATGATAACAACTTGGTTAGTTCTGGCTTACCAAAGTATTTAAAGGTGGTCACTTGGCCCTCTCATCGGGACGTCCTCACTAGGTTAAGATTAGGTATTGTACACGATTTGGTGGCCTTCCCCTGTATAAAAAAACATCTCTCTGTTTTCTGCCCATGTGATGGGAGCACGAAGCAAAGTACTGTGCACTTTTTGTTTATTTGCCCTCTGTAATTGTACTTTCGTATTGCTTATCTTAAGCCACTTTTTTTAAAATACTCTGTGTCATCTGTTAATTCTGCTATGAGGCTGCTATTTGCACTTGATGAACCTGACGTGTGTTTTTTACAGCTGTATATATCCTGAAATCTGTGGTTGCTAGGAAAAGCATGGTCTTTTCTTTTAATTAACCAATGGTCATTGCCCATGATTGATGCCCCCCTATTTTATCCTCAAGTTATACTTGCTGTGCTTTTATGATTGTTTTTAATGATCGAATAAAGTTTCCAAACTGAAACTGACTGTATGGGTGAGTAAGTGGCTTTGTGAGTGGCTGTATTGGTCTGTGAGTGGCTATGTGAGTGGCTGTATCAGAGACTAAGGGGCTGTATGAGTGGCTGTATCAGTGTGCTACCTACATAATTTGATTCTCCAGACAGTGCTATATTTTAGAAAAGGAAAGTACTCTAATATACACATGCAAGATATACTAAAAGCAAAAGAATGATATTAAAAAAAAACCAAAAGTGCTTAGCCCCTACTTTTTCAGAGACCCCAAATGCAAGTGAAGAATTTAAGCACAAAATGCAACATTGCCCGTTACTATGGGTGCCTTCAGACAAATCTATTAATTGATAATGAACTTGTAAAATTGATCATAAGTCCAAGACCTAGTCAGCAGCAATCATTCTCATACAGACTTATTTAACCTCAAACATTAGCTCTATTTCAATCTCAGTCAGGATAAACTTAAAAGATTTAGATATTCAAGTGTACTTTTTCATGAACTCCTCAGATTTCAGTTTCAGACGAGCGTGCTAGAATGTTAATGTGTTTCAAAACTACTTGCAACAACATCTTTCCAGGGCAACCCACAAACTTCTTGTCCAAAATAGAACAACATTTTCACCAGGTCATTACATGCATCAACAACTTTTGAAGTATTTATTGGAAGGGTTTTCAGTGCCTATAGAATGGTGCACAGTCAGCTACAACTGAGCAAGCCAGCGGTTTTTAACCTGTAGACTGGGCAACCATGGTGGGTCTTCAAGCCTACTCAAGGGTTTTGTGACTGCTTTGAAAATTAAAAAATATTAACACATTAATAACGTGTATATAAATAAAGAAGTAACATTGAAAATATTCTGTAAATGTGAAGGACTTTAAAATTAGAACCTACAAATTAAGTTGGTATCCTCAGATTGATTTGTGGGAGCTGTGCAAGTTCATCAAACAGAATATAGTAAGGATGATGGGTGCCCTCAAATGGATTTAGAAAAGCTAAAAATTTCCATTGGTAATAAAATATTGTTTTTTATTTATTTGTAAATGTAATTATTTGTTATTACTTGTTTCTGTATGTGTGTGCATCGTCATGTGGTTCAAATGATCAAAACTGCTTAACTGGGATTGCTGATTCCAATAATGACTCAGTGTGGGTCTCTGGATTCTAGTAATGATTAACTGGGGTTCTACAGAAGTCATAATGTTAGGAATCACTGGTGTAAGCCATGTGGCTGATGTGATACGTGGCTCTGGTGCCTGTACAACAGTATACCTACATTGATGATATACAAAATCTCAGGGGCCTGTATCAAAATCCCCACAGATTTCAGTTGTATATTTCCTGTGATGGGTTGCTCCCAGGTCCCAGGCATCTTTAATGACTGACAAAAGGAAAGACAAAGCTAAGGACACTGAAGTCCATGAGGTGGTGACTGGGTTTTCAAGTTGAGATATGGCAGGAATTATATGGGTTAAAAAGATGTGGGCAATATCTTTGAGATATGGGCATCCTCCTGCAGCTTTCTCTCAATACCCCCAGAACAGAGGTTTACGCTGAGATTCCCATGCTGAGATTCTCCCCAATGACTCTTGAGGCAAGTGGAGCTTGAACAGACTTTCAAGCAGAATGGATTACGATAGGAATGTAGCAGGTTCACCTTCACTAATATGAAAGATGACAACGCTTCATCTGGGCCATTATAAAGATATGCAGTATTAATGGGCAATGTTTAGAATTTGCCTTTTCTTATTCATTTCCTTGGCTGCTTATTGTTTTATTTCGTCTCAAGCTACAACGCTTTCACATGCTACAGCAGGCATCTTCTGCTTCTTTGTTTTTGTTGAAGTGGTGGGTGTGTGGTGCTTGTTGTATTGCCTCATCCTTTGTGTTTATTTTCTTGTAACTCCAGATCCTCTCTTAATATGTTTGTGTTATCTAGTCAAGAAGTTACTTTGGGACTGTTGCTCAATATTCTTTAAGCTTCCTGAGAAAATCTTCATCTTCAATTGAGAGCAAGTTTGTCCATTTCAGCTATGGCTTATCCTGAGAGCATTGGTATTTAAGCAGAACTGGGTTCCAGCTTGGCACAACACAATGTTGCTCCATTGTTGGACAGTACAAGTTGTACTCAGGAACTACTGTTATAATTTAATGCTATTGAGTCTTTCCAACCTGCTTGGTATTTCTGCCAGCACCAGATGTTTTTTTTAATCTCTACTAGATATTTTCTCTGGAAGATGTAATACACCACCTGACTTACCTGTTTTATCTTGGCTCTTCTGCTATTGTTATTAAACCTGGAGCCTAGCCAAGAAAAAGAAAACTCAAGGCTTACCGTGGGTCCTCCCACAGACATTCAAATGTCTATATGAGAAGTCTTTCTTCTGATAAACCTAAAAGACCTGACAGGTAATTTGTAACAAGCAGCAGCTGGTGAAGAACCTCATGTTCTGGAGCAGTCCTGCAACAGCTTTCACAGGACCCCTGAAGCTCCACTGGGATTTGGACCACACTGACAAGAGGAATGTTCCTAAAATGAGCAGTGCAGCTTCTTCGTCAGTCTGTAGTCTCTCTTCACATAAAGGGGTCACAGCAGCACGTCCTCCTTTGCTGTGATTTGTACTGAGAAAGAAGGTAGTCACCTGCTTGTGAAACTCACCCTTCACAGCTACACTTGTTTGTATCACCTCCATGGCTCAAGAGAATATCAAAGAACAATAGGTTGATTACGGTTCCCATTATTTAATGTCAGTCTGATCAGTAAGCTCTTATGCAACTTTTGAATTATGTATGGCACCTTCAATTTCAGGCAAAATGGACATACAAGGCCTCATGATCAACCATAGCATGCATACATATTTTGCACAATATGTCCACATCAGGAATGGCCGAAGGCCCAAAGTCAGTTGCACATGTTTGTCAACATACCAATATATCCATTCCTCTGCTTGTCTGTTTGCTGTGAAGAAGATCCTGCTGAATTATTGACACATTCTTTCAATCACTGATGTTCAGATTGAGTATTTGAAAGCAAGAGGAACAAAATAATTGAAACTCTGTGTCTGTGTTCATCATTTCTACTTGCGACTTCCTCTAATTTAAGGACACCACATTTGATTTGTGGTAACTGTGTTTTGGACCTGACATCCTTGAAATTGTTTTTCCCACCGTTTTGCTTCAATCCTCCTATATTTGCTGACTTCATTTTTTCTGAGCCTTAGGACATGTAACCATTGTTAACTAGTGCTAAAGTTCTAGTGCTCTCTCTCTTGAACATGGTAAAAATTACTTACACCCACTTGGTATATTTAATTTACTTGTATGTCCCAAGTAAAGGGGTCCTACATGTACCCAGGGCCTGTAAATTAAATGCTTCTACTGGGCCTGCAGCACTCATTGTGTCACTCATTTAGGTAGCCTTTCAAATATGTCTCAGACCTGCCATTGCAGCCTTTGTGTGCAGTTTAAACTACCATTTTGACCTGGCAAAATGAATTCATTGTTCTCTACTGCAAGGTCTACTCTTCCAATAGGATAACATCGGTTTACCTTATTACATTTATTACGTGACAACTTTCAATTGGGAGCAGGTAAAAAAGCAAAGTTTGATCTCAAAATAATTGTAAATTAAAACCCTCCTTAATGGTAAAGTTGGATTTTAATTCATAAATCTGAAAATTCCACTTTTAGAAATTTGACATTTCTTTATCCCAACTTTGCAATACTTCACACTGCGCAAATTGCACGTTTTTTGCTTGCTCGCGGTCCTCAACGACAAGTTGGCGACCGCTAGCGATCAAAATGACATCCCCGTGTTACATTTTTCCTTGCTCGTGATCAGCAGCATCAAGTTGCCGATCGCGAGCGTGAAAAATAAACCTCCCGGCAAAATTCTCAAAGCGGGGAGGTCAGGTTTCTCATTGCAATTGGTTGTGTGTGCTTGTGACCGCTCACAATGAGAAACTACCAGTCCACATTGAGAAAGCTGCTGATCGAGTAGAAATCTACTCAAGCTGCAGAAATGCGGTTTGCACTGATTGCACAGTACGGACAAGCATCCGGCACTGTGCAATCAGTGCGAACAGCATTTTGCACAGTGCACTACGCAGTTCGCGTAGCTACGCGCAGCTCGCAAGTGCACTTCAAGTAGCTACGCGTAACACTACTACGCAAACTACGCCCAGGGTTAGTCAGTATGAGGAGTTGTCCCCTACCACACTTGAACATCACAAAGACTCTGTGTCAGAACACCCACAAAGGGTTTCACACTAGTCTTTTGTGTCCCTGGACGTGCTGGGGCCAGGGCAGGGAAAAAGGAAACTCCAGACATCTCTGAGGGGGGGGGGGGGGGGGGGGGCTCTAAATGTTTCTCCCACTTCAAAGTGGACACTTAGACCCAGATCTGCAAACTCTGCCAGGAAGAAGGAGAACACAACTGTGAATTCTGCCCTACTGACCTGCTTGCTGACCAAGGGCTGCTTTGCAGCTGATGGCCTGCTGTTGTGGCACCAGATTCCGCTGCTGTGAACTGCCCTGCTGAATCCAACCTGACTGTTTGGACCCAAGACTCCAAGAAATCTTCAAGGGTCTGTCGGCTGGCACCCTGTTTGAAGCAACAGGGAAATAACAGGCTTCTTCAAAGTCAGCAAAATGTTCAGCAACTCAACAAAGCGCGACACATCCCACCATCCACTCGGCCCATGAAGTGCAGCTTGTCCTCAATGCTGATGCATCTCACCGCATGTCCTTGCAAAGCTCCAGTGCTTTGTTCGATGCCAACGCAGGCCAGTGCCGAAAACAGCCCAGCGCAACACATCTAGGGCCCGATGTAGGTAAAAGGGATTTTCCGATTTCAAAATACCGAGGCGGTCCGAATCGGTATTCTGAAATCAGAAAACGAGATGTAGCAAAAAAAAGGCGAATTAATACCGAATCGGTCGGCATCGGTAATGTGAATCGGTACGTTCCGATTCGGCACGGACCGAATCGGAAAGTACCGAATCGGCGAACACCGAATCGGAAATAGCCGAATCGGCTAACACCGAATCGGAAATAGCCGAATCGGCTAACACCGATTCGGAAATAGCCGAATCGGTAAAATCCGAATCGGCAATGATAGAATCGTAGCTATGAAAACACACCCATGGCCAAAAAGCCCATAGGAATGCATTGAAGAAACCGATTCGGTAAAATCCGAATCGGATTTTACCGATTCGGTAATATCCGAATCGGTAAAAGCCGAATCGGTAAAAGCCGATTCTGCCAAAGAGGTGGCTCCCCCTCCCCCACCCAAACAGGGAGTGGCAACCCTGGCAGGTGCAGCTAATTAAGAAGTTTCTGGAGAGCCAGCCTGAGCTGAACACTCACAGTTAGCAGCAGTGGGAGTAGGAGGTTGTGAACTGTAGTGAAGAAGATGGCAAACCAGAGCGAGAGCCAGAAGTCCTCCCAGAAGAGGAAGCCTAAGTTCAGCACCACCGAGCTGCAGGTGTTGGTTGAGGAGGTGGTGAGGGTGCACCGCCAGCTATTTGGAAAGCTGTCCCTCAATGTGCCAGACAGCACCAAGAGGAGGATCTGGAGCGAAATCGCCCAAAAGGTGAATGCTGTGGGTGTCACCTCCAGGTCCCTGGATGAGCTCAAGAAGCGATTCTATGACATCCGCAGCCTCACAAAAAGGAAGATGGCAGAGATCCAGAGGCAGGCTGGAGTCACTGGTGGAGGCAGGAACCCGGCGCCACCCCTCACAGACCTCGAGGAAATGGTCTCCACCACCATTGAGAGGGAGAGTGTTACTGGAATTGGGACCCTGGACAGCTCAGCCAGAGCTACAGCTACAGGTAAGAAGCATGCGCATCATGACACACCCTACCAGACACCTCCCCATTAGACACAATGCATAGGCAAACCCCAGCACAGTACTGTAACCAACATACAAGAGACAAGCATCATGGTACATGAAGTCAGCAGAAGTCAGCAAACTATGGCAGTGCACAATCACAAGACAGGAAACAGTGGAACACAGTCTAAGGAGATGCAAGGACATGTGGAATGCTTTAATTGTACTGTCTGTAATACATCGACACTCAATTTACAAATGCTTCTTTGTACCTAGGGGCACCATCAGGCGGACAAACTATGTCTACAGAGGCAGCAGCACCATCTGACACTGCACTCGCAGGGCCGAGCACCAGCCAGGCTGCCGATGAGGAGGAGGAGGACGTAAACACCCTAGGGCTTGGTATGGAGGGAGACCTGGTGATAGACTTTGAAGCACTGCACTCCCCACAAATGCCCAGTACACCCCCCTTGCAGTTCTCCCCAGAGAACTCCCCGACAAGGGACCTCCTTCCACCTACACCAGCTCCTGCCACAACCATGGCTTTGGCACCAGTACAACCTGTCCTGGGAGCAGGGGCTCAGGGCCCGGCCAGCACCACACCCCCACCAGTGGCACCCCAGCCCACTCAGCAGGCCGGCAGCAGCAGTAACCGGCGCCGTGCCATCACCACCACTGCTGCACCAGCACGGGAGGGCAGTGTCTTACTGGGCCTCGAGGGAAAGATGGTCAAGATACAAAGGCAGCAGGCAAAATCCATGATGGCCTGCCAACGCCAGCTCCTGCAGCACAACCTGCAGATGGGAGAAATGGTAAAGGGATTTCAGGCCTTCGTGGATTCCAACAAGGAGGTGGCAGCAGGTTTAGGCAGGCTAACCACTGCCATAACCCAGTTGTGTGGCAGAATGGAGGAGCAGAAGCTGGTGCGCAGGCGGGATGCCCGGGTGCAGAACCGCTGCATGAGCCGCCTTGCTGCGGCAACGGCACAACTCTGCCAGCGCAGCGCAAACATGGAGTCCAGCCTCAGTCAAAATACGGCAGAGCTCACAAGGGGAATGGCCCGCATCACGACTGCAATGGAGGCCATGATCATCTCGAACACTGCCACAAATCCTGCCCTGGACCTGGGGGATGCTGGGGACAGCAGCAGCCGCAGCAGCCCGGCCAGCGCTGCGTCTGAGCCACGCAGGAGCACCAGGCGCTCCGCAGATGCCGCTGGTCATTCAGAGGGGGCTGAGGGACACCCCAGTGGGGCTGCCAAGCGGTCAAAGAAATAGCCTTGCAAGGGCGGGTGAGGCAACCTGGACCTTGGACTTTTGTTTTCTTTTCCATTACACCATTTTTTTGTTGCACATCAGTGCAGTAACTGTGTTGCAACAGTATTAAAAATTGTTTTTTCACAACAACCATTTAGCTGTCTTTGCATCTGTACTCACTCAGAAATAGTTTTCAGTAATCTCCTCACGTCTGTATCTGCCATCACTTGGCGTACACACCCCAGCTGGCTGTGTCAGTGGCACAGCTTCGTCGTCGTCATGGTCCTCGTAGTCAGACAACTCCACCTCAGTGCCCTTCTTCACCGCAAGGTTGTGTAACATTGCACATACAGCTATGATCTTGCAGCAGGTGATGGGGGTATACTGCCTTGCACCTCCACTCTTGTGCAGGCATCTGAATCTACTTTTCCAGATGCCAAAGGTCCGTTCGACAACATTCCTTGTGCGTATGTGGGCCCGGTTATACCTCCTTTGGCTGGGTGTGGAGGGGTTGAGGTAGGGGGTGAGTATGAATGAGCGGAGGGCATATGCACTATCGCCTGGAAGAGAAAGGGGTAACATTACACACATGCATACATGTATTCCACCTAGCTACTATGTGTTATGGGGGTCTGATGATGTGTCTCACCTAGGAGGTATCCTTCACCAAATTCGCCAGCCATCAGCCGTGCATAGATGCCGCTCTGTTGGAAAATATAGGAGTCATGGGTACTCCCTGGAAATTTTGCTACCAGGTCTGTGATGGTGCACTTTGCATTGCAGATCACCTGCACATTGATGGTGTGTGTAGACTTCCGATTGCGGTATATGTATTCTGTGTCCGCTGGTGGGCAAATCGGAATGTGCGTGCTATCTATGCAACCAATGATTTGGGGAAATTGTGCCATCTGGTAGAAGTCAGCTTTAGTTTGTAGCAGTTCTGCGTGGGTTGCAGGGAAAGAGATGTATTGGTCCATCCTGTGTATCATGGCGTCAAGGAATGTGTGGAAGAACCTTGACAGGCTGCTCTGGCTCACCCCTCCTGCCGCTGCGACTCCACTTTGATAGCTGCCAGACGCTAGCAGGTGTAGGCTGCATAGCACCTGGATGTGCGCAGGGATGGCGTGTGCCCTTGGGGTGTGGTGGTCCAAAAATGGTTTGAGATCCCTGATGAGCTCAAGTATGGTGTCAGAGTCCAGCCTGTATCTCTGTAGGATCTCTGCCTCTGTGAGCATGAACAGGGTTATCCTCTGTCTGTAGACCTGTTCATTTCTTAGCCATTCCCTCTGTCCTTCCTGCTGTAGCCGTAGCCGCCTCGCAATGACATAAAAAGCTGCCATCCTGCAAGTTGCAATGCATTTTGGGGCTGTTCATATGGGTTGGAGTTGGTTACCACCTGATTGTAATCCATGGTAAATACCGAATGAATTCTACCGATTCTGAGCCGATTTCGGTGTTTCTGTGCCTCCCTACATCTCCCCATCTGTCGGAATCGGGGAATTTCCCGATCGGTGATTCATACGAATCGGTATGTTTTCCGATTCGGCTCATGTCCGATTCGGTCTATCTACCGAATCGGTACATGGGCCGAATCGGATAATTTCCGAATCGGTGTCACTACCGAATCGGTACATGGACCGAATCGGTTATTTTCCGAATCGGTGTCACTACCGAATCGGTACATGGACCGAATCGGTTATTTTCCGATTCGGTGTCACTACCGATTCGGTACATGGACCGAATCGGTTATTTTCCGATTCGGTGTCACTACCGAATCGGTACATTGACCGAATCGGTGTTTGCATCCGAATCGGTGTGTTACCGATTCGTTACATATCCGATTTTCGGTATGTACGTATCGGATTCTTTCCCATTCGGTACTCATTCCGAATCGGTTTTCACTCCGATTATTAATTTTTTTGGTTCCCTACATCTCGATGGCTGTTTACCGATCGGTAAGGGCCAAAAATCGGTATTTTCGGCCGTTACCGATCGGTAACGGCCTACCTACATCGGGCCCTTAGTGCCCTACAATGAAGAATCGCATTGCAAGACTCCACAAGCCGGCCGGCTTCCTCGACGAAGCTGCAGGACCTTGCATCGCAAGCCTCATAGATTGTCATTAACTCCACAGCTGCACAACATATCTTGACTTTGGACTTCATATCTCAGTTCCTCATCCACTCTGTCAATGACAGCCCACATCTTGATGCCCAAGACACAAGATACCTTCTCAGTGGACTGAACTCATTCCTGTATCTGACTCATGCTCCAGCACAGTTGGCTAGAAGTTGTGACTTGGACCCAGTCTCCTGTGACCAGTGCTTGATTTCTAAAAAACCTTTAAAATTGCATATTTCCAGTTCTACTAATTGGATTTTGGTCATTTTAGTGTCAAATAATTTGTTAAAATATGAAAAGAAGATAACAAGCCACTTCAGCACTCCTGTTTATGTTTAATTAGTATGTAACATAGAAAACCATCGGGCTATATTCAGAGTCCAAACCCGTTGTATTATCTAGCATTCGTCCATAATCATAGTTCATATAGTGTCTAGTATTTGTATTCATACAACTCCAAATTCAGAGATCCAAGGCAGGTTGTATTCCTTCAAAGATTCTTTTATTAAATATCAATAGTTTTATAACAACTTCACAGCTCACACCGCCGACACGTGTTTCGTCTCACAGAGACTTTTTCAAGGCTGGAAGCATTAAACAAAACAGCAATGAATACTAAATATACCATTCAATACCTATTATTTACATCTAAAATACAATTCATATTTATTTCATTAAAAACGGAAAAACCACAAACAAGCTTTATTATATACAAATTAAAAACAACATACAAACACAAAATCATTGCATTGTTGGACATCCCGTATGTATACCCATTAACTATGGAAGTCCTACGATCACAACATTTTAAGTGCTACCATTATTATTACAACCTAAGGTCCGCGACACACACCACACACTGTAAACCGTAACAAAATTATTATTGAGCTTATGATGCTGGGAGAGGCACCATCTATTAAACATTAAAGTGACTGGGTAGATATCGGTGACTACAGTACTGGAGAGATAAGTAATACAAACGGTAATAGAGCACTTGTACCTACCAATAAAAGAGATGTGCGGATGACTGTTGTCAAGCGACCACGATATTGCGGCGGGATTGTATCACCCAGAAGTGTCTCCTCAATTTTGGTAGGGGGTGGGTTAAGAAAACCTTCCTTCTTATAAGTAAACGGAACAGATACTAATGTTGCTGCTAATTGGGTTTCCTATTCATATATGTTGATCATAGCCATAAGCGTCACAAGATATGCTTTCCGGGTGCCGAATAGATCGAAAAATCTAATGAATAGCCTAGATAATATTGTTTAGAATAAATTATCTGGTGTATCGCGATCTAACTAATCATACAGATTATATATTGTGTTGAGAAGGGCCACATGGGTACACTGAAGCGGATATCTATTCAGTCACCTGTTCAAACGTTTATTAATGAATATCAATATTCCACAACATGATAAGCAAGGATCCCCTAAATTTAGAAGGATAGACCAATCATAGAATAATATAATGGGAGATGTTATCCAGGAAGTGCATGCTCCGTGCAAGCACAACAATGATATTATAGGCAGATTATTTAAAGTTGCTAAATTAACTCAACATGTAAATAATCTCCTACTGTGGTCTAGTATCCAGCCAAACAAAAGACCGAATTGTTAATAGTCAGTTTCCTAAAGTGATATTAACTTACCAAAGTTCAGTGTATTAAGTATATTCTGAACCTCACCGCCAGTATCACTCAAAATGTATGTGCCAGTATCTAAAAATAAAATAAAGAGCACATATTCAAAAATATTCATTCACTTTTCTTCTCAACAATTCATCACCTCTAACACAAACAAGGTAATAAATCCTTATCCACTCACTTGTTGTGCAGTAAAACAAAGCTTGGCAGGTAGTCTCTCCTGGTACTTAAAACGAATTTGTGGTGAACAAGACCATGATAAGTCTACAAAGTAACCAACAAGTAGTGTGGCTCACTGGTTAGAGGCGGCAGACCCGAGAGCAGAGGACGGCCCGGGACCAGGGTTCGATTCCCGGCGCGGCAGGTTTCTGGACCAGGGTCAGCGGACTCGATAATTCTCTCGCCTCGGTGCCCACTCTGATCAGCGATCACACTCAGCAACTCTGGGCATTAGCTTGCCTCATCTTCACTAACGGCCCCACCAGACCGCCGGGGATGCCTGGTCTCACCCTGGAGATACCCATTAAGGGACCATCTCTCAGGGAAGCCAGGAAGGGTTTTGCAGCGGTCGAAGCGCCTTGGGACCCTACGGGTAAGTAGTGCGCTACATAAATGCCAATACACAACAAAACGGAAAAGATTTATTTTTTGACGCCCATTCTAATGGTGTGATCATATTTAAATTCACATCATGAACATGTCAAGAACGCAAGCAATGCATACATAGCCTGAACACTAATCTCTTCTTAACACACTCATCTGGTGAGCTACCTAATATTAGGAATAATATAGGTCTTGATGTCAAAAGCGCAAGCAACTAAAATATAGCCTGAACACTAATCTCTTCTTGACGCACTCATCTGGTGAGTTACCCGCTTACCTCTAGCGAGTCGAATGTCTGCCGACTCCGTAACCGTAGCCAAAACGCCAAACTCCCAGCCGTCTTTCCCGTGTATTTTTAAAGGCATAATTAGTGAACGCCCATTGCGTGTGCAGTCTCCGCCCATGGATAACGTAAAGCCTAATTAGAATATAATGTAGCCATCTTAAAGTGGTTTACGACTACACAGAATACAGAAGCATTGCGTATTGCAAAACACACCAACGTCACGTTTGTCCTTATACACAGTGATATTCATACCGACATTTAAACGCAGTATGTATATACATAAATAAATGTAACAAACCGTATCCCACGCGCGCACCGACATGGGCGAGTACACGCTACTAAATTTGTTAAAATATTTTGTATTTCTGTAATTTGGTGTGGGATTTTCAATGTGCTGTGTTTTTACTTGATTTCTGTTTGGAGTTCTGCATTAATACTTTACACACTGCCTCTAAGTTAAGCATGACTGCTTTTGTGCCAAGTGCGTAGAGGGTTAAGCACAGGCTAATTTGGGGTTTGCGTGTGGATCACCTTCACAAGAATTTTGGGTACTGCCTGAGTAGAGTTTCACCTCCCTCAACCAGTAACCCAATTTCTTACACTGTGTATGCAACCCGTGACATGACTTTTGACACAAAAACATCCCAGCATAGATTGTTCTGCCAAATCATGCAGAAGGTAAATGCGTTGATCATTATAAAAGCAATTATAAGGTGCTACTCCAAGACTGTTTACTGAGCACAGTACTTCCAGGAAAAAGGGCAAAGGCCAGAGAACATGAGATGGTACATCCTTGGGGAAGTCAGGTTACCAAGGACAAGAGATAACCCCAGTAACCATTTGTTCCACAGGTGGAACCTTAGAATGAAAACAGCCATAAAATGACTCTTGCAATTGTTTGAATGGTCATCTTTGACAACTATCACCATTTAAAATGTAAGTGCTATTAAATAGAATTGTGAAGTGTGCATCTCATACTCTTAGGTCTCAGGCTAAATTTATCAGACTTGTAACAATGTGCTCATTACACAGCTCCATATGATATTTTTGGACAGTATAATGTGCTCATTACACAACAACTTGTAACAATGTTGACAGTGTAATACACAAATAAGTCATGTGATAGAACGCACATTTTCACCTGTCAGTTTAGCGGTGGTAGCTTTCACTGCTACGTCATTACTTTCCTGTACATATATGATAACACGATTTCATGATTGTGTAAACAGAGTATTCATATAAGCAGTGTTCACAAGTATTGTTCTCAAAACCTAATACACTGCCATGTTATTTAGAAGCTCACTTTTTGAATGATTATTACCTGTCAGCGTATCTGTTTATTGTACAATATTTGCTGTCGAACAATTGCCCTTGTTATGCTTTCTCATTAAAACACAAGAATTCTACATATTTTTGTCTACGAGAGGACAAGATGGTTTCATATAAAGAAAGTATTTCAGAGTGTTTTGGGGTTTCCCCCTTTTTTGGTGAGGCACCTTCTGTCAGCCAATTAGGGTTGTTCCTTTTCCATTGCTGTAGGTTTGAGTCTGTTTTTAAATGTAATATGTAATCTAATATCACTCCTTAAAACTAAAAAGTATTTTCAGTGCTTAATTCCAATTTTTGCAATGAGTTTTACTGCATATTAATTGGGAACTGCTCATAAACTTTACCTATGGGTCTCGCTGGCTAACTAGTTCTTGGTGCTCCAACATTCAAGAGAATTCCGCCACCTGCACGCAAATCTTTTATTTTATCGCACCTCTTTTGGCAAATCGGATTTGCCAAAGCATTACAGGCCCACTCTATTCATATCAGATGATTTTCTGAGGTAATGCTTGTACGCACTCTGTCATATTCCATATAGGTACCCCAATATAGGCTCAGGTAACATCGTAACCCTTCACCCATATTCTTCCCTACATTACATACATAACGGTTCTTAGGGACTGACCTTTTACCTAGATACGATACTGCATTCAGGACGCGGGATTTTTTCTGGTAAAAACCTCATACATTATGCATGAGTATTCTTGAAAGCCCAGCAGGGCTAACATCTTCTGTATAATATCTATGTACAAAGTTAATTCTCAACTTCATCCTAAGTCCGACAAAGAAATACAGCAAGGTGGAACCCTCATGGGGACCTACGGGTATATATACATCACACCTTGCTAAGATAGCTAGAGGAAACCAGGACATCCCGGCCGACACACTGACGCGAGACGCTGAGCTTCCTGCATGCAGACACTCCAGCTCGCAAATGTCTAACATCCCTCGCCGGGTATCCAACCCGAGATCAAGATGGGGTCCCACAATCTATCAATTCAGGTAATGAGGTTGACTTTATCTTAGTGGGATTCCTGGTTTAACACCTACAAACATGCTCAGTACACTTAGGTACATCTAGTTAGGGCGGTACACACTTTTATTGTCATGTATTTTATATACTCATATGTATTCATGATAATCGCAAGATGGTAGAACTCTATCATCCTTTTACTTTCATAGTGCTTCTACTCATTTTCACCAGAATAGCAACTGTTCAATAAATAGTTATTGAAAACGCCAAGACAGTTTATTCTCTGTATCTCTCGGAGAGACTAAGTAAGCATGCGTATATTGGTAGTAAATTTTTTCCACGATCCTGAGGGATCAGGGTTTTCATGTTTGATGGTTGCCGAGAACCATTATCTCTTTGATAAGAGGAGATTCTAGTGGCACTGTGAGCTAGCTCATACAGAAGGCCAACATATCCAGTGGGAGTGTTTAGAATCAGTCTGAAACCAGTCATACAGTGTATGTTGTCCAAACGCGCAGATCCTGTATACATTTTTATAGGACCTACATGACAATTCCAGCAACAAATATGATGCCTCCCTTTTTAGCAAACTGTTGTTCTTAACTCTCTTCCTCCAATTTTACAATTAACCCCTTGTGTGCGTTTGATGGCCTGGAGCCGTTACCAGTCATGGTGGGCGTGTGTGGAGGACGTCGGCCATCGAACCCCGCCCACTCATTAAAACCCCAGTGCTGCTGTTGGTGTGAGGGGGACGACTGACACCACTGCGCCTGAGGTGAGGAGTGAATCTAGCGGAGAGGCCGCAGAAGAGAATGGCGGCTGTGAGCGCTGGTAGCGGCAAGGAGGGCCTGGGCGGGCCCGTAAATCTAGCCCGAGGCTTGGGGCCCAAACGACAACGCTGAGACAGGCCTGCCACCCCCTTGGAGGGCACCCACCACATAAACACAGGATCCAGCACGGACGGCGGATGGGGGAGGTCGCAGCCCCTACAGTGCCAAAGAGATAGGCGCCAAAGTCACGGCATGACGGTCGAATGAGGAGTGGGTGCTGCGACGGGCGTCTTGTGACGAGGAGCGGCGGTCGTCCGGTCTCGATTCCGGGGATGTCGCAGGAGTGGGACCGAGCTGCAGGCGGAGACTACAGCGGAGGCAGAGAGAGGTTAGCGGCGACCGCCGAGACTCCCCGGTGAGGTTATGTAAATTGAGGCCCAGGCTTTGGGCCTACATCCAGGGGTGTGCCGCGAGGCCTGCGGTGAATGCCCGGGCACCCGTCTGCATGAGGAGACACACAGCTTCAAGGTGACGAGCTGCCTGGAAGAGGGACCACAGGAATAGATTGAAGGCTGAGGGTGCTAGGAGCCGGTACAGAGGGCCCGGACGGGATCGCAAATCTAACCGAGGCTTGACGACCCACACCGAAGTTCTGCAACAGGCCTGCCCCCCCACCTGGCGAGTACCCACCGCAAGGACACAGATATCAGCGCTGACGGAGGATGGGGGGTCGCGACCACAATAGTGCCAGGAGACAAACGCCGACACCACCGCTACCAGACCCCATCCACACCGGCCTGGTGCAACTTCAGGCCGTGGCTTAGCGGCCTACACTACAGGCCTGACTGCGTCCCGGTCCAACTTGGGTGCGCAGCTGCAGAGAGAATGAGCGGAGCCAGCGGGAGCCTTGTAAGTGGGAGAAATACCTGAGAGACAGTGAGGGCAGCAAACGCTATCAGCGTCACCCTGCCGATCCTGAGTAAGTTCCTCCCGCACATCTGCCTCCAAAGCCCTGGTCCTTGCCCGAGTTCCATTGCTCTCTACCCTCGTGAGCCGCAGAGACAGCTGTAAATCCCAGCCATTGACGAGGCCGCCCTGAGGTGGGTGAAGAAGATGGCAGGAGAGGAGGGCGCACTCTTACCGACATGCTCATCTCCACCAGCTAAATCGCCTATGGACCGGGAGGACGGGAAGATGCCAATCACCAAATCATTTCTCGAGACTCTCTATAATTCACTGCGTGAAGATTTCCTTACGTTGAAACAGGAGATGGCCAGGGAGCACCGGGAACTTCGCCGAGATGTGGATGGTTTGGGAGAACGGGTGGCGGCAGTGGAGGAAGCAGACCTTGCCAGAGTCGATGAAATGGAACAGTTTCAGCAGGAACTCCTTCGACTCCGTGACCAGCAAGTAGACATGCAGGCTCACGCAGAGGACTTTGAAAATAGGTCCAGATGAAATAACATCAGGGTCCGCGGAGTGCCATCCAAACGGAGGGAAAGAGCTTCCTACAGGATATGTTCTGGGAGATCCTGGGGGAAGCACAAGATTTTGAACTCCTCATTGATAGGGCACACAGAGTTGGTCTGGAGCGCTGTGCGCCTGCACCCCCTCCGGATATTCTAGCCTTCCTACCCGACTTCCCTTTGAAGGAGAGAATCTTGCGGGTAGCGCAACAAAAACAACCCCTCACGCATCAGGGTCATTTAGTAGCACTCTATCAGGACCTTTCGGCCATCACCCTCCACAAACGGAAATCCTTCAAGCCAGTCACAACATTCCTACGAGATAAGGGAGTCGCTTACTCTTGGGGTCATCCCTTCAGACTGATTTTTAAATGGAATGGGTCCCTGCATCAAATGAGGTCTTAGCATGACACATGCGCCCTTCTGGGCATAAACTTCCATGACAACACCTCCTCACCAGTAACTCGCAAGATCCTCTGCCTACTCGACCGCAACGTCTGCCTCAGCATGGATGGCAAAAGGTTCGTCGCAGACACCCATCTAAAACTTTCATGAAGCCAGACCCCACCACGGTGGCCGAGAAGCAGGCCCTGGCCATTCAAGACGTGTCCAAAGATGCATAGTCAGCAGATTGACCGAATATGGTGAGAAGTCCCACCGCACCACAACCATGCAGGTCGGGGAGAGGGGTGGACGGGGGGCCAGAGAGGTTGCCAATGCCACCAGTCCCTTCAAATAACTTTACCACAGGCCTGAACTGGGGACTACCTGGCCTGGGACTATGATGCATCTGGGGGTTTTCCAGGTTGGGGTTAGGGAGGGGGGGAGGTGGGCAGAGGGTGTTGGGGTTTGGGTGGGGGTTGGAGGAAGGCGGGTCTGGAGGGGGGAAGTTGGGGAAGGGGGGGCGGTGGATGGGTGGGACGGGATGAGGTAGGCTTTGACGAGTTACGGGGTTGAAGGGAGGGGGGTGGGAACCAGTGTGCCATCAGGGGCAGGGGCCCGTGTGCATGGTGCAATGAGACAGCAGGGGGCGAATCTTGCACACATCACTCACCGACGCCACGATGGCTAATGATACTTTAAAAATCTTAACACTGAATGTGAACGGCCTCAATAACCCCATTAAAAGGCGAGCAGTACTATCATATCTAGAGAATTCAGGGGCTGCGATATGCCTGCTTCAAGAAACACATTTACTTTCTGAAGATTGGCACAGGCTGAGGTCCCGGGCATTCCCTCACAAGTTCTTCTCCTCCACGCCTGATAAAAAGGCAGGAGTAGTGATTTTAATTGCAAGGCATTTCCATGGTCCAGTCAGAGACAAAGTGGGGGAGATTAGAGGCAGACTTCGGGCCCATAGTATCACGGTAGGCAACATGCAGCTGACGGTGGGGTCCCTATATGCCTAGGACACGGGCCAAGAACCTTTCCTACAAAGCGCCCTTTCGGAGGCTTTGAGCTCCTCTGATCCCTTACTACTCCTGGGGGGACCTAAGCTTACTGATGGATAAGGACAGGGATAGGTCAGTTCACCGCTATGGCAGCACAGGAGCTATTTCAGAGACAGGTAAGGAATGGATAAAGCAAAGTGGGTTGGAGGACCTGTGGAGGGCTAAAACACCCAGGGGCATCGCATTACACCTTCTACTCACATGTACATCACACCTACGCCAGATTGGACCACTTCATAGGCTCCTCAGAGCTGGAGGCCCGGGTGGTGGATGTGGACATCGCCCCGTCAGCCATCTCCGACCACGATGCCGTGGAGCTCACGATTAGAGTCCCTGTTACCAAGAGACCCCCTGGTAGATGGAGGCTGAGGGAACCCCTCTTGCAACACGCAGAAGTAGTCCAGCAGCTCCGTAAGTGCATCACTGATTACCTGGCGGTTAATGATCACCCTGAAATGCCTTTGACGGCAGTGTGGGGGGTGTTAAAAGCGGTAGTGCGAAGTGAGCTCATTGCCCTGGCGGCGGCGGAGGCCAAAGATCGAAAAGCCAAGCGAGAAGTCCTCACAGCTAAGGTCGTAGAACTGGAACAAGTACACAGCCGTACTGGTGCCCCGAGAGTCTGGAAACAACTAAACGTGGCCAGGGCTCAACTAGCGAGTCTGGACATGTATCGGACCGAATATGCGGCTATCTGCCTGCGGCACACCTATTATGTAGGGGGGAACAAAACGGGTCGCCTCCTTGCGAGCGCGTTGCGAGCCAAGGTTCAACGTTCAAAAATTCTGGTCTTTCGTAACGAGAACGGGGACGAAATTCGTGATGAGGCACAGATAGTGGGGGCGTTGAGGGACTATTATGCTTCACTATACACTGCAGACCCTATATCAGAGACTGAAGCGGAGGCTTACCTACAAGGCGTGGCTACTACTGCGCTGAACTCAACAAACGCGAGCGGCCTAAATGCACCCATTCAAATCGAAGAGGTGATCGGTGCCATCTCCGTCTCAAAACCCTAAAATTGCCAGGCCCGATGTCTTCTACGCCGGTTTTTATAAAACTTTTTGGCCGCTGCTTGCTCCGCTGCTTACAAAGCTTTTTAATTCATTTCAGGGCCCCGGCTCCATCCCGCCCAAAATGCTGGAGGCAGACGTAATAGTATTACCTAAGCCGGGCAAGGACGCCACACAGTGTTCCTCATTCCAGACTATTTCTTGACCTTAAGCTCTTTACAGGCGTGCTGGCCTCGCGGCTTGGACCTTGTCTCCCCGGGATCATAGAGCCTGATCAATCAGGCTTCATCCCGGGCAGACAATGCAGTGATAACACCAAATGCTTCCTTCACTTGATCGACAAATCCCACTTCCAGCAATCGGACTCGGTGCTTCTGGCTATTGACGCTGAAAAGGCATTTGACCATGAATATTGGGCCTTCTTAAGGAGGGTTTTGACGCACTTTGGAGTGGGAGAGTGCTTTCAAGCCTGGGTTGCAAGCTGCTACCATAGTCCTCAGGTGCGGGTCCGTCTTAATGGCTTATACTGCCGTCCCTTCAAAATCCAGCACGGTACTAGGCAGGGGTGTCCCCTTTCCCCTCTCCTGTTTGCACTCTATGTCGAGCCATTGGCACAGAGAGTGCGTGACCACCTTAACATACGTGGTGTAGCATTTGGCGGGGAACCACACTCCATAGGCCTGTATGCGGATGATATTTTGGCGGCCCTTGACAACCCTAAATGTTCAGTGCCAGCCTTCCTGGAAGAGATCGAGTTATTCGGCAAAGGCTTTCGGATGAATAGAGGGAAGTCAGTGATATTGCCGTTTGGCAAGAATGCTCACACTAACCGAGAATCGCTTGTCTACGGAGGGGGACTGTTAACCCAGTTACAACTCCCTTATTTGGGCATCACCCTCACATCCTCTACAGAGCGGACGGTAGCATTGAACTACGCTAATATAACGATGCAGATCCGAAAAGATCTGGAGCACTGGATGAAACAGCCGCTATCCCTGTTGGGATGGATTGTGGTGGTGAAAATGTCGGCACTCCCTAAGATATTATACATCTTTCAAACTATCCCGTGTCCCCGCCGGCCGGGACTATCACACAGTTGCAAGCGGCGATCCAGCATTTTGTTCTGGGGGGGAAGAGACAGCGCATGCACAAACAACTAGCATACCGAGGGGGGATGGGGATTCCCAATTTACAACAATATTTTCAGGCAGCGCAGCTGCGATACTTAGTGGAATGGTATAGGCCTGAATCAGAGAAGAGATGGCTCTTCCAAGACAGAGCCATGGCTCAAACATCCCTGGGGAAAATGCCATTCCTCCGCACCCCGCACAGACCACAATACCTCCAGAATTCGCCCATCACACGCTCCATACTAAGGGTGTAGGACTCAGTTGCTTCCAGGTGTAAGCTCACAACCTTCCCTTCGCCGCTCACTCCTCTATTGGACAATCCCGAGTTCCCCCGAGCACGGATCTCCAAGCATTCCCGCAATGGTGAGGTTCCGGCTGTAGATCAGCAGGACATCTCTTCGACTTAGAAGGCTTTATCCCATTCACCGAGCTGTCACAAGGGTATGACATCACCTCGCCACAGCTCTTCAATACTTTCAGCTGCGGCATTGGCTTCTGTAACCCGCGATTAGCCCACTTGTTGGTAGACATATGACCGCGTTTGAAAAATGGTTGGTTACGAAGGACTCGGATCGAGGCCTTATCACGGATCTATACAAGATGCTTACTCCTCTCAATACAACAATATTTTCAGGCAGCTGCGCTGCCATACTTAGTGGGATGGTATAGGCCTGAATCAGAGAAGAGATGGCTCTTCCAAGACAGAGCCATGGCTCAAACATCCCTGTGGAAAATGCAATTCCTCCGCCCCCCGCACAGACCACGATACCTCCAGAATTCACCCATCACACGCTCCATACTAAGGGTGTAGGACTCAGTTGCTGCTAGGTGTAAGCTCACAACCTTCCCTTCGCCGCTCACTCCTCTATTGGACAATCCCGAGTTCCCCCGGGCACGGATCTCCGAGCATTCTCGCAATGGTGAGGTTCCGGCTGTAGATCAGCAGGACATCTCTTCGACTTAGAAGGCTTTATCCCATTCAACGAGCTGTCCCAAGGGTATGACATCACCTCGCCACAGCTCTTCAATACTTTCAGCTGCAGCATTGGCTTCTGCAACCTGCGATTAGCCCACTTGTTGGTAGACATATGACCGCGTTTGAGAAATGGTTGGTTACGAAGGACTCGGATCGAGGCCTTATCACGGATCTATACAAGATGCTTACTCCTCTCCCCGAGATACACCACGCTGCTGGGCAGAGACGCTGGGAACAGGAGTTAGGGAGAACGTTAACGCTCTGAGAGTGGCGATCGATTTATTACAGAGCCAACCACACAGCGAGGAATGCAGCAGGCAGAGAATCAGCTGTGAAATTGGCCTTGTATTGGTACCTCACACCTGCGAGGCTCCACAGGGGCAACCAATCCCGGAGCACGTCCTGCTGGAGGGATGCAGGGAAATAGGCACGCTAACACATCTCTTATGGGAATGCACTGAAGTCAAGGCGTACTGGACCACAGTCCTCAATGATATAGATAGCCCCCTAGACACTGAAATCCCACGGTTTCCGGCCTACACCATTCTAGGTCTCCCGAATGCACTCACTTTCCCTCTGAAATCCAATAGGGGGTGCCAAATGGGCCTTGCGATACAGGCTGCCTCCCAGCACATACTTTCCTTCTGGGGGACTAGCACACAGCCCATCCACGCGGGCTGGTTGCACAGACTTAGGTTTACACTAGGGATGGAACGTATCCAAGCTACACTTACACAAACTACAGCAACATTCTGCACACTATGGAAGCCGCTGCTTACACTTCTCTCTCAAGAGTTCAATGAAGTTACGTGCCCTAGATACCTCCATCTATTGCACCTGACAGACACAAACAATGATACCACAGAGCCTGAGAAGAACGCACCGTGAATGCGTCGTACTTGAAATATCCTATTCTCACAAGGTTTGGCACACTGGTTGGGGAGGGGGGAGTTTTGGAGGTTGTGTGGGGGGTCCGTTCTTTCTGTTTTTGCTAGCTAAGCTTCACAGATGATTATTGCTCAATGCTGCAACTCATTGGAGTGACACAACGAGAGAACAACTACAGGATCCTACGAACTGTGAGTTATTTGTTGTGTCTTACGAAGTGGATCCTCCAGCATGTTTGCTACTTTTTCTTGTGGCCGCATTATTGCATTCTACTATCTGTACTTTGTCTTTTTTTCCCGAAATCAATAAAACAAATTTAAACATAAAAGTGTATGCACATTGATTGTCTTTTTTAGGTCTGGTGTTAGCCAAGACCTTTTGATTGTACTAAAAAATATATACTATATTTACGAACAGGGATTTTCAGTCACCACCTCTCTTCATCCATTGGTCTATTGTTGTGTCATACACATTTTGCTGCTGCCCTCTACAACATTATAGCTTGGGCCCAGCCTACTTAAGCCACTGGCTAACTTAACTTTGAGTAACTGCATTTTGCTCTTTCACAAGGAGCACATCTGCACACCAGGTAATTTCCTTCAGTGGAGCTACTTTATAATTACTTTAGTGTTACCTTTGCGTTTAGACCCTGATGTGAAAGCAGAATCCTTCTGGTGTGAACACAGTGTACATTTCATCTTCATCAGATGGCATCTTCTGCTACTATTTCACAGTGTATCAAATTGTGTCGATTTCAAACTACTTTCTTTCTTTCTTTCTTTTTGAAGTAGGGTCATATAGTAAAATTCTCAACTCTACAACGTTGTAATAAGTAATATCTGATAAGTATTGAAATTACCAATATTTGGGAGAGAAGGCAGCAATAGCATACTTAATGAACCTAAACTGCATTCATGGTAAAAAGAAAATACTTACTCAAGACTAATCTGATTGTTAGTCAAACTGCCACACTTGCATACTTGACCTACCACCCTCCCCCATACAGAGGCAGACAGTCCTATAGGGGCATCTGCAGCATGACATAAAGGGCTAGGGCAGAACCTTGTGCAAGTCAACATGAAATAAAATTTCTGATGCACAATAGATATAAAAATACTTTAACAAATATTAAGCCTGTCCCAGATCTACAATATTTTCAGACCCTGACGACCAACAGAATGTTTTATGGATCACCGGATTACCTTATCTGCAAATCAAACCTCTGGCAGGGCCTTTTGTGCCTCCTTCTACTGCAAAGAGGTAGATTGGGCCATATCAGTCTGGGGGTTTATGGAAAGCTAGTGCTTCTTACTGAACAGTAGGATTGGGACAGAGCTAGGTGCAGATCATTGTTAAACTTGGCATCCTTGGCATAGTTTCCCCTGACTTTTTGCCTTCAGACCTCCTGTATTTGCTGTTTTTGCTGAATTTGTTTTGCTGGCTTTAGAACTCTCCGCACTGTACCAATGCTATCCAGTGCTAAACCGCAAGTGCTCTCTACTTTGAGCATGGTATCATTGGCTTATCCACAATTGGCATATTTCACTTATCCCTAGCAAAGTGCACTGCATGAGTGCACAGGGCTTGTAAATAAAATGCTACTAGTGGGCCTGCAGCACTGATTGTGCCAGCCACTCCAGTAGCCCTTTAAACCTGTCTCATGCCTGCAATTAATGAGCCCGTATGGGCAGTTTTAGACTTCCATATAGACCTGACAAGTTAACCCTCTTTTCATGCCTAGACCTTTCTCCTTTTTAAAGATGTAAGTCACCCCTACGGTAGCCCTGGAAAGCTCAAGTGCAGGGTGCTGTGTATTTGAAAATTAGGACATGTAATTTTAGGTTTTACATGTCTTGGTAGTTAAGAACTCTTAAATTCATGTATCACTACTGCAAGGCCTATCTCTCCCATACAATAGCACTTACAGTTTAGAAGTGTAATTTCCGCTTTGGAAGAGATTGGGATCCCAGATTTGGTGTCTTTGGAATCACAGTTTTAAAACATAACTTAAAGTGAAGTTGGATTTGAAATTGCAATTCTGAAAAAGGCACGTTTAGAATTTTGATTGCGTATCAAGAGAGAGAGAGAGGACCAGAAAGCTAGTCATTATCCCCGGGGTTTATATATGCTTAATCAAAAGGAGACTAGCTCATGTATTACGAAATTAGCAAAAGTAAAAGACTCAAGTATGTTTCGTCAGGGGGTAGGAACACCTGGTAAGTGTGCTCATGAAGCCCTCACCCACCAACCTAGTTGGTGGCATGATTCATCATCGGGCCCACCCAGTGACACCTAGCGTGTCCCGGGTGTGCTCCGACGCCTGATTACAGCGGAGCAGGTATGTCGCTGAGTGTGCAGTGAAGAGTGTTAAGAAAGTGATTTTAAAACGTCTTGGCGGGGGTCCCAGTACCCAAAGGTAAATAAAACTTTAATACCTGGGCCTCCGTCAGCGGTTAAAAATAATAAGGCTGTTGGATGTTAGAGGCGAGTTACGACCTCCCACATCCAGTGGTGGGTCAACATGTTTCAGCCAGTGCCTTATGAATATGCTGGCTTTCTTCAGGACCTATGTTAAAAATGTGAGTGTGATTAAACTAGTGGGTGTGTAATTCAGACTATGTGTATACACGCCCTAAAGTGTTTATCTATGTGTGAGAGGGGGATTCCCTTCTCAAAAAACACCTGTACATGTAACACATATGGACAAAGACAAAACATACAAGGAAAAAGAGAGTCACTAAGATGTATGGCATTATACACATCTGATTGCCGGCACTATAGCGAAGGGGGTGTAGGCTATAGACGGCTATAGTGTAATGGTACTGGTGGTACCATTAAGGTGAGATTCGCACTTTTAGTTCGGGAGTGGAGTGGCTAAAGCACGGTTTTCACATACATTGTGCATATGTGTAAAGAGGCGCAAGAGTTGTTTCTTACGCTAGTTTTAGCAGTTTTGGCTTCAAGGTTGAGAAGTGGCAAGGGGTTGACCCTATGGGAAAGAAAGGATTTGGCCACTCAAATTAGGAGACCTGTAAGGAAGAAAAAGGTAGCGCTTACCAATAGTAGTGGTGGTTGTTTCAGCAAGCATCTGGGCATTGTTTGCTGAAAGTCTTGCCCTCCCAAGTTGTTCCAATACAATACAAAATAGATGCGGTAACTGTTAAGTTTGAGCGCACAGCAGGTAAAGGGGTGTCACAAACGAGTATCTGAAATGGTGCTCTAAATGAATACAAGTCGGTTACCACGACTAAAAATATGCTAAAGTTAGCTCAGACAAATAATAATATTTCATTGAGCACTCAAAAAGATCAATAGCAGTCTTTTTCAAGTTATACAGTGTTTTTAATCTTTGGCGTTTTCAATTCCTTTCTTCATTGAAATACACTCTTCAACATTAGTCTCCAAACTTTGCAGCCAACACGTGTTTCGTCTAGTCTGATACGACTATTGACTTCCTCAGGGCTAGAAGCCTCTTCGCTGCGCCCACGCTATCCAATGATGTAGAACGCCGAGACGATAAGACGCGATTCGAAGCACAGATGCACTGACTAGAGGTGACAGATTCGATCACCTTTAACCTTAATATGGGCAAACCGAGCAAGATTACGAGATAAAACAATTGGAACTATAAGACATCATTGGATAGCGTGGGCGCAGCGAAGAGGCTTCTAGCCCTGAGGAAGTCAATAGTCGTATCAGACTAGACGAAACACGTGTTGGCTGCAAAGTTTGGAGACTAATGTTGAAGAGTGTATTTCAATGAAGAAAGGAATTGAAAACGCCAAAGATTAAAAACACTGTATAACTTGAAAAAGACTGCTATTGATCTTTTTGAGTGCTCAATGAAATATTATTATTTGTTCCAATACAATCATGGACCCTTGAAAGTGAATATAAAGTGCTGGAACAGCCAAGCACCATGCACTGACGATGTTGCACTGATCAGAACTGGTGCATCTCCCTTGACGCATCACCGCTGCTGCACAGGACCGCAAACCTCACATTGACTCCAGGCTTCAAAGCATCTTTGACATTGCGCAAATTGGTGCTGATGCATTGCTTCAGTGCGTTATGTCCTTGACCCTTGATGCATCGATGCACACCTTGCAACCGATGCATCGCTTTCCTCCAAAAGATCGACAACGATGCATCACCTCCTCTGCTCCCTGCATCGATTTTGTTGCCAACTCATCCAGGGTACTGTTTCAGTGGGCCAATGGTGGTCCCTGTATCTGACCCGCACTCATTCATGGTCTGCCTGAACTTTTTGATTTGAGTACAACCAGATAGCCCTGGTTGGCGCTATTTGTTTCTAAGCACTGCAGAACAGTTTATGCTTTAGAAACTCATATCTTTACTTTGACTTATTGGATGTTTCTAGTTTTGATCTTGTTTTGTTCATAAAAATATAGACTATTTTTCTAACTCTGTGTAGAGTCTTTTTGTGGTATTTGTACTGTGTTACTGTTTGAAGTGTTGCACAGATACTTTACAAATTGCCTCTTAAGTTAAGTCTGACTGATCTGTGCCAAGCTACCAGAGGGTGAGCACAGGTTGTGTTTGTGACTTACCCTGACTAGGATTGCCGTTCCTGCTTGGACAGGGTACAGACCTCTGCCAACCAGAAACCTAATTTCTAATATTCATAAATTGAAAACAGGAATTTCTGATAGAGGTGCTTTATAATGAAATATATGAACCTGAGAATGCTCCCTGCAACTCAGGCAAGATATTTTAGAGGCAAGTCCAAGTAATGTCCCACCACTCTTGTGCTTCCATCTCCACCCCCCTTTACACTCCCCAAACAGATTCCTTGATGTATGGTGACCTGCTTTCTCCATCTAAGGCTACTCTATCATACTCTAAAATAGTAAGAAAAGCTTACATTGTCTGGTGTTCTTCCTATAATTTATGAGGCACACATAAAACAAAACAGTAAAGACTTCTGATAATGAGTCTCTTTCTCAGCCCCACTACCCCACACATCATAAAATACACCAGTGTGTTACTTTTACAGTACAATTGCTTACTGTTCCTGCTAACCCGAAGATCTTTGCAGTAGAAGACATTTTTCAAACTTTTTTAAAGGGAAAAAGTCCCCAGCAACAATTTTGTGTAATAGTGTGTTACATTACATCAGAACAGTACACCAATTAAGCAAATTGTATTAAGGAATTTAAGTCCCAGGCGGCAGTGCGCAGTGGAGATCGAGCGCACCTGGGACTCTTCCCGCCCCCCTCCCCCCGGCTCCATATCATGGCTCGCGGCCCCCGCTCCGCGGGAACCGCTCGCAGCCGTCTGTTGGGACATTGATTTGCGTGGTGATTGAAGAACTGCTGTGCCCGTTTCAAGGTGCCGTGACACTTTAACTATTAACTTTCCCTGGTGGTGCTTGGTCCTGTGAGGGTGCGGGCCTGCGAGTCCCAGGCGGCAGTGCGCAGTGGAGATCGAGCGCACCTGGGACTCTTCCCGACCCCCTCTTCCTGGTCTATTAAAGCCCGCCCACCTTACGCGCATTGCGGGACGCGCGCGGGCAAGACGGGCAAAGGGTGAGCCCTCTGTGGCCCTCAGAGGCCTGAGGAGACTGGGCCGGGCCAGAGACCCTACACCTTTATTTCTTTATTTTGGTGTATTTCATGTGAGTGAGTAGTGACTTTTATACGACCTTACATACTGATTTACATTTATATCAGATGTCTAAACCCAAAATGATAAACCTGCAATAGGCCCCGGCACCATTGACAACTACATGGTGAAGAAAGTAAGTCAGATTAATAATGAAAGACGTGCATCACTAGGGAAGGGGACTCCGATACTGGATTTGCCAGAGTTGTCTCCGCAAAGGGTGACCGCAGAGGTGACCATAGAGGTGACCACAGAGGCTGAGGCAAACACGAGTGGAGTCGTCAGAGTAGATCCGCAGACGCCCACTACGGTGAGTGTTGAGGTACACTTAGACCAACACGCCCTGTCAAGTGAGGAATCAGGAGAAGCTCCGCCTGTCATAAGGCCGATGCGAACCTGTAGGATAGCACAGCAAAAACGGGGGGGGGGAAACATAGCACAAAAAGAAGGGATCTGGATGGGAAAGAAACTAATGGCCCTGTCATAAACCCCTTTGTGTTCACTGGAAATAATGAAAGTGGTCTTAACATAAATGCTGAACAGTTTGCTTCTCTTAATAAAAATCTAGAAGTTAAATTTGTAGCAAAAATAGAGGAGATGATTAAACCACTGACCATCCAGATAGACACCCTGGTCATGGAAGTGGCTAGGCTTGGCGGTCTGGTGTCTACACACCTGGCTGCACCCACCAGTGGAAGGGTTAAGGCTGGGGGAAGAGGGCAGGAGGTGACGACTGCTAAAGACCATCAGAACACTCATAACACAGCTGCAGTAGCTACTACAGTGAATGAGGTACTAAGCACACCACTCGTCCCAGTAGCACCTGCTTTGTTGACACAACCCAATTTAGCTCCACAGCGCGGACCAGCTCCAAGGCCCCCTAGGAACAATAGATACTTGAACTTACCACCTGACTGTGCACCATTTGTGGTGGTATTGACTAATGTTCCACCTTGTGGTACCCATCCCGCCTCACCATATGATGAATCTCACACCTCACTGAAAAATAAGACAGTAGCGTGGCTTAATAAAAACTGTGGCTTTCCGATTTCTTACTCAGACCAGATAATGGCAGTAAGGAGGGTGAACTGGGTAGGCCCGTCCAAAAAACTGGGAAGTGGGGATTGCATTGTTGTAAATTTTAAACATCCCCAACTTGTGGCAACTGTCTTTTTAAGAGCATCTTCACTAGTATATAATGAGAACAGTATTTGTGTGCTCCCATTGGGGTACTTCTAAGCATACTTGTGCAAACCGCCCCCCCCCCCCCAACAAAGGATAACTAGGCGGATGTTTGAACCTCAGACCCCAGCCATGGACACACAATTTCTGTATATTATTATTAATCCATGCGGGCCTGGAAATATGGATGAAACCCACAATAGGATTACTAGCGCTGGACGCTACCACCATGGGTTTAATGTCAACACTCAGAATAGGTATGATGCTTTGTCTGGACTTGAGATGTGTGATTGACGGGAGGTACCTGTGGCTCAGGGCACTGTGGCTTCAGGTGAACTTGTACTCGTAGAGAACTCACTGGACATAGTATCTGGATGTTTTGTTTTTTCATGGAATATTGCGGGCTTGGCTGCCGAAATGGCCGATGAAAACTGGGTTAACTATATCAAGCAATTTGAGGTCATCTGCCTACAAGAAACTTGGCTGGTAGAGTGTGATCTTTTCCTGGAAGGGTATAAGGCCTTTTATCTGCCAGCTACTCCATCAGTAAGAGGTAGACCAAAGGGGGGACTTGTGATTTTTGTTTCTATTTTAGTCCCTTGTAAAATGCGTATAATTGAATCACAGTATTCTTGAGTGATGGGCTTAATTTTAAATGGAGAAAACTGTCTGGCTGAGGGGGGAGAGCCCAGGCAGGTCCTTATTGCATATCAAAACTTGTCGGAGAAGGTGTAAGAACTGATGACGGCCCCCACAAAGAACTTGGTGAAAGGGGGTCCCAGGTGGTTTAACCATGATTGTACCAAAGCTGCACGTAATCTCAGGTTAGCTCTGTCAGTCACTCCGAGAAATCAGGAGGATGTAAAACTGTGTCGGAAAGAATATAAGTCTGTTATTGCATCCTGTAAGGAGTTTTTAAGAAAAGAGGCTTGGGATGAAATACTTGTCCCCTCCACCTTAAATTGTAGCACTAAATTCTGGGCATTAGTCAAAAGACCGTTTTTGGCAGAAGACCCGGGTGATGGACTAGATTGCATGCATAACTAAGGAGGAGTGGGAACTTCATTTTAAACAACTGTATCACTCAGTGGACCCTGTAATAGTTGATGTTTCACCTTATGTCAGGGGAGGCATAATTAAATTTGATATAAGTGAGGTTATGGATGCCATAGAAGGACTCACAGCTAGGAAGGCCCCTGCACCTGATGGAATCCCCCCGGATCTGTACAAATCTGATCCAGGTTTTTGGGCACCCATCTTGGTAGCTGTATTTAATGCAGCTGCTATAGTGGGCTGTCCCTTGTCCTGGGGTTTATCAACAATTGTCCCTGTGTTTAAGAAAGTAGACAAGGGCAGCCCCCTTTGTTATCATCCAATTTCACTAATAGATTCCATGGTCAAGATCATGGGGAGGATCCTACTGCAGCGAATATCAAGTTGGACGTCTGATAACAATATTATGTCCATCTCCCAATACGGCTTCTGTGGAGGCCGTTCCACCATAACCCAGTGCCTTAATCTTTTCCTTATATTGAGTAAATATACTGTTGTGCAGAAGGGAGCCGTCCACCTTGCCTTAATGGATATGTCATCAGCCTTCGATTGTGTTAAAAGGGGAAGGCTGTTGCAGATTGTGCGGGAGAAAGGTGTGGACATAGGGATTGTGGATTTTCTGGTGGACTTGCACAGTAACACCAGTGCAAATGTTAGGTACTCAACAAATGGGGAAACCACTGGTAACTTTAACATTAAAAAGGGAGTGCGCCAAGGTTGCATTCTGGCCCCATTTCTTTTTAATTTTTATATTAAGGATTTAGATGCTGCTCTACAGGAGGTAAAATCAGACTGCCCCAGAGTTGGCAGGCGGGGTATTTCTGTACTTTTATACGCAGATGATGCGGTTTTAATTTCTAGAACGGAAAAGGGTCTCCAGGCGCTTTTGAATGCTTTTAATATTTTTATGACCAACAGAGACCTATTGGTCAACAATTCTAAATCATATATAATGCATGTTGGCCGACAATCAAAAAATTATTTTATTTTTAAACTAGATGATGTTCTGATCCCCATCACTCAAACGTTTTCATATCTTGGTGTCGTATTTGACACAAAGCTCAGCTGGGGCCCTCACGTGGCCAGAAAGAAAGGGGAAATGACAAGGGTAAATGCCTCTATTTTTAATTTTGCCACGAAATTTGGGAAGAAGCCAAATACTGCAACGATGAAACTCTATAATGCTAAATCGATAGCTACCGCTGTATATGGCAGTGAGTTATGGGGCTATGTAAGTGGTGAACAGTTACAGGTCACTGAAAACAATTTTCTAAAACGTCTCCTCTGTGTTCCGGCCAGCACATCGAATTCAGCGGTACACGAAGAACTTGGGGACTCAGTACCTATCTGATATATTTGCCCTAAGACCACTGACATGTTGGGTAAAATTGTGGTTAAACCAAGATATTCCGCTTACCCACCTGATTGTGAAAGGACTTGCGTCTCAGGACAACTCAATGTGCGTGCCCTGGCTAAAATACCTGAAATCTTGCTTTTTGAGGCTTGGATGTTTGAATTTGTTTGAAAACCCTTGTGGGATTGTAAAGGGAGATGTGGCAGCAATTAGGCGGGCTTTTCATAGGGACAGGAGGGCCCAAAGAGAAGGGTAGGAGCTCAAGAAACCTAATATTAGGAAATATGGTATGTTAAAAACCTGTGACACCATGGAACTATATTTAACATGCACCTTCACTTCTCATGAAAAATTTCTGCTGACGAGGTTCAGGTTTAATATTTTTCATCATCTTTTAATTAGACCTAAGTCGGATATTTTCAATAAAACTGTTGCTCCCTGTGGCTGCGACGGGAAGTCTCCACAGGATATGCTGCATTTTATATTTTTATGTAGGTTTTATGAATACCCACGCAGACGTTACCTTGTTGCTCTTTTAAAGAAACTAAATTTTAATCAAATAAGCCCAGCACTTATGTATTTACAGCTTTTGCACAGTGACAGTGTTCTTCATGTTATAGAATTTTGAAAATTAACTGTCAAACTGAGAAATTGCCTGGGCCAGTGATTCTACAAATCTGAAGGATGATGAGCTTATTTATTGAAAGATCTTATATCATGTTGTAAACCTAGTATTAATTGCACTTTACTGCTGATCTCGTCTACTTACTCATTAATGAAATACGTATAACATGTCTTTCTTTGTAATTATGATTTTTAAAAATGAAATGTTCAATGTATTTTATATGTGTACTTTTATGGTTTGAAACAAAACCGAAATAAAGTCTCTATTGAATTGAATTGAATTAAGGAATTTACTAAATTATTGTTTGCACGTACAATTAATAGAAAAATAAACTCTTCTAAACAGTGGTTTACAAGATTGAGCATCAGTGCTATTACTTATAATACTTCTAAAAGGAACGTGACAGCATTACAATCTGAAAAAAGTGTAAACATTTAGTATTTGGAAAAAAACAACTCTTCTTCTCGAGGCTCATGATTAAGTATGTAATATCTTCCCACTCCCATGTTTTCTTTCAGTACAGCTGACTTTCCAAACCTTTTTCTATTTTTTTTAACAGAGCTTGCAATTCTCCACTTTGTGCTTCCATGGTCGACAATCAACAAGCTTTTCTGGGCAGTTAAAATTGCCTAATCTTAATGGGGAGTTTATAATACTGGTATCTTTAGATTACTCAAAATGTGCTCTTCTTTGGCATGAGAAACTTTTCATCTCTAAATTGCGGGATCGTCAGAAATGTCTGCAGTATACTCTCATGCACTGACAGCAGTGGCAGCTGGCATGGCTCGTGGGTGGTAGGGTCGGCGTGTGGGGATCGTGGGCAATGTACAATAAAAAACCCTTACCTTGCTGCTGGGTCCTGCGTCTCTGCTCCTGCTCTCCTCGTCTTGACTCGAGGACAGGAAGCACAGATAGGCTCCCCTGACCAATTACAAAGCTGCAATGCAGCGTTGTGATTGGTAAACACCCAGACTCCCCTGACCAATCACAACGATTTGTCTGAGCGTCCTGGTTTGAAGCTCAGCAAGGGAATGAGGGCCTGGGCATATTCTGGCCTGAGTGGCCCGAGAGTGCAGGCCAAACAGTCATGTGCACTTAGGAGTGGGCAAACCACTCATCCCCTACCCTGTTCTGAGAGCAGAGCAGCCAAGCCCACATGCCCGCCCGCCCGCCCAGAAACTAAGCAGCACAGAAACACAAAATTATGATTTGGTAAAGTTATTATCATTTTATGTTTCCATTAAGTTGCACTGCCCAAAAGCAGTGGGACAATACTCCTCAGCCATAGTATCAGAGCAGCCACCTAATACATTGCAATGCTGAAGGAAAGTGAAGTGATAAACTTAGATAAACTCGCGCAGGGGCAGTGAAATCTGCTTCAGCATCAGTCAGCAAACAAGAACCAATTTTATGCTTGGCAGACCAAATGCAGGGATTTACTCAAACTAAGAATTCAAGTAAAAACTGTCTGTCTGTAAATTAATATGGTCCATATGATTTGCACAGATCTTAACAATATTCTAAGAAATTAACATACCTAAATACAATAGAGACGAATGTTATAAAAGCATGATAATCACCGCTAACTAAGCATCCAATATGTCAGCTTATGGCACTTAAATTCAGTTGGAATTTATAAAGCAACTAATTGAAATTACCACACTGTAAATTAAATCACAGTACAATACTATGGCGTACATTTCTAATTTCAAACCTTTTTATTGAAAGAAAGTACACACAACATAGAGGGCTAGGCGGTCTTGTGCGACCCCTAAACTAATGTCTAGAATTAGACCCCTTAAACTCATGTCTATCAAAGGTGATGATGATGCCACCTGACAGCAATTTTTAACTATGCATTGCACCAGGCCCAGCTCTAGGATTCTTGATCTAGGAGGGCTGTGAAAACTCCTTGGTGGGCCACTCTATGGCACTGTATGCCTCTCCACTCTACAAGACTCTACTCCATTCTACACCACTCCACTTTACGCCACTCCACTTCCCTCTACGCCACTCTACTGCACTTCACTCCACTCCAGTCTATGAGGCTCCATGAAACTCCACTCCACTTTATGCCGCTCTACTCCACACTATGCTACTCCACTCTAGGACACTTTACTCCACTCCTTTCTTGCACTAGGGCCTAGACATACTAGCAATGCCTGTAGGTCAGAGGGAGTTACTGCATAATTATTTATCTGTCTCTGACATTGAGCTATTATTTGTATAAGTGGATCTGTCAGTGTGCGCTAGTTTGAGGGTAACTGCGTGTGAGTGGATGGCAGCATCTGTCATTGTGTACCACTAAGTGTCACTCTGTGAGAGTGTACGTCAGTTGTATGATAGAATAAAGTGAATAACAATATTGTGACACCAGAATATTGTGTCAAAAATATATGGAACAGGATATTGTAAAAAATGTAACTCTACCGAATTTTTAATCTACATGACATTATCAGTAAATTATTGAAAATGTAAAACTAGAAAATATAATTAAAAATAAAAAGTTTTAACAAGTAATGTAAAAAATGTATATACATACTTTAATAAAATAGAAATAGTAATTAAATACTTTTTAAAACTATATTAAATTAAATATATTAACCAAAACTTAAAGTAAAAATTACCTAACATATGCATAACCCACACAACTATTTTAAATAATAAAATTAATGTAACACATGCTTTAATTAATACAGTCAAGTAAATAAATAAATACAAATCTACATATTTAAAAAATAAAACATATTAAAATTAAAAGAGATAACAACATATATCACACAATTGAACAAAAAAATGTAAATTAATATAGAAAAATAAACGCAGCACATCATCTTTACTTTGTTAAAAGACTGAAAATACCTAGGATGTGCAAATGCATTTATGCATGCCTGCAAACTTAAATGAAACTGTAATACCTACTTCATCTTGAGATGTGAAGTAGCAAATGTGCCACCTTGCTCTCCTTTGAGTTTGAATAGTCGCCATGTTTTGCTAAGCCTCCAAATTGTAAGCCACCCATCATCACTTTGATAGTGTTTGGAGATTGCGAATGCCCTGACTTTTGCTGTCAATGCGATATGGCCCATACCTGGAGTGGAACATACAGCCTGATTCATCAAGCCGAAATTGGCTCGCAAAGGGCCAGATTCTGAGAATCTGGCCTTTTGCCAGCTCTATTTTTTTGCATTTGGGATTCATCATCCCAAATGCAAAAATCGGTAATAGCGATGTCGCAATTTTGCGAGGAATTACATTTAAGGAATCTCTATTTGAGATTCCTTAAATGCAATTCATCATCCATTAAAAAATTGCGATTTCGCAATTTCGGCATGCTATTTACCGCGAGGTACAACCTCGTGGTAAATAGCGAAAACTTAGAAAAATGCTTTCAAAAGCATTTTTCTAAGTTGCATGTTGCACACACACATGTCCTTTGGACGTGTGTGTGCGCAACACCTGTTTCAATTTGCATTTAAGGGGTGCTACAGGGTGTCCTTTGGACACCCCTGGCACCCTTTAAATCGCTATCTTATTTGCGATTAGCTAATTGCTAATCGCAAATAAGGAATACTCCCCATTCATTCCTATGGGCCTTTTGGCCCATAGGAATTAATGGGGAGTTATTCCTTATTTGCGATTAGCAATTTGCTAATCGCAAATAAGGATTGTGTAGGAATCGCAAATCTTTTTGCGATTCCTACATGAATCCCGTTTTGCAAGTCTGTAATAGCGATTCCTTATTAATCGCTATTATAGACTCGCAAAACGGGTCTATGATGAATCAGGCTGATAGTGAGGCTGAACTTAAAGGCAATTATGAGTTTCTACGACTGGTATTATGGAAAACAAAGTAGTCCTAGAATTCCCATTCCCATAGCCACATGCAGTTCTAGATGTTGGAAACTTTTCCCCCCGCACTTTTTCCATCTGCTTTGGCCCAATAAGGCTCATAGTTGGGCAGGGCGGTATCACCGCCCGAAGATACAGCGGCGCTCGACTGAAAGGGTTGCCTAATGGTAAAGGAACATTGATGCTGGCGAAATAGCGGCTTCTGCATGAGTCTGACAGGCTTGAAGTCGCAACGGTTTTTTAATTTACTCTATATTTGCCTCCATTTGTCCGCAGCCACGAGTCTCGTTATATTCCCTATGTAAAGTTGTGCTTGTATTAGTCGTGAGGCTTGCAAACTGCCCAACGAGCGTAGACAACAGCTTTGCATAGTTCATTCGAGGTCCTCATTTCAAGTCTTTGTGTACACGTTAACAAAAATATACTCAGCATGCCTTTGCTACTCGGGTGGTTCTTTTGTGGAGAAGGGATAAGGTGGATTTTTTTTTGTAGGTGCTGAGAAATGCAGACAGTGAAGTAAATTATGTGAATGTGAAGGTTACCAAATAATACATCGTGGTAATTGCTCTCTTTTAGTGGCCTGAACCAAATATTGTGAGACTTATCCGTATTTCTTTATGTTGTAAACCATTCTTTTAGCTTCATCATGCTGTGAAAACTAAAAAGGCCAAAAGAGGCCAACAGGGTTTCAGGGGATGGAAAAGAGCGCATCCAGGTACATTGAGAAAACGCACTTAGCTGTTTGTTTGTTGTGTTATCTCAACAGAGCCGTCCTTCCTTTGCAGTGGTGTTCAAAGGCTCCACTGCTGTGGCCTCAGGTGCCAGGCATGTCTTTTAAAGTCTCAGCACCGCCCGCTGCAGGCAGTTCGTCCGTCTTCTGCCTCCTAAAAGGCTGTTCTCGCGCGGCTCAGGTGCAGTTGTCAGACTCTGGCCCTGTGAGAGCCATGCCCTCCCCAATCACTGCACTCTATCTACTCTCGCAGCTTTGAAGCTAGGTTTGCATTTTATAAATCTCCTACACGCATGCTTCCAGACAACTGTACCTATATGCATTGCATCCATTATCTGGTAAGCCGCACCTTTAGATTTAACAGTAGCAGCCCAACATCACTTGTAAGGACAATCCAGATGTTTGTGTTCTTAGGTGCTTGCACCCGACCCACTAAAAGAAACATCAGTAATTCTCTGGACCCAACATGGGAGACAGCAATCATAATCTATTAACTAAGGGACCCTGTATGACCACCTGCAGTGACCGATACAAAATCATTCTGGTCAATGCCTTTGACCTGAAGTCATATGGACGGAAGACAACATTGCTCGAATAGGTGAGATAAACAACTTGCGATTTTTATTCATTGGTCCTGCAATATCTGCTCCTAGTCATTTGTTAAAATAGCGAGAGACAAGGGGCCTCATTTATGAGACCGTGCGTCACTTTTACCCCGCCGGTGCGTCACTTTTTGTGACGCACCAGTGGCGTAAAAAATGTGCCTTGTTGCGCCATATTTACAAAGTGACGCATCTAGGTAGATGCGTCACTTTGTAAACCCCTGCGCCACATTATACCTGCGCCAGGTATAATGTATGCACGGGGGGCGTATTGACGCAAGGAAGGGTCGTAGAAGTGACGCAGTGAAATCTATGAGAGTGACGCAGTGAAATCTATGAGATTTCACTGCGTCACTTTTAGGACGCCGTTGCATCAAAATCTTGCGCCTGCTTCACAGCAGGCATAAGACTGACGCATTGCTGGAGTTGCGTTACTTTTGTGACACACTCCAGCAATGCATCACTTTTGCGCCTCCAGATACGTCAGAAATACTTACGTATCTGTAACTCCTTGCGACATGATGCGTCATACATTAAATATGACGCATCAGGAATGTCGCAAGGAGTGCGCACTGAGAAGTGACGCATCTCTGTTTTTACGCAGCGAGGCGTCATTTCTCATAAATGAGGCCCAAGGTGTGGGCACAGAAGAGCATTACGCTGGAAATTCCACCAGCCAGACTTCAGGATTTGGCGGTTTTGCTGAGTTCAATGCCTCCTCGGACAATGATATTGGTGTGAGAGTCAACGAGACAATGATCTTCGGGCTTCATTGTGAATTACCCTTTATTTGATGCAAAAATTGAACACCTCGTAAAATACCAATACTGCTGTGGTCGGTGTTTACCAGGTGTACAATGTGTGCATCGTTCAGCTTTTTGGAACTAAAAATGTTGGATAAATCATTAAAAGTGTATGTTTTACCCCTTGTCAGGCGAACATACTCGGATATTGTGTAGGTTGCCCATATTTTTTATAGCAGTCATTATTCTGATTTGGCTGCAAACAGGAGTAGTTGGACTTGGCCCTCTCTACAGGGTCCCCCCCAAACGTTTTGCCTTCACCACTCCTATTTTCTGAACCTGTTTTTGTCGAGTTTTAGAACTCTCTGCACTTTACCACTGCTCACCAGAGCTAAAGTACTCTCTCCTTTAAACTTGGTAAAATTGGCACATTTATTTTACTTGTAGGTCCCTTGTAAAGTGGTACTACATGTACCCAATGTCAGAATCTGGCTTTTTATGTAGAGTACCAAAAAAAGGTACACTATGTAGAGAGTCCAGGTGACCCACATTGACTTACAAGGTTTAAATTAATAATGTCAAATGCTGTCTTTTGTGGTGGTGTGTGCGAGCAGTTTAAGCCTTTCAGACGGCAGTGTTAACCCCTTCGCTGCTGATGACGAGCTCAGCTCGTCATCAGCCACGGGTGGCGTGTGCTGATGACGAGCTGAGCTCGTCATGTAACGCGGTATTTTTAAAAATGCTGCAGAGCGCGAAAATCACCGCAGCAGCGATACGGTTAATGCGTTTTGTGAACACACACACAGAATCAATTAATAAGATGCACATTCAAGAAGAAACGCAGGACCAATTTGAAAATAACTTCATTTTATATATTTTTAACACCAGGAACTTCAATTCTAGGTAAGTACTTTTCAAGGTAGTGATTTTACAGGATTTGGAAAATGAACTTTATTTGCACAGTAATTCGGTAATGTAATCCTATGGAGAAAAACACACGGCATACAGTCACTTGCCAATGACTTACAGGACAGGTATTCTGAGCTTAAGGTAAGTAGGGGTCAAGGCCCAAGGTAGTACCAACAGGTCACCTCGATCGGCTCTGGGGCATCCTAGTGCCGAGGTGCTTTTTGTGTCGGTAGCCCTGTTGAAATCAATGGGGAACGGTACCTGTAAAAAGAAGCTGCAAGTGGGGTCTGGGGGACCAGTCTGATTAAACCAAATAGGGGCTTGATTCTGGAGCTGGGATGCACCATTGGTCGACTGGACCAAGGTTGTGGGGCTAATTTTCAGTGGACTTTGATCCGGCGGGTCGCTGCTTTCCAAGGCACTCGGTTTCGGAGAGCTTGCAGGAGGAGGCTGCAGGTGGGGATTGGGGGACCAGTCTAGTGAACTCACAGGGGAGCTCAGGCCTTGGGGGTCTCTGGGTGCTAGAGACACTATCGGTCAGACTGAACTTGGGTTGTGGGGTCCGGTGCAGTGGTCTTTTGTCAGGCTGATTGCGACAGTCAGAGGCACTTGTTACAGGTGACGACCTGGAAACTAGGGCACAACAGGACCGCTGTCGCACACTCAGGGCTGGCTTCTGTAGTGCTGATGTCCCTCATTGGCTGGTCACGCACTGTAGGGTAGGTGTCCATATTGGACCACCAACAAGTCTTGGCTGCTGTAAGGGGGTCAGTACCCTAGGTATTGGTACTGTAGAGCTCCTGGAGGGTCTAGCATATCATTACGTGCTGGGGAGATGGGGCTGACCTCTGGGAGCTTTAAACTCCTCCTCCTGGGTGGCTGCTGCATCGGTGAGTCCAGTGGTCAGCACTTCGGTGAACCGGAGCTTGCAATCACTGCTGTAGGATGCAGGGGAGCCGCTCCTTTACTCCAAGGGAGAAGCTGACTTGATTTACGAAGTGCTGGCAGAGCCCCAAGAGTTTTGGAAGGGAGCACAGCTGCATGATGAGTCTTCTTCTCACTATTGTCGGGAGAGAAGGCAGGAAGGCAGGGTTTGGTGCCAAGTCTGGTTCTGGTCCCCAGTTCTTGCTCCTCTGACTTTTCTTGTTCCTCCTTCTTTTGGAGTTAGTCAGCTCCGAGTTTCTTGTGTTAAGGGTCCACCTAAATACTGAATTTAGGAGCATTAAGGACGGTGAAGGTTAGCAGTCATTGGGCTACTTACCCTTGGGGTCACTGCACTCCTATATGGCCAATTCCTGTGGGGAGTGGGCATAACCCTGCCCCAGAGTTCATAATTCCACCAACATCAAGATGGTTTAATCCTTATTTCAGACAGCCCTCCTTAGGGGTGCAACTGGCCTGGTAGTGCACCACACCTCCCAGCATATTTAATTTCCGCCTTTCCTGGTGCTAAATGGGACATAGGGCCAGGGGTGGCATCTCCCGGGTCTAGGGGAATCAGGGGTTGCATTTCAGAGGCAGCAAGGACTTTGAAGCCCCTGGCTCTGATATGCTAAATCACTAGCTATCCTGCTAGAGGAGGTGTGAACACCTTCCTCCGGGGCGGCATTGTTTTGGGCCTCGGAGAGCTGGGCTTTCACCTGCAGTGGGTCAGAAACGTGTCTGTGGTGGTAGGCTGAACTATACCAGTTATCCAGCACCCTAGAAGCTGGTAGGTTTTCAGGAGGTACAAGCACATAGAAAGGTGGGGAGAAGAAAAAATTAATAATAATACAAACACACCACAGGGCTAAAGGAAAATCAAAATAATTCGTTAAAACTGCCCTCACTCACACACTATGTGTGTGACATGCTTCATCATCGGGTCTGCTTACAATACGCCCCCGCGTAGCCACGCAGGGGACGGAGCATAGGGAGGGGGAACACAAAAACACACTAAAAACTAACACAGATCAACACAAAAGTGACAAACAGTGATCACACCAAAATGTGTTGTCCCCAAGGACTGGGTGAGTGGTAGAAAAAAAGTGCAGTTAGGACGTGCTCATTAAAACTGGCTCCTAGACACCCGTTTGTGCTTTATTCGTGGGTCCTAGGGTCAGGATTAAAAATAGTGAAGGATGGATAAGTGTTTAGGTAGGAGATCAAGATCCTAAAACACTCCTCCTTGTACTGCGGTGGTCAACATGTTTCGACCGTTTGAAAGTGCCCTCAACTACGTGGGTCACGTCGGTCTTCTTCGGGACAGTCTATCTGTCCCAGTCCTTGATCACCTCTTACCTATAATTTAGTAATTTGTCAGAGGGATACCACGAGTCTATTAATTCTTAAGGCTCGAACTGGCATAGGGCGGGTGGACCCCCAAAGAACACAACTGTTCCGATGGAGCAATCCAGCAGCATTGGCACCCGCCATGCATAACGCCGTGTACAACATTCCGTCTTTTGGAATTGAATAAGCCTTGAGAAAGTCACATGACGCGACGAATCACGTGTCGGCTGATGTCTTTTGTGGATCAAGAAGAAGAGGACTCAAAGACTATCAACATTCATTTATAACATTTCTTGTCCTCTGTTGGTGTTTGCTTATGAACTTTGTTTCAAAAACGTATGTTTTTGTAAAATGATAATGATTTGCACATTGTCAGGTATTAAAACTCTTTGTGAGAACCCAAAACTGTGGATTGCCAGTGATATTTGATTCAATATACTCAATATCTTTGGAATACATTTTGACACATAAAGTTACTTTTGAGTGCCGGGATATTTGTGTATCAAGAAGTTGTTTCATAGAATTTGCTTGGCAAAAACTATGTATTGAGCATCTAGGTAGTAGGGTGCATATTTATCCTGAGAGGCACCAATCTCAATTGATACCTTAGAAAAAGATGAAGTTTTGAATCCTTTGAATGTGTGTTTCCTTCTGACTATACTTGTAAATGAGGTGCACCTCCTTCACATTACTCCTCACAGGTATATGCCCCTTTCACTTGAAATGTATAGTAACTAATGTCCGTCCCCTAATTCTCCTTTGTTTTCCCAGTTTCAGTCCCCCACGCAAACATCCTCATCATGACGCCAGCTTATGCCTGACTACGCCCCCCCCCCCCGATTACCGTGCCATTCAAAATCCAGATGCCTGAACCTGCACGCCGGCTCCTTCTCTTTCTTTTTCATCTGTCAATGACTCTCTAAAGGATTCCGCGAATGGCTACCGTGGCTTGCAGCCTGCTGCAATTAATTAGCCTGCCTCCTCCCCCCATGGCAGAACTTTTGCCTTGACCCACAGTGCATGCTACCACTGTGTTACTCGACCTACCCGCGTCATATCCTTCTCTGCCCTTCTCAATTAATTCTCTAATTCGACCCCACCAGTGGCTCTCAATAATTTAGACCTGTCTTCTTCCAACTTATGGAACCATCTTCACACCAGGGCCCCATTGACCTTCACTTGTTCTCCATTCATTCTCTGAGTGCATTCTCCATTAGGCCATGACCAGGCCCAAACCTGCTTATAGTATTCTTGTTCTATCCCCTCTTTATTCGTCCCCTTGTACAGCAGTGACGTATTCCTTTTTAACACAGTCCTAATGATGACCTGAATTGTTCACAGGTTTAAATGCTGTTGAACACTCAGTACAACTTTTGGAACACTTTTGGTTCTCTAACTTGTTGATTACTGTGAAGTTTCATAATACATTCATTAAAACTTTTGCAGTTTTACAACCATTGAAGTAATCGTATATTTTCCTTGCGCCCTTTTTGCTTTTTTCCTTGTAGCAATTGTCACTTATGCCGTTCACTTACCCACACGAGCATTGTTGTGGACAAGATTCTATGGGTTACACTCACATTTAACGTAAATAGTGCTGATAGTGTTTTTATTCATTATTCCTAAATATAGACTGCTCTTTACAATTTCCCAAACACATTGATGTCTCCGTGTTTCCTCCTTTTCTGAAATTACTGGGCATGTTTTATATAATTGTGGGTGAATATCACCTGTTGAGACGTTGTTGTATACTATAACACTAGTCGCCCAGGTCTCAACTGGGTTTATGGGTACCCTCCTTTGGGTTTTTACTGCAGGCCCACTCGTTTATTAAAAAACTCTGGGTGCATGTAATGGCATTCTACCAGGGACTTATAAGTAAATTAAATGTACCAATTGGGTATAAGTCAATTTTACTGGGTTTATAGTGAGCACAAACACTTTAGCACTGGTTAGCAGCGGTACAGCGCACAGAGTCCTAGGGCCAACAAAAACGAATTCCAAGAAACAGGAGGGGAGAAGATGGAACATTTGGGGATGATTACCCTAAGGCTGACAGGCCTAACAGAGGTAATACCAGATTTCCAGGTTATGCACACTAAACATTTCTCACAATCACTAAATGATCATGAGCAGCTGCCCAATCTTGAAAACTCAGATCTCAATACCACAGCAGTGCAGTTAAGCAAATGTTGGCTAAGTACTTTGGGAACTATACCATGATTCGGATTACTGAAGAACCACAACCAACACTCTGTAAAATAGAGGAGGACACTCAAAATGGATTTAATTTGTTCTGCGTTCTAGAGATCACCGGTCATAACCCCAGTGCTCCAGAACATCTTAAACAAGGTGGAGACAAAGCAAAATCTCTGAAGAACAATAAACCATGTGCTAAGTATCAATGACAGCTGGTAATCTTTGAAAGTGGTGGCAAGATTTTCATACAATATTCCAGTAGGAAAATCTTATAATTGATTCTACTCATACACCAATGGTGACCAGTAGCGGCTCGTGGAGGGAGTGCCGCGGGGCAGTGGGGCGAGGCGGGAGAGGGACAGGGTGGGGTGTAGTAAACTCTGGTTCACAGTCGACCGGAGTAATGTAAATAAACAAATAAATAAATAAAACAAACTTCATTGCTCACGCTGAAACCCCAAATGCGTATTTCTTTACATCACTCCGGTCGGCCGTGAGCCGGAGTTTACTGCCCCCCACCCTGCCTCTCCCCCATCCCGCCCCAACACCCCGCGGCACTCCCTCCACGAGCCACTATTGATGGTGGCCCATGTGCCAAAAATTTCCTCCAGTATTTCAGAGCCAGCATTTTATTATGGTTTGCTTAACCCACCTTCCCCTAATATGCCATGTTGAAATTGTTCCCTTTCTGCAGGGTCACCTCAAAATGTTTGGGCTTTTTGCAGGAACCCTATTTTTGCTGGCTATAGAACAGTGGCAACTTTATTCTTGTGAACCCATGGTAAATTGCTTGTGCTTCTCCTGTCATCATTGAAAAATATATATACTATTGATTGGCATATTTAAGTGACATATAAGGCCTTACAATATAGTAGCCACAGTGCGCCATGGGCCCATAAGTTAAATGTCAATAGTGGGCTGCAGAATCACTGTGCCACCAGCGGGGAACATCCTTTACGACACGGATGTTACCCCGCGCTACCATTATGACGCGTCTCTTACAACGCAAGTCGTAACCACGACTTGCGCTGGAGGGCGCTCAAGGACAAGGAATAGTTAATTTACTATTCCAACACCTTCCCTACTATCCACTGGGACTGGTGTTGGAATAGTAAATTAAACTATTCCTAAGTCCGCACCCTACAGCGCAAGTCGTGGTAACAACTTGCGTTGTAAAACACGCGTTGTAATGGTACGCGTGGTAATAGCCCGCGTCGTACCGTCATACATCCGCCACCAGCAGCAGTGACAAAGCAAACATGACAAAAGACCAGCAAAGAATAGCCTAGTTGTGAAAGTGTTAAACTGCAAATTCCACTTGACAAAATAAGCCCAAGTGGAAGGCTCAAAACCCTCCTTTTAAATATTTACAAGTCATTCCTTAGTAAGCTTATTGCCCGTAAGGCAAGTTGCATGGTATTTATGTAGGTTTAATTAAAAGCATGTCCTCACAGTAAAACTGTCCTCAAAGCTTTATTAAGTGTAGCAGGCTTAGCTGTAAAATAAGAAGCCTGGGATGCAATATTAAATATTAATCCATATCTCAAAGAATTAGACTAGCTATCAGCAGTCAGGCCTAATTTAGAGGCACTGTGTAAAGTATTTATACAGCACAAAAACAGTGAAAAAGTGAAAAGAGATCAGAAAAAAAATCCCAACCCAATGCAGAAAAATAGAGTACATTTTAATAAATACAATGAGATCAAAATGACAAAAATCAAATCAGTTGAACTGGAGACATGTAATTTTAAAATTGTAGGTAGGTATAGCACCTAAAAGCACAAAGCACTACTCGCAGTAATCTGGCCATGCTAGACTGAGTGAAAGTCACAAGTTCAGGCTGATTACAAAGAAGCATGGGCGGAATTCATGAGCGGGTTAGTCCTGCTGAAAAATTACCTTCTCAAAGTATGGTGCAAAGAGTTCAGATCTTCAGGATTTCTCCTTTTCATGTAGAGTTGTGAACTCTGAATCCATCCAGTGTTCCAGGACCTAAGGGGCATCTTTTGGGGTCAGGGACTCACTTTTGCAGAGAAAAGCAAGGCTCAGGCCGGTAAAGGTGCTGGTCTAGGCAGGCCCTGTTGTGGTAGGCCATCTTGGCAGTTGCGAAGAGGTATCTGGAGCTTGTTGTATTAGCTCCCATTAGCTCAGAACAGGAGGTCAGTCAACTGACCCTTGGGATCACTCAAGTAGCCTGGAATGAAGAGAGCAGGTCCATTCTTCTTTCTAGGGGAGCATAGCAGGCCTCAAGCAGCAGGGAAGTCCACTGGGGAACAAGACAGGCCACAAGCAGCATGACAGCCCTCAAAAAATAAGGCAGGCCTCGAGTAGCAAAGCAGTCTTCTGGGGAACAAGGCAAGCTTCAAGCTCCAGGAAAGTCCTCTGGAAAACAAGGCAAATCTCAAGCAGCAGGCCAGTCCTCTGGGGAACTGGGCAGTCCTTTGGGGAACTGGCCAGTCCTTCCTCTGTAATGTTCACAGGTCCAGGAGTGAACTGAAGAGGTCCAGTATTTATACCTAGTGCCATTCTTTGAAGTGGGGAATTTTTTAGGCTACCCCCACATCTGGTTATACAAAGTCATTCGCTTCCACTGTCACAGCTCTAAGAAGTCTGGGGTGACAAAAGAAATAATTTTGTCAGGTTATTTAGTGTATGTTGGAGAAAATCCTTTTGAAATGTAAGTGGAGCAGGAAACAACTCTGCCCCAACCATGCTTGACAGGATGGCCTAACCTGCCCACACCTAGTCCACTATTGTTCACTGTTGGGCCCAATACTCATTAATAGTACTAGGAAGCTGGGAACTCCTAGAAGGCCTTTAGCCGGAAAATGCCAACTATATGAAAGTGACACTTTCAAGATTGTATTCTAAAGTTATTCTTTTCTTTAATGAGGATTTTAAATTGCAATTCATTAGTGTCTGCCTGCTCCTAATCAACGTTTAGCACTTACTAAAGGTAAAGAGGTAATACAATGTAAGTGTTTGGAAGAGGTAGGCGTTACACTAGTGAAAAATAAATGCAGGAGTTTTTCACTACTGGCACATGGAAAAATTAAATCCACATGTCCTACCTTTTAAATACAATGCACCCTGACCTACGGAGCCTACCATAGAGGTGACTTATTTATACTAAAAATAAAAGTTTATTTTGCCAGTTCGAAATGGCAGCTTTAAAACTGTACTACAGGTTGCAATTGCAGGCCTGAGATGTTTTAAAGTCGACTTTGAAGGGTGGCACAATGAGTGCTGCAAGTCCACTAGCAGCATTCAATGTACAGGCCCTGGATACATCTAGCGCCATATACTAGGCACTTACAAGTAAATTAAATGTCAGGTGTATGCCAGTTTTACCATGTTTTTGAGCGAGTGCACGGACACTTTATCACTGGTAGTAAATCAGGGAGAGTCCTAAAAGTCAATTTACATTTAATGAATTTAGAAAAACGGAGGTGTAAAGGCAAAAAGTTTATGGATGTCCTGCAGAGAGGGCCACTTTGGCAATTCAGTAATTTGCCTTTCTCTTAGGAGAAAACAATGGACTGACCTGAATGGGTAGAGAACATTCCCCTAAACATGACAAAATATGCCGGGTGTGTTTGTGAGCATCCTTTTTGACATTCAAATTTAAAATCCTGCTTAAATGTTAAATCCTGCTTGACACTTTTGCTAGATATTTTTCTATGGCACATGGGATGCACTTCAAAGAGGTCTTCTCTGTCACAGGCAAATGTTAGCTCACTTCTAGGAAGGGCCCTTCTTTTATCATCCAATCAGGCAAGCTCCAATCACAGTGGGTCTCATTTTTGTGTTACAATATCAAAGCCGGTATGACAGGCCCACTGGGTTTATATATAACACATGGGGTGCACTTCAATGGGGGGGAGACAGGGTGACAAAGCAATTCTTATTTATTCACTGTCTGGTTGATTATAACTCTAATGTTTCCTACCAGACTTTTGTCTGTGAGTTTATCAGGGGCCCGTGGTGTCTGCAAAATAGATTTTAATGTTAAATGTGGAAGGACACTAGAATTATTGTACACTCCCTACACACACACCCAGACCATAGAGCCCACGCTTAGTGTGGCCAAAGGCTTTCGTCATTTTGAAAGTTACCAAATTGGATATGGTTAGCCTTGGGAACCTTGAACCTTTTGGTTAAGACATCCTCAGGGGTAATTCCCACCCACTAGTTCACGTCAGGCATATTTGTGGCACCTCAAGGCACATTCTTCAGAATACTTCTGGATCAGTGGAGGATCATTAGAGAACTGAATCTGCTGCCTGAGACCTTAGAAGAGCCTAGAAGATTGGACTTGTACTTCCTCTTGTACCCAGGATAAAGAAGGAGACATCAAGGGTAATAAGGATGACATCCTGTTAAATGTGTAGGGACATAACAAGCTACAAGAGGCTTTTTCTGCAGCTGCCTAGCCGACCAGTGGCAACTGGACCTGGACTCTTCCTTCCATCCTCTGAGTCTCTTAAGTCCCTTCCCCAAGGTCATGTGGACTTTAGAAGTGTTCTCCTGTGGTGGATTGGAACCTAAATAACTAAAGTAAGAAGGTAAAATCCTTGACCAGTATGAACCTGGTTAGTGTATCTGACCCATGCGCCACCACTGACTTTCATTCACACTTTGAGCTTGTTGGTGCTATTTCTTCTTAATATTTTTAAATTCATATTTCCGTTTAAGCTCATTGGATTTTTGCCATTTTGTGCCATTTTGTTTATTAAATTTTACTTCATTTTTCTATTTCATTTTGGGATATTTATTGTTTTCATTCCACCTTTATTACTGTTTAGAAATGTATACATACTTTACTCATTGCCCGAAACTAGCCCTGTCTGCATAGTGCCATAGCTACGAGGGTGTTGAGCTCAGGTTTATTTAGTGACTTAAGTAATTGTGATAATTACTGGACGAGCGCATGTAGCCTGTCAATTTATAACCCGATGTCTTACATTGGTGCCATCAGAGGGTTGCAGGGCCTGTGTTGTTGCTGTACCATTCAGTGATTTGATTTAAAATCAAAACTTCATTTATAATCTTACATCAACCTCAACTTGTATTTTTCAAATTGGCCTCCGATTTTTAATTTTCCATTTTTGATTTTTCCAAAATGTTATTCATACCCTTGGACTGTTTTCCACCTCTAATGTCTGAAAATGAAAGTGTACCTGAGCAATACTGAGAGCCTCAGCTTGGCAGAGCTGAAGAATCTGCAAATAGAGAGGGTGAAGCTGGTACAAGGAACCAAGAATGTGGTATAGCAGATTTCCCTCAGAGCTTGGGAGGAGGTCTGTCTGCCACAAGCCTACACACAAGAGGATGAAGATGATGGAGCAGAGGGGTAAAAAGAAATATTGGAAGAGGAAGAAGAAGTCATCCTGCAGAGACTCTAACACCAAAAATGACTTCTAGTATGTCAGAGCCTGTATTTTTGATTGGGTGCCCCTCATTTTGCCAAAAATGATCTCCAATATAATATGCCATTGGCAGCATGTTACCTTGGACACCATCATAAACCTGGAATTATATTGAGTAAGCTACAGCTTGTGGCAGACTAACAATCATCAAACATGCAAACAAACATATTCTCTCACTCATATTCTCTTGCTCTCATATTCACTGTTTTCCACCTCACATTCTTTAACTAATTTTACTCATACTCACTTCCACTCACTGTTACTCGCAAAAAAATGTACTCATCCCCATTGGCTTTCACTCTCACTTACAACACATATACACATACACAGTCATCTTTTCACACTCACTGATTCTGGTCCCCTTTTACAACTGCACCTGCTGCACCACTAACAGCTATACCACTGGCTCACTTTCACACTCTCCAATCACTCACTCTCGCTAGCACTCTCACACTCCTTCATGGAAATGTGCTGGATGAAGTTGAAGTGAAGATTTTTACATTTGGACTTAGTCTCTTCTTTGCAATTTGAAAATCTCCACTGAGATGAAGTTGAAGGCTATAGCCGACGAGAGTTCCACAGGGCCTGATACCTCTTTGGGGAAGACCTGTAGAACAAGATTTGCTGCTGTGCATTGTGGAAGCTACCGCAAAGTTAGGCCGACTGGCGATGCACCTTGAGTGGATAAACTAGCAAGTTAGTTCCGGTCTTCTCTTGTTTTTCAGAGACGTTTTGGCTCAAAATGTTTGCACATTTTGGATTTTGGCTGGCACATTTAACACCACAACCAATGGTCCAGGACTGGAAGGGCACCTCTTGGGAGTTCAGGACTCACTCAGGCTGGGTCCAGGTTCAAGATGGTTGGAGCCAGGGCACAAGTCCTAAAAAATGGGGGGACTAACCTAGTTAGGCAGTGTGCAAGTGACATCACAGCACATGACATCACGGTATGAATGAATGTGCACCAATAGGATACTAATGGGATTCTTGTGAGGTCCTGATGAAAGCCAACTATCCCAGTGAAGCATTGGTGTGATGGCTGAAAGATGCTGACCCAGGGATTCATAGGATACACATTTTCTTAGTGCATACTCACCTGTTTTTAACTCCGTCAGGGTGCCCTTTGAAAATGTTATTAAGTCTCAGGTCAGCCTGGACTATTTTAAATCTAAGATCCCAACCAATAACCAAAGAGCTTCCTTGGCTACCAAGTTTGAGCTCATCCAGATACGCTAGATATCTGGACAAGAAATCTATAATGAAGCATGCCATTTGGAACTCCATTGGTTGAGAGTCCTTTTAAAACCATAGGGGGATCCCTTCTGGCTGGTATGGAGAGATAGGCTAATCACTGTAGGGGTTACCTCTAGTTGTTTTTTCTATGCTTAGGTGTTTGGGAAGGTGAGCGAATCACTTTTCTCTCTCTGCTTTTTGGAGTATTGTAATAAGAATATGGGCTACATATAGGATGCATTTGACACTTAACTTTCATGTGTCTTCTGCCTGCCAGCCACACTCTAACCTAATAAGCCAGGAACTAAAGACCAAAAATTAACCTTTGGTGTGACATTGTAGAAATAAAGAGATGTCCATTTAGTGGCTAAATTGCACAAAGTGAATGCAGAAAACCTGTGTGCTGCCCATGAACTTTGTATGCCAGGTCGGACAGCGGTGATGATTTAGGGCTGTCGTTCTGGTGCAGTGCTCTGTCTTGAAGAGGGTCATTGCCCTTTGCAGTGATGTTACCTGAAGGGGCTGTTTTCCTGTGTGTGCGGTCACAAGCCCCATATGCCAGGAGGTGGTCCGCGGTGAAGCAAGAGGGATGTCGCTCTGGAGCAGGGTGCAGCTGTGAAGGAGAAGCAAGCCAATACCTGTGGAGAAAGTGCAAGATTGAACTACCCAACAGTTCAGGAGGACCCCAGAACTGATGCCAGATTGAAAGAGGTGTACCACATACACAGAGGAGCTTGTGTATGTCTCTACTGTAGCATTCAGTCGTCTTCTCACTGCCGGGCCGCAGACACGTGCCAGAGCAGGCTGAACTTCCAGTCCAGTGAGAGTGAAAAAAATGGAATACTGGGTCGCCTATGTTGTGCTTGCTCTGACTGACACGCTACAAAGCAAAACTTTGTCAAAGCATCATTGAACTTCTAAGATTTGAACTCACTTGAGGGGCGTAACTGAAATGTTGCCTCCTAGAAATAGGTAATAACCTTGATCCTCTTACAGGGAAGTAGAACTCAAGAGCTGATCCAAGGAAAGGTAGTGTGATTGTCTTAAGAAGACTGTGTATATTATTTGTACACATAATACATTGGTGGATGTACGGGAATACCAATGCACCACCCATGTAATGCCTACCTAATGCACAGTGAAGCAAAGTAGCACAATTCGTTCTTTATTTTTATTTTTACAAAGCCACGCAAATCTATCCTAGGAGATTATTTCCTCTTTGTATGTTTACCAGCCTCAAGTACACTCACCATTTTGGTGCAAACCTATGTTTACAGTTCTTCATGAATATGAGTTTGTGTGAAAATAAATTGGTGGATGTATGGGAAAGCGCAAGCACCACCCGTGTAATGCCTACCTGATGTAAGATAACCAAGGCAAGGCGATATGTACACTTGCATTTGCTTTTTTAGTTTTTTTAAAACAAAGCCTCACAAACAGAATGTGCGTTGCACTGTATTTCCAAAAATTGATTTTGCATCAGTTTTGTCTGAGATAAGTGACGCAACCCCAACACAAAATCTGGGCCTTAACTCATACTTTTTTTTTTCAAACTCTGCCACAAAGAAATTAGCAACAAGGTGAAAACTGACAGTTAATCTGTTCTGCCTAACAAAGCCTGAATTTTAAAATGTCTTATGGAGTTAAGGCACCTGCTGCAGAGATCTGTGTGTCCCTATGAAATGTGAGTGAATAATAATGGTAAGATAACTCAGGAGGTTAATGCACTTGCTGGAATAATCTGTGTTTTGTCTAGCCCCAGTTTTGAGTCAAAGTAGCATAGAGGGTTAATGTGTATCCTGCAAAGCATATCATATAATATGCAAATGACAGATTTTATGTTATGCTCATAGGTAAGTGATTTACTGCTTTGAACACACTGGGGCATATGTATGAAGCCATTTTCCCATGGGCATTTGCAAATGGGCCGATTCTCAGAATCGGCCCATTTGCGAACAGGAAAAAGCCTTTTGGGATGCATCATCCCAAAAGGGCCTCGCACAATAGGGAATCACAAAATTTGTGATTGCCTATTCTGCGAATGCATTTAAGGAATCGCAAATTGTGATTCCATAAATGCAATTCTGGAAGCACCCAAGGTGTGTGATATTGCCTTTAGAAATCACAAATTACCACCAACTTCAAGCTGGTGGTAATTAGCGATTTATTTCAAAAATTCACTTTTTTGCATTTTTCAAAGTGCCATGTGGCACACAAACATGCCCTTAGGGCATGTATGTGACTCACATGTGCACACATGCTTATTTCAGGGGTGCAACAGGGTATCCTTTTGACACCCTTGCACCCTTGAAATTGGATTCACATTTTGTGAGTACCTAATGGGTACTTGCCAATTGAGAATGTCTTCCCATTCATTCCTATGGGCCTCTAGGTCCATATGAATGAATGGGAAGGTATTCCTTAATTGCGAATCACAATTTGCGATTGACATTTAAGGAGCTTCGTAGGAATCACAATTAATATTGCGAATCCTACATACATTGCCTTTTTTGAGTCCCTAATAGAGAATCGCTAAAATTCGCTATTAAGGACTCGCAAAACGTTTTCTTGATACATATGCCCCAGAGATCCTTATAACACTAGCAGTTGCATTGTAATCCTTTTAATATAGCACAGTGAACTATGAAGAATGATAAGTGACTTCTACACCTTGTAATCCCCACTTTCTTACATAATGCGTCCTGTACATTGATTTACAAACTTATATTATTTATTGTATATATAAAGTGTACATGTGATGTAAAGTGCTGTTACAATCTGCATTGGGATTTGTAGTGCTATAAAAGAAACAATAGTGATATTTAAATTGCTCTTTCAATCGCTTGTCAGCAGTAATAAGTACTATAGTATTACGTAATTGTGCTATAGCATTAAGTAAATGCAATTTATTTTGTGTAAATGCGAGGAAAGACCCACACATCTGACTTTCTTTCAGTGCATGAATATCTTGTATATAAGGACTGAACAAAAGCATGGGCACAACACAAAAGAAACTCCACACAAGGGTATTTAAAAATAGCCTTTGTATTATCTATAAATACAGATTTGAACACAATCACATATATAACACTGTGCCACCCGGCACTGGTCATGACTTTACAGGGATTACAGAAATCACTTGGCCAATTGGGCCGCTGTCATAAACACACTAACAGTGTACTACAGTAGATACTTGTAGAGTACACCCATCTTAGTAGAATCATTGCTGGCAAAGAAACACCACATATATATTTACATCAGGCAAGAACAGCCAAATAAGACACATGAATCCCAAGCAGGTCCTGAAATATGAGGATCACCAGCATGTAATCTGTAAGCACATGTTAGGCTACCATCACATAAGTCACTGTGCCACTAGGCACTTGTCCCAAAGAAATTGCATAGGTCCCTGTGCTCCTGGGCATGTAAGACAGACACCTCTTGGTGCTCCTAAAGTATGCAATGTTGTGCCTAAAACTCACTAATGAGTTTTAGGCAGACACAACTTCACTCTCAGTGAAGCAGCCGCAGTATGCTCCATGAATGCGAGTCCCCAGACCCTGTGACGAGACACACCTTAACCCTTAGGGAAGCTCTAATGCTAGGTTTCTATCCCTTGCCTGTGGGGCTCTCTCAACTGGCTGGGCATGCAAAGGACCGGCCTACCCTTCACTATGTATTTCTGGGGATCTGCTGATCAGGCCCCCTTCCCTGCAGCTCCCACCGGTGCTGCTCGTGCTCCTGTTGCACCACCACGAGGGTCAAGAGCTGCAGGGAGGTGGTAGAATGGCACTGACCTGGTCCCCACTTGAGTCAGTGGGTTTCTGTGATATTTAACACTGTTTCTTTAATAGAACATTAAATATGTCATTAGCTATGTCAGGCTCTAGGTTGACATAGAAAGGTTCTAATGTTAGTCAGTTGATGCCTGTCAGCTTTGTATGTGGATCGGATTTTATCTTCATGGAATAAACTTCATTTTAAGAACTTCAAATTATGTTGGATTTATTAAAGAAGATATTTCACTGGCGTAGTCGGCAGGATGAACCTGCGCGGGGAAACCCCAATGGATTTCCATTCCATTTCTTTGGGGTCTAGACTTTGATGTCCATATGGATCATAAACCCTTAGAGAAAACATTTAGTAAGAAAGGTTTGGATCTTGTATCTGGGAGAATATCAAAGTGGGTCATTGGCCTACAAGAATATAGCTTTGGTGTTCAATATATTCCAGGTGTTGATAATGGTATAGCGGATGTTCTCTCACGTTTAGTTTCTAATAAAGATTTGGAACATGAACATTCTGAGTTAGATGATGAGTTGGTTTGTGCTGTGGACTATGATTTTCTATCTGAAAAAAATGGTCAGAAGAATTGGAAAATGATGATACTTTATGTGAAGTTATGTCTTTGATGAAAAATGGTTGGATCAAAAGCAAAGAAGGTTCTGCTTTGACTAAGCCTTTTTGGACGGTACCCAGTGAATTATCTGTTGATAATGATTTGTTGTTTCGTGGGACGAGGTTGATTCCTCCATCAAGTCTTAGGAAAGATTTGATAGATTTGGTTCATGTTGCTCATTCAGGTTTAATCCAAAAGTAAGGAGAGGCTTCGCATGTCATATTGGTGGCCAGGCATGAATAAAATGGTAGAAATGGTAATTAGAGATTGTACTCACTGCAATGTTAGTGACAAGTCTTATAGTACACATACGCAACATATGATTTTGAGAAGAAGGCCTAATGGTCCTTGGCAAGACATAGCTCTGGATTTAGTGGGTCCGATACAACATAGAGATTCTCAAGTGTTTATACTAGTGATTATGGATATGTACTCAAGATGGCCAGAGGTGTTTTTTTTCAGGTATTGATTCTAGTAAAATTATTCAATGTTTGAATGAGTTATTTTCTAAAGAATGTTTTCGTGTAACCATTTTGTCAGATAATGGAGTTCAATTTGTTTCCAAGGAAATGGAACATTAATGTATCTGCTAAGGGCATTACACATAACACTTGTTCTCTGTACCACCCAGAGGCCAATGGTATGGTCGAGAGATTTAATAAAGTGATCAAAGACACTATTAGTTTAGCTAAGAACATGTCATCTGATTGGTAAAAATGTGTATTGCCGAAAGTAGACGAATACCGATATACTCCTCATTCTACAAGTGGGAAGACTCCATTTTTGTTATTTCGTGGGAGAATTCCCAACACGCCTGTTGAACCTTTTTGGGTCGATAAGTATGAAGTTTTGAAGGGTAAAGAATGTGAGTGCAACAAAGAGGAAGTTATGAAGAAAGAGAAGGATAAAGCTGAGCGTAGAAAACAATATTTCGATATTAAAAAAGTGTCAAGAAAACTGTTGTGTGTGTTGGGGATATGGTCATGATCAGACGCCCTGGCAGGGTGGGTAGTTCATAAACAAAGTTCATGAAGCCAATCAAAGTAATTAAAATATTTAACAATGCAGTGCAGACACAAGACCATCGCATATGGAATCTAAATAGAGTTGTGATTGTTAGAAAGAAATTGCAAGGAGCAGGGAAAATTGTTGTCAAGGATAAGAAAAATACAGATTTGAAAAATAGTAAAGGAATTGATTCTGGAAATGTTAGGTCTTCTACAAGAGTGTCAAAAAGGCCTAGTTATCTTACTGATTTTGTATAGTGTATATCTTGCTGGTATTCAACAATTAGAATACTGTATACATTCATATTTATATATATATATTTTTTGTGGTTTGTTTATTTTTGGGGGGAAAGAGATGTGTGATATTTAACACTGTTTCTTTAATAGAACATTATATATGTCACTAGCTATGTCAGGCACTAGGTTGATATAGAAAGGTTCTAATGTTAGTCAGTTGATGCCTGTCAGCTTTGTATGTGGATGGGATCTTATATTCATGGAATAAACTTCATTTTAAGAACTTCAATTTATCTTGGATTTATTAAAGAAGATATTTCAGTTTCCCAATCAGGTGTCTTCCTCAGTTCCATGGAACGAGTGGCAGAAGGGTTTCGGTGCTCGAAGGGAACTCTCCTCGGGTGCGGCCCGGAGATGGAAGCGATGCAGCTTCTTTCTGTCTGGAACTTGTCCTCACAGCTCTGCGGCTTGTCGTGACCTCCTGCTTGGCGGGGCTGCGGCGGGCTGGGTCTCTCTCTCCAGCTGTCCTATCCAGTTGCTAGGCCTTGTCTAGTGCCCTAGCAGCCTGAGGAGCGGTCCACACTGCAACTCCTTGGCGTCTCTTACGGAAGATTGCCCGTCTCCTGAGCCTGTCGCACTGTGTGAATGTGAGCCCATGTCTCGGGCTCAAGTAACAGAATTGCACAGTGCACATTGCTTCTAAGTATAGCACCTTTGAAGAGCTCCACAGTAAGGAAGATAACAGGTGCAGCGCTCACCATATGCTATATTTGTGCCCATCTCCAGGACCAGCCACACAGCTCTAGTAAATCCCTGGGCCAGAGAATAGGGCACAGGCATGCCAGCACACTGGGCCCCTCAGCAGAGGGGAAGTCCTTTCAGCCCCTCAAGTGGTTGGCAGGTTAGTCCCATGTGGCGGTTCCTCCTGGTACACTCTAGCAAACTCAGTGTATCCTCTTCAGTTCCAAGTAAGCACCCTGACATGGGGTCACAGCCCCAATACTTATACTAGTAAATGTCTTTGCCCTCCCCGGCCCAGGGCTCTGAGCCCAGTCCAAACCAGTACTAGGGGGCACTTTGCAAGTGCACAACACTCCCCATTGTAAGTGTAGGCCCTCGTACCGGACACACCACATGGGGGCGGAGCCATCATTGTGGAAGGCAGGCACAGCCCTATTCAGGTGCAGGTGCTACTCCTCTCACCACTCCAAATGCAGACCAGGCCTATTCAGGCTAGCGCTGACTCATCCAGACAGTCAACACACAACAGGCAGGCACAAAGACACATAGCACCCAGAAATGCCGACTTCTAAAAGTGGCATTTCTTAAATAGTAATAATAAATCAGCTAAAATCAATATGCAGCATTTATCACCACTATTCAAAACATACCAAACTTGATCACGCACCCCTCTCATGTCAGGAATTACCACTGAAGCACATATCAGGAAATCCCCAATGCATCCCTATAAGAGGGCAGCCTCAGAGTAGTGAGAAACCAAATAGGCTGTTTCTCACTACCAGGACATGCCACACAGTTAAAGCACATGTCCTACCTTGTACCTACACCACACCCTGCCCATAGGGCTAGCTAGGTCCTACCTTAGGGGTGACTGATATGTAGTAAAAGGGGAGTCACAGATGTGGCAACCTTTTTTGTGCCGCGTCACAGCGGCAGTAAACTGTGCGAAAGGCCCTGCAGTGACAGAGGCCTGAGACAGGTCTGAAAGGCTACTTTGGTGGATGGCGCAAGCAGCACTGCAAGCCTACCACTAGCATTTCATTTACTGACCCTGGGTATATGAGATGCCGCTGTACAAGGGACTTACAGGTAAATTAAATATGCCAAACAGGTGTAGAACAATCTTACCAAGTTTACCATAGAGAGCACATGCACTCTAGCACCACTGATCAGCAGTGATAAAGGGCTCAGAGTCATAAAACCACCAAAGATAGGTCAAAACAAAAATACAGGAGGAAGGCAAAAAAAGTTCTGAAATGACCCTGCAAAAAGGGCCAAGTACAACAGCATGTTTCTCATAATAATTTGTTAAGTGCTAACAAGGTGTGTACTTTTTGCTTCCCCTCAACTGCATTTGCATCTAGGTGTGAGGTTATAGACTACTCCAAGCCAGGAGACTCAAACAAACGGAGGCCTGATGAACCCTGAAAATTCATCCTTTGCTATGGGCCCAGCAGGAGTCTAAAACAAGAAAGCCCCCTTCCCACCTGCACGTTGCAGGAGATCGAAAGCAGACAATGTGCAGGCACAGCTAAATGTGTCCTGGTGTTTGAAATTTACACCAGGGCGAGTTCAGCATAAATGCTAATGAGTCCAAATTTCTTGGAAGGGTGGACGGCATCCACCCGGTGAAAATAGTGGGTGGATATCGTCCACCCATGTTTACCCCTGACATGTGCCCTGGTTGGAGCCTTATCTGTCCCTGAGGTTCTGATAATGGGGCTAGCCAACTAGCCCTGGTAGTCACTCTGGTAGTCCTTGGTTCAAGTAGTTTAACATGGTTTCCAGTGGCAGGGCAGGCCCCTGAGGGTTCAAGGAAGGCTCCAGGCAGCAAATCCTTCCAGGTGTAGCAAAGCAGTCTTGTGGCGTAAACAGGGACAGAACACAGGCGCCTGCATCCCTCGCAGTGCGGGGGCCTGTTCTGCAGGGGGCTTCCCTCAGCACAGTACTCAGGCCTGAGCACTCTGGAGTAAATCCAGAGTGGGGCCCCCTCCCTGTACAGTGCAGGGGGCGCCTTTAAACTTTCGTTGCACCCTGAGATGCGCTAAGCGCCCACCGTAGCGGGATGCAGGCTGAGGACTGAAATAAACATGCTGCCTGCTTTCAGGGGGAGTGGAAGCGGGGCACAACAGGACTAGAGGAGTTTGGGCAGGTACACGCCTGTGTGCAGTGCCTATGGACATTGGAATCAGTGCACAAGGGCCCACAATACACCTTTAAGCTGAGGCACGCACATTCTTGCCAAACACGTTTTTTTAAGGCTAGTGTATCCTGCCTCCCGTTTGATATTACAGCCGAAAGTGATGTTCCTCCCACCTTCGTTACAGTTGGGAGCTGGTGTGGGTGAAACATGCTTCGCCAGAATTTCAACAAGTACCCAGGCACACAACAATTATGGAAAAACAGTGTGTCAGTACAGACAAATATTGGATCTGTTAGGTAAGCCAACAAAAAGCAATCGGTTCCTTGAGTAGTTTTGGAAACAGTTTGGTCTTTTAACTTTCAAGCAAGGCAGCCAACATGTGTTTTGTCACATGTGGAACAGTCTTTCCGCGACTTCCTCAGGGCTGTGTCTGAAGAGAATAGATCAATGTGTAGTCGCTCAGCCGGTGATAATTCCTGCCCCGGCCGGGCCCAAGACTATGCTAATTGGCTTCAAGGATATGTACAATTGAATCAGATGTATTGTGAGCTTGTCTAAAGCTCCAAAAATATCTATAAACAAGTGATCAAATCTGAGTGGTGTCACAAGGGAGTCCCCGATAATGGCTTGTATGTAGTTGGGCCAGTAAATTGCAATTCGTATAGCCAGGCACCGCTGGTTGACTGAAGGGAAAGGAACAGATAATTCCTTGTATTCTAATATTGTTGGAGCTAAGGGCTAGGCGATGTCTTTTCCGCGGGCCACCGTGTTCCTGCTTGCGGACCTTAGCCAGTACATTGACGAGGTATGACAGGTGAGTAACTGTCCCTGGATTACTTGAAGCAGGTGGGCCATGTTGGGATCACTGGATCCCTTGTAGAGGTTTGACAGGTGCGCAACTGTCCATGGATCTCGTGCAGCAGGTGCACTACCTCGTTTGGGGTAAGAGACACTCGCACAAATGTCGTTCGTGCATTTGGAGGCTCTAGGAGATGGCACTGCACCAATTGCATTTGTGTGTTGCAACAGTTAATATACTAATATTACTCATTGTAGGCTGTTCCTCACACCTCACTACTGCTGCATTTAAGCACTGAAGGGGGAACTCATCTTGCCAGTGCCAAATTTAATCACACCCAACTCACCGACCTCGGAAGAACAGCAGACCACATCGGCTGGCAGGGATTCAAACTCATGACTTGCAGACCCCCTCATATGTCATCGACGAGTGTTGAACTCACTGAGACTTCCTGCCAGCTTATGTGCCTCAGTATCCACAATACGCATTAGGAGACTGCCCCACAAAGGCCTGTAGCTGCATGCATGGCAACTCGATAAGACATTTCCTTGTCGCTATTGCAAGAAAGGTAACACCTGCACGGTTGCTCGTATTCCATAAATTATTCACATTGCTTCGATGGCCTCACAGCTGTAGCAAGGATTCAAGCTACTGACTTAAACAACAGGACCTTCTAGTTTGCCAGTGATATATGTATTTGTTATTTATTTGTAGTAGTTATATAGCGCTGACCTGGCCCTTGGGGCGTCCAAGCACTGTACATACAACTGGAAAAGGACATTTGAAACTTACATTGCTGAGAGGGTGGAAACAAGGATATAGGAAAACAGTCAGGGAGATAGATTAATAATTTTTAATTGGTTTTACCTGCTCACAGCGCCTGCCGCCCCTACAGAATAGCCGACTAGGTGCTGTCTGGAGAAGGACACGGGAACACCGGGCCCACACCACTGAAGCCACCATATTGGGGGTCAATTGGGTTGGTGGGCTAGTTGTTGCAGTTGAGCTGGTCGCAGGAGCTCAAAAGCAGGCTGAGCACGCACGCGCAAACCTGTTTGGGGATTTCCTGAGGCGGAAGCCGGGAACCCACATAATTTCTTGCTCGCACTTTTTAATAACTTGCACATTTACACATTTGTGAAAGGAACATTTTTGATTGGTTTTATCTGCTCACAGCGCCTCCCGCCCCTCCAGAACAGCCGACTAGGTGCCGCCTGGAGGGGAAACATCCTTTACAACGAAACGTTTTCCACGCAGTACCTTTACAAGGCAGGAATTACAACGCAAGTCGTTACAACGCCTTGCGCTGGAGGGCGCTGTAGGATAGGGAATAGTTTAATTTACTAGCCAAAACCTTCCCTACTATCCACGGAGACTGGAGTTGGAATAGTAAATTAAACTATTCACTATCCAGCGCCCCCCAACACAAGTCGTTGTAAAGACTTGCGTTGTAAAACCTGCGTTGTAAAGGCATGCGTGGAAAAAGCATGCGTTGTAACGACATACATCCACCTGGAGGAGGACATGGGAACACCGAGCCCACACCACTGAAGCCGCCATATTGGGGGTCAATTGGATTGGCGGGCTAGTTGTTGCAGTTGAGCTGGTACACTGCCCCATAAAATGAGCCCACACCCTCGGACCCGCAGCTGGCACGGCGAAGGCTCGCCAAAGGCAAGCCCCTCTGTGCCCGTCCATGCCAGACCGAGCCGGGAGGTGGGAGAGACTGCTAAAACCACTTCTGAGGCCAAATCCTCCAGCCGCCTCATCTGTGTCGGCACGGCACAACACCCCATGGAGCCTACACAAATTGAAAGAGGTGTTCCTAGTGGGCATAAATCCAGACTGGTCCGGGTGGATCACATGGGTGGTGACCCCGAGCAGACGAATCTACAGAATACAGACATACAAAAATATCGAAGCAAAAATATCAATATAAAAAATATCGAAGTTCTATCTACATAAATGTAAGTACAAAAATATCGAGAAAAAAAATATCGTAGTACAAAAATATCGAAGTAAAAAATATAGTTTTTTAAAATGTATTTATAATAATGTAAACATAATTTAAAAATACATATCATTTAACAAATTATAGATATAAACATTACAACATATTTAATAAATATTAACTAATACATATACATTTAAAATACATTAAAAACTCTACATATAAATTAATATATAAACTTACTCCTCATATTGCATCAGTAGGGAAAGCGTTGGATAGCTTAGGGGTAAAAATTACTATTCCCACTCCAGTGAGTACAACAGTGGGGAAAGCGTTGGATAGCGTAGGGGTAAAAATTACTATTCCCACTCCAGTGAGTGCAACAGTAGAGAATACGTCGGATAGCGTAGGGGTAAAAATTACTATCCAACTCCAGAGGGTGCCACAGTAGGGAAGGCGTTGGATAACGTACGGGTAAAAATTACTATGCCAACTTCAGAGGGTGCAACAGTAGGGAAAGCGTTGGATAGCGTAGGGGTAAAAATTACTATTGCCACTCCAAAGGGTGCAACAGTAGGGAAAGCATTGGATAGCGTAGGGGTAAAAAATACTATTCCCACTCCAGAGGGTGCAACAGTAGGGAAAGCGTTGGATAGCGTAGAGGTAAAAATTACTATTCCCACTCCAGAGGGTGCAACAGTAGGGAAAGCGCTGGATAGCGTAGGGGTAAAAATTACTATTCCCACTCCAGAGGGAGCAACAGTATGTAAAGAGTCGGATAGCATAGGGGAAAAAATTACTATTCCCACTCCAGTGGGGGCAACAGTAGGGAAAGCGTTGAATAGCGTAGGGATAAAAATTACTATTCCCACTCCAGAGGGTGCAACAGTAGGGAAAGCATTGGATAGCAAGGGGGTAAAAATTACTATTCCCACTCCAGAGAGTGCAACAGTAGGGAAAGCATTGGATAGCGTGGGGATAAAAATTACTATTTCCACTCCAAAGAGTGCAACAGTAGGGAAAGCGTTGGATAGCGTAAGGGTAAAAATTACTATTCCCACTCCAGAGGGTGCAACAGTAGGGAAAGCGCTGGATAGCGTAGGGGTAAAAATTACTATTCCCACTCCAGAGGGAGCAACAGTATGTAAAGCGTCAGATAGCATAGGGGAAAAAATTACTATTCCCACTCCAGTGGGGGCAACAGTAGGGAAAGCGTTGAATAGCGTAGGGATAAAAATTACTATTCCCACTCCAGAGGGTGCAACAGTAGGGAAAGCATTGGATAGCAAGGGGGTAAAAATTACAATTCCCACTCCAGAGAGTGCAACAGTTGGGAAAGCGTTGGATAGCGTAGGGGTAAAAATGACTATTCTCACTCAAGAGGGTGCAACAGTAGGGAAAGCGCAGGATAGCGTAGGTCTAAACATTACTATTTCCACTCCAAAGGGTGCAACAGTAGGGAAAGCGTTGGATAGCTTGGGGGTAAAAAAACCTTTTCCCACACTAGAGGGTGCAATATTAGCTAAAGCGCAGGATAGCGTAGGCATTATATTAACATACATGTCAATTACATATTTTTTTAAAGAAAAAAAGATGTAATATTTTATTTACAAAAATATATTACTAAATACCAAATATTTATAATTAATATTTACTAAAATACCAAAAAATTACTTCCCACGCAACTGCCCCTTTAACACACAACACACTACACATACAAAAAACACAATTATTCTAAATATCAATTAATCAATTAATAACGATTAATATTATTAAATTGATGTAATTATAAATTAACTAATTGACAAATATTAATGACCAATTAATAATGACCAATTAATAATTAATTAACAAGAAATTTACAAAAATAAACAATATGTATTAGTAAATTATTTATAATTAATATTATAAATTATTTTAATAAACTAATTTCTAATTAATTAATTAACAATTAATTCATAATTAATACCAATAAATAAATACAATCTCTTTAATTAATTTAATATAATTATTTCACACCCTATTTCCCTATAAACACATAACCCACTAAACATAAATAAATCACATAAAAAATTAATTATCGTGTAATCACTTAATAATAATTAATTAGCAATAAATTATTAATTAACAATAACAAAAAAATAAACAATATTTCTACATTACCTCTTATTAATTTAATTAACTAATTATTAATAATGAATTACCAAATAATCATTAATTAACAATTAATTATTAATCAAAAATATTTAAAAAAGCATAATAATTAATTAATTATAATTAAATTACTTCCCACCCTATTCCCCTATAAACCCACAACCCGCTCTGATACTAAAACGCTAAATGTAAACAAAATTATCAATTTCTAAACATACATAAAAAACATGTTTAACAAACATATAAAATACATAGCACTAAACAAAATTTCGATATTAATAACATAGATACCTTAGAATTGATATTTAGTCCATCAATATTATTGCACATCGATATTTTATACCATCAAAATTAAAACATCGATATTATTGTATATCGATATTTTAATTTCGATATTTTGGCTACTTACCGCGCAGACGAGAGGCAAGGACCTTTGCCAGGATTTTCGCTTCACAATTAAGCAACGAGATGGTCACTTGGTTTGCCCAATTTGTGAATGACAATATTAGCAAGTGTCTGATCCTCGGTCAAGATTCCGGCCTTCTTACATTCAGAAAATATTTCGGTGCGATAGGGTGCTGTCTTGCCCGCAGAAGGCTTAAACAATTCAATGAGCAAGCCATTAGGGCCAGATGCCTTCCCATCACGTAAGTTGTGAATGGCCTTTTCGACCTCTGTAACTGTGATGTCAAGGTCAAGATTGGAACGCTCCTCTTCGGTGAGAGAGGGCAATGAAATGTCCAGAAAAAGGGAGGAAGCTTCTTCCTCCATGTGTGGTGTTAGGGACGTATAGGGTGACTGATAATACAGACCGCTATATCCTGGTGGGGCAGTGAGGCGGGAGTGAGAGTCTGTCTCTATCTCAACTACAATGTGATGGGCCTGCTCTCTACAATCTAGCCAAGCTAACAGGCTGCCAGCCTTATAGCGGACATCATAAATTCTACTGAGCATGGCCCTATGGTGCGACCTGGGAGCCTCAGTTGTCAAGTCGGTATATTTCTTGACTTTAATACGCAATCTTTGCCGCACTTCCACCAAATCGTTTAGCCAAAGGATTTCCTCTAAGTGTAGGATTTCTTCCTCCAAGCGAGTCACATCTGCACACTTCTCCTTCCGCTGTCCTGAGATCTGGGTCAAAGCCAAACCCTTATAACAGCCTTGTAGGCCTCCTGAAGCGTTGTTGCCAAGTCTCCCGACCCATCGTTCTCCTGGAAGTAAGGGTCCAACTCACTAAAAATCTTATCCCTGATTAGGGAAGTCGTAAGATACCAGGGTTTGATCGGGGCTGTACGACCAACCGTGGACTCACACACCTCCAGGCGACATAGGATAGGTGAATGGTCGGAGATCCCCCTGGCTAAGTGCTGTATTTCCTTCACACTGTCAAGTTGGTGTGCGAGCATCAGAACGTAGTCTAAATCGGACATACTTTGGTGTGCACTTGAGTAGAAAGTGTATTGCTGCTCGGTCTGGTGCAAACTCCTTCAGACATCCACCAGGCCCATTGCCCCAAAAAAGCTGTGGATCTGAGTGCTGGAGGGCGTAAAGGCCTTCTGGGGCCATCGGTCATGGGAGTCAGAGACAATGGAATTGAAATCACCCTTGATCAACACTCTGCCTTCCGGCAAGGCCAGGAGGAGATCCCCAAGGTCTGCAAATGCTTGGGTGTGCAATCCCGGCAGGACATAGACAGAAAGGAGATTGATTATGCACCCTTCCCAGGACCCAGAGATGCCCACAAACCTATCTAGGACATTGGTATAGACAAGGTCAATTGTCATGGGGAACGATTTCCGGAACATTATGCCCACTCCCCGTGAACCAGAACCAAAAGCTGAGTGTGCCACTAGATGGAAACATTGTGATACGGCCTTACATGCATTTCCAAACAAGTGAGTCTCTTGTAAGAGGACTACATCAGGTGAATATACCACTCTTGATATTGTCTCTCAGCCCGTTGACGTTCCATGACAACAGCTTGAGCCCCTGTCTATTCGTCGTGCCCATTGCGCCCAATCGTGTGTTCATTCAGTTTCAGGGGGAACCTCTTGTGAACGCCCGAAAGGGGGGACGCATCAGTAGACCACTTTCCCTTCATAGACAAAAATACCAAAAGCATTTAACCAGTGATTGCCATTGCTTGGAGACAGTCATATTTGTCATGCCTGAGAAACAAAAAACAATACAAACTAGAACCCCCATCCCTCGCAATAACAAAAACAACAATAATATGGAATTGAACAAAAACCCCCATTCCGGAAACATCCCACTCCCACCCCCACCCTCCCTCCCTGCACGACGGGCATTGAAACCCTCCTCCCCCAACTTGCAGAGTGCCTATCGCCCACCCGTAGAATTGTGAGAAATGTGATCCAACCCCACTCCCTGGGGCATCAATTTGGTTTTGCGTATTTTCCCCGTAATCAACCCCATGCACAATGGATGAAAAACTAGAGAGGCAGTAAGATCAGAGCACGCATGTCCTGCAAGGTGCAGGCAGCCACTCTCAGTCACTTGACAGAACAAACAGATTTTAAGTGCATTACAAGTCAGCGTAAAACTGTAGGGGCACAGTAGCGGAGTAAGGAACCTTAAATCCAGAGTCTCAGACAGCTAAGTCCTGTTCCGCTAAAACCTCCATGTCCTTGATGCGCTGCTCAGCGGTGACTCAGACAGTCGGCTTAATCTGTTCTCGCTTCCGTTGGCCCTGGTAGACACACAGTTCAGTTTGCCAACTGTGCGCCTGCCATAGAGGATGTCCCAGGTTTTCTCGGGCCTAGTGAAAAACTACACATTCCCTTCGGATTCAACACGCAACTTTGCAGGGAACAGCATGGCACATTTAACTTTCTGGTTGCGCAGTTACATGTGTTACTTCCAAGAAACTGCAACGCTGTTTCTGCACTCTGAGCGTGAAGGGTGATTTTGCTGTTGTCTATAGTAATTTGCGGGGCTGCCCTGGCTATTTGGAGTATGGTGTTCCTGTCATGAAATTTAAACACACGTGTTGAAAGAGGCTTGGCCGGTGCACCAGGTGCTCTTTCAATGGAAAAGTACTGGGACAAGCCCTTGGGCTAGAGGTGTTGCAATATCAGCCCCTGAACAGAGAGGTCCGCAGCCTACACCAAGGCCTGCTCCAGCACACCCAAATTGCGGATATTGTTGCATCGCATCCGGCCTTCGTAGTCATCAAGTTGCAGTTTGAGCACATTTTGATTAGTTTGCAGTTAAGTCACTTGGTGTTTTAGAAGTTCAGTGTCGGCTATTAGGCCCTTAGCCGTGACTTCATCCTCGTTGACACGCTCAGCCATTTTGCGCATATTGGCTCAGATCAAAAAGATCTTGGAGGCGACAGTATTAATAGGGCCTTCTAGAGAGGTGCATACAGACGTTATTGCAGTTAGGATAGGCTTGGGGTAAGATAGGGGCTCCTCCTGGCCCTTCTGCCTGGTGTATTTTTCTAGCTTTGCTTGGTGTGAGGTCTTGCTGCTGCAGCTGGTTGCCATTGTGATGTTAATGTGCATGTCCCAGAGAACAGAAGACCCGGACGAACTAGCTACTCACCGCCGCCTGCACAAGGGAGAAACCCCCCCCCCTCGCCAGCCTGTGGGGTTTTGCCAGGTAGGCCCAGACCAAGTAGTGATTCACTGCAGGAAGATGTGCACATCAAGGGTTGGGGGGGAAGCACCAATGAAGCGGTGTTGTGTGTCGATTTAGATACCGTATATAGATTTTCAATGTCTACCCTTATGAAATGAATGAAACTTATATAGCGCACAACTTACCCTGGGGCATCTCAGCGCTTGCTTAGGGAACCCGTCCTGGTATTCCCCTGTGAGATAACCCTGGCAGGGTATCCACAAGGTGAAAGCCAGGCATCCCACCGCGAGGGGCCGTTGTGGAGATTAAGCAAGCTATTGCCCAGAGTCGCAGAGTGTGAACCCGTGAGTTGAGAAGGCACCGGAGCGAGAATTAATGAGTCCGTGGAATTTTGAGCCAAAGACCCGCCGAGGCGGGGAATTGAACCCTGGTCCCGGGCCGAACTCAAGCTCCAGGTCTGCCGCCTCTAACCCCTGAGCCACACTTCTCCTTATAAAGGTACAATTCACATTGCCCTTATTTAGGCATAGAAACCCAGCCCTTATTTAGGCATTGCTCATGCTAACCAAATACAGGCATGGTCAACTACATCTGATCCTCTTCCTCACAACGTGTTCTTGGAAAACCAGACTTTTAAGACGTTAGGACTTCCCCTTGCCTGGATATTGATTTCTCCAAGAACTCGTTTATTATGCATGAACATCGATTCCTTAGGGATTCATTAATGACGTTCTTATGCCCAACTTGTACATCAATACTGGCATTCCTAAACACCTTTAAGTTATAAATATACCTTCACTTGCTATGGCAAGGCACAATGCGGTTTGGCTACCTAATTGCATGATGCAGCTCACCAAAGCAAGTTCCAAAGGAAGTCAAGTCCCCAACTGACGCACTGACCAGACTCTGTCATCCTCCTCACCGAGAATCCAGCTCCAGTGTTTCTGACTCTCCTTGCGGGGTGTTAGAGATCGAGTTCCAGGAAAGAGATACCAACCTCTTTCATTCTAAGGTATGGAGCTGATTATAACCTAGAGAAACTTTTGGCAATTCTTTGCACAACTAAACTAAACTAGACTATAGATAAAACAGCACTTACTTCTTCCAACATACTATACTTAGGTTAGGTACACAGGTAGGATTATTTTAGAAGCACCAGTTGAGTATTTTAGCCTGTGTTATTTATGTATGTATTTTTATATATGTCATAGCTACAGACCATGTTATTGCAGTTTTATTTTATCTTACTGCTAACGCTGTACGTTTTATACTTCCCATTCTGTCTTACAATTGTAGCAGTTCATATCTCTTGCATTAATAAGACTGTTCCATAAACCCTTTTATTGAAACACCCGTCTCTCTATTCCTATGCACTCTGTAGAAATGAAGCACGCACAATTGACTGAGTGAAACTGTATGTAATCTATTGTTTCCCAGACTTTGAAGATATTGTTCCTATTTTAGGGGAAACAAAGTTGTCATGTTTATGCTGTTGTCAGAAACTAATCCCTGCTTGTTTATTCAAGAAGGTTCTAGTGACCTCTGAGTTAGCTGGCCCACACAAGTAATTACGTTTAATATACTCGTTAGAGGCATACTGACCTCAGTTCTATGTCAAAACTATAGTGTATATTATTCCAATGTGCAGAGCCTATCGGGGAAATAGGAACTACACTACAGCGGAGACGCCTCCGCCGGCGAATCAAGAAGCTATATAGGGGGTGACCCTTAATGTGTAGATGGTGTGCGGCCTGGTGCAAGCAGGATGTAGAGATCAGCTCCCCCCCAGGGCAAAGAGTCCATCTGGTTGGCACCCCCTTGTGGGCGATCTGGTGATCAAGTGGTCACCGTGTGGTGCACCCCCCCACTGCCATGGGAGACAAAGAGTCTTTTTGATGGCACGGGATCCCTCTCTTAGACGCAGTCAATGGAGACAGGCACCAAGCCTGCACCTCAGCGTCCCACCGCCTGGTATCAGGCTCACAAAATCTCTGCAGGTACTGGCAGTTGGACCATCTCCTTAGGTCCCGGCCCTTGCCCTGGCCCGGGAATAGGCCCTTGATGTGCGGGGAGAGTGCGGCTGCTGTAATTGGCCGAGCAATCGTGGACAGAGGGCTCGCAGGTGAGGGGGGAAGGTCCCGCTAGGCAGGCAAAGTCAGGCGGTCAACAGTGGGAACTGCCTGAGAGGTCCTTGAGGACCGGGCATGCAATCGCCGCCCCACTGGATGAGTGCAAGGTCCAGGATGCGCACCGCGGGGGCTCATCCCGGACTCACCAGGGTGAAGGACTCACCTGGGAAGTCACTGGCGGCAGTCTGGTGCAGCAGGGCCCCTTCAAAGAGGAGACAGGCCCAGGATACACGCTGCAGTCATGGTGTCTAATGCCAGGGTGAGGTCGGTGATCTAAACACCAACTCACACTGTAGGAGAGTAGGATCTACTTCTTATGGTTAGCCCCCCTTTTTGTTGATATTTCACTGTTTTTCTACTTTAGTCTGGCTGGGGCCCTGCCCTTCCCCGCTTCACACCTGAATCACCGAACATCGGTGGGCATTCGTCTATCTAGCAAGTGACCCAGACTCTGGCCTTGTGTCTAGTCAAGTCGTGTTTCTTTTACCACTCTCTTAATATATGGTTTGGTTTGCCACTAGAGCCTAACGCATATAGTGCTAATTTACTGTGATATATTGAGTGTAACATATGTGCTTTGACCTCTAGCCTCATAAAGAGACTATTAGTGTGTGTTTAGAATAAATACATATATTTTATACTAGCAGCCCGTCCCGACCTTGTCTGGGAGCAATCTGGCTTCCCCGCCCCCCGCCCGCCCCGACATTGTCCAGCAGCACGGGACCCCGCCCGCCCCCCACCCGCCCCGACATTGTCTAGCAGCCCGGGCCCCCATCCGCCCTGTCCCCTGCCTGCCCCATCCCCCGCCTTCCCCGACATTGTCCGTGGGTCCCCCGGAGCCTTACTTCAGCCGCCGCTCCTCCCCCCTGCTCCTCAGTTCACTGCTCCGCCGCTCCGCCGCTCCTTGCCGCTCGTCACCGTTCTTCCCGCCTGTCCACCGGTCCTCTCCGGCTGTCTGCCGCTGGTCACCGCTCCTCCCCTGTGCCATGTCCACTGCTCCTCCTCGCGCTCCTGGACGCAGCTCCTCCCCGCGCTCCTGACGTCAGCACGCAGGCCGCTGCCGGCGCTACTTCGAAGGGACTACTTTTTTTTTTAAGGTACATTTTTTAAATAACGCATATTTTTATAGTTTATATAGCCTATGTCCATCCCCACACTCTGAAGATTACAATGATGTATCGGGTGTGTGGATTGGCACTGTGGTTCCCGAGTTTACCCGCCTCAAAGGTTCAAAGTTCTTGCTTTATAATAGTAGTATAGATGTATACCTGGTGTGGTTCTCCTTTCATTTAGTCATTCAAGAGATTATAGACTGGTAAAACAAGCTGCTTTACATTCCTTCTTTACTTAGTCTGAAGGCTGCTCTCAATAGCTACCACTAGGATAGCTTTCAAATAAGGTTGTCTTTAACTTATTACCTTTAAGGGTTTGTTTGGACTGCTGCAAGATGCCCACTATAACTAGTGGACAGCGTATTCCAGGCCAACTTCTCACACATGCCTCTCATCCCAGCCACCCAGAGCCAGCCGGATATCATCGCTGGATCGCCACCATTCAAGCCAGTTTTCCGTCCAGCAATCGGACAAGCTTCGGGGGCCAGGTGAGCTCCTTGTTTGCCATTACAGCTCGGGGCAAATCGATATTTCAGTATGTTGAAGGGAGTGGTGCGAATGAGCTAGGCTACCGTGCGGCCATTTCCCTCAGCAGTTGGCCACCCCCCCTCGGTTTATCTTCTTTTTTGATATTATAGTCCGAAGTACGATGTGTATCTCTGGACTTTGTTCGTTCTTTTGATCTGTGTTCTGACCGTCCTTCCCTCTCTGAGTTTTTTAATGAACACTGAAAGGAATGAGAGAGGAACGTGTATCAGTATCCTGATACCTGTCAGGTTTTTTGATGTCATCACAATTCCTAAGGTTGTACCTCCTTTCAGAGTGCCCCTGTTGAGGAGACCCACCCCTTGATTGTAATCTATACTCTCTATTCGTTTGTTGTTTATTATCCCACTTCTTCTTGGAAGAATCAGGTACTTGCTTGGTAGTATGCTAGTTTTAAAGTAAGTGTGTTCCTGACATTTTCTGAAATGTTTATCGCACCTTTTTGCTCTCTATCCCCTGCTGCATTTGCATGTAATGCTGCCACATCATTCTCTTTAACTGACATTGTTGATAGAATTTCAAGGAATCTGAAATATGGTTTTAGGCACAATAGGGAACCATGGGGCACATGCATCAAGTAAATTCTGGTCTCAAGCAGGCCGATTCGCAGAATCAGCCCGTTTGTGACCGGTATTGAGCTATTTCGGATGCATCAAGCTCAAAGCAAATTGCAAAATAGGTAATCGCAATTCAAATGCATTTAGGGAATCGCATTTTGCAATTCCCTAAATGCAATGCAGGAAGCATTAAAAAATTGCAACCCTGCTTTAAGGTTTCGCAAATTACCACCAACTTCAAGTTGGTGGTAATTAGCAAATCCTTTGGAAAATGCACTAAGTGCCATGTGGTTCACAAACATGCCATACGGACATGTGCACACTTACCTGTATTGGGGTGCATCAGGGTGGCGTTTTGGCTCACTATCACCCTTGCAAATTGCATGTGCAATTTGCGAGTACCTATTTGGTACTCGCAAATTGAGAATACAATCCCATTCAGGAAGCCATTCCTTAATTGCGAAACGCAATTTGCATTTCGCAATTAAGGATTGTGTAGGAATCGCTAATATTTTAGCGAACCCTACATGCATATGCAATTGCGATTTCTTAAAATCGCTATTAAGGAATCACAATTGATTAGCTTGCTGCATGTGCCCCTATAATCCTTCAAACTTGAATAATCCTACAGCCAATGCATAGGATATGCTTACTCAGCTGTGGCAGATTTTTCCCTTCCCACTGCAGACATCTCTGGGTAGATGTGAAGTAGGGGTCTCTGAGAACAGCACAACTGAACTACTCAGATTTGACCATTAATTAAGAACCAAAACAACATTGGCAATGCCATGTTGTGTAGTTCCTATATATCTATATAGGATCTGTGTGTTTAGACAACCTAAACTATGGCATTGGTATCAAGACTAAGCATGGGCGAATTTTGCGAATCTCGCGTTCGCGAATTTTGCGGATTTGCGAACTCGCAATCCGCAAAATCCGCGAATTCTCGCGAATTTGCGGATTTTTTTTTTTTTGTGTTCGCGCGTGTTTCTGCCAGTTCGCGAGGGTTTTTACAATTTCGCAATTTGCGAACTTACCTGTCGGGTCGCAAGTTTTGCGAACTTGTTGTTTCTACGTGTCCAGCCTGTTTGGGACACTCTTCTTCATCACTGCCACTCTCTGTCACCACTGCCACTCTCTGACTACTCATGCCACCCTCTGGCCCACCCATGCCACCCTCTGTTTCATCACCACACCCTCTGGTTGTCCAGTGTACATTATTTTCGGCAAAGCAAAGCACACCTTCCCTGCCTCAAGTGACCTGAATTAATTTGGGGCTGATTAATGTGTCACAGAATATTTTTTTAGCTGGCACCTGCTTCCTTAGTGCTTCCTGATTAGTGATCTTTTGCACTTGCTAAGTGCTTTCATTGTTGCAAAATTAGTTACAACACCTGCCCTGCCCCAACTGACAATAATGAATTAGGGGCTGATTAATGGATTTTAACTTCCAGCCTGGCTCCTGCTTGTCTCCCTTAGCTGTAATTCAGGACCTTTGTGGCATATGTGTAACTATTCTGAGGTTCAGAGCAGGGTCACATAATAGTTGCAACTGGCAACTGAACTCTGGAGGGGCCCCTCAGGAAGCACTACAGGAAATGGCTACTAATGATGAGCCTGAACTTTTGAACCTGGTAAGTAGTTTCAGTTTTGCTAAGATCGTATTTCTGCAATTTAGCACTTACTCGCGGGGTGCGAAGTTGTACTGGCAAGCCATAAAATCCGCTGCTCGCGGATTTGCGGATTTTGCGGGAGATTCGCGGATCTCGCGGATTGCGAATTTACCGAAAATCCGCAAAATCCGCGAGCGAAACGGATTTTCCGCCCATGCTTAATCAAGACTGATTCCAGATACCCCCACAGGGTAGGTTAGTCTGTAGACCTGCTAGCTCACAGTACCACTATGCATTTCTCTTACCAAGGAGTGATTAGTTTCTGGCAACTATGGAACATGACAACCCTGATCCCTCAGAATCATGGAAACAGTACAGTACTTTTCGCTCAGTCAATCGTGTTCACTTTGGGCCATATGTATCAAGCTGTTTCTGAATCGCAAAGGCCGAAATTCGCATAATGTATGAAACATTCCCAAAATAAGGAATTGCAAACTTGTGCGATTCCTTATTTTTCCATAGCATTTAGGGAATCGCAAATTTGCGATTCCTTAAATGCTATGTATGTAGCAATTTTAGCTTGCGAATTTTGTTTAAGAATTCGCAAATTACCACCAACTTTCAGTTGATGGTAACTTGCGAATTCTTCCAGAAATGCACAAATTGGCATTTTTCAAGATGGCATATGATGCACACACATGCCCATAGGGCATGTGTGTGCATCATATGCACACACATGTTCTATTCAGGGGTGCAGCAGGGTGTCTTTGAGACACCCCTGCACCCTTGCAATAATTCTCAAATTGCGATTAGCAAATTGCGAATTCGCAATTTGAGAATTATTTTGCATGCATTCCTATGGGCCTCCTGGCCCATAGGAATGCATTGGAGATTATTCCTTAATTGCGAATTCGCAAAATGCGAATTCGCAAATAAGGAAGCTCAAGGAATCGCAAATAAAAAGCGATTTTGTTCATACATACCATTTTGCATTTCCTAAATAGCTATTCCTTAAAGTTCGCTATTTAGGAAATGCAAAATAGTTTGATGATACATATGGCCCTTTATCTTAGAGAGATACGCAGAATAGACAATGGGGACGTTTTCAATTAGTATTTATTGAGCCAGCGTCATTCTAGTGTAAAATATGTGTGATGCAACAACCATCAGACAGAAACAGATATATACGGTTATAAGCAAAGCAAATAGGTGGTAGTATTCTACCATAGTGCTAAAACAGGAGAGTATATGTAGGCACATATATACATGACAATAAAAATGTATACTCCTACAACGCTGACCCTAACTAGATGTACCTAAGTATACCTTGCATGTATTTATTTATTTATTTATTTATTCATAGGCTTATATAGCGCTGGAATCGACTCCCGAAAGAGTATCTCTGCGCTTAATTCTCCTAACAGGTAGAAATCAGAGCTCTCAAGATCTTAAAAGAGGAGCTACATTTGAAACAAGAAAGTTTTCAACATTTTCCTAAATGCCAGATGGTTGGTGCAAAGCCTATGGGTAGCGGGTAGTTTGTTCCAGAGACAAGGACCCAGGTAGGACAGAGCCTTTCCGCCCAGTCTCGCCTTTCTGATAGGAGGGATTTGAAGTAAGGACTGATTACTGGAGGGAAGAGCACGTATTGGGCTGTAAGGGACAAATTTCTCCGCCAAATACGTGGGCCCCAGGTTGTGTATACCCTTGTGGATGTTACAACAGGTTTTGAATTTGACTCATTGTCAAATCGGTAGCCAATGAAGCTGGTCCAGTAGGGGGCGTGAAGGAGATCTGGGAGGAGCATTCAGAACTAACCTTGCAGCGGCGTTTTGAACCACCTGTAAATGTATAGCCAAGCATAACCCTAGAAAAGAGCAAACCAGATTACCTGGCATGAGAGAATGAAGGACCCGTCTTGGTCTTGAATAGACACCCTTCGAAGGTTCTCAGACCACTACGTGCTGGAGTACCTGCGTGCAGGAACCTCCACGTCTCACGACAGTGTGTCCGTATCGAAGTCTTTCTCCTCTTCTTTGCCTAGCAAAGATGTGGTGTTACCCAAAAGGTATCCCAGGGCATCTACCTTGCTGTGTCATGTCGGCCACGAATGACGATAGTGACCACCTTATACATAGTTATTATATAGATATTGGTATCCTGCTCTGATTCTGAGAATCCTTATGCATACTAACTGAGGGACGTTTTTGGGGAAAAACACATGACATTTTATGCAAATACCTAACTAGGTAAAAGTTGGCACAGGAAGAGTTATGTAGCTCGATGGCGGGGTAAATGTAGGTGAAAGGTTAGAAGACTATCCAGGCCTAGATTGGGGTACATTGGGAAAAGTAATAATACTTCTAGTCCAGGGGAGTTCTGGAGCTATCATTGCCATGCAGAGGGGTTTCTCTTTCCGTTGGAATCATTCTCTGGTCCAGCATGAGTCCCAGTAATGCAGGTGCAGGGTGGTTGCCACAGGTCAAATCTTTGGCACCTTTTCCTTTGTGCAGGTCCTGAAGTTGCAGACTCGGGTCTCTTTTTTGTCCTTTGGTTGGAAGTCAATCAGATATGAGGTTCTGGTGCCAGGGAAACTCCTTAAATCTTAGATTTAGGTGTGTTATGGGGTATGGGAGCTAGCGTCTAATAGGTTACTAACTCCAACGGTTAATCTGCCCTGAGGTAACGACTCTAGGGGAGTGTGACACCTTTTCTACCAAAAAAGGCTACATTCTGCTACTTTTAAAAATGGAAGAATCTTTCTTCGATTGAACAGACCAGATAGTCCATGCTATGGGTGAGGCTAGCCTTCTGGGGGGGGTGAACTCCTCACTCCCGTTTTCCTGCCTGCCCGAGTTACAAATGTGTGTGGGGCAGGGGGTTCACTTTTCCTCCTCTGGGAGGAAGCGTGTACGTGCATATAAGGTGACACCTCCCTCCCAGGCACAAATTTGTTCCTGACTCCTGGGAGTGTTCACATCTCATGGCAGGGGGTCATATTCCTGTCTTGGTGGCAGCAGCTGCAGGTTGTCAGCCAGGGCACATGAAAGGCTGGGGCAACCAGGGGCGGTATAATCGAAAGTGCCCAAGGGCACAACTGGCATGTGTGCTCACTTTGCTCTCCCCCAGGGCGCCTTGGTATTACAGAAAGGGCTGCAGATGTTTGTGCTGCCCTTCCAGTAATACAGATAGTGCTGATGCATATATAGCACCAGCGCTATCACAAGAGGGTGTTTCCTCATTTGCATCTGGGCATGGCAAATGAGGGAATCCCTTTGCCTCTGCATCCACGCAGTATTATAGACGCGGGTGCAGAGGCAAAGAAGCTGTCAGGAGGCGCACTGAGAGTGTGCAACCTAAAACGTGGTGCACTGGGAGCCTTCTGGAGGGGGACACTGGGACCTATTGACCCCCCAAACCTCCCCTTGCACGCAGGTGCAGTCGCTTATTACACCCGCCTGCAAAGAGACCTCTCTCCCCTCTTAAAAGTGAAGGTGTGTTGCCACCATTACAATGAAACACGGAGCAGCTGCTTCAAAAATGCTGTTGTTCAATTGAATGTGCTACCCCCAGGGTGGGATAACTTCATGGTTGCCCAGGGGGCAGTGCATTCAATATAATAGGGTGCACTTTCCCTGTTTGTGCTCAGCCTACTTGTTTTATGGTGCACCGTGACGCAAACAAGGGAATTGCCCACTGTGTGTAATAGGGCCCCAGGTGGGCAACCTCTAAGGTAGCCACATCAAGTCCAACTTTGGGGGAAAAGTCATGTTTGATGAGACTAGTTGCTTGATACCAAACATGACATTTTAATAGAGACCGTATTGGAGCTGCAACTTGGGAATGCCCAGGTGCCAGCCCACTTTATCCTTTGGTTCCCCCTAAGCACTCATAGATGCCCCAAGTAGTCAATATAGGGATGTATCAGCTTACACTTATATGCCCACACTTTACTAAAATGCATCCTGCCTCATGGGTTTAGGATGCCTACCTTAGGGATGACTGACAAATATTAAAAATAGTGCTGTGACCTTGCCATTCATGGTGAGGGCAAAGTCGAGGTTGGGCTGTTTGCACTGCTCATGCAGTCTGCACTGGCAGACCTACTGTCATCTTTTTACTTTGATCAGTCAGGATGGCAAAATCTGTGCTTCAGGTCCTGATGACCGATTTAACTTTCATGCCCTGGGTGACAATGGTACTATTTGCCAAGGACTTATGAGGGGGTTAAAGTCCTTGTCAACTGGGGTTACAAATGTACATGCATCATATTTTAGGGAGAGAGCGCTGGCACTGGGGCGTGGTAAGCAGGCCCCAGTGTTCTTTCAGAGTAAGAAACCATCAGCATTGGAGAACTTTCCTACACTCAGGATCAGTGACCTCTAAAATTCATTAGAATTGGCCTAATCCCATAACAATTCTCTGGCATGATTTATAACCCTCAACAGACTTGTAAATCTTTGGGGGCTTTGAATTTTTAGGTTAACACCTAGGAAAAATCACCAGGTGCAGAAATATGTTTTCATGTGCCTAATAAATGACAGCATTGTATGTGAAATGTATATTTTCCATTGAAGGTGATTTGACATGACACATGTGCCAAAAAGGAGAGAGAGAAAGAGACAGATATACAGTCTGAGAGGAAGAGAAAGAGGAAGAAATTGTTTTTCTTTGCCAGTGGCTTTTATTACTCACAGCCTTCTTGCATCAGTTCTGTGAGACTCATTGCCTTTAAAAAACATAAAGCCTGTCAGTTATGAGTAAGTCTTAAATATGGCTTAGTGTTAACTGTGGTTCATGATAAAATATATATAGAATTAAATATAATAGTGCTGTCCAATGTGGTAGCATTAGATGCTGCTGAAAGGCAGTTATTTAATATGCAGGTGAGTGGTACTGAAACACACACTGCAAAAATAATATATGGAATGGTAAGATGAGTCATAAAGGATGGCTTACAATCAAAATATTTGGAGAATAATAGTGATTTATTGCTAAATGTTTTGCACAGGTATAGAACCCGGCTTTTCTTAAGGGATTGCAGGCCCCTATGAATTATATATATATATTTCAGAGTGAGCATAGTGATTCTGCAGCTATTGTTAAGTCAGAGTTTTCAGTAAAAGGTTGTGCACAACAGGGATTATTCACAGGGCCTGGACAAAAACTTAGGGGCAGATTTATGTTAACTGGCACATCCCGAGGGATGTGCCAGTTAACATGCGCCACAGCTACGCCACCCATGGTGCGCCGCATTTATGATGCGGCGCACCATGGGGCAAAAACGGCACAGATGCGTCACTCATCTGTGCCGTAAAAGTGACGCATTGCTGGAGTTGCGTCGCAAGCGCAACGCAGCTCCAGCAATGCTCTGGGGGGGCCTATTCTTTCAATGCTGCCTCAAGCCTTACGCCTGCTTCAAGCAGGCGCAGGGTTTTGACGCAGCATTGCCCTGAAAGTGACTGAGTGAAATCTCATAGATTTCACTCAGCCACTTTCAGGAGGCGTTCCTGTGCAGGAACGCCCCCCCCCTGCGCAGGAACGCCTCCTCATGGCGCAGTGCTGTACAACGTGACGCATCTCCTAGATGCGTCACGTTGTAAATAGGGTGCAGGGATGCGCCACGTTTCCGTGCAGTTGCGTCACGCAACGGCAGCGTAAACGTGGCGCAAGCCCTTCATAAATCTGCCCCTTAGTCCCATATCATGCAATGACAGACTCAACATATTTTTCAGAGTTTCAGCAATCAGAGTAGTTGGGGCTGCAACCCTGCTTTGGGTCTGTGGGCCGTAAGTGGATCATGGGAAAAAAGCTCCCTCACTTAATGTAATGTAATTTTTCAATCAGGGTCCAATGATAATGTTCCATAGACCTCTAACGTTAACCCTTTCAAGCCAACTAATTACTTTAATGCAACTTTAATTTCTCGAAAACTATTGAACGGGTTTACATTATGGAAAGGCCCTTCATTCAGGAAGGGTATACTGTCATGCCAAGTTTGGTGTGATTCCATTCAGCATTTCAAACCCAATCCAGGGGAATGTGTTATTGGGAAGTTTCATGCAGATTTGTCATAAGGTACAACATTTAGTAAGAAAGCAAAAAATTTCCCTGCCTCATCTATCTATCTATCTATCTATCTATCTATCTATCTATCTATCTATCTATCTATCTATCTATCTATCTATCTATCTATCTATCTATCTATCTATCTATCTATCTATCTATCTATCTATCTATCTATCTATCTATCCATCCATCCATCTATCCATCTATCCATCCATCCATCCATCCATCCATCCATCCATCCATCCATCCATCCATCTATCTATCTATCTATCTATCTATCTATCTATCTATCTATCTATCTATCTATCTATCTATCTATCTATCTATTTAATTAAAAGTCACAGTTAAAATGCAGATATGGTTACAACACAAAAATGAGAAACCACTGATATCGATCAATTATGGTTTGGTAACCTTACTATTACCTGCATCCTCTTCATACACTGATTATGAACTCAAAGATAACATCACTCATGACATCTAAAATACCAACAATGATGACTGATGATGTCATCCATGATACTGCTGTTAACATTAGTTTTTAGTTTTCTAATTATGTGAATATTATATTTAATATGTAAAATCTGTTCTTCTAGATTGTACAATGATTTTGGGAAAGCATTTTTATGAATTCACGAATTCCCAATGAATGACAGGAGAAAAAGCTTCCTCACCCAGTGGTGCATCTCTGTTTTGTTACTGGTTTTTCATTCTTCTGTGGATTTGTGAATCCATCCTTAGAAGATCTGTGAATTAACAGTGGAAATATGTCTAAAAGTTAACTTATTCACATCCAGATCAAATACTTTTAAAACGCTGATTTCTCAAAAATCGAATGAGTGGATTTACACCAAACCATGCAAAGCACGCACAATTGTGAGTACATTTCTACTTATATACTAACTTTGGTGTGATATTGTTCAGGAATCTTTTCTTTATCAAGCTGGGCAGGTGGGCATCGGGCGCTTACAAGGGATACATATGACCGACCGGCATCAGAATTTTTCCCCATCTCTCAGCAGGTCCGTTGGGGGGGGCGTGATGTATGGGTCGTGGGGCATTCATACGTCACACGGGCGCAGTGGTGGGCAGTAGCGTGTAAGGACTTCAGGGGTATATGGCTGAGAAACACAGAGGTGGCCTGCCTGGGGCAATCTGGCATGAAGTGGGACCAGGTGCTCCAAACAATGCAAAGGGCAATGCAGCAAGGAGGGCAGCCGGATGCGGTCATCATGCACCTAAGGGAGAAATAACCTAGGAAGCATCGGGAGGAGGGAGATGTTGGGCGCCATGACATCAAGGCTGGTGGCACTGGCCAGAATGGTCTGCCCTGTGGAGATTGTGTGGTCAGAGTTAATTGCACAACGAGTATGGAGAGGGGGCCATTGAGCAAGGGGCAATGGACAAGTCTAGGAGTAAGTTGAACACTACAAAGGCTAAAATATGAAGGGTGAATGGGTGGGGGTTAATGCAGCATGGGCTAAGCAACATTAGGTCACCAGGGTACCACGCAGAGGATGGGGTACACTTTACCGGGGTGGGCATTAATATGTGCCTACTCGATATAGTTGGAGTTCTGGAACAGCTAGGTTTCGCATGAGCAAATAGAAAAAGGGGGAGCTGCCACAGATCAAAAAACCGCTGGCAGAGTGGCGGAGGCAATACAGAAAGGTACCCATGGAAAAGAGTAAACTATTTAGAAGAGCTGCTTAAACAGTGTCCTTGGGATGCCTCTTGGCAGGGGCACGGGTGAACAGGCGATAGCACACACAGACAGCCATAATAGAAAGGCTGCTCCTTGGGATGTCACACAGCAGGGGCTTGGTGAGCAGGCAAGTGGTCAGCAAGGGTCTAGGGCAGAGGTCTTCAAACTTTTGAAGGTTGAGCCCCCCCAGCTGAATTTTTGTAAATGTTGGGCCCCCCCAACACCTGACAGAAATTTCTGGAATCTGGTACACTACATAATTGACCGCCACCGCATATCCCTGGCCAAATCTAGCAAATAAAGTTCAAAACAATGAGTGTTTCCTCCTTCTCTATGAATTCCCTCACTACCACTCACCAAGAATGCACCTCATCTCTCTATGGCACCTTACTGGCAAACATATATATTTTTTATAGTGCTACTCATAGTTTCATCATACTCAGGGGCATATGTACAAGCCCCTATAGACACCACACCGTCACTTTTTACGATGTTGTGGTGGCGATAGGGGCATTGCCGTATTTACAAGGCAGAGTTAAGACACTTAACTTGGCTTAACGCTGCCTTGTAAATAAGGCCCACTTTCATGCTATGCTTAGTGTGAAAGGGTGGGCAGTGGGTGTTGCGGTGGGCGTTCCACTTCAACAGGCACTGATTTTGATGTTGCGCCCTATTTACAAGGGCAGCGTAAAAGTGAGGCAGCGTTAAAATTAAGAACAGGGAAAACCTGGTCTTAAGTTGGTGAAAGTAGGAGAAATTCATTATTTCTCCTCATTTTTCATTCATCCATGTGTGCTGCCTTGTGCAGCACACATGGAAAAAGCAAAATGCCTTGTATTTGTACTCTTTATAAAAAATCCATTTTGTGATTTCTGTGTGTGCTGCATTAAGCAGCACACATGGAAGTGAGACAAATGGCATTTAAAGAATATTTATGTACAGGAAGGTCCCCCTCCTGAACATAAACAATATTTTCCCTGCACCCAGACTCCCTTGAACTATGGTGCAATGGTGTCTGCGTTGGCACTACACTGCTAAGGGGAAACGCAAGGCTGCACCATATTGTTGTAAATATGGTGCAGCCTTCCGTTTCTGAAGTGGCGGAGAGAGGCTTTAACCCATGACTGCTAAACGCCTCACTCCGCAACTTCCTTGAACATATGCCCCTCAGTTTTTTGATCTGCATGGTACACCTTCTTTGTAACAGGCACATTAACCCTCTTTGCTGTGAGGGTGGCAGGAGTGCTCATGTGAGTGCACAGTGAGGTATGCGACAGTGTGAGAGTAGGGTAAGTGGAGTGACTGCATGGTGAGGTGACCATATGAATTTGGGTGTGCATGTTAGTGCAGAGTGGGTCTAATGAATGCATGGTTAGTGATGGGCTTGTTTAAGTGAGATTGCAGATTGAGCAGTGAGGGGGACAGGTGAGTGAAGTGTCACATGAGTGCAGGGTGGGTAGTGTGCGTGTGTGGCTGCAGGTTGTGGTACAGGGAAAACCGCGGAAGTGCATTGTGAGAACAGAGTGATCACTGAGTGCAGGGTGAATGGTGTGAGTGCATGGGGGTCAGTATGATGGAATTGTTATCGCTGTGAGTGCAGGGTGAGCATGAAAGTGAAGGGCGAGAATGAGGAGCAAGTTGTCTGAATGCAGGGTACATTCCCAGACACTTGCAGTAAATAGTTGCAAAATAGTTGCTTTCAGTTTTAGAAAAGGGGGCTCCTTGCCTTCCACTGCAGCTAAAGCATTTCAGCTGTAGGAATTAACCAGGATAGCCCCCCCCCCCAAACATAGCTGCCAAGGTTTCAGATTGCTATGTGTGACATTTTCTTAATTTCAGTGTAATTATGAGTGACATTTCAAGGACTATGAGTGACAATTTCTCGCAGGCAAACTCAAGCAGTGAAGATGAGGAAAACATGCATATCAGAAATGACACCCATGTGAGCAGCAAGGAACTCTAAGACGAGTCACATCATAAACCACAAGCTGTATTACTGAGCGGTGCCCCCCGGTTTTGAATATTGCCCACTGCTTGCCAAGCCCCGCTGGTGGCCCCATCACACCAGTTGCAGCTTGTCACACAGAGCTACCCGGCATGCTCTTCTGACTCTGTGTTGCTTTGCGCGCTGAAAAGTTACCTAGGAGGCCTCTGCAACACGTTATGATATTACTTGCATTTTGATGTGAAACAGAGCCCGCACGCTGCAGAGATGAACAGAGGCCCCTGCACACATTTGTTTTCAGATATGTAAGCGGCTCTATCCCCTCTCCAACCATATGGTTCACCTTTGTCTTCAGAAGGGCAGTTTAAACCCTTTATCAGTGCTGCACCATCCCACAATTATTACGTTTCATTTACACCTGTGCTTAGTCCCTTTACAGCGGATTACATGGCTGAAAGAGAAATCTCGTATTGTTAATGAGGCTTTAATAGTTTTCACACCTTCTTCAGGCCCCTGCATCTTCACTCCGCTGTCTGTTTCTTTAATCAGTAGAGGACAAAGGTGAGATTTACGGCGGACTACGCGCCCCCCCTGAGACGGCGCCCTACAGATTGAAGAACTCTGGTCTAGGGCAAGCGGAACAACACTTGCAGCCCAGGCCAGGTCTCACCGCCGCCCACGGGGTTGGTAGCAAGGGAAGCCTACAACCGTAAACACTGAGATACCTGCAGAACAGGCCCCCCATGCAAGATTAGTGCAGTCAGCCAGAAATGGAAACAAAACAAGAGGGGATAATATTACTAGGAGATGTGAAGTACAACAAGAAAACATAGTTTGCGAATGACCAACCAATATGTTTTGAAATGTAGGATCGATGTTGTGTTTTGGAATAATAAACTGCAACCTTTATACACCATAAACTTGTATCCTCCGAATGATGTGTAGGGAAGGGGGTGTAAAGAATGGGGCCATGGAGAAAGAAAAGGAGAGAGAACTTGCAGGCCTGGAGGGGGCGGGGGTTTGTAGCATGAGCCGGGGACGCAAAGCCAGACAGATTGTGGACCACAGGGAACCCCTCCCGGCAGCAGGAATGGCACCAAGGTAGCTAGGCCAAAAGTCCGCAAAAATGCTGCGCTGCCATTGGGCACGTTGTTCAAAGATGAGAGCAGCCCAATGGGAGAGCAGGGGCGGGTGAGAAAAAAAAGGTAAAAAGTGGGGGCACATGCCTCCGTGGGGGTGTGCACTTGTTACAACGCATTTTTTACAACGCACTACTGTTACAACGCATCCATTACAACGCGGATACTGTTACAACTCATGTTTTTACAACGCATTTTTTTACAACGCAGGTACCTTTACAACGCATACCATTACAACGTAAGTATTGGTAAGTATATAGTTACATTTTAAATGTTATATGTTTGGGGTTAAGGGGTATTTTTAGGGGTTAGGGTCAGTTTTGGGTTTTAGGGTAAAGGGGTATTTTTAGGGGTTAGGGTCAGTTTTGGGTTTTAGGGTAAAGGGGTATTTTTAGGGTTCAGGGTCAGTTTTTAGTTTTTGGGTAAAGGGGTATTTTTAGGGTTCAGGGTCAGTTTTTAGTTTTTGGGTAAAGGGGTATTTTTAGGGTTCAGGGTCAGTTTTCAGTTTTTGGGTAAAGGGGTATTTTTAGGGTTCAGGGTCAGTTTTTAGTTTTTGGGTAAAGGGGTATTTTTAGGGTTCAGGGTCAGTTTTTAGTTTTTGGGTAAAGGGGTATTTTTAGGGTTCAGGGTCAGTTTTCAGTTTTTGGGTAAAGGGGTATTTTTAGGGTTCAGGGTCAGTTTTTAGTTTTTGGGTAAAGGGGTATTTTTAGGGTTCAGGGTCAGTTTTCAGTTTTTGGGTAAAGGGGTATTTTTAGGGTTCAGGGTCAGTTTTCAGTTTTTGGGTAAAGGGGTATTTTTAGGGTTCAGGGTCAGTTTTTAGTTTTTGGGTAAAGAGGTATTTTTAGGGTTCAGGGTCAGTTTTCAGTTTTTGGGTAAAGGGGTATTTTTAGGGTTCAGGGTCAGTTTTTAGTTTTTGGGTAAAGGGGTATTTTTAGGGTTCAGGGTCAGTTTTTAGTTTTTGGGTAAAGGGGTATTTTTAGGGTTCAGGGTCAGTTTTTAGTTTTTGGGTAAAGGGGTATTTTTAGGGTTCAGGGTCAGTTTTTAGTTTTTGGGGTACAGGGTAAAAATAAATTAAATTTAATTTTAATTTAAATTATTTAATAGTAAATAAATTAAATTAAATTATTTTTGGGGTTGAGGGTCAGTTTTGAGTTTTTGGGGTACAGGGGTACAGGGTAAAAATAAAGTTATAAGTTTTTTAAATTTACAATAATTAATTTTAATTATATTTTAAAAAATTACTTTATTTTTTTGGGGGTGTTTAGGGTCAGTTTAGAGTTTCTGGGGTACAGGGGTACATGGTAAAAATAAAGTAACATTAATTTAAATTTAAATTAATTAACGGAAATTAAATTATTTAAAATTACATTAAATTATACTTAAATTATACTTTTAAAATTAAGTTACTATTATATTATTCTTATTAATATATACTTACCAATACTTACGTTGTAATGGTCTGCGTTGTAAAGGTACCTGCGTTGTAAAAAAATGCGTTGTAAATACATGCGTTGTTACATGATCCGCGTTGTAAAAACCGCGTTGTAACGGTATGCGGAGTAAAAGTCCGCGTTGTAACATCATATATCCCTCCGTGGGTCACACAACTGACCTTGCTAGAGGAATTCACCCACTCACCCACACCAGTAATAAGGCAGTCACAGACGTGAAGATGGTGGGAGAGGGCAAGGCGGGGACAGCACAGAAAGGTACCCATGGAAAGGAGTAACTTAGGTAGAAGAGCTGCTCAAACAGTGTCTTTGGGATGCCTCACGCAGGGGCAGGGGTGAGCAGGCAACAACACACAAAGACAGCCAGAATAGAAGGGCTGCTCAGACTGTGTCCTCGGAATGCCACACATTAGGGGCACTGTGAGCAGGTGAGTGGTCAGCAAGAGTCCAGGACAAGCGAAATGGTCTTGTGGCCCGGGCCAGGTCTGCAGGACCGGACTGGGAACTACTACCGGCCCTGGCGGAGGTGCTGCCAAGCTCTTTGCCAGGGGCGGTTTTTGGCCGATTTTGGTACAGGGCCGACTTTGCAGCCAAGCTGCAAAAACGGCCCTGTAACAAAAACCGACCCCCAGGGGCCCAACACCGGCCCCCACCTTTGCGGCGCACTGGGGGATTGCCCGGTGCCCGCAACGGCCAGTCCGGTCCTGCAGGTCTGATAGCTGCCGACGAGGTCAGTGACAAGGGAAGCCTAGAACCGTAAACAAAAAGATACCTGTGGGCCACGGCGCAAGATTAGTGCTGTCAGCCAGAAATGGCAACAAAACAAGAGGGGATAAAATTACTAAGAGATGTGAATTATGACAAGAAAACATGGGTTGCGAATGACCAACAAATATGTTGTGAAATGTATAAATGTATGATCCATGTTGTGTTTTGGAATAATAAACTGCGACCTTTATACACCACAGACGTGTGTCCTCCGAATACTGTAAAGGAGAGGGGGTGTAAAGAATGGGGCGATGGAAAAAGAAAAGGGGAGAGACCTCGCCGGCCTGGTGGGTGAATAGGGGGATTTGATGGAGAAACAAACATCTTCTGTCATGGCGCTGTACTCAGCATACCTATGGCGGAGGATCTAGATTTTCCGACTTGCAAATGGAAGCACCAGTACAAAAAAAACGAACTCTGCTTGATCTCCTCTTACCCGGGGACCTAGTCATCATGTGATCTCAGGAGCAGTTGATTTACTAGAATGGGTGACTGTCAATGTCTGTGGTCTGAGTGAAGCTGGACCATTTGCTCAGTATATGCATTTTACTGAAACAAAATAAAGAGTTAGCAGTCCTTTGTTAAACACAACTGAAAGACTGCAACTAAAGCAAACATGGAACTCTATGAAACTGGCCTTCTGCTATAAAGAAACGGCGCCATAGATAACGACAACGACGCAAAACTGAGGAATTAACGCGTCTTTCGCTTCCATCAATTATAATCAGCACCTGTTCGTCAGCATTTCAGAGCAAAGTCTGTTGCTCTTACTCATTTAGTCCAGTAGGTGGCAACTCTGTGCTAGATCTTGCAGAAGCCTACAGAAAGCAGGAAAAAGCAATCTAAAGCGAACCAAACGTTAGCACTTTAAATGAAGGATGAAAAACGGTAAATATTACTATGTAAGTCATGAAAAAGAACCTTTTCTCCAACCTTTATCAATGATTTTTGTTCATATGTATGATTTTTAATGTTATTTTCGTTTAATTTTCATTGCATCTGGTCATTACGAACTTTTCAAATTAAGGGTGTTAGAGGCCGCAGTTGTTTTTTGGACGGAAGTCATATCTCTGCTTTCTGATCATGCATATACTGGTGGTCATGGCTTTCATGTCGAGGCGAGCATAGATGAATCCTCCAAGTTTTTACTTTATGTATGAGGCGGTCAAATGTTGCTCTTTATGATAATCGGAATCCCCCAGACGCAATAACATTGTACCTTTTTGGTCTTCCCGCTGTATTTCTCCTGTCGCGGTCTCCCAGCCTGGCTTCCTTCACTTTGAATATCATTACTATCCAACAAGATGTGAGTGATGTTTTCGACTGAATCATCATTGCTAAGACATCATTGTAAATCCATTCTGGCCTCACAGTTGTGTTCCATATATAGCTTTGGTCGTTCGAGTCCAGCAGATTGAAGGTTCTGCGCTCTTCTCAGCCTTGCAGGGTAGTGAGATATGGCGGCTGTAGTGGGCGCAGTTGGAAATCCTCCATCAATGGTGCACTCTTGAGCCTACCTCCTTTTTTTCTTGACATTCTAATTTGTTGAGGTCAACATATTGCCTTTTAGTATTGTGTTATATCCTCATAGTGTTATTGTATGCTACCCAGCCTAGCTGTCTCCTAGCTGCTCAGCCAGAGTGAGAGTTGGTTTTGGAATGTTGGTGTGACTGTGGTGAATGGAGTGCTTAGGTGCCTGTGTGGATGAGTGGTGGCAGTTGGAGATGGGCTGAGCAGCAAGCAGGCAGCTCCTGGTGTGGCTGGCACAATGGATACACCTGGCTTAAGGACTGTTGTATATATTTACTTACCTGCAACTTGGAACTAATGAAGAAACCTACAAAATTCTTCCTGGCTACCTTTCATAAGATATAACATATTGTTTTGTAGAACTCGTACCCCTGAGGGAGGCAATTCGACAGCAACATCAAGGAGGGAAAGTTCTGTTTCATTGCTTGTTGTACCACATGTTCGTTTTTGCAGTTCTTTTAGGGCATGTTGACAAGTTCTTCCTTTAATTTGTCGATGAAGTATAATGAGCATACTTTGATGTGATTGGCTGCATAGCTCATTACCTTTTGTTGACCACACTGTTGATGGCTGGCGTAAATGCAGGCTCAGCTTGGAGGACTGCTGATGGGCAGGATTGTCGCACTGGTAGCAGAGATTTCCACAGTTTCCTCTGTGAGGTTAGTACATGTGGAGTATTCTCCATTGTGGACCATACCTCTGCTCCAAAGTGGAAACTTGGTACATTTTTGATTCCTTTGAGGTAAGCAGGTAGGACAGTAAGCCACCTTCAAAGTGGTGGGGGAAGAGAAGGATACCCCAAGCAATCGCTTCTGTTTTTCTAAAGGAATTAGCTACGTATGGTTTCTAAGAACTTGATTCAGAGGTGGCGATGCCCATATATGAAAAGGTGTGTACTCTTTCAACTGATTCTCCTTCCAGGTAAACAATGTTTAATCTGGTTTTCATGGTTTGGGAACTCAGGACCATGATCATACTTTTTCCTTTGTTGATCATGATGCTATTTTCTTTGCAGAAGATCACCATGTAGGAGAGAAAAACTTTAGAGTGATTTATCCTGTACAACCTGCTAGTAGAAAACAGAATGGCAATACCACTCAGGTTCCCAACTGTGTCCTATAATTCACCTATTTTAAAAATAAAAATATGCTCAACCAATGTGTCTGATAGAGTTTTCCAATATTTCAGTAACAATAAGAAATATTTTGTGGATTTGTGCGCGTTCAAAAATGCTTAATAGTTTGGAGTTTTTGATTGCACAATGCATAATAAATTCTACATAATCCTACCCAGACATAGTCCCATTTACTTTCACAAAACACTATGATCATACAGTAAAGAGAGAACATTTCACATAGAATAAAGTTGGCATAAACCAATAGATAGGACCGTTCAACTATCATGAGAAATGATTGTTTCTAAAAGTCTGGTATTCCACTAAATTATTGATTAAAAAAATGTCATCTGACCTTTATATCATTGTCAAAATATTGTGACTATGAATATATCATGGATTAAGACTTTGAAGTGTTTTTGTTTATGTCTTTTACTATAATATCAATTTAAAACTTTGTTTACTTTAATTAAAAAAATATTTCTTAAGGTATTGTACTTCTAATTTTTATGTTATTGTTCCTTTTATTTAAGAAAATATATAAAGTATTTTTTTGGGGTTGTTGTCTTATGGGTGGATATTTAATAGTACTTATATTGTTATTTTTGGTACATGTTTTAATTATAAATGGTTGGTTAAATGTTGAATATATGTATCACATTTTAGCTTCAGCTTGTGGCTTTTATTGGGGGATTGGGTAGTTAGTTTTATTGGTTAGATTTCAACTAATGTTAACTGTGTTAGGTATTTTAATTGTGAGTTACTTCTTTAATGGTTTAATACATTTTCAAATTATGTATCACATAACTTTGGGTCGTGAAGTTTATTTGGGTATTGGGAGGGTTGTGTCTTTTTAAATATATGGAAATTAATGGTATTTGATTTGTATAATAGTTTATAAAATAGTTTAATTGTTACTTATATGTTTATATGTTTATAAGTAAAATATATATTGAAGTTATGTATTCAGGTTGTGGGCATTATTGGTGGGTTGCATGGGTATTTTTTTTAAATAAAAAATGTGTACATTTAGATCAACTGTTTAATATAGTAACAATGCTAATTGTTTTATTAGTGATTCATTCATTGCATTTCTAATTAATATTAACATGTCAAAAAATGTCTAAACATAATTTTTAAAACCTGTTTGTAAAGGTTTTTGGGGTATAATGTAGGTTTGGTTGAGTTTTTAGTACTAAAAGTATTCAGTAATTAATTTAAAACATATTTTATGTTAAAAGTAGAAAAATAATGTTCTATAAACAATGATTCTATTTTTATAACCCCTTAAGTGCTGCCTCGGTGCATTGGCCGACGGCAGCACTACCTCCCCAGTGCTGCGCACGACCATTGGACGTCCATTCAGCACTAGTTCCAATGGACAGCGCAGCACTGGGGAGGAATGTTTAATAGCATCTATGAGGTTAAAGATAACTTTAGATCTGTTGTTGTTTGAGTGAGTTTGAGGTATACTGCAAAATATTTACTTCTTAATAGAACATTTTGGTTACATTTTCTCAATCTATGGTAAACTGTAGTTACAATATTGACAGGCTGATTGCGATGTCGAATTGCTTCCAACCGACATCGTCTCGGACTCGGGACTGAACGACAGGCCGTCGGCAGTTCCAACAGCTTCATTATGATGCCACTGAACACTGTTCAGTCGGATTCCCATTGTTCTCTATGGGAGCTTGTGTCATGGCCATAAATCAGCCATAATACAGGGTCCTATAGAGAAATGGGGGGAGTAGGGGGTACCCTAGGAATCCATTCATCCACCAACCTGCTAGGGGGCCCCAAATTCACTCCCGCCAACCTTTCCATTTCAGAAAGACAGGCACAGAAAAGGCTGTCGGAATCAATCGTATTCTTGACGGTGGAAACGCCTTCCATAGGGGATCACGGTGCAGTTACGGACAGCTGGAAGACTCTTGAAATGGTCGGAACCGAGTTGGAATGACCGTCCGGGTTACGTTACAACCGCCTACATCGTAATTGGGAAGTTGGACCTCAAACCGACTGATTTAGTCAGAAAGCTCCAAACTGGTGGTCAGAGGCTTTCCGACTGACATCGTAATCAGGCCCCTAAATTTGCTGTTCTCCAATGTATGTACTTTCCCCAATATTTATTGGATTGCAATTAGAGTGATACGTTGGACTTACTTATCAATAGACTTTGTACAAAGCTTGTTAGACTGTAGTTAGAATACTATATGAACCCCAATGCATACATTTTCCCCAAGTTCTGTTGGACTGGAGTTAGACAAGTAAATCAGTACCCCTCACTGTTAACATTTCGCCCAATATTATTTAGACTAGAGTTAGAATTGCATATGTTAACCCTCTGCTCAAATGTATGCACTTTCTCCAATGTTTGTTAGACCTGAGTTAGAATAGTAAGTTTAACCCCCAATTTTGTAAGCCTTTCTACTATTTGTTGTACTGGAGTTAGAATAGTGTTTTTGCCCCCCATGTCCGTGTATGCAGTTTCCTAAAAATTAGTTAGATTGGACCTAAAATAAAAAATATGATCCACTCCACATGTATGTAACTTTGCTAACGTTTACATTTTTGTAGTTACAGCGAAGTATTTAAATAGTTTCTTTTTTTACACTTTTAATTGGAGTTAGTTATATTTCTCTATAATTCTGTATTTTTTATAAAATATTTTCAGGGTACTTTTCTTTTAATTTGTTTTGTTTTGAATGTTTTTATTATGATTATCTATCTATCTATCTATCTATCTATCTATCTATCTATCTATCTATCTATCTATCTATCTATCTATCTATCTATCTATCTATCTATCTATCTGTCTGTCTGTCTGTCTGTCTGTCTGTCTGTCTGTCTGTCTGTCTGTCTGTCTGTCTCTCTCTCTCTCTATCTGTCTGTCTGTCTGTCTGTCTGTCTGTCTGTCTGTCTATCTATCTATCTATCTATCTATCTATCTATCTATCTATCTATCTATCTATCTATCTATCTATCTATCTATCTATCTATCTATCTATCTATCTATCTATCTATCTATCTATCTATCCCAGTGCAGGTGCCACTGGGTACTTATAGTTAGGTCTGTGTTTCCATAGGAAACGGCTTTTTGTTTTGCTAATAACTTTGGTATCATTTGATGAATATTCATGAAACATTCCCAAAAAAGTGCTCTTTTCACCAAGTTTGTGCATGAAAAGCTGTGGGGTGATCTGTCATGCAGGGGCTGAAAAAAAGGGTCTCCCAAAACACAAAGTCTCAAAGCATTTATCATAGGCTTCTTTAGGCATGGCTATAGCACAAACTACTGAATGGAATTACACCAAATTTGGCAGGAAGCTAGATCTCAGTACCCAGATTTTATTTTTTATGATTTGGTATTAATCCATTCAGTAGTTTTCGAGAAATTAAGGTACAAATATATTTGAATAACTGGACAGTTGGTTCCACATGAGGCTCCCAAGAGTCTCGTGGGAGCACCAATTTACAAATAGAGCATTATAATTGCCCAGGGAGATTTCCTTCTGGCTATCTTACTCCTGCAGATGGCAGTCTCCTGCAGGTTCAACCTCTTTGAATGGCTGACAGCAACATTAGAAAACTATCACTGGCAGCCATTACAGGACTCAGAAACTTTGTCCCTTGTACTGAACTTGTGCAAAAAAATATATTTTTATTTTTATGTATATATACAATTTAATATAAGAAGGCAGAGTAGGGATACCTTGCCCCGCTTTGGGCCAAAATAAAAATAAAATCAACTCTTTTTTGCCGAGATCCCATAGGACTCCTGCTGGATTGCCGGGGGGGAGGGGAACAAAATGGGAGTTCGGGCACACATTTTTTAATTGTTTAATTAAGGGGTAGGGCTGTGCAGCTCCCTCCCTAAGACATATTCAGCCCAGGGGTGGCATTTCCAAGGTTTCAAAAATATTGTTTAAGGGGAGGGGGCTGCACGGCCCCCCTCCCTAACCTTTTAAAAGCCATGGGAATTACAACCCCCTGGGACGTGAATTTGAAAAAATGTAGGTAGCTGCACGTGCCCCCTTCCTGATACTTTAATGTGCCCAAGGACCCCATCCTCGGGAGTAGGTCACTTGCTGTGTCCTGCGGAACCAGACTCAGAACACTGTGGTTTACCTCCCCGCACTGGCATGTGAAAGGAAACGTGTTTGCTTTTGTCTAGTGGGAGTATTTTCAAACCTCCTGTCAAATTAGAGCACACACAAATTCTGCTCAAAGCAGGCAATAGTTTAAAAATCATCCCACCAGTTGAGAGTAGACTTGTATTCTGTTTCCCTGCCTGCAGTGATGTGGACAGGGAAACAGAACAAGATATTGCACCTGCTCCGAGGGAACAGGATAAATATCTGCTCACTCTGGGCAGGAGCACAGCTCGCTGCTGCATGAATGTGGGGAACTTGCTGGGGCCACAGGGAACCTGGGACTCCCAGAGGTACCAAACATGAGCATGGTGGATGACCTGGAAATCAAAAAGACTCAGGAAGGGTGTATGCATGCCCTTCCCTTATTAATTGGCTTTGGCTCTGGGAGATAAGGTCCCCTGGGCCTAATAGGAATTGAGAAGGGGGATGTGCAACACCCCTCCCATTTTAAACAATACATTTCCCCCAGGGATGGGTCCCTGGGCCCTATGATGTCTCAGAGAGGAGGGTCATATGGCGCCCTCCCCACTTTTATTGGTTTGGCCCCAGGAGATGGTATTCCCAGGGTATAATAAGGCTCAGGGAGGGGGGACACACACTCCCTTCCCCTTCCCCTTAAGTATTTTATTTGGTCCCAGGTGATGAAGTCCCTGTGGACAACGACACCCCCACCACTCATGTCAAAATCCATGAGCAGCAGGGGTTGGCTTTTCATATGGTGATAAAATATTAATTCTCCTTAACCCCTTCGGTGCTCAGGACGAGCACGCCCATTTCTATTAGGGCCCAGCACAGGAGAGGAATATCACAAGCAGCGAAGGTGTTAAAAAAGCTAGAAATTAACTGAAAAAACTAAAGATTAAAGTAATGTTATAGTTAGGTGTGATAAAAAAGTCTGTTTTTGTCTCAGATAAATGCTGCCTGCGGAAGGGCATTCATTTTTTAACAGACGCTAACTATCTTGAGGAATTTGGCTTTGTTTAAACAGTTGTATACATATTGAATGCTGTGTGCAATAAGGATTTCCCATATATTTGTGGTTAATGTGAACTAGGCTACCCGTAAAATGTATGGTATAGGTTCAATGTTGAACATAACACATGCTTGCTCCAACTATCTGTGATAGCATTAATGATGCTTCATATTATTATGTGCTATTTTGCACTTAGTTTCAGTCATCTAATTTCATACTAGATTATAGACCAATGTGTAAAAAAGAAACGTGGATGATGTCATCAGTGATGTGAACAGTGATGTCATCAATGGTGTCCTGTGAGATATCATCAGTGGTGTCATGAATGATGTAATAGATCATGTCTTGAGTGATGTAATATGTGAGGTCCTAAGCAGTGCATGGAAGGAGCTCAAGTTATTGTTAACTCTGCCAACTATGGGCCTCATTAGGATGGCGGATGGACCTGCGTCCGTCCACCACCCCCGAAGTGGAGGGACCGTCCGCATGGGCAGCGGCGGTCCCTCCATGCAAACTAGGATGTGACCTCCACCCTGGCGGTCACATCCTGGATCTTTAACCTTGCGGCAGGTGCTGCTTGAAGCAGCACCCACCGCAAGGTTAAATAAGCAAGCAGTGCATTTGCTTGCACGGAGCGGCAGGCACCGCGCGGTGCCTGCCGCTTCGTGCATGCAAATGCAGGGGGGTACCATAGGTAGCCCACATGCGCACCCCCACCCCCCTTTCACCCTGGGGGCCCACAACGGGCCCCCAAAGACAAGACTGTGTGCCTTTTTATGGCGGCATTGCCGCCGTGGAAAGGCATATCCCTAAGCAAATCCTAATATGGCTGGCGGTGTCTGGCAGACACCGCCACCATATTAGAGCTTTTCCGCTGTGGTCTCGCGACGGAAATGTGGCAGATGGTCTTGCTGTCCGCAGATGACCCCCCCGCCATCCTAATCTGGTGGGGGGTCATTTCTCTCTACGCCGCGGTGAATCCGCATCCTCCGGGCCGGCGGTGGCTTCTGCCGGCCCAGAGGATGCGGATTCACTGCAATCCTAATGACCCCCTATAACTGGTGAATTTCTGTGTTTTCTTTTTTTTAGTTCAAAAAGTTAATGTTGTCACTGATATATTCACAACCTATAACGTTATTTAACCTTTGTCCTTTGTTTTTTCCAGTCAATTTCTAAGCTAAAAAAAACGAAAACAGATCTTTGTATTATACCCAACTATAACGCTACTTTAATATTTGTTTGTTATAGTGAATTTTAAAGGGTTTTAAAATTGTAGTTCTTAACTATATCATCCCTCTTACCTTCAGTTTGTTCTTTCAGAAAAAAATTCTACTGTTTTAATGCTATTTCATAATTATAATGCCCCTGTAACCTTCGGATTTCCAGTGAATTTACAATTTTTCTAAAATATAAATTGTACTATGATTAGACTCATAAGTTCAATTTACTAATATACATTTTCACTAGTAAATAAATAAATTACATTCTTATTATATAATTTAAAATGAAATATTTAAAAATGAATAAGGTTACTTTTGTAGTCTTTCTATGAATGCAATTCACCAAGTTTTTCTTTTTTTAAAATTCATTTTATGGATCTGTAGTTCTGTCATGAATCCTCAGACAAATAAGGGGTCTGCTGGTTATGTTGCACTCATTCAATGCTAAAGCAACAACACATTTAATACAATACGTGTGGACGCACGAACCCACCAGGATCCGTGATTATCGTGACGGATCCGCTTCTCTAGATATACATAAATTTTAGTTTATTAACTCCAAAACTACTGAAGATTTTACACCAACTTATCCTTCCGGACCATGACCTAGCTTTCTGCCTAATTTTGGTGTAATTCCATTAACGGTTCGGGCTGTAGTCGTGCCTAAAATTCTTATGGAAAATTGCATGTGGAAAATGTTTCTTCAACACCCCCCCTTTTTCTCGGTCCTCGCTTGATGGATCATCCTGTAACTTTCCAGACAGCAAGGGAAGTGACTCGCAAACTAGTTTTGAAAATGATGTGATAATTCTTCAAATGGCAACTATTGTTAGCAGAACAAAAACACTTTCACTGTGGAAACCTGGGCCTAAATATAACTGATTACTGGCAACTGCCAATAAGTAATATCATTATATATATATAAAATGACCCTTTTGTACGCCATTGTGCTCAACATCATTATAGCAGCCTGAACCAGATCAAATATTTTGTTATTGATTCAATACCCAAATTAGCCAGGGGTGGTAAGCGAGAACGGTTGCTGAGGCAGTTGGAAACTAAATATATTTTTAATCTGGATTTTAAATCAACTAATGGGTTAAACCAAGAATATGATCTCCATATATTCCTATAAGTGCTCTGACAGTAGATACCGTCACCACAGAAGCTCATCTGTTGTATCCGTTGTTTCCATTTTGCATTTTCAGCGGTCCTTTCTGACATGTAATCTTAAAATTTTCTCTATATATTTCTCAATATATTAGCACATGATGTGGGTCTATTAATCATTTGCTCTTACACAGGTTTAAAATGAGATGCTATGATTAAAATCAATCTGAAATTTGGTCTGATGAATTTTTAAAAATCAGCTTTGACTACATTTCCAATTTATTTTGATACAATAGTTTGAGCCATGTAATATGTCTGATTGAGTTTTAGCTTATAGAGTTAAGAGTTTTATGAATAGAAGATTTGTTTTAGATTGAAATGATGGAGGCTGGATTAATCTTCAATATTAATTCATTAGCATTTGGAAAGTGGATTTATCCAGTAAAACTATAAATCATTATGACTATGGATGCTATAATCATAAATAGGATGCCAGTGAAGAGGAAACAGTGTAATAGTATTCCAGCAGTCATAATTATTGATGAGTAGGTCCATAAATTATGAGCATACCACTACTCTTCTATATGCTTTTATTTTTGTCTTTGATTACTGTGGCTATTCAAAAATGAAATTATCAATGTTTCTTTTCTTTTTTTAACCCCTTGAGTGCTGGTGACGGAAGCAATCCGTCACCAGCCACGGGTGGGATGTGCTAATGACGAGTGGTTCCGTCACGCCCCGGCCGCCGTGCCTGCGCAGCATTAATTACGCGCCTGCGTTTCCATTAGGCGGGCGGGCCGTGACGGAACCACTCCGTCATTAGCACAGCCCACCCATGGCTGGTGACAGAGTGGTTCCGTCACCAGCATGGCAGCGCCACCCGGCCCCCCCTCCCCCCCAGCACCGCAGAGGAATTACCGCCGTGGCCAAGGGGTTAATTGGAATATTAAAAGAGTTAGCCATGAGAATGATATCTGTGAGCTCTACTTGTCTAACAATTTTTAAATGAATTATTATTGTCTAACAGTTAAGTACATATTTTTGCAAATATATTTTTTTATTTTGCACAACAAAGAAAAAGAAAAAAGAAAACTATAAATATTTCCACTTTACGCAGTGATTTACACTGTATTTCTTCTATATCCTCACACAATGTGGTGAATTTATTCTGTCTTTGAAAACACGCAGTGCATATATGATCAAGGCCAGAACTGTCCCAAACCTGTCATATCAGCATTTTTCAATACATTTGTAAGCAGCAAAACTGGTGTCCACGCCCGATACTTGGAGGATTGGAGAGGATTGTGTTTATATATATATATATATATATATATATATATATATATATATATATATATATATATATATATATATATATATATATATATATATATATATATATATATATATATATATATATATATATATATATTCACTGAAAAAACCAAAGGTTACAGGAATGTTGTAGTTTGGCATACATTTCACTTCTACAAACCAGATACATTCAGAAGTTATAGTTAGCTAAGTATAAAAGTCTTCCTCCACGAAGTGAAAATCCGACACACCAGGTACTATTAAAATATGTATATTTATTGTCACCAACAGCATAGTTGTATGACAGCACGAAGAGCCTAGGTCAACTGTCCTACCATGGAATCTGGATATCATTCTGTGCTCCAGATTTCAATGAATGGGATTGGCCCAGATATAATACATCCCCCTTCGTTAATAACCAGAAAACATTAGTAAAGAAACATTAGTACAGAACACATGCATAGATCATTTACAAATCATATTGCATTCCATTGTGGCATTACACTTATTCAATCAAATGTATTCATAACCATTAAATACTCATCAGTACATTTTGTCCTATTTAATCCTGAAAATTCTACATGCCCAGACCCAAACTGTTTGGTGCATGACATAATCCTTACTCCAAACAGGTTTCCTTCTAGTATGCATCTCAAATCTCTCCTTTCCCTGTGCTTTAATCTGCTGATCTGAATTACTTCCACGTTGACTCACTCTCTTAGGCCAGTTTCTCTCATCACCTTCTGGCCATAATCACCTGGGAACTTTTACCACTTTGCTCATACTCCTCATTGCCATCCGACAACTCAACAACCTGATTGCCAACTCTGAACACCTTCATAGGTGCAGAGTATTTTGACTCTCCTGATCTCATCATTCTCCCCTTTTTCACCCTCACCCACTCATTCTTACTAAATGGTATCTTTTGTTCCATACTTTCATCAATCTTTGCAGGCAATCTTTGCTTACACTCCCCTCTGCTTTCATACTTAGCTTTGTCTATCAGGACCGATATTCACTTCTGGTCCATATTATACAGCACTCTTCTTCCTCTAATTTTTTCAAATGGAGAAGCCTCCTCACAATTTCTTGGAGTGTTTCTGTATTCCTTAATAGCCTGATCACAATTCTTACCATTGACTGCAGCAAGTTATAACCCCTCCTGTAACACACAAATCCACCTTTCCACAATCCCATTGCCTTGTGGGTAATAAACAGACATGTGCATATGATTAATCCCATGATTTTCAAGAAAGTTCCTCATCTCCATGGAGACCAGCTGAACTCCGTTATCTGTTACCAAACACCAAGGAAAACCTTCCCTAAAAAATCTGAAACAAAAACTGAATTATTGTGCTTGACGTAACCTGCTGTACCAACTTAACTTCAGGCCATTGAGACAATTGATCAATAAGTGCAATGGCAAACATCTGACTTTTGCCAATACACATGGGTCTAGCAATATCTAACAATACTCTTGTGGCTGTGACATTGGTAATTTTTGCTATATCACAGTTTTTTGGGACTTATCACTAAGGGCACATTCCACACAAGATCTTACCTTTCTTTCAATACCTTTATCAATTGCTGGCCCCCAGAATGCTACGTTTCATACTGCACATACCAGGATGACCTAAATGAGCCATATCTAAAACTGAATCCCTTATACTTTTTGGCACAACTAGTTTCTCCAACCACAACAAAATATCATCCTGTACCAATAACTCATCAGCGACACAGAAAAACGGGTTTCAATCGTTCATCTAGATCTTTCTTTTTTTGTCAGGTTAATCCTATATAGCTAAATACCTGTTCTATGTCATTATCGTTTTCACATGCCAATTTCCATTGACTATCTTGAATGCATCCTATGGACACCTCACAAATTGACACAACCCTCTCCATGTCATTGTCTTTAATTTTGACCTTATCACAAGTTACATGCAGTCTAGACAAACAATCTGCTAAGATGTTTTGTATTCCGGGGATGTACTCAACCTTAAAATGAAATTCTTGCAATTTATATTGCCATCTGGCAATCCCAGGGGTTGGCTTACCACATCATTTTGTTGTATATAAATCTACTAATGGTCGAAGGTCCAATCGTACTTTAAATTTTGTACCATACACATACTTGCAGAAATATTCAATTCCCCACCAGCATGCCAGAGTCTCCTTTTCTATGGTTTAACATTTACTCTCTGCTCCTCCTAAAGGTCTTGATGTAAAAGCCGCTTGTAGTAGTTTCCCATCGTGATTCTTCATTAATACTGCACCAATACCCATGTTACTGGCATCCAACACAATAACAGAATTACATCTTGTGTCAAATGTCACCAATACTGGAGCTGAAGCTATCTCATGTTTTAAAGTTTTAAATTCAGAGGTGTAACTGTATATCCCATTTGAACAATTGATTTTTCTTCATCAAATTGCTCATACTAACCGTTTTGTCTGCAAACAATGGAATACATTTTGCATAGTACTCTGCTAGCCGAAGGAACGATCTAAGTTGATCTCTGTTTTGTTGTTCATGCGGATCTTTTATTGCTCTGACCAAGCTATATTTACTAATACTGTGCCCCAAGTAATCTACTAATTCCACACCAAATTTACATGTGTCTTTAGTAAGTTTTAATCCGTTGTCTTGCAGAATGTTCAATACTTTATATAATATTTCCGTATGTTCCTTATTTGTACAATTAAAGACCAAAATATCGTCTTGGAAATATAGTAAATTTTTTAAATCTTTGAAAAGCTTGTGCATAATCCTTCGAAAGACTGATGATGCAGGGCTAGAGGGTGCACTGCGGGATGGTTGGCTCGTGAGTCAGCTCCGCCGGACTGGTGCAGGATAAGCAGCCTTTGCCCGCAAAAAGTACCACCAGAACAACGCAAAGGACAGAACCAGTAATCGGAAAATGCAGCCTCATGACTACCGGCTCTGAAACTCAGTAAGCAGTAAAATTTACGAAATTATCGATAAAAAAACGCGCAGGCACGAGCAGCGATTCAAGATGGTGGCTCCCGGCAAGCAGACCTGTCAGCTACTGTGACGGATCAATCAGCAGGTACGCGAAATGACCCAGACTGTTTGCAACCCCCAAGCGCCATGAAGGAATTGTGCCCCAACGGGTCGGCGCCGAAGTAATACAGACACCGAAAACGCTATTTCTGATCTGCGTTCCAAGAGCTCCAAGATGGCGACTGCGGTGGAATGCACGGTGTAAAAAGCATCGGGGAGTAACCAGCGGGATTCCTCTGGAGCCCGGCATCGGCGAGGTCTCGGCAACCCGAAGCGTGGGGCGACCGTTGATGCCGGAGAACAGGCGGGCAAGCTGTTGCAGCACGGAGCGTACCCTTACACGGCCGGACCACGGACTCTAGTCCTAAGGCGCTAGGCTGCTGAAGAGGCGGGAATACACCGGGAGATGTGAGGCGCACATCTATAAATGAAGGTACCGGGAATGAAGCCGCGCTGGACGCCTGACTAGGAGAACTACGTAAAACAAAAATAAACAAAAGAATAATGAACCTAGCATTGGTGACAGATGGTGCCTACCTACACTAAGGACGCAACAAATGAAGGGGAACAGTGCGACTAGCTGCCCAAGCAGGAAACTTCTGCTCATACATGTGCTCACGCGCTCATGAGCAGAAAGCTTTGCCCGATGCTGAAAGCACAGAGGAAGATATAATTGTGTGCGCTGCGGAGACACGGTGGAAACCGCACAAAATATTTGGCGCCAATCGACACACATGGCAAAACACCGAGGTGGCCATGCGGACCAGCCGGGTGCCTGATGAATAAATCTGGTACGCTGTGGGCAGCGCGAACACCCCAACAACGCGACCTGACGGCTGCAAGGGGTTCGAAAACTGTAAGCCCAGAAACAACACTGCGCAGCCCTCTAACAAGCGCAGGCAATATGGGGAGGCCTGAAAAGCAGCAGACTAAGCTGCCTTTCGTGGGGCGAGAAAGCAGCCAAAGAACACTGCGGTGACAACGGACGCAGAGGGGGATAACGAAGCAAACGACGGCACCGGCATGGAGGCAGTCCTAAGGGCGATACAGCAAAGCCTGCAGGAAATGAATAACAAGCTGGACAATGTGGTGCAACGCGTAGACAATATGGCCGCGAAAATCGAAAAACATGATGAGCGTCTTGTGGAAGCGGAACAAAGGATATCCAGAGTGGAGGACGAGTCTAAGTCCACAATGAGGACATGCGGTGGTATGGAGAAAACGCTGGAAGTCCTGCGGGCTAAGGTGGAAGATCAGGAAGCCAGGTCTAGACGGAACAAAGTCCGCATAGCAGGCCTGCCGGAGTCCACCAACACAGGCAAAATGGAAAACTACATCGAGGCGTTGCTAAAAGACTTATTTGGCGCTGAAAAACTGTCATCAGTCTTTCTTGTTGAACGCGCGCACTGTTCCTTAGCACCTAAGCCAAAGCCGGGAGCTCCTCCACGCATAATATTCGCCCGTATGCTCAACTACAGGGACAGAGATACAGTTCTCAGGCTGGCCAGGGAAATGGGTGAAATCACACATCAAGGTAACACCCCGGAATTCTATCCAGACCACACCATGGCAGTTCAACTAGCGCGCAAGGCGTTTGCGCCAGTGAAAAAGAAACTGCGGGATCTAGGAGCCGAATACGCGATGCTCTATCCAGCGAAGCTTAAGATCACAAATGCGGGCAGCCAGCGCAGGAGTACATCAAGAAACTGGGACGACGACGCAAGGCGCAGGGACGAGAGGACCAGGGAAGTGACAATGACTGAGACGTCGGGAGGCTAACTGAAGCTTCTGCGTACAGGACTTCACACTGCTAGAAGCACCTCCACACCGGAATCGACTCAGACATTTCTTGATCGACATTACCACACCATAAGAAGCGCAGCAGGTGAGCCAGGATATGCGCAGGCACAGGTGAGGGCCCAAAAGTGCCTTACGGACAGACCCAACATGCACTCTATGTACACGTCCGCAACATGCACAGTGAGTTACTTTGTAGTCCAAAAACAGACATGGGGCACTGGAGGGACTGCGGGATTATGACAAAGTGTATGTAGTGGCTTATCTGCACTAGACAGAAGATACGCAGCACTGGCTGACGAACGGCCAATAGTTAATGCCTGCAAAATACTGGAGGTGTTGCCTACCGAAGAGACTGTAGAGGCGAAAGACAGGTGCTGGATCCAAAAGTATGTTCAATCTAACACACACAGTATTACAAGGGGATAATTGGTAACTGTTGATTTTTTTTGCAGATGGCCACCAGCAGAGACTGGCGGGAAATGTGAGGTAAAAGAGACACTATAGTACAAATAACAACGTGTGCACCCGTCCACATCCACTATGTGGATGGAGATGTGTGTACCTGGCGACACCCCCAAGCGGGTGCGCCCCTATTCCAGTTCTGATGCTAGTTTAGTCACTATAAGGGGATAGCTTTGGCAAAGTTTGGGCGCTGAAGTGGGTGGGCGGAGGGCTTGGGATTTGGGAGATGTTCAAACTGATTCACTGTGTCTGAGAAGCATTGCGACCTCTTTTTTTCACAACAAGCACTGCGAAAAACTGTATACTGAAACACAAGATTGGGCATTGCGTAAGGTTTGCACCTGGACCGCTAGGCCACACCATGCTTACAAGGCATCCTACCTCACTTACATGACATGACCTACCACACTGAAATTCATTACGTGGAACGTTAGGGGACTGGGTAATCCGAAGAAGATTCGGCAGATATTTGCATACTTTGATAGATTGCATGTAGAAATAGCCTTTTTACAGGAGACACACATAGCTGCCAACACAACCTCCATGCTGGACGCCAGATGGGCAAAGTCAGTGACCAGCTCACATTACTCCTCTTATTCCCGAGGGGTCAGCATTTTAATATGGAAGGGGGTACACTTTGAGATCACAACTGTACACAGAGACCCTGAAGGACGAAGCGTCATTGTCATGGGCATGGTGAGACATCGTCAAGTTGCGTTGGTGAACACGTACGGCCCCAACACAGATGACCCAGGGTTCTTTGCTAAACTATGGCACACCGTATCAAATCTCCAGATTAAAAACATTATATGGGGAGGTGATTTCAACATAGCTCTAAGGGATGGACTAGACAGGTCACCAAACACACTAGAGCCACATACACGGGCGAGAGCGACTCTACAAGATGCACTGATGGATTTACAAATGACTGACATATGGAGGGTCCACATTCCGGGGGAACTCGTGGCAACGCACATAACGGCGGCACACAATAGCTGGTCTAGGCTGGATTACTGGCTACGCACGCGGGAGGTGGTAGCATGGACCGTCTCTGTAAAACATTTGCCGAGAACGCTATCGGACCACAGTCCTGTGATATTAGCAGTAGATATACCACATTACGAGCCCCCACCTTTCACGTAGCGGTTTAATGCTGGAGCGTTACGAGACCCGGTATACACTGACACCATTCATATGGTGATAGTGGACTACTTTGACCTCAACTGCCCCACGACAGACGACCCTTGTCTCCTGTGGGAAGCTTTCAAGGCCACATTGCGGGGGGTATGCATTAGCACAATCACGGGCATATTGAAAGATATACGGCAGCAACTAAAAGCACGTGAAAACGCATTACAAACATTAGAGCAAAGATACACGCAAACGAATGACATCGCACTACTGGGGGAAATACAATTGCTCCTAAAAGAACATCAGCAATTTGCGACAGACGAGCTCAAGTACATAACCAAGCGCAAAACAGCTAGAATGTATGGTGAGGCGGGCAGACCCGTCAGGGCACTAGCTGAGAAAATATGCTCAGGACGAGCGCCTCAACATGTCAATACAATCAAAACCTGAGCGGGAATAGTAACACGTGACATCAAAGTCATAATGGGGGAAATCATGGATACTTATGGCCAACTGTATGAAGCACATCCCTCGATGCCACAGGAAGAAATGCTGTCATATATGGCAGATGTAGAAATAGCGTGGCTATCAAATAATCATAGAGAATACCTGGCTCGCCCCATAACCGTAGAGGAAGTGATAGATACAATCAAACATTTGCCGAATGGCAGGGCACCGAGACCTGATGGGTTCTCAATAGAATTTTATAAGGCATTTGCGGATTTGCTGGCACCACACCTGGTGAGACTATATGGAGCAGCACACAAGGCACAAACTCTCCCGACATCAATAAGGGAAGCCGTGCTGATAGCATTGTTAAAACCAGGGAAGGATGAGGAACAATGTGACTCTTACCGCCCCTTATCCCTTATTAATGTGGACACAAAAATAATAGCGAGCCTATTAGCGGTAAGACTCAAACCTCTAATGCCATTACTGGTGAGGCCTGACCAGTCCGGCTTCATTAAGGATAGATCGACGACACATAACACACACACGCTCTTTGCACTGGCCCATTATCTGGCACCAGAGGTCAAAGCTGTGGCGGTACTCTTTGACGCTGCCAAAGCGTTCAACACGATAGACTGGAATTTTCAACACACGATCCTGTTACGAATGGGAATCCCTCCAATTTTCACACAATGGATCACCATGCTTTACACAAACCTGTCCGCATGTGTCAGGGTAAACAAACATGTCTCGGAACCGATTGCAATCTGTCGCGGGACGAGACAGGGGTGCCCACTCTCCCCAATGCTTTTTGCTTTAGCACTAGAGCCATTAGCTTGCAAAATAAGACAACACCACCACTACTCGGCCATACAACTCCCAACACGCCCTATACACATCTCACTGTACGCAGATGACATGGTTCTTTATGTAAGAAATCCAGAACAACACCTCAACCCCTTATTGCGTGAATACATCAAATTTGGCCACTACTCAGGTCTACAGATAAATTGGACAAAATCTCTTATCTTGGCGTTGACAGATAGCACAATCCCATCCACCCTAGATTACCCACTAGAATGGCAGGACGAACCAATCAGGTATTTGGGAGTATGGTTTCATAGAGACCCAGAACTGGTCATCAGAACCAATTATGGGAGAGTGATATTGTCTTTAGATGACAAGATCAAGCGATGGAATAAATTACCACTGTCGCTAGCGGACAGGGCCGCTATCGTGAAGATGGTGCTACTGCCTAAGTTCCTCTACCTGTTTGCTAACATCCCCATTAAACCTCCGGCAGAGGTGTTCCTTAACATTCACAAATTAATACTGAGTCTACTATGGGCGGGCAAGCAAGCCAGACTAGAATTACAAACGATGACGCTGCCATATGAAAAGGAGGGTTTCAGGGTCCCAGACATTTATCTTTATTATCTCTGCTCCCAGGCGTAATTTGCGCATTACTGGTACCACGAGATTCCCTTCCTAACGCATGTAGCGGTGGAGACGGGCGATGCTGCCCCAATGCCATTAGCCAACATATTACCACACAAGCGATCTAGACTGCATGAGAGGGATATAAACCCGGTGAACACTACCACTGAAGCGTGGAGACTGATGGGTAAAAAAGCTGGTAAATTGCCACTGTATGCACCAGCGCTCCCGTTAGCAAATCATCCGGCACTTTCTGTCACTCAAGAACAAATAGGAATGGACCTGCTGCGGCAAGCTGGTATCGACACAATGGAAGACTTGTACAAAGAAGGGGTTTTTCAAATATTAGACAAGCTAAAGTACATTAGTCATCCGGCACTGTTATTCAGCTTCAACTACTATAGGCTGCAAAGAGCAGTAAAGGAGCACTTTGCCACTTTTCCGGAGGAGCCCCAGACACTGGCCCCACTGCAACTAGTACTAACAACACCCACCGCCACACACCTGGTATCAAGATTATACACGTGCATACAGAGGGACATTGGAGGGAACTCGGAGGGGATGAGGGGTAAATGGTGAGCAGTATTAGACAGCACATTGACAGAGGAAGAATGGGAAACGACATGCATGCTCACTATCATGCTAACACCGAATGGAAACCTTACGATCATTCATTATAAATACATACACCAAATGTACTATACGCCTGAGAGACTCCACAGATATGGGTTATGAGAAGACTCAAGATGTGTACGATGCAAGCGAGATAACGCGAACTTCATACATTTAGCGTGGCAATGTCACTCAGTGGCAAGGATCTGGGTACAGGTGATACATGCAGTCAGTACAATGATTGGGGAGAAACTCGACTGCACGATCAAAGTCTGTCTGTTAGGCCTTGTCCCACAGCTCAGGTCACAGAAACATAAGTTTTGTGTGATCGCACTTTTAATGGCAAAAAGGAGAGTCTCACTGCATTGGAATGGTAAAACGGGACCGAGGATGAAACACTGGTTAGAAGACTTAACATATTGCAGAGATACGCTTGCAACGTATGAAGAGGAATTTCCGGCCAGTGCACGCCCTAAGGATTACTGGCTCTATTTGAGGGATTATCTGCAGGCGCAATCACTAGACCGAGACGAGTAGTATGTATAGGACAGATTGCCATATAAATGATACCGAGATGCAATGTTTTGTAACCGTTAATAAGGGGAGGGAGAATGCTGTGACACAGTGGTTAAAGTTGTAATAGTTCTTCCCTTTCTTAGCTCAAGGGTTTCAGAGAAAGGGGAAAGTAAAAGAAAACACAAAATGTAAGAAAATAGACACGGTATGATACATGTGATGCACTGCACTATAACGCAAATGTTGGTCGCTGCTACGCCGCCGGTTCTATGGATGTCGGCTTATGGGCTGTGTATACTTAACAACATCATGCACTTACTGTAGACGAATGTAGCCGGCCTGTTATGGTTGTAGGCGCAAAGTTGTGATTGCAACTGTGAAATGTGCAGTAAACGTCTTACACAAAAAAAAAAGACTGATGATGCAGAAATCAGCCCAAAGGGCAGCTTTTTGTATCTAAAAGCCCCTCCAGAAGTTATAAATAATGTGTATGGTTTGCTTTCTAAATGTAATGTGATTTGGTGGAATGCACTTGATAAATCTAAGGTTGAAAATATGGTTGCCCACTTCAATTTTGCAAACAAATTAGAAATATTGGGCAAAAAAGGCCGA